>NW_026775561.1:1200000-1800000 GCF_031216515.1 Neocloeon triangulifer
TCAAATATGAAATTTATGCCTGCGCGGCGCACCAAAAAGTTGCAGGTTCCTTTCAAAACTTTGCACGCGCCACCAATTCCGTTTCCTGCTGTTGCTTCCTCACAAGAAAAAGTTATCGATTTCGTTTGAAGATCAATTTTTTGTAAGCACAAATTTTAAATATTCCAATAATTAGAAACTAAAAATTTACCGATGAGATCAAATAAATGTTTCGATCAAATAGTTAATTTATTTTTATTTTAATTCGCTCCAAAGTTTATTCTGTTGATGGAACTTTGCTTATTGTGAAATGCTGATTGAAAATCTGTTCAAGGAAAAACACCTTTATTGAACTTCAGTTCTAATTAAAGACGCATTTTTATGTACTTTTGAAAATTTCAATAATTTATCAATTTTAGAACTAAAAGAGTTATTTTTTTGCTCCAATGAATATGAAATTTTTAATCTCTGCATTATTAGGAAATGTTGGTAGCAGAGAATCATGATGAATTACTAAAACACTGCAGGCTGCAAGTTTTTCTGTTGCCAAAGAGAAAAACAGACAGAATTGGCGACGCAGACAAAGTATTGATAAAACTTTTATCACACAGACGCTGACTTTTGAACGTGCAAAGAATAACGCGGCGAAAAAGTGAATGAAACGAGCGAGTCTATTTATATAAAAGCCGCCGGTTTTTCCTTCTTTTGTGCGCGATAGTCCATCACTGTCTGCTCTTTTTGAGCCACTTTCCTCTGCTGGAAAAACCGCCGCCGCCGCCGCCGCCAAATTCAGCGGCCACGAAATCGCAACTTTTGTAATTAAACTTTGCAAAGAGAGTTTAACCCTTTGTTTTCAAGCGCACCTTTGATGAAATTAGGAAAAATCATGCTCAAAGTTTTGATAAAAGGATAGATTAAAATTTCCTTTATGTGAAGGAATAAATTGATTATTTGCAAATTTTATATTAATTTCTTAAAGTAGATGAAACCTTCTGCAAAATGTTTTTCAAATCCTTCAAATTTTAATGGAATACAATAAAACATACTAAATTTGTTTCAAATATGACGAAAAAAGTATCATTTTCTAATTTTTAACTCATCCGAACGGAATATTTTCAGTCGTTCGGACCCTGTTTATAACTCAATAATATTTTCTAAACGGCTTGTTCAAACATTTTGAAAATTTGTATTCGGATGCAAAATGACACGGCGCATCTAATGGCTATCTTGGATTTTTTGTCCGGTTGCCTATTTTCAAGGGGCATAAAACTTTATATTTTGACCTTTGACCTAGAAACTTGCTGACCATTGAGAAAAGATACCTTGGTTCATTAACTCCAACTTCCTTTCAAGGAAATTAAAAAATCTTCACCCAAATTAATTTGGCAGCAGTTTTAATAAACCCTTATGTTTCTCCGGCGGCCATATTGGATTTTGAAAAATATGAAAAAATTTCATTACTTGAGAATTGTAGGAACCAAAGTATGAACTATCATGTTATTTGATTATAGAAATCAATAAATTCTAAGCGCTCTAAAATTGGATTGATTTTCTCCGAAACGAGAAAAATGCAAAAAACCACGTTTTTTAACATTCAATTAAACTTTTCTCAAAAATTTATGGGGTGACCCCCAATTTTCTGGTGCCAAATCTGTAGCAGGGTTATCAAGGAACATGCTGGTGGGTCACACACCTTTGCCGAAGTTAGTTTCGTTTACTTTAAATGGGATTGAATGATTTTCTTAAAAATTGTCCATAAGCGAACCATGTTAAATTCAAACGCGTTTTTCTCAAAAATTTATGGGGTGACCCCCAATTTTTTGGTTATCAAAATGATCCTTATGGCCTAAACTATCAGTTTCTGTGGAGGATATTGCTGCCCTAAGGTGGTACCATCCTCTTTAATAAAAAAAAGCTTTTTAAAAATAAATGGAATTTATCAGATTTTTTTTATTCCTTTTACAAATTCATTTTGAATGAAGATCTTTGCAAGTTGTGTCAACATAATGTATATATTTTTCTTTAATTTTAAAATATTTTTTCTTAGATTTATGAAACCTTTTTTAAAATATATTTTTCATATTTTTTAAACATTTTCACCACTATTTGTTAATGAAAAATGGTGATGGATTTTACTTTTGGCGATTGTCCTTGCGGAAAGGGCGGGAAGTTTTTGCAGCTGTTTTCAATGCAGCATAAATCTTGTCCCGGCGGCTAATTTACGGCTGCTCTGCTCTAAATAATACATGGGCGCGTTGTGTGGGAAAGAACGAGCGCGAAAGCGGCGCCTCAATATTCGCTGCTTTTCTCGAAATGAAAAATACGAGGTGGGCGGAGTTGGGAATTGCGAGACCCCATCTTCAGAAAGGCCTATTTTCTTGTTTGCGCCACGCAAAAGAGCCCTCTCGGCTTAATCGCATTTTCCTTTCCCTGACGCATAAACATTTCACGCAACCAGGCCAATTTGAACCTCAAATCTTCCTTATTGCTGCCCACGAAATTATTTCCCTCCCCTTCTCAAGAGGAAAAAAAACCTACCCTAGAACTTATTACTTTTTCCAGTGTATCAAATCTACACTGAAATTAAAACTTCCGACTTTTTCCTATAAGATCCAAATGTGAAGTTGACATACTTATTTGGTCAGGCCAATTTTGAGAAAACAATTATTTCAGAAAATTCCTGGACCTTGGACATTTGCAACATGTACACAAAGATTTCCATGACAATTGAAATCTTTTGGATTTTTCCTCATTTTCTTGCAAATGTTTTTTCTTCTTCCCTTTATTTCGTTGAATTTTGGAGGAAATGCTCAGCGCAGAGGTGTGTTTCGCTGGCAGGGGTGGATCGACAGGTAATATTGTAGACTTTGTCAAGTGGCGTGTTCGTTCGCCGCCCTCTGCACCCCCTTTCGATAGCGGCTTTTCACCCCGGCGTACGCGTTTCCCAGGCCAGTGCTTGAATTTCCATTCTGTGCCTGCAAATCCTTCAATTCGCGCGCGCACTCTTTCTCTCTCTTTCTCTTTTTAAGTATATATTCGCTGCTGATCGAAAGCTTAGCAACCCTCGAGGGAGAGTGACTTGGAAATGGAGCGCAGATGTGAGGGAAAAAATATGCAACCACTCTTCTTCCTACCTTTCCGCAAAGACAGAACAATCCGAATGGAGATTGTTGATTCGGAAATCATTTTTCTTCATTCATTTTATATTTGATTCATAATTCTTTGCTCCAAAATATCTTTAATTTTGCTAAATTTATTATTAAATTAGTTATAAATTTTCAACACTTAGCATTTTGAATAAATTGTATAAATTTCAGTTTTTTTAATTTTATTTAATTTTGAGGAATTAATAAAATTTTAAAAATACTAATTATTGCAAAGGAAAAGGGCAGATAATTAGCAAGAAGAAGAATAACTGACTGAATTTGCACTTGTTTTGACCTCCCTTCTGGGTTGTTTATCAAGACCGCCTTTCACTTTCTATTTAATATTTACAGCGCGACACGACGAAGAGATAATTAATCAAAAGCAAAATACGCCACGGGTCGTGCTTAATCACAATATGGCGGCGGCGGCGGCGGGAACGAGAGCATCTGCGAGAATATATTGCAAAATTATTGTACGCTGCGATGAGGCGTGCGTTGTTTTGCGTGAGTAATTGGAAGCGAAGAGAGCGAACAAAGCAAAACATTCTTTCCACCTAAACATCTCCCCAAGAAGTACACATTTTAATAAAAACACACGACGCGCGTATTTCGCAAGGAAATTTCATCTCTCTGATGCAGGCAGGCACCGCGCGACCTCTCTTCAATAAAACCAGAGACGATATTTATTAAAAACGAAAGACGTTTTCCTTCATTCTTCAAGCCTGAGAAAGGGATGATGCAAAATTGGCACAAATGAAATTTAATTTCAATATTTCCTTCTATTTTCACAAAGGAATATTCTTTGCTTTTCAATAAAAATAAAAAGTTAATTGAAAAGTACAAAAGTATAAAAAGCAAATTTTTTTTAAATAACTTAAACAGTTTTCCATTGAATTTTACAAGTAAATATTGATTTTGTATGCAAAGCCAAGAGGAAAAGAATCGTTCAAGGTTTTCGGTGCGCTACACTTGACATTGAAAGCACACATTTGTTGCTGAAAAATCGAGAAGAAAAAAGCTTGAAAGGACACTTGAAATCAAAGCGAACGCAAAACATTTGCAACGAAAACCTTTGAGAAAAGCAAAGTGTTTTGCCTGAATTACGCATGACAGAGTTGACAACACACAAGAGAAATAAAAGTAACTCTGCCCTTTTCAGTCGTTACAATCTCGCCAACTTTGATATTATCGACAGAGCAAAAGTCCTTGTTAGTTTCCTTCGTCAAAGGGACACACGTGCTTGATTCTATTTTTGCTGCAACTGAGCTGCTGGGAAATAATGGAACCAATGAAAGCAGACAATAATAATCGTCGTTTCTTTTTTTACCGGCAAACTATGTGATTGGATTTCGATCCACTTCCTTGTTACTGATCTTGGAGAAGAAGAAGAAACGATTTTCCCTAATAATTATAGCAATTGAATGAAGGAAACAATTCCATTAAATAAATCTTTGAAATTGAATCAAAATTGATTTTCAAATGGAGAACAAAATATATACGGGATAATTAGCAATTTATTTAATTTTTTACTGATAAAAATTGCAAATCTACTTCTATTTTGAGCCTAATTTAAAGTTTACCTTTCGCCAGTCAATATTTCAAACATTTTTTATGTTCATCTCAATGCAAGTGTTTTTTTTCAAGCTCTTTAAAAGTTTAGGGTTCTTTTAATTTTCATATATAAATTTAATTATTTGCGCTGGCGTTCTGCAAATTTAATTCCTTCCAATTTATTCTCTCCCTCGGTGCGAAACTCGAGTATTTTTTTGAAAAAAAAAAAATAAAACTTTTCACCCCACACGCGCACGCAGACCGCCATTAATTAAAGCAAATTGTCGCTGCTCCCCTCACGAATTTCGGACCTGAGCACTGAAAAATCCTAAACACTCTCGACGCAGCGTGCGGAATTCCACACAATTATTTCAAAAGTCGGCGGAGCAGCCGAGTTTCAAGTGCGCGCGTCGCAAATTTAATGACGGGTTAATGAGAACGGCCCAAGTTTTGCAAATTTCGTTTTAATCCGCAGATTGTATTGCGCGCAAGAAGTTTTGTTCCAGGCAACGCAATAATGTGAGCCAAGTTGGCCGAGAGCTTTGTCTGCCCGTGACCATCAATAAAATTGATAAGCTGCTTCCGAGACCCGCCGCTGCAGGAACACGAGGCCGAAATTCATAACGGAATATTGTTGTGTTCCTTTAAGTACAGCCCGCGCTCATTGTTCTCCGACTGCGCAATTTTCATCTCGCAACAGACAGCAAAAGTTAATAAAAGTCAGACTTTTGCAGCTTCTATAACTTTTGTTAAAACTCCAACAGAAAATTATGCTGTTGAATTTGTTGGTCTCATTCTTGAACATTTATTTTTGGCAAAAGATCTCAATTTCAAAAGAATCTTAATATACTTTTTAAATAAAATTAAGGATTTTTTCGGATAATTTACACTCTAAAATTGATGACCGAGATGATTTTCAAAGAGGAAAGGCACTTTGATTTATAAAATTGTTTATTCTTTCTACAAAAATTAGTATATTTAACAAGTTTCTATTAAAATTTCCTCAAAGTAAAGCATAGAAATCAAAAGAAAATACCCAACAAAAGTAAACAAAATTTACTGTTTTTGGTTTTCATATATTTTGATTACACATAAAACAAATTGCAAAAAGATCTAAATTAATTTTGGAACAAATTATAAAAAAAATTACATTCTCAAAAGTCTACAAATGTTGCTGGCTAATTTTTTAAGTAAATCATTAGTCATTCTCAAAATAAAACCGGCTTCAATGGATTTTTCCTCCAAAATTAAGGGGAAAAAGCTCATTTTTTTTTTAGCGTTTTTCAAGCCTGGAAGATTTTTTATCCGCATACATTTTCCACAGTTTTCGCAAGTACAAAAAATTTTGATTATCTAAAGCGATTGGGATGAAAAATTGCAGTCGGCCGGCATTATTTTTGTGCCGTGACGCGAGCGAAATTTGCACAATTGCAGAGCAAAAAGGGTTTTTCGGACAAAAAGCAACAGCAGATTAATCACAGCCACTTTCAACTTTTTTCCCTCGAATTGCATTAAAGTCGCTTCAATCAGCCCTTTGTCTTTCTGTGCGAAATTGGACTGCTGACCGCTGATTGGCCTTCACAGGGAGAAAGAAAAGGAAAAAGGAGGAAGATCGGCACACTCAATTACTTTGACAGCCCGAAGCAAAACGCGCACCTTTCGGGGCAGGAAAAACCGACGTTTTTTCACTGTGACGACGGCAAATAAAGCAGAGAGAAAATAATAATAAAAAGCAGAGAGAAAGAGAGGGGCTCTCTTTGTGCAAATACCAAATGGACCACGTAATCTAATAAATTGGCTGCCGCAAAATACGAGATCCGCTATCATATCTCAAGAGCAGCATTTCTTATTGTGCTCGCCGAAAAATAATCCGCCATTGAATATTAGAAAAATTGATTTTCCATCCGACGGGGCCAATTTGTCAGCCGACATATTAGCGCATCCCCGTCTCCCCCGGCCTCGCCCCGAGATGCATCTTTATCTTTTTTCTTCGGCTGCATATTGTAGCAATTTTCCCGGATTATTTTCCCCGACGGGATCGACTTTGTTCCGAGCAATAAACAATTCGCCGCAAACGGCTCCACATAGGAGAGAGGCTTTGCCTTTCCATTATTTTATATTGCAGGTGGATTGACACACCAAATAAAATTCAGCCCCACAAAAGACCTCCGTTTCGTGCAAAGCTCGCGTTCAGATTGCACGACCAGAGAAAAAGATGCTTCAAAACCTTTCCTTGGAAATTTAACGTTATTTCAGAAATTTCAACAAATAAATTTAAGAAATAAATTGAAAATAAAAAAATCATGAATTAATTTGAAATGATGAAGTTTTAGAATAAAAAAAGCTTCCTGTCAATTTTTTAGTACGCTTTTTTAATAAAAAAGTCGTATTGTCTCGGAAGTATTTTAACTCGGAAAAAATTCAAGCCAGTCTGATATTGTCCTAATTTTATGAGCTTTCCTAAAGTTACACCTGCCTATATAGGTAAAAAAAAGTACCTTTGAACGATGGTGTATTAAAATTTTTATAGTTCTGTTCTATGCAATAAATTCACTTTTGTTCAAATTATTGGAATTTTTAGCATTAAAAACTGTCTCTCTCAAGCAAAGTTTGTAAGGTTTTGAAAGCTCATTAAATTTCCTACCGAATGTTGTTGGTTTTACGTTTTTATAAGCAATAGAAAAAAAGTACTAATGAATTATAAAAATAAGCCACCTTTTAAAGGTACGTTTTTACCTAACTCTGATGAAAATTTGAAACTGGCACGGATTTTTCCAGGTTATTTGAACCCTTCCTGGACTATATTTAGTATTGATTCTCACTCATGAGTCAGATATTTTAAATGAGACCTTTTTACTCTGAAAGCAACTCTCACAATTGATTACATGATCAAATCAAGATAGAGGAAGCGCCACTCAAAGGATTGAAACTTGTTTTTATTTGTTCATTTTATTCCGACAACAAGTTGAACGGGCTGAATGGAGTGATAAAATGAATATGTTGAAAGAGGAGGTAATCAGTGGGAGAAGCTCGATCTCTTTTTAAAAAAAGTACTTCTCTCTCTCTATTTTCCACGACGTGCAGCTCGTTCGGAGCTAAGGGGATTTCTTTGATTGGTCTTTTTCATTCTTGAGGTTTAATCTGGAGTGATCAAGTAGATCAGCATCGTGGTCGCGCAGACTTGGCGAACAGAGAGGAGGAAAAAGATCCTTTCTTTCCCTGCGATCGACGCGAAAAATATCGCCGGCCGCGCGAAATAAATGAATTGTACAAAAGGTCGAGAAGAATTTCCTCAGCCGAGATTAGACGCGTGGCTTTTTTCATTTCCGTTCCGCCGTAAATTTGAGATGATTTTTCTCCCTGCCTTGCCGAACAATGCACCCCCTAGAGAGGGAAAAAAATTCGAAAATGCTTTCAGACAAGGGTACGTCTAATTGTAGATTTCAATTTATAGTTTGGCATTTTTGCATACGAATGCCGCCGTTTCGGAACAATGGCGTTTCCCTTTTTATTGTTGAGACGAAATATATATAAAATCCAATTAATCATTGAGAGAGAAAGAGCGGAGAGAGAATAAGTTGGACTGCTAAGAGCATCGAGACCCCCAGGCCAAAGCACTCTCCGAAGCATAATCGACTCTGAAGCACCCATTTAGCTTATTATTTCCGGTCCTGACTCAGTTTCAAACTTTTCCATTCCACCGCAGCTCGCATTGTTGAGAGAAAGAGCAGATTCGCTCTGAAAAAATGAACAAATTTCCCAGTGAATGTGATCAAAAAATTAGCTGATTTTTTAAAGCTTTTGGGCTTTCAGTAAATTTGAGCAAGGTAGAATGAATTGAGTTCTAATTATTTTTTATTTTGTGCCATCCCATACAATTTTTTAAGCGGTTTATGTGAATTTGATAAAAGCCAAATAACTCCCAATTGGTTACATTTTGTAATATTTTGGAAAGTTCTCAAATCCTCTTTTGTAATTTTCAGTTTTTTTTATGTATAATTTTGCTCAATGACTTTCTTTCCATCACTTTCATTACTTTTTTATTTGAAAACTTTTGAGAAATAAGTTTCAATATTTATAATCTTCCAAATCAAACGGTATTCTTATGAAATCCTAACTTTGCGTGGAGATAAAAATTGACGAGGTTTTGAATTGATGTTTGTGCGCAGACAAAGAGCCTAGTCTCCTCTCCGCTTAATGATATCCCCTCTGCCGAAGATGCTAATACATTGTTTGGAAGTCTCTCCTTGCCTTTCAGTTCGGCGCCATTCATTTGCATGCCCCTTCAACTGACCCTGTGCTCGAGATCTTCCATCCGCCTGCAGATTGTTGAGCGAGCGACGAAGAAGTGCACGGCACGCGCTTTTTCTCTTCTTGTTAAGCTTCCCTCCCGCCCGGTGAATGGGTAAAAAAAAAACGAGAAAAGCTTTTCCCGGGCAGGCCTTCTTTGTTGGTTTTCGCGACTGCATCTTTCTCTCTCTCGGCGGCCGGGGCAGGAACAATGTCGATGAAGAATAATAACAAATTTCTCTCTCGCGTCCCCCAATTCGAGGTCGTCGAAATCAGAGTCTTCTTTCCAAATTGCTTTCGCCGAAAGTGAACGCGCGCTTGATTATTTAGCAGTGGTTTTATTGATTGATTCTCTGCGCTGGGCTCGGTCGAAATACGAGCAGCTCGCCGCCTTGTCTATTTCAGGGCCGAGACACTCTCTTGACACTCATTCCAAACCACGCTTTTCCTCGAAATAAAAGCAAAGTTGTTTTCATCACTTTCAGTTTTTTGCTAATTTAAAAAAAAGTATGGTGTTAAAATCTCCAATTCCTTTTGTTTCAACAATAAAATTCAATTTAATTATTTGCTCACGCTTTTGCGTGAATTTAAAAATCAATATAATATTGAATTCAGTGAGGAGGAAAATTTTAGTTAATCTTATTTCATTATTAAAATTTTTTTATGCCTATGCAATTTTTTTTTATCAAAATAGTAGGTTTTAGGTGAAAAAAGGTCAAATAGGTGAATAGTATGTGTTTGATAAGTGAAATATTCTGAAAATAAGTAATTTTTTATAAAAATAAATTATTTACCGTGGAATTTTAAAAACAAAAATAGGTGATTTAAGGCGTTTTTTTTTAAATCAAATATTGTTAAATTCGGCAAAATAGCTAATTTTACAACAAATAGGTCACTTTAGGTTATTCTAAAGCGTACATTTTTACAATAAAGTCATCACCTAATTTGAATCTACGAATCTGGCTGGTCAAGCGTCGGATTGATTAACTGCGAAGTCCCGTGGTGAGGCGAGCAAGTTTGCAAATTTGTCACCCACGCAATGCACTGATTTCCCCCCGGCACAAAAATATCCCCCGCGGCGGGCGGCGCGAGCGATTTGAGTGACCAAAGTGTCATTTGTCTTGTAACAGTTTGGCCGGCTGTTGCGTCCTGCGACCCCCGCCATCATTTTGATGAATCGTCTCGCGCCTTCTGTCAATAACTTCAATTAGCCTCGATTGATTGTTTCCACGCTCGCTTTATTTTGGCTTTATTAGAGTGACAAACGATTCGACTGCGTAGATCAATTTTTAACTCCAGGTTCCTCCTACCTAATTTAAAGTCTTCAATTTTGAATGGAATTCAATAAAATCTACTCAATTCGAGTTAAAAAAAGATTCATTTTCTTATTTTTACTCACGAACTGATCATTTTCAGAAACCAATAAATTTTGTATTCTGATCCAATCTTTTGCCAATCTCGGATTTTCAAGGGGCATATAAAACATTATATTTTCACCTTTTCCAGCAATTTCATTCGACTTCAATAATATTTTCCTTTCTAATAATTCAAATCGATTAACCATTGTTGTCACGTATGAATTGTAGACTTTATCTTGCAAGATAAAATGGTATAATTTCCAGCACTCCATCATATCTATTATTCGCATTGAACGTGTTTTCCGATATTAACCCACTTTTGCAACTTTATCTGCGCTGCTCAATCATTAACTGCAAAACGATCGCATTTACGTTTTTATCAGTCGAGCAATTTCGGTTCTAATTACTTTTTTCATCGTAAAACACAAAATCGGCGCGATAACAAATCGGTTATTTCGCTCGGCGACGGCGCTTCTAATTGGACTAATTTAATTTGCAGCCAAGTCGGCTGTAATTTGGACGCGAGGAAAGCGGCGAAGAGGCTTTGCCGGCGAGAAAGACTGCGGTCACTCCTTTGGCACGACAACATTAATGAGACAAGAGTGAGAGCGGCGGGCGGACGGGCGGGCGAGCAAGGGTTGCAAAGTTTGATCACAATTTGTCAAGAGCTGTTTGAGTTTTGGCTCGCTGGGCGAGTTTGTCTTGTTGTCAGTCTGTCCTTAATTTCATTTCCAAATTCGCCACTTCAAACTTGATTCTCTGGCAAACTTGTACAAATTCTGATGGAATGAAAAATCGATTAAATCATTCAAAATTTTCCCAATCTGCGTCAATTTTGTTCCTGAATGTAAACTTGAGACTTTTTTCATAATTCACCTTCATCTCGCTTGAATAATGAACTCTGGGGAAAAAACCGTCTTGTGCCGTTAATAGGCCATCAAAGTTGAGCGATAAAATTTGCAAACAACTAAAAATTAATAGACCTGCTGCCTCGTCGCTGCTTTAATGCAGCGCCGTGGATTGTTTACGTTCGGGCCGGGAGCAAAAGTCGTTAGTTTTTACTGCCCCTTCCGACTCGCACCCCCGGTCGGCGGACGGACCCTTCAGGTGGTGTTATGCTAATTGAAGTAGTGCGGTGGGCAGATCGATCTGCAGCTTGAGGAGGGCCAAGAAATAAAACGGCAGATTTCGCGCGCGCGGGCCTATCTCGCAGGAGCAAACAAGCGGCGGCCCATAAAACACACAGCAGCACCAGCAACACAACCCCTTCGGGACATGCAACCCTTGCAGCGCGCCGAGCAGCGAGGGGGTGGCGCAGCAAAAACCACCCGCCGCCACCTTCCTCTCTCTCTCTCTCTCTCACTTGGCTCCGTCTTTCCCGGGCACGCGGCGGGTTGTGGATTCCAGTTTTTTTCTTTTTCGATTTTTTTTTTCTCGAACCCCTGGCATGAAAATCTTTTGTAAAAAACAGACGGATAAAAATTAAAAAGTTTTCAAGCATTAAATGAAATATTGATTTGTGAAAAAATTGTATATTATTATACAAGACCATTTTTTTCACCAGAATTAAAGAAGAGAAATTTATATTTTGATATATATTTTTTTAAATGACCAAATAACAGTACTAATTACTTGAACTCATTAGTAAGTCGTGCAGTTCTATGTTTTCAAATTAGTTAAATTTCTATACATTTCTCACAAATCGCGTCCAAAGTTAAAAGATGGGATAAAAAGCCACCAATTTCCCTTAAGGCAGCCCTAAGGTGAATTAAAGCAGGAGCCAGTTTTCCTTATTTGAGATTATTTGAAAACCCTGAGATTAATTTCAAATCAAATGATTATTATTTTAGAGTTTTTGTTTCAATATAATGGGAAAAATGTTTTATGAGAAGTTCATGATCGAGGGTTGATCCATGGTGGTTTATTTATTCATATTACATAATCCCCAAAATTTGACTTTTCTTTACTAAAAAATCATAAAATCGCTTCAAAGTGACCTTGACCTTTGACCTACAGCTTTGGTCCCAACAGAAAAGTTGTTTGGCATGAAAAATTGAGTATTTAAATGAAACTTTTATCACTCTAGCATTCGCGGTTGCAGATTTATAACTTTTTTAATATTTATATATAATTATTATATGTTCAAAATTATTTTTGACGAATTAAAAAAAATTAATTTCTGAACTGATATAAAAGTAATTTGTCTTTTTTCCACAGTTCTTCGCTCAGAATCCACCCTTCTGTGCAGTGTTTTTGGCAATAACAAGGCACCACACACACAAAATATATATTTCGCTCCTTCTCTGGCGGCTGCGAGTCCAAATTACAAACGACGAGTTCACCTTGCGCGCGGCACTTAATTTATGGATCAATTAGGCCCCGTTTCGTGCGAGTGAGTTACGCTCCCCTTTAAATTTTCATTTGCTGCGGCGTACTTAGTCACTCTCTTTGTATATAAACAACCGAACTTTGCAGTCATTGGAAAACTTGCAAAATAGCAAGTTTTTTTATTTGTTACTTTTCTGGTAATATATTTGTGTGGAGCTGTGACGTGTTTGCGTTGTTTTAAGTGTGTTCCAGTTTCCGTTTTAATTTTCCAAAGAAGTCCAACGTGGATTAAAAAGCTGAGCGAGAAAATGAATTAAAATATCCAAATTTCAACTCGTAATTGGAAATCCTAACGTAGGCTTTTTGCCACACACCTTGGCTCTGCGGTTTGCCGAACCTAGCAAGAAAATGTGTAGTCGATTTTGTATCTCAAGACGAGATTAAACTCGGCCCTTGCGAAGAGCTCAGGTGCCCGCCCGCCCGCCCGCCCGCGCCACTCGCCGATCCAATCTGCCTCGCTTGTCACAAAAAAATGTAAATATTTCCTTCTGCTGCAGCTTTTGACACTTTTCTCCCGACAGGCGAGAAATGTTTATTTTTTTTTATATACATATTTTTTATTTTTCCTTTTATTGTTATTTATATCATCGCAATATCTTTTTCCATTTTTAATATGAGCGCATCTGCGAGGGGGCTGCAGCGGTGCAGACACAGAGGGGGCTGCAAACAATGCTCTAGACAGAGGGGCCGACGGCAAATATATATAATTGAGTGACAAGTACAAGGAAATAAGGGATGGAGTTCGCATTAGCATAAAATCTGCAAGACCCTTCAGACTGACGTTGACGTGGGCACGACGGATTAATTAATTAATTAATTTGCTATTTAAATGAGACAAGACACGAAATTCAAATCTACCATTAAATCACTAATGTATTTCCAAAATTGTATTAATCTTGGATGAAAAATTTGCTGAAAAAAATTGGTTACAATAAAATTATTACAATTGGTTGTTTATTTATTTCAATTGTTACTACAAACTCATTATTTGTTTGCATCAATTTATTGAGAAATTAATTATTAATTTATTTATTTTGATAATTTGAAAAAGAGTTTGTGTTAAAATATTTACTGAACAGATTTTTTTATTTAATTTTGCCGATTCGACTCGGAATTTGATGAAATTTGTATCAATTTTGACGGGGCAATGAATACAATTATTCTTTTGATATCACCTTTGGACTGAAATCTACAACCCAATGTCATATCAAAATTAGCCATTCTGGAGTAATTTGATTGTTTCATTTTCTTTTCTAAAAATCTTACAAATTTTATTTTCCATACATTTCTTTGAACAATTCGGGCAGACCTTCCAAAAATCAATAGGCATTTTTTCCCATATTATACTTTTTCTCCCCCGCATGCGTCTCAAACTTGTTTCCTTTCAAGTGCGGCGGCGGCGGCTTTGGAAAGGGGGCTGCATTCGCAGACTAGCTTTTCCCGTCGGCTACACACGCGTGTTTTTCTCTCTCTTTCTTCGCGCATAAAGTTACGTACGATGTGATCCCCTTTTCGTTTTTTATGCCCGTTCTTTACTGCAGTCGGCGCTATTTATATGCAGGTCAAATACGAAATCAATAGGCAAGGTGAATTCGGTTATGAAAGGGACAAAATATGCGCGCAGATAAAAATAAAAATTCCACGTTCAGCAGGTACCTGCAATAAATCCTCTCTCTCACAGAGATAAAGTCATGAATAAAATACGGAAAGTGAGCGCGCGGCTCTTAAAAGTCATCATCGCGCCCAAATTCACGTCCTTGTCTGAAAATGAGCCAAACTGCGCTCGCCGAGTACGTGAGAGAAATTTAATCTCTCTGTCTTGTTCTCTGCGCTGGCATTTCCACCTCTTGATGAAGTAACGACGATTCGAAGATTAGATTGCGGGCGGCGCAACGTCCAATCTTCCATCTGTCACCAAGTCTAATTACGCTAATTTCGCGCGTTCACAAATCGGGATTTTCCGACTGAATCAATCTTGATTAGAAATGAAGAAAATCAACGTCCTTTAAAACTGCGTTACAATTTCTAAAATTTCTTCAATTAATCTGGTAATCAGGAACGCAGATCAAAGTAAATAATCGATTCAGCATAATTATATTATTTAATACTACACATGATTTATTGACTTTGATGAATAGAGCGTCAATAAAAATTAATTAATAATAATAATTAATTGATTTTTTATAA
The DNA here is from genome assembly GCF_031216515.1 of Neocloeon triangulifer. Classification (NCBI taxonomy): domain Eukaryota; kingdom Metazoa; phylum Arthropoda; class Insecta; order Ephemeroptera; family Baetidae; genus Neocloeon; species Neocloeon triangulifer. The sequence goes on from NW_026775561.1 coordinate 1,214,900, forward strand.
GGAGATGCTTTTGCAAAAAAAAAAAAACGGCTGCGATTAATTTTTATTGAAATTTTTCTCTCCACTAACATTGAATTTTTGAAAATTTTTTCTACTTCTCAAAATTTGCCGAACCAAAATTGATTAAAATTTCACCAAATCACGTTCATATCACCCGATTAAGGTGGGAAAATAAAATCAATAGGTCAGTCTTAAAAAAATTGCATTGATCTTCATGGGTGAAGATTGAAAGTTTCAATTTCAGTGTAGATAAAGCTCCTTAATAAGTTGAGTTACGCAACCTTAAGTTGTCCTTCAATCAATCTGATAATAACGAATGTAGACCCAGGCAACAATAATTTTATTTGACAATTATTGACCATACATGATAAGTTGTCTTTTGTTTTGATAAATAGGAACAATTCAACTCTCGCAAAAACAATCGAATCATCCGATTTGTAGCTCAGGAATCACGTGGCTGAACTTGTTTTCCTCAGAATTATGAAATTTTTTAATTTTTTTACAAAACTCCTTATTTCTAATTAAATGTATTTTCGAATTTATCTCTGATGTATGTGGACATAGGATTGATCAAAAATATCAAATAATATTAACTAAAAAAATACATCAATTTCTTAATATCCGATTTTGGTAAAAATTAAAATTTTTCTGTAAAAATTCTCTCCAAAACGTTGGAAAAATTTATTCATAATTACTAAAGATTTGATCTGCAATTTATTAAAAAAAGACATATTCTGATTATTTAATGAACTATAATTTCACCTAAATAATTAAAAAATTGGCGGTTCAAATAAATTAACGCCTGAAATTTAAAACAAAACAGCAAAACTGTATCAAGACGAAATCTTTATCATGAATACGAACGCAGGTTATGATGATGTTAGGTCTTGCATAGCGATGATTCAATTTGGGCCAAAGTGTTCGGTCGGAAATTGTGTAGCTATCGCGGGCCCGACTGGAAATAAAGCGACCCGAGGGGCACTTGAGAGATCACGAACCCTAGCTCGGAATAAAAGTGCCCCCGGTCCTGTCTAGTTTACAGTTGCGCTGCAGTCCTCGTGGGAGGTCCGTCTCGATTTTGTTTTGATGCAAATTGAATTAGCCGACGACGATGGGAGATCGACAAACCGCCCCGTTCACACCCCCTCGCGCGCACAATCCACCCCAGAAAGTATAAACTTTGCCCCTCGCAAGCCGCGTGAGCGAGAAAGGGCGAAAATCCGCCCCCGTCCGTCTTGTCAGTATTGAAATCCTTTCGAGGGTGCTTTAAGGCCTGCCTGCCGAGTGTCAATACACAAATATCACGCATCTAGAACTTGAACGGAGATGCGCAAAATGAAAAATTTAGAATTTTTTTTTTTTATTTTCAAATCTTCATTAAATAAAAAAAAAAAATTATTTAGCTATATTTATATCAATTTATAATCACTTTTTATTAGAAAATGAATGGACTTTTCCAAATTAACCTCTTTTATTTGGATGAATCATAAACTAAAAGAAAATCTTGTTTACTAAAATCAAATATGGCCGCCAGAGATAAATAAGGGTTTGCTAAAACTGCCGTCAAATTAATTTGGTTAAGGATTTTTTAATTTTCTCGATGGGAGGTTGGAGCTAATGAGCCAAGGTATCTTTTCTTAATGGGCACCAAGGTTCTAGGTCAATGATCCTGGCAAAAGGTCAAAATATAAAGTTTTGTGCCCCTTGAAAATAGGCAACCTGGAACAAAATTCTGAGATAGCCAAAAGATGCGCTATGTAATTTTGCATCAGAAAGTAAACTTTCAACTTTTTTGAATTAACTATTTTAAAAATATCATATATTTTTAAATAGCCTTTCAAAATTATAAGTTCCGAAGAGGGAAAATTAAAAAAATAATAAAGCTTTTTTCAGTCCGAGTGAGTAGGTTTTCTTGCATTCCATTAAAATTTGGAAAATTGAAAAACAAATTGGTTCAAAATTTAAACATTCCTCCTTTTTAACTTTTTTTCAGCCTGCGAGTCTCCCTTCAAAAGCTTTGGTCTGGCAGGATTTCTCAGACTGATTTCCTAGAAGGGCGTGCCTCGGAATTAGAGAAGGAGGAACACACAAATTTTCTCAAAGGAAACAACCTGGGGGAGGAATAATAAAGTTTAGGGATTACAAAACTCGTGCGTGTGTACATTGAAATCGGAATTAATTATTCCGGAAGAGTAGTTTTTGCTTTTTGCCATTTAACTGAAAATCCAGCGGTCCCCACGGAAAAACGGTGTATATTTGGCGTGGAGATAAATGTCAGAGAATTTAGCTGGAGGAGAGAGAGAGAAGGAACATTATTTAGTTGCGCGAAACAATGTGTCTGCGAGTATTAAACGCCTTCTTGTCTGTTTGCTTGGCACAAGAGGAGCCCGGCCTGCGTCAAGAGAGATGCTTTGCCCCGGGCAAAAGCTTGAGAATTATGCTCTGCCCGCAGACGGAGATGCAAAGAGCATCAAAGCACTTGGGTTGTTTTCACAATTTCAATCAAAATTAATCAAGTTCATTCCGAGATTTACATAGAAATTAATTTTCTTTTTGAAAAAACATATTCTCTAGAGGCATAATTTGCTAAAATTGTATTAGTGTTTTGACTGAATAATATTTCTGAATTACTTTATTTCTTTGAAAATTATAAGAAATAATATGTAATAATTTCACTAAATGTTTGTGTTGAAACTTTTCAATGAATCAAAATTATTTTTTTGCCACTAAAAATAAAATTTGCTCGTATTTGTTTCCTACAACTTGGTCAACATTTGGAATAATTGACCAAGTGTAAAATTTAACGATTGAATAGCTAGTCAGGCCGAGGGACAAAAGCTGCCATTTTGGAGAACAAAGCTGTGCTGGGGGCGATTGGCCCGGCCCCGGCACGTTCCGCTGACTTTGAACAAAGTTCGGTCAAACGGCTGCCAATGCACCTTAAGAGGATTTGCATGTCCAACGAGAGAGCGAGAGCCAGCGGGGGTGCATTATTTTATTCGGAATTAATGCAGGCCCCCGAAATTATAACGCGCTTTTAGTGTTTCTGGCGCGGCGCGTCCGTTTTAAGAGGATTGCCAAAATCGATATAGCCTGGCTGTGTGTTTACCTGCGCACTCGCGCGCACGTGCTCTTGCAATTCCAAACGACGAGTTCCAACATTTGTACCGCGATTTAATGTCCAGGGCGGTTTTGTTTTCCGCATAGATCTGCCAATTCGATCCTCTTAGCAGCGGAAAAAAAGAAGAAGAAGGACACGAAAGAGCGAAAGCCTTTCCTTTCCAATCGCTTTATTTTAAGTGTCTTATTTACTCTCTCTGCTGCGTTGCTCGAATAACTTTTCGTCGAAAAGAAAAAACGCCAACCAAAGTGTACGAAAAAGAAAATGTCGGAAAAAGGCACTCTTAATTATTTAAAAAATTGGTGTTTAAGTTTGTAAAATTTCTGTAAGAAAATTAAAATTAAATTTGGCATTTTTTTTAATAAAACTGTTTAATTTCAGAGGTAATGAAACTATTGTACCTGTAATTGCCTAATCAATCCCTACTTTGTTGTTCAAACATTTATTAACAAAACAACAGGAGGATTTTTTTTATCTGTTCCCAAAATATTTTTTCTTTTGAAAGCAAAACTCTTTTTTCCAGAAACTCTTTCTTAAAATAAACGCTTATTTTTCTTCTTCTTCAACAAAAAAGAGTCGATATAATGTCGATATAGAGAATTTCCTTTTGAAGGAAATGCTTTGAATATTATTTTTTCTCTGCACTGCGTATTATTTATTGACACAAAGATTCGAGTGCGCTTGCAAAAACACGTAAGAATAGATCCGCGGGGAAAAATCTCGCTCTAAAAGGTTATTGATCGTCGTGTGAGTAAAAGCACCAATATTTTATACATTTGCCGCCGTCAGAAAAACAAATATTGCGCGCATTATTATTTGGTCGTGTCCACTACCAAATATAAACATAAATCATTGCTTGTCGCGATTGCCGAAAGCGCCGGGGAAAAAAATACATTTATTTAATTCACTTGAAAAGCGTTTTTTCGTTTTATCCTCCAAGGATTTCCTGCACGTTTGACCTCTAAAATTTCAGCGCGAATATTTAATTACAATTCCTCTAGAGAAAGCTTTATAAAAAATTCATGTTAAAAGCCGGAAATGTGACCTTTGCTGATGAAATAATTAATGGAACACACATTTGTGCTGAAAACTTGGTTCATATTTAATCTATGAAACTTGTCTGAAGTTTAAACGAAATCTATAAAAACTTTTCATATATCTTTTTGAGTTATTTTATTCGATAATAATTTTAAATTTTTATTTTATTAATTTTAAATAGTTTAAAAATCAAAAAATTTATGTAAAATTATTTTGCAAATTTAAATAATTAAAATTTTAAAACGTGTTTTGAGGCGTGAAATCCACTTTGGATCGGTTGCTCCTGGCGCCGGATGCATTTTACCGCGCGCTGGTCTTTCGAGTGTTCGCTCGATTATCGAAAGGCTGCACATTTGATAAAAACGGCTGCTGCACTCAACGGCGAGAGGCTTTCATGTGTTTTTTGCCAACTGCATCTCTTCTCTCTCCGTGTGAAGTGTGCTGTCATGTGCTGCAAATCCGGATATTTTCCGTGTGCAACTTCACTTCACGCTCCATTTCCGCCGATTTGACTCGCTTTGAGCGCACAGACAGAATGAACATATGTGTGAGCAAGGAAAATTCAATCTTGCGCGCAAAAGCTCTCCCGCTGCTTTTTAATTTCATATTAATCCGCCGCACGGATGAAATTGCTGCATTCGAGCGCCTGGAATTTGTTATATTGGAAATTTCATGATGCATAATATTGATAAAATTATATGCCAACCTCAATAATATTCTTGGCCAAGATATTAATTGAGTGGTTGCAGAAGTTAATCAAGTCTCATTCGAACAAACTTAGTTTGTGACTTGGCAAGACGTTGCTGCACTTGCTTTAATTAGATCATCCAACAGCCACTAGATAAATAAAGTAGATTCTGAGATCTTATTTCTGACATGATTTTTATAATTAAAGCAAAAGTAGTTTACTTTTGATCCCAAGCTTTATATTCAACATTTAATTGTGTGAAAATAATCAAATTTTGATTTATATGATTTTTTAATTAAAAACAATAAAAATTGATAAAAAAAACAGTGAAATTTTTGTCATTTTTGTCATAAGAGTGTCGTAACTTTTCTTAATTTTGTACTCACAAACCCTCATTAAAACTGTTGATGTGAAAGTCTCGGGAAATTTACCTGCGAACAGAGAAAAAATTGATTAAATAAACGATCCACTCAAATTCTTCTTCAGCTTATAAAATACATTTATTAAGTTTTTTCCATCAGCCTGAATGGAATTCATTCAGCAGTTTTGCACGGAAAGAAATCTAATATGCTCTTTGAGCCAACTCAGAGCTGCTTCAACGGATTTATTTTTTCTTCTCATTTTCGTCTTTGAACGCGAGAAATCAAAAGCTGCATACATAAGGTGAGCGTAAAAATCTCGACATCTCGTTACGTGAGCGAGCTGGCGGGGTGTTGTGCATTCAATATTTTCATACCAGCTTTGATGGTTAACCTAGTTTGAAAAAATCCCTTTCACAGCAGCAAACACAGGATGCATTTCCTTGGAGCTGCATTTTCTTCCGATGGAGAAAGAAGGATTTTCCCCCGAAATGGCGGAAAGTAATTAGAGAGGGTGTACTTTTTGTGGCACCCCACTCGAGCGAGTCTCTCCATTAATCGCAGTTGATCCTTTGACAAAACATCTGAGAGAGACCAAATAAGCAGTCGTCGCAGAGGTTGCGAGTTTTTTGCTTCGCTGGTCAAAGTCTCTCTCTTTTGAGCGCGGCAACAGTTTTTGCAGTCCGTGTCGGCGACGGCGGCAATATCCTGTTTATTCCTCACACAGACTTCTCATTTCCAACTCATTTTGCACGCAAACTATGCCCACAAGTTATTTCGTCCCACGCAAAAAGATGGAGCAGGTCAGCCTCCCTTTTGTTGCGCTAAACGACAAAGCGCTTTTCAAATTGAATTCCATGGACAGCTGAGCAGACGGACCGAATGCCTTGATAATTGATCTCTGCAGTGCAAATTAATTGTTGATTGCGAAATTCTCTTCCAATGAGTTGCTTAATCAATATAAATTTGCAATAAGCTGAATAATTATTGGTCATACCAATAAGATACAGGAATTTAATTTCATTTAATTGAAAAATATCAATTTTTAATAGAAAAAAAAAATTAACCAGGAGCTTATGAAATTCACATACTGTCAAAATTAATCAAGGTGATTTTTTTAGCAAAAAGCCTCCCCTTAAATTGAACTCGTATGTATTTTCAACGACAAAGTTTGGTTTCTTGGAAACTTCCTCTTTTTTTTAATTTTTGATTGCTTAACTTTTCAGGATCAAATTTTGAGACTTTATTTTATATCAATTGATGCGCTTTTGAGGAATAAAATTTCCTGAAGGCATATTTTTCTATAAAAGCAGAAGTTATTGCGTGTGTGCAAAAAGCGCTGCTGCCCGAGCCGTTGTGATGCATCAAAGGGCCATTGCAATATGCCACGGACGTGATCATTGTCCAATTTCTCGGGGCAGCTGTACTCCCGGCCGCCTTTGTGTCTTTTCCTTTGGACGGAGCGAGTGACCCTTGTAAGCGGGAAATAGGGCGTGCGCCGTGTAGATAGTCAATTTGGGGCCGAATTTGATCTGCGTACGTACACTGACTGATCTGCCTTCTTTTCCACCCTTGCCTTCTTCTTCCCTCCTTGCTTTTTTCGTTCTCGTCGACGAGAGGGTAGATGAGAAAGGAAAGTAGCATCGCTTGCGGCTTTTCGCCCAACTTAAAAGAGTGCTGAGTGAAACGTGCGTGGGCAACTGCTGCAAATTAGATTTTCTTTCCTTTCGGCCACACAGGCAGGCCAAGAGGACAGACGGATTCTGGCGGCGAGTGACGGCCGCCTTTGATGTGTGCTAGTCACTTTTTCGCACACAACACCGACTAATACACCAGCACAGGGGCAGAATTCATTCTTTGCTTCACGTCAAAAGAATGACTTTATTATTATTTTTCATTTATTTATATTTTATTAAATTAGTTTTCAACAAATAATACTCTTTTATTTTAAATTATTTATTTTGCAACAAAACTTTCAACTTTCAATTTGTTTTTCACTGAAAATTATTGTTATGCATCTTAAAAAGAATGTGAGATTCGATCCTGCAAACTTATTTTAATTATAGGTAATTTAAGAGAGAAAACGGCCTAATTACTTTTGGGAATTTTTCTTGAAATTGAATTTGCTCGTAAATTTCAGCCCATGAGACAAACAATTGAAATTATTGGGAGAGCTGAATTTTTGAAATTTAACATTATTATTATTATTATTATAATTATATATTATAAATATTATTATTATTTCTTACGGGAAAATTTTCATACAAAAATAGATAAAAATCAAACTAAATGACGTTCATAACACCCCAATAAAGATTGAAAAATAAAATCAAAAAGGTCACTAGACATCAAAAAATTGTATTGATCTTATTGGAAAAGATTCAGAGGTTTTAATTTGAGTGTAGATTTTATGAGCTCCTTGTTAAGGAAGGCAGGTTTGGGTAAAATTTAATCAACCGTCAAAAGAAATTTTACAAATTGTGGACATCAGTGGACCTTGTGGAGCAGCAAAGAGTATATTTGGTGAGCTTGGAATAACGCTCGAGTCGTAATAACCGGATTTCGCTGCGGATTATCCCTCAAAGTATTTGCACAGAAGCCATTCTCGTGTGTGTTTTCCACATTCTTACTCCTCATTTAAACCAATTTCCTCTCTCTCTCTCGTGTGTGTGGAGCTGCTGGGTGTTTATTACACAACGCAAATGAAACTCGCGCCGGATCCAATTTGGGACGAGATAAACGCATTATTTTCGGAAGCGCATTTGATGAAGTTTGTGCATATGCGTGAGACGGCAGGTTAATTGCGTTAAATTATCCCCTGCTCTAGGAAGGTCGCAAATCTAGTTAATGCAAGACCGAATTTACTAGAGCTATATTGCATATCAGCAAACGTGACGCTGAGAGTAGCACAAGCTGATAGGACGAACGTGAGATAAAAATTATGCCGCCTTGAAGGAAAAGTTTAATTTAATGCAGCGAGCGATAAGATTGATCAAATGCATTCGTCGTATTGCACTTAAAACTGGGCCACTGGAAACACGATTGTTGATATACCCTTTTTCAACCAGATTTGCTGATTGCCTGGACGTAATTGTCAAGTGGCATCACCCGCGTTTATATTATGCGAATTTTATATATCATGATGTACCCAAGTAAGATGCGTTTAATTATTAAAAGTTTTATTAAAGATAAAATCAATGAGGTTACCATTTGATACTTGCAATTTTTATACATTCTAGATTATTGAAAGGACTAAATTTTAATCTTTCATTATGACATGTGTATTGCATAAGTAAAAGGATAAAGTAGACATATCTAGAAATTTTACTCATTTTCACAACAATGAAAATCAAAATCTGAAAGATTTGAGGAGCACGTCAATTAATTTATAAAATCGTTGTGAAGCAATTTTATAACAGCAAAATTGTGTAAGAACAAGAGAGCTCAAAGTTTATAAAGATCTAAGAAAAAAGGGTTTGGCAATTGATAAAAAGAACCCGGAACACTTTCTAGGTCCGAACTTTCCTGGTTAGATAATCCAATCAAAGTCGAAAGTTCAAACATTTGCTCTAGGCAATATTTTTGACAAGAGGGTCTACAAGAGCGGTATAATCTTTCACATAACAGTGCAATGTGCACCGTTGATGATTAATCAAATCTCACTCGGCCACTTGAAGTATTAATTTTAGATAATCTCGGCCGAAATCTTGCAAGTCCAAAGTTTGTCGCTGTGCAACTCCACTTTCGGTTCAAGAGGGCGAACGCTTTGTATAAATAGTGGGCGAGCGGCATCCAGAATCACTTTCCTTCAAACCAAGGTAAGTGGAGCATTTGAAGTTTATTGCAAGTCTGACAATTGAATATTTAGATGAAGTTCGTAATTGTTTTCGTCGCCTTCCTGGGACTGGCCGCGGCCGCCCCTCAGCGTAAGTCTCAAACAAAATAATCTTCCACTCATTTGCAAATTGGTTATTGACACGAACAGCCTTTGACCTGATCGCGGACATCCGCCGCTTCCTGGCCCTGATCCCCCAGGCCGAGACCGAGGCCCTCTTCAACAGCACCTACGACACCGACGCTGCTTTCGCCGGCTCAGTCAACTTCATCAGGTCGCCTAGGTTCACCGAGCTCGTCCTGGAGGTTGACGCCGTCCCTGAGTTCCAGGCTGTCAGTCTTATGCACAGAATTTTAGTGCAAATTTTCATGCAATTTCCATCCGCAGTACTTTGACTTCCTCGAGTCCAACAACATCCCCGCCTACTACTGGTTGAACGCCATCCGCACGTGGCTCGGAGTTCCTGAGTTCGTTCCCGCCACCTCCACCGGCTTCGTCCGCAGGCCCGTCTCCAAGCTGCCCCGCAGCATCTTGCCCTTCGTCGAGAGCTGGCTCGGCCTCCTGACCCACGCCGAATTTGTCGCCGTCCACGAGGACCTGATCGCCACAAGCCCCGACTACAACGTAAAATGCAAATCTGACAAGCGCAATTGAGCTTGAAACCCTGTTTTTTTTTTTTTGCAGAACTTGTGGGCCGTCTACCAGAGCCCTGAGTACGCCGACGTCCGTGCCGCCCTGACCTCAAACAGCGTCTACATCGCGGCCACCGACGAGCTCGACGCCAACGGTGTCTTCCTCACCGAGGCTCTTGACCTCATCAAGGCCTGGCTGAGGCAGTAAATTAAAAAAAAAGAAGACAGAGATTGAAATAAATTTGTATTTTTCATAATAATCTTTATTATTTCATTTCCACTCATCATTATTCAATTTTAAGTTTTAATAAGTTTAATGCTTGTTGTTTTGTTCATAGAAATCAAATTTTTTTTGCCTAGCTCATTATATAATTCCTTAAGTGTGTCAATTTTTTAAATTTCATTTGCAAATGGCGTGATTAATCTACACAAAAAGCATTAAATGCGCTCTCTCGTGTCCTCCTCTATTTATCGCAAACAAATATCGGCGGCGCGTGCAAGTGAAATATTTGCCGCTGTCAAATTTAAATAATGAATGGCACGCCGTGCATTTATTGGAAAACACAAACGGAGCGTGCTCTGGTTTACTCTGGGCTGCAGCAGAGCAAATAGATTCCGTGCGTGTAATTCCATTTGTGACTGCTCATGTTGACACAAACACTGCCAATAGTTATTTATGCATAATTCGCATCACCAATCGCGCCTCCAAACATCATCGATCTCTGCCTAGGTTTTGCCAATCAAATGTAAAAAAGAAATTACACAACACTTGAAAATTTGATTGATTTAGTATCTCTGCACGAACATACAAAAATAATAAAAAACCTTTGTGATGATATCGCGCTTTTGGTAAACAAAGTTGTTAAAAATAAAAAAAAAATAAAAAAAGTGCCAGTGACAGGCGGGAGGGCGAGTGAGGACACGTTATCAAAATCCTGCTTATCTCGCATTTCCACGCATCACGGCGCGATAATTGAGCACTCTTCACCGCTGATCCGAATTATTTTACATTCGCAGATGAGTTTTCAGTGCCCGGCTGAATAAAACATGTCACTTTCAGCCGCTTATTCCATCGTGCTGCTCGGATTAAGCTTGCAGGCAGGTGAGCTTCCAATTTTTCATGCTGCGGCTTTTATAAATCATTAAAATGGAGTTTTTTTATTGTGTTGGCAGGAAGTGGAGCGACGTCGACGCTGACCAAAGACTTTCATAAATTCCTGGACGTGGTCACTTTTGAGGATTTCGTCTCGCCTTTCCTGCACACGTACCAGGAAAACGAGCAGTTTGCCAGAAGCGCCGACTTCCTCGTTTCCCAGCGGTTTAATGATCTGCTTGACGAGCTCATTGCCTCTGTTTATTTCGAGGAGGTGCCGTTTTCATTACATTTCAACAGTTTAATGAAATAATTGAGATAAAGGAATCTGTAATAATAAGATTTAAAGAACAACAATTGCCAATTTTTATATTCCTGATTGAAAAATAGGATCAAATTTTTTAAGCCAACATTAAAATCTCAATAAAAAGTTGCCGTTCGTAAATTTCAAACTGGGATTCTTACGTTTTGCCGCCAAATGAATTTGAATTTTGAGGATATTAGTCCTGATCGATAAACTACATAAATTAGGTTAAAAACATTAAAAGAAGAACTTTTAAATTTAAAAAAATTGCTGAAGTTCAAAATTCTTTAGGCTCGAAAACGCGATATCCAGTTTAAATGTTTGCTAGTGCAAAATTCTCAATTAGAATTTCGATGTTGGTCATTTCAATTTGGTCCTCTTTTACATTCAAGAATTACAAATTCATTGTAGTCCATCTTTGAAACAAATTTTAAATCAAACGGTCTAGAATATTCAACGTTTTTAAGCATGCTGATTTTTTTTTTACATATTTTATTGCTCGTTTTTTTCAGTACCGAAATTTACTGATGGAGCACGGCGTGCCGGCGCAGCTGTGGCTGGAAAAAGCGCGCGCCATGACCCACAAGCCGCCCTTTCCGGTGCCGCATCCTGCCGAGCCAGAAAAAACGGCGGCGCTTGATAAGGATTTTATGCCGTTCATCTACAACATGATGCCGTATTTCATCCTGACTGACATAAGGGACGTGTACTTCTACGTGAGCAGGACCAGCGTCCCTTTCATGGTGCGACGACAAATTCCAAGAGAGAGAGAGAAAGTGCTGATAGAACAGCTTGAGTGATTTTTTTTGCAGGATCTGCTCCAATTCCTCGCCTCGGACGAATACAAAAACACTCTCAGCTTTCTGGTCGAGTGTCCGCAGTACCAGGCACTCATCGACACCCTCCAGGACAACGGAATCGACGTGCTCAAAATTTATAATTACTTGAAAAGGGAATTCGAGCTGGCGGACGATTATTGAAAGTAATTGTATATTCATCAAATCGATCTCAAAAAACTTTTAGTTCAAGGAAATAAATAGTCTTTTTTATTATGTTTGCAGAGAATATTGAATTTCTTACATTAATGTCGTCCCACGTGACCTGATGAAAAATTGATTTGTCTGCTCTCGTATTTATAGTGATAATAAAACCTGCTTTCATAGGTGAAGAATAAAGCTGCTTCCGTTTATTGCGCAGGAGATCGAACAAGTTTGCAACTCGCGAGTTCATAGTAGTTTCAGTTTGAAAAAGCTTTTTATATTTTTTTTCTGACGAGAAATGAGAAAAGCTCGCTTGATGGAAACGCATCTCCAATTTCAGATAATGCTCCAATTCCATTTGCCCTTTTTCCGTGATAAGAAATCAATCTCCCGTTTCAGCATAAAAGCTAAATGATTAATTTTCCTGAATAATTTACAATGTGAGAGAAACATATTAAATCGTTTGTTTTTGCTTAAGAGAGACATTTTTGCTTCTCTTTTGATCATAAATTGATTCTGTCTCGTCAATTAGACTTTATCTGATCAATGCTTGGCCTCTGATGCAACGAGACCATCGTTTGCGTTAATCAAACCAATATAAAAATTTAGCTAAAAAGAGCAAAACCTTCTTTTTATTGACTACGTTCTGATCCACTTAGCCAATCAGACTGGATCAAAAGCAGCGGATTTTTTTACCAGACCTTCAGCCTTTTCAAATATACCTGAGTAATCCCTCGAGCACGCCGAGAAACACGCAATGTTTGCTTTAATTTTAATTTTTTATTTAAAATATTTTTTCTTATCCGGAGCACTTTTTCGGCGGCGTGAAATATTTATATGTGGAGGGGAGAATTTTGGCGCAAGAAAAGGAGGAAAATGATGATGGGAACAAAAGCAGCAGGCGTTGCAGATATTCACATTTTCTCCTCGAATTTTTTCCCCCGTTTGACACTCGCAGGCAATTTTTAGCCGGCGGCGCTCGGGGAGTCTTTCCCGAAGATTATCAACAAGAAAAAATTCGCCTGTTTCTTCTTATTTTTTTCCTCTCACCCGAAATTTACGAATTGTTGGGAAAAATGAACACTAGCAGAATTCCCATCAGATTAAACCTTAACTTTTTATCTGTCAAATAAACGTTGAGTCGGAAAACAGAAAAGAGGAGAGAGAAAAAAAATAAGGGCGCATAAAAGTTGGCAGCCTCAGGGCGACAGGCTGAAACACATTTTGCATGTATGAAGACCACGGGGGTTGATAATATTCAAAACTTGAACACCTGCTTTAAACAAGAGTGAATATACATGGAAACTTTTCAGGCAAATCTTGCAGCTTTCCACAAGTGGTGGAACCAGAAAGAAGGAAAGTTTTGCCCCGAGCAATTTCCCTTCTTTTTTTCTCTGGCGTGATTAGCGACTTTATTGCCAGACACGTGCCTGAATAATAATTACAGGCCGTCGATACCGTAATTATCGAGTGCTCTGCGGATTTGAAATTTATATATTCCAACACGTTAAGAGGGCTTTTAATGAGAGAGGCCGGAAATGTCGGGCGTGCCGAATTTTATTACGCGGAAAATCGCTTCATTTTATGGAAATTTCGCTCCCCCGCCCATAAGAAAATATAATAAATTGCATTAGGAAAAGCGCCGGTGCAGGCGCAGGGGACCGCAGCAAAAACCCTCCCTCCCTCGCGCTGAATTTGTCTCAAATTGTGTGGCGTGTTTTTGTCGCGTTTAAATTTGACGACATCTCCTTACAATTTCCGTAATTGCTTTCAAAGAAATTCCATGAAGCATAAAATTGTGGTAAAAGAAGTTTTCAATGAAAGAAAATCTTATAAAAAGATAAATGACAAAATGGAAAAGTGCAAAAAATTGGGTTGGGAAGGTTAATTTTAAAATTAATGTTATCCATTAGTTTTGTAGTTTTTTTCCGATAATTTAAGAGGATGGAACTACCTCAGCGCAACAAAATCCTCAGCAAAAAAAAATTAAGTTAAAATCACAGGGTTCTTTTGATTGTCAATTGAGTGTTAAAAATCCATGTTCTTTTTTTACGTTTTCATAGATTTCGAGAAAGTCGAGCTAATTTTTGAGCACTTTTGAGTAAATTTTTTTGCATTTTGCCCATATTTTTTGATAATTTTGAAAACCAGTTCTACGTGTTTCCCTTTCAACAATGATCGTTGCAGTTGCTTCTTTAAATTGACTATTTTCATTCGATAATTGGAAAAATCTCTAAAGATAATTTGAAATTTTTGTGGAAAAGGTGGTGAACGGAAATTCACGGCCCGCTGGGCTCGAATATCAATTTTAATGGCGAATGATGTGTGGGAGCGTTTACGTGGCTCATCAATTTTTAATCAAAGGCCGGCCCAGAGAGCTAAAGGTGTTAGGCAAAGTGCTCGTCCACATGATGAACGGCACTATCTGCGCGCTGCACTCGGCCAATTTCACGCTCCACTGTGTCCAGCTCTGCCGCGATATTGTTATTGCTGTTTGTGTGTGTGTCGCAATATTAAGCAGCTTGAAAAGTGTGTCAACTGCTTTTATTGCTGAAAAAGAATAACTTTTCAATTTATTTCCGCTGATAATTAGCTCTGCAGTTTTAATTGGGCAAAAATTGCTTTAGTGGAAATTAAAACAATTCATTTGTGTGACATTTATTACTTTAATTAACTCCAGCGGGAGCTAAAATGAAACATTTCTTCATCGTCCAACCGAGCAATACAATTTTCTTTATTTAAAAATAGATGAAGTTTTCTGCATCGTATTTTCTTTATTAATATTTATAATTTATATGAACTGCGCGTGGGCTGCACTTCTGCTTCTCCCGAGTGATTAATTGTAATTTGCCATTCACAAGCCGTGTGGGAGTTTGCAAACATGCTCTATTTACAAGTACTGCGCGTCTCCACTTTCCTAGGCAGCAACGTAGGCGGATAAGTAGTTATTTGATCCCAGAAAGCTAATTCAGAGATTGCAGAGCTCAAGTGGGTTAATTTGATGCTTAATGGAGTTCCGGCCAATTTTGCGTGGTTGCTGATTCAATTCCGCCGCTTTTAATGTGGCTTTTCCAGGAATTAGTCACTTTTTTTAATCTCAATTTTACCTGATTTTTATAATGACTGTTTAAAATTGAATTTTTGCCATCTTCACTTGTTCAAGCATTTTCTTGAATCACTCTAAGCCCCTTTTCATTTCTAGCATGAAATATAATATGTTTTAAAATTACTTGTAATTATATTAAACAAATTAAATGTAAATTAATTAACTGATCAACAGATAAAAAATACAGAAAATACAGAGGCTAAAAGTTATTTTTGAGCCAAATATATTGATTTTTTGCTAAACTTTGAGGCCGAATTCAAATTTCAATCCAAATTGGTCCAGCATATCTTTGGAAAGCTCTCGCCGAGACCTACAAAAATTCTGATATTTTTCAAGATAAAGTACGAAATGACTTTGGAGATGAACCAAGAATTTGAAAGCCGAGCCTCCCTTTGGTCGTTGTTTGCAAGGGTGCAGTTTTCGGTGGGGCTTTTAGTGTGTTTTTGGTTCGATCGGCGCCCGAAGGCAAACACATTCGACGAAACGATATTAAGGCTCTACTATCGCTGCGTGTGATGTTCGCAGCCAGAAAAGTGTAATTTATGGCGCCATCATCAGCATAAAGCGAGAGCCGGCCCGGCAAATATTATCATTCCAACATCGCGTCGTAAAAGCAGAAGAAATTCCGCTAGACACGTCATTTGGGCTGGCAAAGAAAAAGCCTCAAGTGAAATGCAAGAAGAAGAAAAACTCAACCGTCCACGTCTGATATGCAAATTCCAAGCTGGCGCGCGCCGCCTTATCAAGCCTAGAGAAAGCCGGCCGGCCGGCCGCGCTTAAAAATCGATTCCGCAGTTTTATCAGCCGCGCGACCAATTTATTTCACATTCACACCAGTGATTACCCTTCGCATTAAGCGCCGACGTGACGAGTGCGGGGAAAAAAAGAAAAAATTAAAGCCCACAGAAGTATTAAGAGAAATATATATTTTTTTTTAAATCATGCTTTTTAACCAAAGATTAAGAAAATGCAAAAACGATTTTTACATTATTGGATACAAGGGAAAAACCGTCACAAGTTTAATTCATGTGAAAATCTGGAATTATAAATTAAAATTTCAGTTAAAATAATTTTTTAAATTTTTAACGCTGAAAATTGTAATTTTTTGTTTCTCTCTTTTTTTTAATCGAACAAATGTGCGTGGGTTTGGCTTGAATAATTCTGAGAAAGGGTGCTTTGACATAATATTCGCATTTGAGGAAAGTCCCGGGTTGAAATGAAGCGATCGCGCGCACTCGAAAGCCGCAGAGCAGAAATAAACCGACGCCTCCGCCGCGCGTTTCAAGCACAAGAAGTCAAGATGGACTCGCGTTTTGGATGACCACTTGTGCCCACAGCCCGTTCAAGCCCTCGAAAAGCGTGTGGTTGGCGCCGCCGTTCGTCACCTAGCCGGCCGGCGCTTCATCAAAGGAGTAATTGTCGTAATGCACCGCGCACGTGAAACCCCCGCAAGTGCCGCCGCCGCCGCCTTTCTTTTTTCATCTGCCCAAAGTGCTCAAAAGCAAACTCTGAGGAGAGGGATGAAAATTCACGCCTTTTGCAGACGGTGGCTTTGATTTTTGTTAATTGTTCTTTGATGTGTAAAGTACAAAAGGAATCCGATGGCAGTTTTTACATGAAAGGTTGCGTCTGAATTTATTAAAAAATCTCAATTACTTTTTCAAGCTTCCCCCAAGAATGTTCTCAAAAAGGAATTTCAGGAAGAACAGTGATTTTTTTTACAAAATCCATTGCAATCCAATTCAAAATGAAAAAGACACAGATGATTAAAATAAAGACTTCCAATAAAATTGTTAAAAGAATTGTGCTTTTGATTTGTTTTCTACCAAATATTTTTAAAAATCAATTACATTTTTCCTTCAAAATTATTCCTTTCTGGTTGTTTTTGAAATATTTTGTTGCATAGGGAATGAAATTTGCAAATCTTGAACATGATTGAATTTGACTTTGTGTGGGACGCGAGCGCAGGTGCGGCGCCGGCGACACTTTCTCATGACCGAATCATAATTGCGAATTAATTGCGATGTGGGGCGCGGCAGCAGTTGTTGCTCTGCAGATGTAATCGGAATTGCTGATTGCCTCTCCACAACGACGACGACATGGTACAACAACCAAGTGGCACACATGCCAAGAACCGACGCGATCGTTAAATTGTTTTCCACTTACCAAGTTTTGCCCGACAACTTTGGCGGCGCGAGTGCTTTGCCGACACCGGTAATTACATGTAAAACCAGCAGAAAACAAAGTTTTCTTTTCGTAGTTTACATTTGAAATTTACTCTGACTAATGTGAGTTGAATTATATATTAATTAAAAAAAAAATTAATTCTGAATTTAAAACTATAAATTTGAAAAAGAACTTTTTGAACTCCATTATTCCAAATAAATTGAGATTCATGATTTTTTAACCGTTTTGAGATTTTCATTTTAAATGTTTTACTCTAATTTTTCTGTCCACGCTTTTCACAGGAATCGGAATGAAAACTAAATTTCATGACGGCAAATTTCAGAGGCGAAACGTGGCTGTGGAAAATGCGCTTTCACGGCCGAAATGATCCTTTAAAATATTCGAGCCGCAAAAATAGACGCATTTGCATGGGCGTGTGTCCGTCCGTCCGGCCTCTGGTCTCGTCTGGCCACAAACACACGCGCGGCCGTGTTATTATAATGTGCAGGAGGACGAACGAGTCGCACTAAACGAGGTTACGCTTCCTTGGGGATTTCACGCTTGGTTTCACCCTTTTCCTCTGCCGCCGCCACAAAGGAACACAGAAACACACACACGCTCTCCTCCAAAGGGACACGCAGGAATTTGCGACCGAATAAATTTCACAATTTGATTTGGGCGAAATATTTTTTTTATTCTTCTTTTCAAAAGACATGAAAGACCAAAAAGGTCTTCAATTCAAATTCTGAAGCAAAAGATATTTTGGGAATTTTTCAAATTATTTTCATCATTGAATTTATTCTATTTGTGAAGCGGTTTTGATTCTTCTTTTTTGCATTTAAAAGTTTCAAAAATATTAATTGTCACTGAAACATCAAATAATATTTAATTTCGTGTTTTTTTTTAAAGATCAACAATTAATTATATAATAAAAGAAAAATTTGGCGATTTGCAAATAATGAGAATGAAATTGCGTTTGAAATTTTTGAATAATTCGAATTTAAGTTCAAACATAATCATTCATTGAAAAAATTACTAAATTTCTCAAATATTTAATGTTAATATCTCTCAATTAAAATTTTTGAAACCGAATCAGTGCTTCGGTGATGAACAAGGCAATTCGGGTCGCGTTCTTCTGTTGCCGAATTGATTGAATTCTTTTTTGCTCCGTGCGTGCTGTGCCAATTTGCAATCTGCTGCGGGCTGCAAACGGCCAAAATTTCTCTGCCAAAACATATAAAATCGGCAGCGCAATTCATCAGCAGCTGGCTTTGGGGCTTTTAATTTGGCCGCGGCGCCCGATCGATCAATCACGGTTTAATCTGAAAAATTGGAACGGCCGCCCGTAAATTCCCAAATTCGTCTTTATTTGTCTTTGGAGAGGAGGAGGGAGCGAGGGAGGGAGGGAGGGACGTGATGCATGGGGCAATCAGCGGAGAGAAGTCTTGGCACGAGAGGACTTGCCATTGTTTCCATTCAAACACCGATCATTACATCCAGATAAATGTCCGAACCCGGGTTTTGCGGCGATTAAATGAATTTGCAGCCAGCAACATAATTTATTTGCTTCTGTGGTGCTGATTCGGCATCATTATGCAACCGGTCCGGCTCAGCTGCACCGCGGCACAGCATCGACCTGCCACTTTCAACCGCTCTATTCCAATTAAAAGTTGTCAAACACGATTTAAAGTTGATGTTATCATTTAAAAATCTTTTTAAACGGAATAAATCTCTGCAAAATAAAAAATAATGGTTGAATTTTTTCACGAAATTTCAATAATTTTGTAAAACTTTTGAATAAAACTATTTTCAGATGTCCATAAAAATGTTTTTTTTTTATAACTATTTTGAATCCACTAAAATTTACAAATTATTTGCTATAATGAATATTTTTTGTCAATCTTAAGATTGGGTGGGTCCAAATATCAGATTTAATCGATTCTCGAAACGATTCTTGAGAAATGATTCTCGCAAAAGGATTATCCAGGAAAGTTTCTGCCTTTAAAATTCAACTTGAGAATCGTTCCTTGCACGAGAACCTTTCATTGAGAATCGTTGCTCGAGAATCGCGTCTCTGTTATTTGGAACACCCATTATTTATTTTAAACAGAAAACAAATCCATGGAGGTTATCTGGATTTTTAAGAACAATTTGTGACAAATTTCAAGTTTTGCAATTAAAAGTATAACTTTTGACATCGATTTTTAATCGTTTTTAACCTCAATATTTCCATACTTGCAACATTTTATTACAATTTAAATCAAATAAACTGATTAGTTAGGTAATGTTTAGATTAAAATGCAGATGTCTTGAAAATGTCATCAACATTTTTTGTTTAACAAATTGAATTTTAAAATATTCTTCTTGCGTTCACATCGACTTTAAAACGGTGACCTCTCTCTCGCGCTGTTTTTCACATTTGCATTTTTATATCCGCCAAGTTTAATTTTAATTCACTCTGGCTGGTGAGGCGAATGCAGCGAGAGCACACGGGGAGATTATCCTCTCCATTAAGCAAAATTGCTTTTCGCGCTCGGTTGGTCGCGACACAAAATAGCAACTTTTGCATTATGCAAAACGGCGCCGCCGGCACGAAAGAAGAACTAGTTTTGCATTTCGCGCGGAGAAGCGGCCATATTTATATTCCTCTTCGCTTTGTTCTTTCAAAGAGAGATAGTTGATTCTTAAGAAATGTATTTCTCGCAGGAAATCAGCAGGCTGTCGCTCTTGATCTGCATCCAGCGGTGCATTCAGCTTTCAATAACGCGGCCGGCTCGGCTTGCAAATCAAATATTGATCCATCCCCCCCCCCTTTCTTCACTCCAGCCGACTGAGAAGAGCATAAAACACCGGCCAGAGAAGAAAATGTGTTAGGAAAAAATTTGACAAGGCAGATGCAGTTCGACGGGCCGGAATTCTTTTCTTTCTTTAGTCTCAAGAAAAGACTCTGCTTTTTTGCCTAGAAAATATTGTTTTACTTTTCTTTGAAGAATATTTGTATCATTTGTAGGAAATTGAGACAAACATCAATTGAAAGGAAAATTTATTAATTTTTTTCAACCGCTTGAATTTTACCAAAATTACAGTTTTTTTTAATAATTTGATGTGGGTGAAAATTACCATTTTTTTCCATCAGTTTTGAGCTCCAGTATAAAAATTTACTGAAAAAAACCAAAAAAACCAAATAATTTTTCAATCTTGAGAAAAATTGCTTTTCAACGAACCCATCAAATGCAAGAATCAGGAGAAAACATGAGGAAGTTGTCACATAAAAAATCAGACAATTTTTTCCCCCAGATACATTTCTACTTTTTCCTTACTTTTCCAGAATTCGATTTCGCTACACGCGTTGAACATCCCTCTGCGCAAAATGAAATAATGCGTGCCCACTTTTCACGCAACCCCCGCAAAGGGCTGCGAATAAATAAGACCGAAAACAAGTCGCTCAACTTTATTTCTTCTTCTTCTTCTTTTGCCGGCATAAAAGATGAGAGAGGCTTGTTTTCACGCTGCGTGAAGGCGACACACCCAGACACACACACATTTTCTCTCTCCACTTTTTTGTTCTCTTTTCTAACCTTTGGCACTCGCGGCGCTCGAGGCAAACTGAATTTGTAGCTCTTCTCTTTTGCATGCGTGTTATTTTTCGCTTCCTTTGTACGGAATAAAATGTAAATCCAGATTCGCAAGCTGTTAAAAATCTCATAAATTGTGCACAAAATTCTGGCTTTTGTACATGCACAGCAGGGGATAAATAAATCTTTGAACTTTGCTTTGTTCGCAGCCAAGAAAAGGGAAAAAAGTGACACGAACGTCAGCACGCGTTAGAATTGAAAACCGCAACCGTTTGTAGACTTGAAAGTCAAAGAATAAAACTCTGCTTTGATTTATGTTCATAAAACATCAGGTTGAATAATCCATAAAAATGTTTAGGTTGATTTAACTGATTTGTCAAAGTTACAAAAAATATTCAAAACAAAATTGAAAAACTTCTTCCTCACAAGCAATACTGTTTAGAAATTCAGCAGTACCAACATAATTTTCTTTAAATTTTTCATTTTATTCATAATCCAATGCTCTCTTTAATAAATAAGTATTGTTGATTTTAGTTTAAATAAAATTTTTAATCGCATTAAAATTAAATTGTCCTGCCAAGCGTTGAAAATGGGAGGTCACACTCTATTTTGAGTGTCGGCCTGAAGGGTTGTTTCTCCCCTCCAAACACAATTTGTACAGCACATAATTGAATCGCAATTTTCACCCCTTTGGCGCGGTGAAGAAAATTACAATAATCGCCCGGCTGCAAACACGGAGAAAAATAATCACAAAGTGCACCTGCTCGGATTTTCGAGGGGATGTTAATTCACTTGTTTCTGCCGGGGAAGTGCGTAAATCCTTTTTGCTCTGGCACAACAAACAGTCGCGCGGGCGGGCGGAGATAATATTCCGGCGGCGGCTTCAATGGCCACTGAAATAATAACCCTTTGGACCCTTTTTTGCTCTGGATCCGCTTTGTTTTTGTTAGGCCTGTTAGTTAGCTGCGAGAAATAATGGCTTTCGACTGCAAAAAATAAAAATATAAAGCTAGAAATATAATACCTGCCACGTGCGCGACGAGATTGAGTGCAAAATATAAATCTTACTAATGATTCGTGGAAATTTTCAATATTTTATGAAAAAGATCAAGTTAAAAGTTTCCTTCATATAAAAGCATAAAAATCTCTTTACTTAGGGAGTCAATTTTATAAAGTAAAATTAACACTTGCGAAAATTCCATTCAAATTTTAAAATAATATTAATCAAATTTTTTGTATTTTAATAATCTGTTGCTTCAAAATTTGTCTTAAAAATGACCATATTTCAATTTTTTGTCATAAAAAAGAAAAGAAAAAGCACATTTCCCCTCATATCTGCTGACACTCGTCTTTTACTTTTATCATTTTTTGGCCCCGAAGAAAGACATACGGTCCCTGAAGAATTCTCACTTTTCCTCTCTCTCGGCGGGGGAAAATTCCGCAACTCTTGTCAGCGCGAAACACATAAATCGTGGCCACACCGCAGACAGATATGCCGAGCAAAATATGCACAATCAGTATCAAATAATAAAATATTCCTCCCTCGCTTGCCTTTTCTTTTTCTCTCCCTTGCCAAAAAACCAGATTAAAAGTTGGAAGAAAAGTTCTTTCTTTCTTTCTTTCTTGATATGTTTTGCAATCAAATAAAAATAATCCGGCTCGCGAGAGAAATCAAGTTTGGCCAACACATAAAAAAATCCGAGACGCGCGCCGAGTCCCGAGGGGGCTGTAAAGGCAAAGGGTGTGTGATCCACCGCTCACTCACTCACTCACTCACTCACTCACTCACTCACGCCCGAATTCTTTCTTCTCTCACAATGTGTATTTCGATATAGAGACGTGACCAGGCCAATCGGAATCCGCGTCTCGCCGGACTAATTACAAATCCAATCAGCGCCTTCGACGGCCCGCCCGGTAATTAACCCGTCAAACCCATCAACTTTCCAATCAACCTTCGAAACTAAGAAAATGGATTTTTGTAGTAATTTTTCTATTCCTTGTACAAACATGAAACCAACGCCGATCGATAGGAAATTTCGTTAGCTTTCAACAGCTTTCAAAAACTTATCTAGTTTGTTTTAATTAAACCATTTTTGGTGTCAAAAATTCACATTGTTTGAACAAAGGTATTTTTTCCATTTTTTATTGGATGTTAAGCTCTTGTAGAAATAATTTTAGAGAAAAATGTTTTGAATAAAAGTTTTACATAATTTAATTTTGAACACTTTTAGTATTCCGCATTTTCTCCTTAATCCAAAGTGAAAAAAGTTATTAAAGCAGAAATGTTGAAAAAAAAATGAGATTACAATTGAGTAGAAAAGCTATTTTTTTGTTAACTTTTCCGCTTTTATAACTTTTGTAGCTTTGGATTTAAAAGAAAATGTTTAACACAAAAAGTGAGGAAAATTTAATTATCTACAACTTTTGTTTGAAACATTTTTCTTTAAAGTGATTTTCAAAAGAGTTACAGCTCAAAAACCATTAAAATGGACAAAAAAATCGACCTTTCAACCAGAAATTGAAATTTTTGGCACTAAAAATTGTCTAAATTAAGCCACCTTAGTAGGTTTTTAAAAGCTAATTAAATTTCCCATTGATTGCCATGGGTCTCAGGTTTGTACGAGGAATAGAAAAATTACTACAAAAATACAAAAAATACGCCACCTTTTCACTTTTTATCCTAGGCATGGGAAATTTCTGAAAATGTTTTGATAAAAAAATTCCAACAATTCCTTTTCTTAATTTTTTTAATTATGATTCTAATCAATGTGATCCTAACCATTATAAAAAAAATTAACAACAATAATAAACCCGAGGCACAGCATAAATAGATCTCCTTTTTTCATGGCCGCTGGTTTCCAGTGGAAGTCATGGTGAGTTGTTTCTGATTCGTGTAAAAGCAAGGTTTACTTTTGTATATTTCTCCGATACACAGAGAAAAATGTATTCCGCCTCTCGATTCGCCAGCATAATCGAGTCTTAAATATTTATGAAATTGTTATTTTCCCCGGAATAATAATAAAAAAAAGAATATCTCTCCCTTCAAGTTGTTTCCGAGCGAGCGAGTTTTGCCAAAGTTTTGGCCGCTTCAATATTATGCTAATTCAAACGCCAGCTTTTTCGTTTCAATTTGAACTCGCTCTCATCAAAAGCTTAATTTATGCAGCGCGACCGAGCAAGCTTATTAAAACGAGAGGTGAATTGATTCAGAAATAAAAAGTATCTAGTCCAGAGGAGGAGGAAGAAGACTTTTGCTCAAGAAAGAGGACGAAACTTTTCGACATTATTTTTCCCGTCTGGCTGCAAAAAAAAGTAAGATCCGGCCTTATCCTTCCTTTCCTCGCACTGGCAAAAGAAAGAAAGAAGGAGCGGCAAAGTTTTTATAATTCTCGCTCTTTTTCTTTAAAAAGCCATCTGTCTCGGTTTTAATCTTAATTAACATTTTACCAAGTAAGTGGCAAAAACACACTTATCTTCATCCTTTCCGACTGAAACAATTCTTCTCTCCAGATAAAATATTTTTCTGCGCAGAAAGTAAAAAGAAAAAGCTGCATTCTTATCTCCGCAGCATGTGCTGCTCATCACCAGGATAATTTAATACATTTGAAATTAGTTTCTATAAAAGAAAGTAGGCAACCTGCTTCACTCCCGAGCGACGCAGGTAATCTAACTTCCAATTTCACAGATTATTTATTGAAAGGATTTGTATATAAAAAAAACCTGTCGCACTCGGAGTGTGTTTGTCACGAGCAATCTGGCTTAGAAAGTCGCGAAAACAGACCGCTCGAGGTGAACTGCAGTTTATGGCGCGGAAAAATTGGAAAAACCGCAAAGCAGAGAAGGAAAAAGATGTTTGTGGAATTGCCTCAGTAAATTTCTCTTTGAAGACAGTTCGCTGGAATTAACGCCAGAAATCCATTCACAGATATTATTGAAATGGAAAAAGTTTTTGTAAAAGAAATCTTTTTTTTTTAATGTAAATAAAAATTTGTAGGAAATATTTTAATTCTCGTATTTAGAGAAATAAATTAAAGGTGAGGCTTTGGCTAAAAACAGCCCGATTTTTGAAAATTATTTCTTATGGGAATTTTCTAAAAGAAGTCTTTTCTCAAAATTTGCCCAACCAAAATTGATAAAAATTTCACTGAAACACGATCATATCAATTGAATTAAGATAGGAAAATGAAACCAAAAGGTCAATTAACATACAAAAATTACATTGATCTTACGGGATCAAAAAAGTTCAGAAGTTTTAATTTCAGTGTAGATATCACAAGAAAATTCTAAATTTGAGACAAAACTTGAATAAAATCATCCAATTTTCGACAATTTTGTGCTTCAATAGAGTTTGCAGTGGCAATTTTTTAGCAATTACAGTAAAAAATTGACTTTTATCATCTTTTTTTATGGTTGAGAAAATCCAGTCAAATTATTATTTTTTTCTATTTTGGTTGCTGCCTCAATTTTCCACAAATTTTCAAGCACTTTCTCTCTCCGCGTGGTTTTGAGAACGTCACTCACTTCTCTGCGAACCCCGCGCGCAACCACTCGAGTGCTTTGTCGGCAGGAAATTGCAATTTAATTCGATTTTGGCGCCGGGCGAACATTTCTTCCCCGTCGAGGCTTGTTTTACGCACACCGCCGTGAGCACTCAAACTTGCACCGAAACTATTAAAAGCTGGACCGACTCTCGAGTGCTGCAAATTATGTATTTCTCGCTCGGCCGATTCGAATATATTCCGTCGCTTTGATTCCGGCCAAACGACAGCGGCAGACACTTTTGCGAACTGGATTTGGCACGAAATTTATTTGTGCGGCCAAAAGTGTCACTCCGGAGCGAAAATTGTGGCGAAATTTCCTAGAATTAAGTTGCAAAACGCAATCAAACGAGACAAACCTTATATAAAAATGAGGATTAAAAATGATGGAATTGTAAGTTTTTTTCCGATGAAAATAGGCAAATTATATATTCAATGCGACAACAATGTTGTTTTCATTAAATATAATTATTGATCATTTTGCAGCTTGTTTTTCATTAATTTTTATTTTCTTAGCTGACAAAGTGGAGTAAAAACCCAATTAAATTAAATTCTAAGATTGCTGATGGAAAATTATCTAATTTTAAGCAGACTCACAATCTGTCCGGAAAGCTTAAACTTCTAAAAACACGTCCACATACCTGAAACAAAAGAAGATATTTTTTTAGAATAAATAAATGAAGCACAGGAATAAATGAAATGCACCTTCGACTTTAAATCGATAGGCGCGCGACGGTGCTGCCGGAATTAAAACTTTTTTAATTGCAATCTAAACATCTAAGGCCGCCTTCTTCCGTTCAATTCCCACGACTGCGAACTCCGGCAGCTCATTAAAAATTTGATGAAAAATAAAAGGAGAGGCGCGCGCGCGTAAAAAGTTTTTTCCATCGTCCAAACAACTTTTTCTTCTTCGATGACGGAGCAGAAGAGACGGAGCGGGGCAAAAACAAATTCATCGATCTCGTTTCTCGCTTCAAAGGAGAGTTTTACTACTGATTTTGATGTGTCGCTCGTCGCCCCCCCCTGTGTAATATAAATCCCTCTTTATTGTGCCTGCAGCGAGAGGGACAAAAAGGTGGCCGAAAAAACTTGAATTATATAAAACTTTCAAAGCTTTCTCGGCCAACCTTCAGCAACTGATTTTTGTTTCTAAAGTCAATTTTCAATCATTTCTATCTTAAGATTTAAACTTTAAATTTCATTTAGTCGAAAAATTTGCATTTCTTTAGAATGTGAAACATCCAACAAAAATAAGTTCCAAATTTATATAAAATGAATATTTTTTTCTTTGCAAATATCGGATGAAAGCTGAATAAAATTCAATCAGATAATAAAAAATTAAAATTTTTACATTTTATTTCACACCATTTAATTTGAACTGTACTTTGCATAAAATTTAATATTTTCTTTTTAATTTTTACCAAACATTTTCCCCGCCGAGAAATCGGTTACTCAAGATTGGCGGCGCGTTCCCTTGTCAGGGACAAACAACTTCCGGAGTCCATTAGTTGGATGGATGGATTTATAAACAAATATTAGCGCACCCTGACGGACTTATGGACGAGCAAACAACGCGCTACTGCCCTCTTCCCCCTCCCTCGGACATTTCTTGCTCTCAAAAATAGATCCGCTTTTATGTGCTCAACTCAACTGCAAACTTTGCAATAATTAGAACGAAAACTTGTTGACAAATGCGGATCAAAATTATTTAGCAACAGATAAATTTACGTTCCAATATCAGGGCACGTGTTGCAGTCTGGAAAAATTGTGTAGCGACGGCGAACGAGATAAAAGCTGCAGACCGAGTGTTGCCATAAATACGAAAGGCACGTCACACCGTTCTATTGTTTTCCGATACTGACAAGGAATTCATGTTTCTTGGCAGATAAACGCGTCTGAAATAAATTTATTCTCTTTACAAGAATTTGTACCGGTTTCATGGAAATATTATTTGATTTTATTTCATGCATGGTGCTTAAAAGTATGCAAAGTGCTTGGACAAAATGAATGAAAATATAAAGGTACTTAAAAAAATTATAATTTTATAAAAAAAACACCGTTCTTGCAAAATAAAGCTATAGCAGCGTATTTTTAGAGAATTAAGAATAAAAAATTTGAAATAATAATCAATCACACTTAGATTTTTTACTTCAAAAAGATATTTGAATTCATTTAATTTCACCTAATAAATTGCAATTTCTGTTCTAATTTATTATAAAAAAATAAATTAGAAATAATTTTTTTATTGACTTACAAATAACTTAAGAAGAATTTTTTACCAGAAATTATAACAAAATTCAAGTATATTTTGATTTTAAATGCGATAAAAGAAATGAAATTACTTTCTAGATTTTTCAGTACCTAATTTTAATAATATGTCTTAGCATTTTTATTGTCTTGAGTTTTCTGTGCGAGTAAAAATAACTAATGCAAATCGGATTACATTTTGCATGGTGGAAAGAGAGGAGAGGTTGGTCTCGAGTGCACCTCTGGGGTTTCAGTGCACGAGCGAAACACCCCTGCTGGCTGCGTTTTTTTTCAACCTCGAAACGTGCCACATATTAAAGCAGGGACCTTCACGCATACAAATTGCGCGCCCGAAATCTCGTTATTTGCAGGCGGATGTGGTGCAGGCGATGAAACACCGGCTTGCTGACACTTTTAATCTCAGATTTGCGTGCAGCTGCCGAGAGGTGCTCTTATCGCCCAAATGCATTTCAAATCCACGTTTGAACGTTTTACAGCGAGTTTGTCAGGCAAATTAAGCGTAAATTTATTTGTGCACTTCTTTAATTTTGGCAAAATTATTGTTAAAAACTGATTTTTATCAAATATACAAATAAAATTTCAAGAAAAAATTTCACATTTTCACCCATCAATTTAACTTTTCAAAGCAAAGTTTGTAATTTTTTCAAAATATTTGTAATTATTTAAATTAAAATTTCAATACATCTCGGAAATTTTTAAATTTTATGATGAAATTTCTCTTTCTTTCCACCATGAACTTTGAACATGGTGCAGAAATAAAATAACGAAAATGCGATGGTTCTTCGGAGGTGAAATGAACTTGAGTCAAATTAGGCGCGACGATTTTGCGGGATTAGAGCGGCAGGGACGCATGCCCTGGGGCGGCAGCCAATCGTGAATCAAACAGGAAACCGACAAGGAAGGGCTGCAGGGGCCAAACGTCGTTCGCCGAGCCCCAAATTTCATTTGCCTGCGCGCGCGAGCACCTGCTTTTCCGGTGAGCGCGATTTCTCTCGTCAAACGCCATTTTGCACCAACGAATTTCTCCCTCATTTCCTCGCCGATTCGCAAGAAGAAAAAGTTGATTCGAAATCGAATTACTTTTACATTTTCTCGCGACCAAATATTAACGCGCGCTCTTTTATTTCCTGTCAACATATTGTTTTTGCCCGCGGCGCTCTCGACACCCCACGCTGAATTGCACTCAATAAATATATCGTCAGCTAATCTCCGCGCGCGCACCTCGCCATCTCTCTAAATTGAATTTGACATTCGGCAAGAGACGCCTCGGGCCATCCGCGATTCAAATTTCCGGGGCCAAGCCGCAACCAATATTGCCAATTTCTTCCATTTTTCTCCAATTCTAAATTTTTCACTTCAAGCATAAATGCTTAGATTTATCAAAGGTCTCCATTTTCCTCATTCCTAGAGAATTGCTTTTTATCATCATCGAAGCTTCTTTATTTGGCACACGCTTTTTATTTATTTAAATTCAGCTGTTCCGACTGTTGTTTCGCTCAAATCTCAAGGTCAGATGTCAATTTTGATAAGCCCGTCGTCAGATTCCGTGCATTGACCCACGACACTCCAGCGCTGAAATTCGTCACTGTTCTTTTTATACACTTGAATCTTTTATACAAAGAGAGTCAATAACAATGATCACGTAGCACACGATAATTATTGTATTTCCATTTTAAAGAATGTACATTTCTTTACTTTTTTTAATACTCTGCGATCGGATCGATTTGGCTTGATCACCACGGCCAGTTGATTCGATCCTGCGTCTTTGAAAAAAGAGAAATGAGGTCAATGTTTCAAAACTTGAATATAATCAATTGTTCTAAATGGAGATGCGTTTTAATACTGCAATTGATTAATTATAATAATCATGATTTTTGTCAAAGTTTTCTGGTAGAACTAATTTCTTTTTTAATTAATTTAATCAGATTTTCTGAATTTTATGCGCGAGATAATAAATTAACGTTGTACCTTGAAAATGAGTTTTCACAAGTTTTTCTGTGAGCCTGCCAAATTATTTTGCACATATTTTATTTATTATTTACTATCTTTTAAGCCTTTGTTTTGCCTTTGTTTTGCTCAAATCTTGAGATCAAATGTCAATTGTGATATAGGCCGGTGAAATAAACTTGGCCACCGCAATCATCAGTTTGGGTGCATCGGCCGACGACGCCGTTGCTCAAGACATTTTCATTTGCAACATTTCGATTGCTTTTGATTTTATTGAAAACGTGAGTAGATGAGAAATTCTGTGTCATTTTGTAAAAGTCAGGAAAATTTGCGTTTTTGATTAAAGATGAAGTGGATTTGGCTGCTCTGCACGGCCAGCTGTTTTGCCTTTGCAATTTCTCCAACTTACGCAGAGGTCAGAGTTTTTTTAACTGAAGAGAAATCTTTCCATTTACAAGTTTGAAAGGTTTAATTTGAGTACAGGCCCGGATGCGTTCAAAAGTGTATTTTTTGCGTTAAAAATATTTTTTAGCAAAACTTCAACATTTGAAGAGGTTTTTCTTCATGAATTTGTGACAAATCCAATACCCTATTTATCATTTCATTTATTATTTGCAATTTTAAAATCAATTAATGATTTTTTTGATAAACTTGTAAATTTCAATTAAAACAACTTAAAGAATTCATGAGACTTGCAGAAGTTTTGTTTGAAATTTTTCGTTTTGGAATTTAACATGCGATTTAATTTGGATGAGCTTCATGAGAATTTAAAATTGTCTGCAATCGAGTTTGATCAGAATTGAATTGAGTTTTGATTTTCAGAAAATAAATAGGAGCGATTGCTGGAATTACGGGAAGAATAAATCTTTTGTTGCTCCTGGTAAGTGCAAAGACTCAATTTCATAATTTTATTTTTACTTTTTGAGAAATTTTGAACCATTCAAAGAGAATAAAGCGATTTAGACGATAATTTCACATGTCATTATACTTTCGTCACAGTAAATAATTTTATCAAATCATATTTGTATGCAAATTTAAAAAAAAAATCGCAGATTTGCCTTCATTTTTATGTTCAGCTGTTTTTTAAATGTTGCAATTTTCCAGTCTTCAGTTTAGACGATGAAAATCTCAGTGCCAAAGACTGCGGCAAGTGGGACCGAAATAATGAAGACGAGATCGCTCCGTGGGTTGCTTACATCTTTGGCAAATCTTCATGTGAAGGTTTAATTTTGTCGGAGCAAACCATCATCTCGCGTAATCCAGACAAACAATTCTTATCAATTTTTACATTATTTACTTCCGATCTCAGACAATTTTTGCCATCTTCAACATAGAGATTTTACTCAAGGAAAGGAATTGAAAATTTTCAGCGGTGAATGTGTCGGTGAAAATTGCCACCGGGGACGAGGCTTGCTGAGCCAAAAGGTTTGTCTTTTTAAAATTGCTCTTTAATTTAGAAAAAAATATAATAATTTCAGGTGCTCGACGTGAAGAAAGTTAAAATTGAGGCTGGCAACTTTTACCACACATTCGTCTACGTTTGGAAGGCTGAGAAATTGAGGTTCACGCCGAGTTTGAAGCCAGTCTGTCTGTGGAATAAAAACAGCCAGATCGACGTGAAAGACAACTTTTATTATTTAGATAATTTGGTTTGTAAAAAAAAATACTTTTACACAACTTTTAATATTTCAATTTTCCTTGTTAAGAACGTTCTGCAGAGATTTATTGATAAGTTGTGTGGAATTTTCAGGGCAAATTGAATTCATCGCAGATATTGGCAGAAGATCGTTGTTATGGCGACAAATTTGAAAGATATCAATGTGACCTTTACGGAAACTCAATATGCACACCTAAGAGCGGCAAGTGTACCAGTTATAATTTTAAAAAAAGGCAAATTTGATGTTTCAAACTCTCAAAATTATGTAGTGTTCATAAAAACATATGATAATTTGGTATGTAAATTTACTAAAAACTAATTTGTGAAAAAAATATGTAAAAATTAAAATGCGGAATTTAATTCCACTGATTGTTTTTGCAGGATTGTCCTATTTTCTACTGATTAATCGAGATGGGCGCTTCTATTTTCGGGGACTTGCAGACAATGTTTATCCAAGTGCGATGTTGGTGTGGCTCGACTTGCTTCCCTTCACAAGGCAAATCGTTTCTGCATCCAACGATTTGAAAGTGCTTCCCTGAGATTCGTAATACATTCGGATGTTTTGGAATTTTGTGCTTTTCAGTAAAATATGGCATATGATTCCAGAGCGACTTGTTTTGGATCGCATAATATAAAAATTTAAACGTTTCATTTTGTCATGTTTCGTTCCAAATTTGTTCAGCATTGGAAAACAGAAAGGAATTTCAGGTATAAAGTTTAATTTGCAAATATTTCTCGATTGAATCACAAAAATAAGGGTTAATTTAATTTTAATTTGTAGAGTACCAAAATTTCAATACGTATATAAAGCAAAAAAATTATTAATTCAATATGATACTATATAATTTAAAGATTTCATTTCATTTTTCCCCCAATTTCCTTCACTTCTTGTGTAATGCAAAAAAAAAGCGTGACATTATTTTGTTTTGCGCCCGACGCAGGCTTACACCTGTTTTATGCAAATAGCGAGTTGTTTGCTTTTCATTTCGGCTCTTCCGCCTTCTTTTTTCCTTCGCCTAATGTAATTAAGATGAAATTTTCATCTGACTAATTAAATTGTTTGTTCGCGCAAGGGGGTGTGTAATTAATTAAAATTCTCCGTGCTGGGCAAAAAAAGCGGAGGTTCGTGTTTCAAAAACACAGATTTCATTAAAATCTATTTGGCGCGAGTGGTGTCAGAAGTAGCAGAGACGATGAGCAAGTCGGTGTATTTCGAATCGCTTACTCACCGCCGCGCCTCAGAGGCAGAGAGAAAAGCAAGTTTTTAATTGCTGCTGGCGAACTCGCAATCAGCGATAGGCAGCCGTGCGCGCTTTCGAGTGGCGCTGGTTGCATAACCAGCCAGGCGAGAACAACTTACTTTGCTTCAATTCGCTTGCTTTCGCCGTAAACAATTTTAAAAAGTTATCCTATAAAATTTTATTAAATTTGAACTGTTAAATTAAGTCCAACAATTTTATAATCTGAAGGGAAATAAACGAATTTTTTTACCAAATTTATTAAAAATTGACAAAGAAATAAACTCTATAGTTAAAACTTGGTGCAGATTCTTACCTGAATAGAATTCTCGTTGACAAATTAGTCTGAAATTTTAAGCTAATCTGCGATATTTTGTGGAAAAACTTCAGTAGAAATAATCGATTTGAGGAATATTTCAAGCTCCTTGGGCCAGAGTTTGGTTAAAAATCTCCATTGTTGCAGCGATAAGTGCTTGTTGAGCGTTGATGCAAGTGCCAATCGAGGTCGAGCTGATTCAGAGGCCATTAGAATTAATGCAGAGCCTTTGATATCGATTTTTCTTCAAACGAGGCTCGCAAGAAATTTAATAACGGCAGGTCTGATTCGGAAAAGGACTAATCAGATTTGGCCACTTTCTGATATTACATCCGAATAAACGCGCAAGTCTCTCTCTGAATATTAAAAAAAGCTCCTTTCCGCTGATGATGATGATGACATCGAGCCCTTTGATCTCGGCTCTCTCTCTCTCAATTTGTAATTTCGTGCGTGCACAGCTTTTTGTATAAACGAATAATTTTTTGCATCCACGAGACGCGATCCTTTCAGCAAAAGCGCCGTGAAATGTAATATTAATCAAGCTGGCAGGTCTTTTCAAAATTTCATCCGATTAAAGTCGCGAAAACCCAGATCAGAATTGAAATGAAGAAAAAATCCAAATTTTCCGATGAAATGAGAATGAATGCGAGTGGCGCACGCAAGGGTGTGTTAATTTTTGTGCATCCAGGGCATGGCAGCACCTCAGGCTGTGTTTTACATTTTTAACATTTGTCACTGCGGCGTTTTGACACCAAGTCGTGCGTTTTGCTGCTCGAGCACGCCATCGATGGCAATCTGCGCGGGGCTAATTCCTGTTTTATTTCTGGGTCACATCTAAATTGCCCCCGCACCAATTGAACACCGCCAGATTGGATTCCTAATTCAGATTTGAGCCATTAATCAAAGGACTCAATTATTTCCAACAATTAATTGGTCGATAATTGAAATTTCATTCACATTTTATATTAAATTGTCAAAAGTTCACTTGTTTTTATCAAAACTTGAGCTTTTTTGACTCACAATTAGTTGTTGAAACGAGCGTTTGGTGTCGAAATAAAATACGAGGCAAACAACAAATTAAAGAGAAACTCTCTGGGCGTTCGCAATTGCACGCTGAAAAATTCATTGGAACGCGCGCGCGAGCAGGCTTTTGATAATTAATCATGTCACAAGCCGATGTCAGGAGAATAAAAATAAAAGCACGCTCTGTGTTTTTGTTTGCAAATGAATTTATATCAAGAGAGGGAGAGAAATTATCATCGACCCACCGCGCCACTTTTATATATATTTATTCTCGCGAGAGTCGCTGCTGCTGCTGCTGCTGTGCAAAAAGATAAATGATTGCAGGCTGAATTTGCATTCAACTCTGCTGAGTGGAAAATAATTCCGAACGGCACAAATAATACATCTCAAAGTTCGTTCGGCGCGAGAAAAAGAAACAAAAGAGAGTGAGGAAAAAAAGTGGCGGTGTTGAGAAATTGCTTCCGATCTGAATATGATTTGACGCTTTAAAAAAAATGGGAGAAAAATTAGTATAATCAGGAACGAACGTGATAAAGATTTAAATGATAAAATTATATCTATAGCATTTAATTTATTTTTAGGGAAGATTCAGGTTTAAATTAAAGATTTTGGCACAAGAATTTAAGAAACTAATTGTAAGTCAAACTGTAAAAAAACAAAATTAATTTAAGAGAAAAACTTCGACTTTTAAAAGTAAAACTCTTTTAAATTAAAAGATTCACTTTTCCAATCGTTATAATAGGATTGAATTTTTTTGTTGTGCAGCTTTAGTTAAGTAAACTTTTGGAAATGTTGTTTGCGTCAACATGATTTTTATGAATAGTGAAGAGTTGCGAGTAAAGTTTGGACGGAGTTTGCGGCGATAACGAGATAAGAAGTTGAGCGAATTAATTTGTTTTTGCCGCGGCAACGCACGAAGCAGGGAGGAAAACATCTCTCTCTGCGAAAAGGCAAAGTTTCGCTTCTCCGCTTATTGACTTTTTGCGTCGAGTGCGCGTCGACTTTTGGCTGCATCGCCGCTTTTTGCTCTAATTATGCGTCTTACTGCATAATAAATTCATCAAGTTGATAATGGCCGAGCGGGGCCGAATGAGAATTGCCCAAACGCGCTCTCATTTGCAAAACATTCCGACGAGAGCGCAGGAATTCCTTCCTGGAAACGCCCGGGGCAAAAACGGACCATGAATAAATTATAAGTTGAACGAGGCGAGCGGCGAAAGAAATTCGGGACTTGCAAATTGAGAGCCACACCACTTTTTGCGCTCAAATATCGTCCACAGTTCCTACAAATTTCCATAAATTCCAAAGTTTTCACTCGCAAATAATTAATGCTTTGCTCATTTGCAAGCAAAATTGAGCGAAATTTCTGATCGTAGACAAAAAATTTTTGAATTTCACAAATGTTAGAGAACTTTTCAAAAAGAATTGCTTTTCAAAATTTTGGACATTTTGAGAGATTAATAAAAATTGCATCTCTAGACTCAATTTTTCATGCCAAACTACTTTACCGCTGAACCCAAAGCTGCAGGTCAGAGGTCAATGTCACTTTTAAGCGATTTTATGATTTATTAGTAAAAAAGTTCCAAATTAAAAAAAAAAAATGGTTATATTAACTTCAGACTTGATTTGCGAGAAAACTAAAAATTTAAATGTTCTTAAAATTACATATTTAGTGCAAAATTAATACACGGGCCAACTTTTTGCCTATACCTGCAAAACAATCCGCAAAATTTGACTTTTCCCAAAAAGAAAAATATATAAAATCACTAAAAAGTGACCTTACCTTTGACCTACAGCTTTGGGTTCAACAGAAAAGTTGTTCGGCTTGAAAAATTGAGCGTAAAGAAGAAATTTTTATCAATCTAGCATTCCCAATTTCAGGATTAAACAATTTTTAACTTTTTCAAAATTTTGGTACAAAAAATTCATTTGACAACTCGAATGGAAACGCCTAAACCAGGGAATAAATAAATTACGGTTTTGAATTTTGGAGCCGCAGACTGTGTGAATTTGCTCGGCGCAGACGGTGCAGGCAGGAATGTTTGAAGAAGGAAGCACGCTTGAAGGATCAGTCGAGCGCGGCCTTTTCCTTGACCTCCGCGTTTCTTCTCAGCTCCGACCGCAGCTCTAGTGAGTGCACTGAGCAAGCACAATCTCGTCGTGTAATTACATTCCAGCTGTAACTGACCACTCGTCGTGATAACACATGCGCCGGAATGAATTAGCAGTTGACCTGGAAACAGGCGCGTCCCATCAAATTGTCAACCGCGTTCTCTTCTTTTAACATATTCTCAACAAGAGACAGGAATTTCATTCTCTCTGACCATAAATATTTATTTTTCAATGTTTTGATTGTTTTTAAGTAAAAAAGGATTAGATTTAATTAGGGGTATAAACTTTCCTCAGAAATTTTTAGAATTTTTTTAATGAAATATACTACATTTTATTCACGTATTGAAAATATTATTTTATTTTATTAACTGCTCATTTTTAAGCAAGTATTTCTGGACAGATGTGTATAATGTTTTATGAATCATAATTATAATTTTTTTTCAAATAACAGAAGATTCTTCACCTACTTTTATTCAAATTCCTTTCCTCTAATCTTTGATCTTTCTGGTTCTATATTTGTTTTCGTGTCTGCAGCACAAATAAGTGATTTATTTTTCCACCTCGCTCCTGGTCTCGGCTCCAATTACTCTGGCTAATTTGCATGGCCACGCGAGATTTCCTAATGCATAAGTCATGACCGCCGCTATCGTGTACTATGCAAATCAATTCTCGTCCGAGAAACACCCCCCGATAGATAAGCTTTTGCTTTTTTGGAAATATAACAATTATTAATCCGACGCGGGCAGGTTAAAAGCACGCGAAGTTGTAAATTTCCGAGGTGAATGGGGCGCGCGCACTTTCCATTGTTCTCGCTTTGATTGCGTTTTGCCGCCGCCGGATTATTAATTTGCACTCTCTGCCGAGCTTTGTTTACCAAAAACTCGCTGCTTTTGTGCCAATATCGCTCCGCCGCCGCCGCCGCCACGTGCAATGCGCAATAAAGAGCCTTGTTAATTTAAACGGCGTTGTATTTAATTTGGCTTTACACAAGATAATTGCCAAAGGTTATCACAGGCATCTTCTTATTCACGCTCAATTTGGCAGATTTTATACCAAAGTTTTTTTTTAGAAATAATTCATGCTGAATTTAAACCATTAAAAAATTTGTTGAAAACTTATCCGACAAGATTGAAAGTTAAATAAACCTTCCACAATTTTCTTTAAGAAGTAAAGAGATCGGTTTTCAAATTGGGCAGTTTTTAAGATGCACGGCTATTCAGGTTGCATAACTGAAAAGGCGCTAAATCCAACTAGAAGTGAACCAATTTTCAATTTCTGAATGAGAAAAGTATCAAATTTGAGTTGGAAATTTAAATAAAATGAATTATTGTCCTGAAAATTTTCTTATTGCTGATCGTTCACAAAGAAAAGAAACTAGACCCACTTTTTGACGCCTCAAACCAAGTATTTTGAGCAAATATTGTTAACCCTTTTAATTCTGAGCATGGATTATGAAATCTTTGCTCCTTTGCGTTACAAAAAACAGTTTATAAATTACTGGAAACTTTTCAGTTTTCTGGAACAACCCGCTTGACAGCTTCCTTTTGAGAAACATTGCTATTGCTGCAGATACAAGAGTGAAATGATGTCAAGGAAATGTACAAAATTTATGTAGTTTTCCATTTTTCCTGCTCTCAGCACAATTACTGCGATACAAGATCTATTGCTCGAGCAATAAAAATCAAATCGATAGAGTTCCACTTTTTTTCTCCTCGCCCTTTTACATTTTTCAGTGCTATCGAATATCTTTATTCTTTCCAGTAGAAAGAAAAAATTACAGCTCGGCACACACACGCAATAAAAAATATTTGACAAATAACCCAGCAATTCGGAGCAGCTTTCGAGGAGAAAAATGAATTATTTATCAAAAACGCATTAAAAAAAGAAGTGGAAAAGCCATTCGAGCCACGCAAGTCTGTTGGCGAAATGAGAGAGAGAGAAGCGGTGGGAACAGGGCCACTGTTCACGAAAAAAAAGTAGCTCTAAATCGCGCAGAGACAATCGCGTAACGGGACACTTTGAAAAATAAATGCCGCGCACTCACGCTCTCCGCACACTTTTTGATTTATTCTCACGTCTTAATTTGCGCGTGATTACGATTAGAAGAAGAAGAAGAGAGAGACCTATTGTCGGATTAGGCTAATTGATGGACTGGGAATTCTATCAAAAATAATAGGGTGCGCTTCTAATGAGATTCAAAAAACGGTAACACACGACGCAAAATACTGCAATGAAGAAGTTGAAAAAGCGAGTAATGAAAAATTACTTGTCAAATTCCAATATGGCCGCCGGAGTTAAATAAGGGTTTACAAAAACTGCTGTAAAATTAATTTGGGTAAAAATTTTAAAATTTTCTTGGTTGCAAATTGGAGCTAATGAACCACGGTATCTTTTCTTGATGGTCACCAAGTTTCTAGGTCAAAGGTCATTGACCCTCGCAAAAGGGCAAAAAATAAAATGTGCCCATTTAAAAAAGGTAACCCGATGAAAAATCCAAGATAGCCAAAAAATGCTCTGTTTCATTTTGAATCAGAATACAAATTTTTAATATTTTGAATAGACCGTTTTGAAAATATTATTAATTTTAAACTAGCTTTAGAAAAACTGAAAATGATCTGTTCCAATGAGGCCAAAATTAGAAATTGAGGCTTTTTACATCAAATTTCAGTCAAATTGAGTAACTTTTATTGAGTTCCATTCAAAATTGAAGAATTCAAAAGGATATTTGGAAAGAGGTTCCATCTTCTTGAAAGTTGAACAACACAATTTTCTTTTTTGATCTAATTTACAAAAGATTTGAGGAATATATAATGCAAATTTGAACTAAAATTTCAGCAGAAGAATTCGCCTTGCAATGAACTTGATTGAATTTATAAGGAAGAAGCCTCATGTGAAGTTGTGCAGAGACTTTAATATAATGAAAAGCGCTCTCTCATTAAAACAAAGTGATTTAGCGCGTTTGCACAAGACAATAAATCCGCAAGCGAGAGCAACGTGAACCTCTGCGAAGGAGTTTTATTTTGCTCGTAATTCACGCACACAAAAGCGGTAGGTGTACATTTTATGATGGAGGTAATTAAGTTGCTTCATTCTGCAGTCTATTTTGCTTACATCCCGAAGGAGAAATGCAAAAAAGCTCGGCGGCGCGTGATTTATTCATCTCTGCCACTTTCCGGCTGCAAATCCACTTCATTAGTCGCGGAGAGGGCGCGAAATGCGGCGCCGCCGCCGCCAGCAACAACAACCGCAAACGATCATAATGATGGTTTAAGTGCGATTCCAAGTTGTTTATTGCTGCTTATTTCCCACACTCTCTGCAAATAAATGGCAGCTTTGCTGGAAAAAGCAGCGAGTGGGTGTTTAAGATGCAAAATTGCGTTGCATTAAAAAGCAGACGAGAGAGGCCGAAAAGCTTAAATTTAACTGGGCCAGTCGAGCCAGAGAATTTGTTAAAAAGGATTTTTCAGAGGGTTCGTTCCAGTTTGTGAAAACTTTCTTTCATTTTATGTGAGATTTAAAGTGTCAGGGATAAGAACAAATAATAAGATTTTTAAGAAAATTTTCAACTTTTGTGCAGCATTTGACTGAATTTCAGGCAAAAACTTGAATTAAAATTCAACCAAAGGTTAAAATTAAAAAAAAAAATGAAAAAACACTTGAAATTAATTTACATTGATTTATTTTTAATACATTTTGTTTATAATTAATAATTACATAATTTGGCATTTGTTTATCAAACAAAAACTTTTTTGTAGTTCAAATATTATCAGAGAAAAACCAATTAATTTTTATTAATTCTGGTGTTTGACTGGTGCTTTTGGTTATTGTGGGATTTTTCCGCCAATATTCAGCGAAATTTTATTTGTCCCGCAGAAAGCAAATATTGATAAACGAGCAAGAGCGAAAAACCCCCGCGGCGCAGGAAAATGGAGCAACCGAAAACAAGGCAAAGAGACTGCGGGTGTACCAGAGTCTTATGCCGACACGCTATCCATCACTTAGTCCACATATTACACCCCGACGAGTAAATCATTATTTATAGCCGGCAAGTCAGAAACAAAGAAATTCAAGAGCAAACCTTTTAAGCTGCGCGCAAAACTGAGTCCAAAGCCATAAATTTCCCTGCTCGCAAGAAACGAGTGACCCCATCAGAGAAGAACACGTTCAATTGAAATTTATATAAGCAGTGCACTTTGCAGTTGGCGAGGAAAAACGGACACGTGACGTACGTGAGAGAGCGGCATGCAAAATAATATAATATGCTCTTGATCTGCGCTTGATGGCTGCTTTTTGCGCCCCATGAATTATGTATTTCTCGCTCGCATATCATTTCC
Organism: Neocloeon triangulifer; assembly: GCF_031216515.1. NCBI lineage: Eukaryota > Metazoa > Arthropoda > Insecta > Ephemeroptera > Baetidae > Neocloeon > Neocloeon triangulifer. The sequence continues at coordinate 1,255,230 of NW_026775561.1, forward strand.
ATGTGCTGCATTCAATAATAACATATCAAAAGCTATAAAGCTGCCGTCAAACTCAATACAAATGTACAAATTCACTTAACTTGGAAGCCTCAGCATCACTATTGATGATAATCTTGCGGAAATTGATTTTGCCAAAGTAATTAGTAAGAAAGACGACTGGCGGCGCCACTTTTGAAGAAAAGCAGCGCCACCAGTGGCCATTTGCAGAAATTGCTTGGGCTGAATAAGCTTTTAAAATCCATTACTTCAAATTTTGGGAGGTAAAAGAAATTGAATCTTGGCAAATCGCAAAACGTTGACTGACAAATCGCGATTAAAAATTATTGAGAGAAGTTTTTCTTTTTGAGCGTGTCCAAGTCGTTGCCAGAAGTAATAAGGAAAATGAAGAAAGTTGTCGCGTTTTTCCTCGGCTCGAGACGTTTCTATTTTCGGAGAGGTTCTCTGGGAAAATGAATTACACACGCGCGCGCGGGCCAATCTGTCGGTAACATTCGCGAAATCGCACGAAAATTACTTTCAGCCTGTATGGCAATTTGTAACGCCAGATTTATTCAAAAGTTTTAGCCCGGCTGATTGCGACGTTTGTGAAATAGAAAAAATTAATATATAAAAGAATTATGCGCGAAAGTTTTGCTGAGCGAGCGCTTTAAGTCGTTAAAAGTTTTCAAAAGCAGCAGCAAAGTTTTAATTCGTGGCGTTTCAACATTTGCAGACGAAAAATCTATTAGACCAGCCACGCGTGTGCAACGCGAGGGGCACGAGACGCCCCCGGGGCCCAAGGATGGAGATGATTTGTTATCCGCACCGACCGGCACGTCATCACAATTAATACTTCTGTGCAGCGTGCGTTTCGTACTGGGGGTCGTGCGAACTGCCTCGGGGTTGCAAATGGAAAACGAGTGCGTTTGAGAAAAGCTCTCGCAGCTTGTCTCATAAATCTGTCATTAGGAGACACGCAGACTCTCTGAAGGGAGCTGCCGCCGCCCCACATCCAAATAGATTTCATTGTCAGGATCTGAAATTTATTTTCAAGTGAGGCCTTCATTGGTTTTAGAATCGCAGAGATGAGGAAAAGAAACAAAAATTGTAGTTGATTAAAAAAAATCAACTTGGAAATTTTTATATTAAAGCCATATTTTGAAACGCATAAAATTTAAAGAGGATGAAACAGGGCAGTGAAATCCTGTACAATAACTAATGGCCATTTTTAAAACCAGAAAATTGAGGGACACTGCAAAATTTTTTGAGAAAACTACAATTTAAGATTGAAAAACGTGTTTTCTTTTTTACGTTCTCTAGTTTCTGAGAAAATCCAGCTGATTTTTGATCACTTGAAATTATTTTATCTCGGCAAACAAATATTTGGTGGGTCCGAATATCAGAGAAGGGATTCTCAAAACGATTCTCGAGAAAAGATTCTCGCGCAAGGATTCTTCAGGAACGTTTCTGCCTTTAAAATGCAACTAAAGCATCGTTCCTAGAGAATCCTTACGCGAGATATTTTCTCGAGAATCGTTTCTCAAGAATCTTTTCTCGAGAATCGTTTCGAGAATCGTTTTTCTGATATTCGGACCCACCCATTGCATTTATATATTATTTTATTCCATTCATAATTGCAAGATGTGACCAAAAATTCCTATTTAAAATACGAATAAATTTTTCGTCCAAAATCAAGGAATAAAAACCACCATGTTTTGAAGTTAAAGACATAAAAATTAAAAAAAAAACTGTTATCCCCTCTCTTTATGACAAATATAACAATTTGCAGAGAGTATGTTTGCCTTTGTTTTTCTCTTTTTACGGAGAAGTTTGCCCTCATCTCTTTCTCGTTTTTTATTTCTTCTTTTATTCCATTTTATTTTACTCGTGCAGTTTTCTCGGCGAAGACGCGATTGCACTCGTTAATGCAAACACACGGAATCGCGTGTAAGAGCTGCACTGGCAGCAAGAGAAGAAGCGGCAGCCCCACGTTCCATCCCTGCCGGGCTGCAGCACGTTTTAAGAGATGTTCCTTTTTAGAGTGCCTCCGCCAGCAGCTTTGTTTTTACTTTCATAAATTGAGACCTCGCTTCTTCTTTTTATTCGTGCGCTGCCTCAATTGCTGCTTTGTGCCGCCGTCAGTGAACATACATAGATGAGAATCAGCTCACATGTAAAAGCTCCGGGGCTGAGAACGAGAAAAGCAGCAGAATTGCATATTATATGTACGAGAAGCGCTGAGTGAGTGCATCAAACTTTCGCGCGGCGAATTTCCAGCTAAAGAGCTCTCCCGTTCAAGCAAAAGTTTTCAACAAAAAAGAAAGACCAGCTTGATTTGCTTCAACTAAAGCAAATTTCAACACTATAACTTTTAATTACGTCAACCTTTTCGGATGAAACTATATAAATTTAAAATGTTTAAGATAAAAAGTTTCCCTAAAACTGTCTAAAAGATCTTGTTCATTGAATAAAACTTGAATTAATTACAAGTTTTTTCTCCAATTTAAGTTTCTAGTAATTAACCTGTGCAAAAATAATCAAGGTTTTTGCTTTATATTTATTTGGAAATTAATTATTTTGTAGCAAACTTTTAATTCAAATTCAATAAATTTTCTTTTTTTATATAAGAATTGTAATCATAAAAAAACGGGTTGTTGGGCCACAGGTCAAATGAAATGGAGGAAATCGATACGAAAATAAAGGCGATGATGCAAAGCCGGGGGCGAATGACCAGCGAAAGCGAGACTTGTTCTTGTTAAGGGGCCAGGGCGGCAATTTTTAGCCCCGACCGGGGAGGGAAAGGGTGTGGCGAGCTTTGCGATTGTGTGCCAAGTCGGCGACGCCAGGAATAAATATACGATCTCCGCCGCTCGGTGCGTGAAATTTGTATTTTCGTGGCCGCGCTGCAGTCCGAGAAGAATTCGATTTGCATTTGAGCTGAAAAAAAATTGGTCCCTCGGGCCCAGCAGAGGATTGAATGCAGATTGCGATGGGCTTGTGTGTCTTTCGCTTAATTATATTTCGTTCATGCTCTTCCTTTTGAGAATTGAGAGGAAATTTACTCTCACAGACAATATGACTTTTTTACAGTAAATTTTAATTATTTGATTATTTTCTCTTAAAAATAAATTAATTTTCTTTTCAGATTTAAATACGTGCTTTTGTAATTTAAAATTAACTTTGCAAATTGTTTAAGAGTTATTTGAAATTTTTGTAATTTCATGAAATACCTTCAATTTTATAGATTTTATTTTAGTTTTTTATTTTAATTTCGGTGAAAAATTTGCTTGTGTTTTTTATTAAACAGGCCTCATATTTTTAATTAAACTTTCATAAAACATAATTAATTGATGAAATTAAAGATTTTATTTAATTATAATTATCGTCTAGAAAAATTGTAATCTGGCGGAAGCCGCGATAAAAGTGCAGACCGACGTGCCTGCTCAATTAAGTTTCGGCTATTTATAAACTTGGTTTTTGGCAAAAGCGCTTGATTCCGATTCGACTCTGCCTCTACTCACGTCACCGCGTGGCACGAACGTTTCCCATCTCGGCGCATCCGCAGATTTCCTTACCTAGAACAGAAGAAAATATCAACAAATTAGAACCCGCGAATTATTCAAAAAGAGCAAAAAGTGCGGCAAGTGATCAGCCAAGCGTAGATCCAAGATGCATTTATGTGAATTACAGTCTTGGAAGAAGAAGAAAAAAACGGGACAAAGCCGATACGCTTCCTTCCATTTACGTATAAAATTTATCCATTTTTTTTTCTCAAAAATTTAGTTCCACTTTTTATCTTGTGTTTGCAGGTGTTGGTATTATTTATTGGCCCTAAATTTCTTGCGGAACTAACGTTTGATAATTTTATCAGGCGAGAAAAGTTGGTGGGTCGAAATGAATTTGTGTGGAGCCGAGAGAGCGATTAATCAACGGCGCGCCGAACTTGCTGCTCTTTTTTACGTCCGAAATTAACGCGGCACACTTGAAAGTTGGCGGCGGCCAAGAGAAGAGTAATTGAATTAAAACAAGTCTGGCTGACCAAACGCAAGCTTTTCTAATAAATCTGTCTAGCCACTTTCTTCCGACGACCTATAAATTTGCAGCAAAACCTGAAAATTTGATTAAACTCTGCGCGAATCTGGCCATTTTGCGCCTGAATTATGAATGGCCGTTTTTTTCTACACATACGCGCCTTTTTATGAGAATTCACTGCGGGGCTCGGAGCTCGGGAGAAGAAAGTGCTTCACCTGCACTTCGGCCAGCTTCTTTTGTTTCAAAGACGCGCCGTAAAAGTAACAAAAGAGAAGCACCGGATTTCGCGCAGTTTCCTTCAAGAGCAGCAACACAACAGTTTTTATATTTATTCGCTCACATAATATGAAAAGAGATAAAGAAAACAAATTCAATTTACAAAAAAATTATCACAAAAATTAATTGTTTGGCATCGAATAAAAAACTTATTTATTGTTAATTTAAAATTAACTATTTAGAGTTTAATTTTCTAAAATGAAATTCCTAAACATGCAAATTTTAATATAAATTGAATGATAACAGAACTTATTATATTATTTATATAATTCATGAAATTAATTGTAATTTAAATAAATGAAAAAGAAAAATATAATTTCTAATAAGAATCATTTGGAAATAATTAAACAAAAATTAAATGGTTTTGCCATAGAGTAAGTAATTTTTTTTTGTTATTAATTTGAAATTAATCATTGTAAGCTAATTAATTCATGAAAAAACATGGTCATTTTAATAATTCTATTTTAAACAAAAATGAATGCTTAAAATAGTAAAAAATAATAGTTTTTTTTTTTTAGAATTTCTTAAATAGATAATCAATTTATAAACAATTATGTGAAAATTTGTCAGCTAATAATGAAGTTTTAATATTTTCAGTTTTATATTCAATAAATTCCCTGGGCGTTTGCAGATCTGCCGGTTGATGATGAGAATTTGAATTGCGAGTCGAATAATGGCATCAAGAAATGAAGATGAGCGCAGAAGGGAGGACTTGTGTGTTGCGCTTGTTTACTCTGGAAAAGAGAGGGCGCCGGAAAATTCGATTTTGAGCTGCTCAAGGCAAATATACACGCGGCGCGCATTTTTAATCGAGTTATCCTCGGCCGAAAATGAAATGCCAGGGGCTCCTTTTCCTTCCTTTTCCGCCGCGATTTCGTTCAAAGAGGGCACGGATTTAATTCTCGGTTTAAACATTATTTGCTCGCTCGCGTGCACACGTGGACGGGGCAAAATTTTCGCTCTCTCGCGTCTCAATTCAAATTTCGAGCTCAGAGAATTAAAGCGAGACGAGAGAGAGGGAGGGAGGGAGGATTATCGTTTCATAATGTTTGCACAAAACAGGATAAGCAGCCTAATTTCGCGAATCGCCAGCGCAATTTCGCTCCAAAGGTTCAACATTCGCGAACGCAGCACATTTTATACCTCAATGAGATGAAAGGATTATTTAGAATAATTATACAAAAAAATAAAAGCAAGATGTGAAAATGTGGGAAAAGTCTTTTGTTCCTAACATGAGAGACTTTTCAGGTTTAAATTTTAGTTGAAAAAAAAGAGTATTTTTGGAGGAAAAAATATATTTTTAAAACTATACTTAAATATTACATTTTACTTTTTAATAAAGAAAGTAGTTTATTTAAAAATCTAAAATTTTGACGGCTGATTTAAAAGTTTTAATTGAAACTCTACTTTATGAGTAAATCGCTGGCTAGAAGTTAAATTTCGAATATAATTTTTACTTCCCAATAAATTATAGAGAGCCATTTTTAATGTAAAAGAGAATATTGATATGAATTCCTTCAAATTTAGCATCTCAATTAATTTGTATGGAGAGAAACAAAATTAATATAAATTAATTTGCAAAGACACAATTTATGAATTAGCAAAGAGACAATTAAAATTGTAAATTAATTTATTGCGAAATTCTCAGGAAAAAATTGTTAGAACTTGACATAAACACGAATTAAAACTGAAGCAAAATTGCCAATCTTGAAAAGGACACCTTATTTCAGATTGAATAACTCAATTGTGATAAAAATTAAGAGTCTCTTGCCCTGGATGGTTTAATTACGCATGCGATCGTGTCTCTCTCAAGGTAAAGGTTTGGGATGCGCGCAGGTGGCATGAAATCGTTATTTCACGGCCGCACAATCAGAGATGCGCTCGAGATATTTATCGCCTAGATTGCCAGTCTAATTTATTTCGAGGGTTCGTTCGTTGGTCTCTCGTCCGGCCGTCAGCGTAATTACCCCCCCCCCTCCCCCTCACCACGCACACAATGCAAGCAAAAGGTGTGCTTTCGCGGATAGAATAATATCTTGGCCGAGGGGCCGCGCTCGACTCCCCCGACGAGAGTTTCCTGCGCCGCGCCATGCTTGGCCGACCCCGCAGCAGCAGCAAAGCATAGAGGACGGAACAACCCCCTGGTGCACCGTGGGAACCAACGCACCCCCACCTGCTTTCTCCAGGCCGATGATTTTTTAATGACGCCGCATCACAAATTATTAATGCCGAGTTCACGCAGCCAACAAAGCCTTCTCACTCCTACGATAAAACTAATTCACTCAAAGCGATTTGTTTTTCAATACAAATTTTGTAATATTATATTCAAATTTCTAAAAAAAAGGCTCATTGAGTATCTCAAACATCAAATATCATTACATACCCTAGGAACTTATATAATTTTAAAAAGTGGTTTTATTAGTTTTTCAATAGCTCGGCCTTTTTGCCAGCAGATTTTGTATTTCTTTAATTATAATTTGTTTACTGTAGAGGACCGAAACGTCCACCTTAAAGAACACTTCAAAGTTAAAAAAACTTCATTAATATGTATTTATTGTAAAAAGTCCTATGCAGCAAAAAACGATTTGCTAAAACATAGCAGGAGAATGCACGCTAATATTTACATCAAATGTCAAGTCAAAATTTGCGGAAAGTATTTTCACACGAAAGCAGATTTGCATTCTCATTTCAAGGAAGTGCACATGGCGATTGAAAATGAAAAGAAATTCAAGTGCCAAATTTGTGATTATAAAGCAATTGAAAAATATCAACTGAGTCGTCACATAAAATACAGTCACGAAACGACGTCAAGTGCAGTTAAATGTTCAAAATGTTCAAAGACTTTTGATAATAATAAGAAATTAAAAAATCACGTCCAAAAATATCACACTTTCAAGCACTGTCCGCAATGTGATCAGGGAATCAGTAAAGGTCTATTTAAACATCATTCAGGCAAAAAAGTTTGTAAGATATGTGGAAAATCATTTGATTGTCTCGGTTTGCTTCAAAAACACAAGGAAGATTGTGACCCACAAAAGTATAGCTGTGAATTTTGCTCAAAAGAGTTTCCAAAGAAATGTGACCTCAAATATCACATAAACCGACACCACTTGAGCAAAAACAAAAGAGGTATTGATCAAGTTGGATTAAAATTTGCAAATGACTCTCAAATAGGATTTAAATTCAAGTGCAGTCATTGCAGCAAAAAATTTAGAAAAAAATCGCATTTACAGGAGCACTTATCTCACATTCACAACCTAATCGAAAAGAGGTTCCAGTGTGCAGAATGTGACAAAAATTTCTATTCTCGCAGTAAATTAAAGCAACATTCCACGTATGTCCATTCAAAAGTGAAAGTGCAATGCTCCATTTGCCAAAGTAAAATTAAGACTAATCATCTTAAAAAACACATGGTTCATATGCATGGCTTAAGGTAGATTAATTTTGTTTTTTGTAATTCATAATAAACCCTTTAACGTGGGGCCACATTTCTTTTGTTTATTACTTAATGTAAAATATTACGTTAATTGTTTACTTAAAAAAAAAACCATCTAAAAGTTTATAAAAAATACAGAGAACTATATTTTTGATTGTTGTGTGTGGATTGTAAAACTTGCACTGCCAGAAGATGAGGAATAAGTGTGATTTGACAGCCGTTTTTATTGATCCTTTCAGCCTGTTACAACTTATTTTTATTTCTTGTAAACTTTATTGGCAAACTTCATTATAAATCTAGGTAATAAAATTAAAAGTTGTAATTAATTTTGATAAAATTCAACGTATTTTAATTCCTTTAATAATCCGCAGTATAATAAATTTATTTGAAGCATTTCACGTAAATTAAATTTTGTATGAATTTTAATTGAAAATGTTCGATGTCAAGAACAAATAAGAGCACAAGAATCAGAAACCTCCTTTTTAGCCAAATTCGACTTAAAAAAAGTTTGCCCGAATTTGAAAAATTATGTTCCAAATCCGGCTCAAATTAAATTAGACTATAAATAATATTATCTGAAGAATTCATAATTTCAAGACATGAAAATAAAACACTTCATTTTACCTTAAATTTGGTATAATTTTTTTCAAGTCAATTCTGCTTATTTGATGTGCCAAATTTGGTGAGAGCAAAAGTGATCCGAGGAATAAAAATTGAGAAGTGGCAAAGCTTGCGGTTTTCCTTGGCGCTGGGAGAGTGGCTTGCGAATTTCTCTCACCGAATCACGATGGCGCTTTTCTCTCTCACACACACACACTGCTCGCGTTATTTGCTAATTGCACCCCTGCACAAGAAGATTTCAAGAAAGTCAGAAGGGCACGTCACCTTGGCGTCAATTTAATTAGCTCTCTCTGTGCTTTCGTCGCGTTGAATGGCACGGTTCAGTTGATGCGAGTTAAAACAGCAGCAGGTGCGCGGATCAAATGTGTTTAATATTATGCCAGCCCTACCCGCACACCGACTTAGTAAGAATTAAGCCGTGGGAAGAAAAAAAAACGTTTCCATCCAGCTCGGAATTCCTCTCTTGTTTGTAATTCACAGGGCGAAAAGGCATTTACGCAACAAAAAGTTAATAAAAACAAAGACACGAAACTCAAATTATAATTTTCATTTATAAAAATAAAATTGTGGAAAAAATTGAAAAAAAAAAATTATTCGTAATTCATTTTTTAATCAATTGAAAAATGGTAGAAAAAAATGAATACATTTATTTATTATTTGCATTTTTTTTTTAATTATGTTTTTTTCAATATTGAAATTTTTTTCATTTTGCCCACTCAATTTTTGCTCAGTACCTTTTCGTCCTTCCTCTTTTCGCGTGTGTCTCACCTTGGCGAGTTTTCGGCGCGAGGGTTGGCGGTGCAGTGTGTAATAATAAATGGCAGTGAGCCGTGGGAGCGGCGCTTGAGAATTTTGCGCGAGTGAAAGAGAAGAATGTGCAGCTCCGTCGCCCGTCGTCGTGTGCGATGTGTAAACTGGGTGCTCGCATGTGAGAATCGCGCATGTAAGTTTTGGCGGGTGAAGGATGGCGACGACAATGACGTGGCTCCTTCATTAAAGACGAGCTTTGCGGGCAGCAGCTTGCAAAATTACCTCAGAAAGCAGGAGAGAAAGATGTGCGCGGCCCCACCTGTTCTGCATACAAACATGGCGGATGCTGCGCCGCAACATTTTACACGTCACACGTTTATTCGTGCCAAAATGTGCAAACTTTCTTTACATATGAATAAATTTTCGGATTTAAAAAGTTCTGGAGATAACTTTTATTGAAATTTGATTTCAGTTAAAAATAAAATAATTTTTTTTACAATTTGCAAAAAAAAGGGCCCGATTTAATTGTGATGGTAATTTTTAGCATTGGTTTTAGATTTCAGCTCAAATGCGACATTATTAAAAAAAAATTAAGGCATTGGAAGAATTGAATTCTTAAAATTTAAAATTGTTTATTATGTGGGATTTTCTAAATTAAAGATTTTCTCAACATTGACCGGACCAAAATTGACTAAAATTTCACCAAATCACGTTCCATTCACCCCAAGGTGGAAAAATTATAATAGTAGGTCAGTCGAATTCAAAAATTTTAAATTAACATCGATCTTATTGGAAAATGTTGAAATTTTATTCAACCAATTTTATTTGCAATTTTAACGAAAAATATAGCTTCGTAAATATTAATTTTAAATTGAAAGGCTAAATTAATTAATTAATTTAATTATTTAAAATAGCAGAGGTAGAAATAAATTGGAATCAAAATTATAATACAGATTTGTTTTTAAGAATTATAATAAACGTTAAAATAGCATTTTTTTTACTCTCAACTCGATCTGTTTGATATTTTAGTTGGAATTAACATAATTCTTGTGTTTCCTGTCAAAATTATAACCACAAAAACCGATGACGCAAATATGTTGTAAAAACGGGGCACGCACTCTCCCAAAATACAGCAAATCAATACACGGCTCGTCGGCTCGTTTCGCAAATATTGCCAAATATACTCATTACCAAATTAACGACTTTGCCATTAAATTTATTGCTTTCGTCGGCGCGAAGCAACTTTGGGAATTGTCGTTTTTCAAGTGTCTCTCCTCTCTGGCGGCGGCGGCACCTGTTCCCTTTTCTTAATAACGACGCGCATCACTTCCGGCATTGTTTAATGAAAGCCGCGGCAGTTCCCATCGTGCCGAAAAAGCTCAAAAAATTATATGCCCCCCGCTCGAATAAATTTCCACGGCCCATTCCGCACGCCTTCCGTTTTTCATCAAATTAAAGACGCCGCCGCCCGAATAAAGCACAAGAGCGATAACAACAAAGCAATCGTCGCTTTACAAGCAAAAATTATACTTTTTCTTCATGCTCGCTGCCTTCATTGCATTACAAAATTAAAAGGAAAAAACAGCCCGCAATAAAGTGATGAAAAGCGAAAAAAAATGCAGTTGTTAATAAGAAAAAGAGAAATTTTTAATTATTTTAATGCATAAGTCTGAAATTAAATTAATTAAATTGTTTTTTATAGATTTCAATTCTTTATCAACAGAAAATATTTCAACAGATATTTTAAATAGAGTCTCAAACATTTCATATCGAATTGAGGGAAAAAAAACCAAACTTTTGCAATTTTTTTTTCAGTCAATCCTGCACAAGTGAAAGGCAGAGCAGTAAAATGAACTGAGACATGTTTTATGTTTATGTACACCTGCGAGAAAATGACTCTCGGAATCCTTTGATGATCTCTTTATTTTTTTAGGTGTCGGTGGAACTAATTCAATTTGAATCTGCGGCCGGAAGCACGCATTTCTGTAAATCACGAGACCATAATTTTCTATGTACGATCATAATTTTGCGGCGCGGCAACCCTCTCATTTTTTATTAACCGGGTGAAAATTGATAAAATATACAGACACGCGGGTTCGAGAGCTGAAATATTAATTCCGTCGTCGCGCCAACAAGTAATTCAATATGTGTGTTGCATGGGGGAAGCGGGTTTGCCTACTTGATTACAAGCCCTGCTGTGAAACCGATATCCGGCCCAAGAATGTGTTTCGAACCTGCCGAATCTCGGCTTTTTCTCAAGTACACACACGTCATTTGATAATCAAAACCGATGCGCTGCTTTTTCAGCTCACGCGCGCAACACAACACGTCGCCACTTCAATAAAATCGTTCGCAATTCAGATCATTTGCAAATGTTCAATTTTCTAGTGAAAATATTAATCAATTTTATTAAATTTAGATTAGAATTTTCAGTGTTTCCGCGATAACAATTTATTTTCAAATCAAACCATATATTTTATAATTTGCACTCATGAGCAGTGAATTTTTTCCCTTATTCTTCAAAAAGAGACTTCAATTATTAAATAGGGGCTTTTTTCTCTTTAATAACATAAGTTTGCAGATTTCAGTTCTAGGCAAAATTGAAGTCAATCTTGAAATTAAACTTATTTAATGTTTCACTTTATTTAAATTATTTTTTTCTCAAATTTGACCCGACCAAAATTAATAAAAACTTAACCAAATCACGTTCAAATAACCCCAGTTAACATTGAAACTAAAATCATAGGTCAATTGGCATAAAAAATTTCATCAGAGAAGTTTTTATTTCAGAGTAGATATATTAATAAGCTCCTCGTACTTTTGAAGGTTTCAAAACTATTTGCACATAAAATTGTACCATGAAAATTTAGTTTCGGAATAAAAAATAAGAAAAAACAAATACCTTTTTAAATTTGTCCCATTCAAGATTTAAAACCTATGGTAAATTCAGAATTTATCAGATTGTACCATTCAATTCTAACGATTAAAGACTCTAAAAATTTAGCTTCTCCAGTTTTGTAACCAAACAAAAATGGGACATTTTAAATATTTCTTTGAAATTGAATTAAAAATAGGGTACTTGACTTATTTAAATAAAAATTTACTACAAAAAATGTAGTTTGTTTTTATTTTCGCAGGAAACTAGTGCAGATTTCTCATTATACAAACTATTTTTATTTTGCTCTTCTCTTTTTTTCTGATTGCTAATTCCACGTGTGCTTGAGGCAGATATAAATATGCAAATGATGCAGCGATGGATGCAGCGGAGAAAAGTGGCAATGCATGTGACACGTCGTCGCAAACCGACTTCAAAGCTAATGAAGTGCCGCTCCACCTACGTCTCCCTCTTTAACCCTTTCGCAGACAAACAAGCCCCATATTATATCGGCGCACAGAGAGCGAGATTCGTCGGCGTCGTCAAGTGCTGCAGCGCGTGCAATTATTCAAGCAAGATACAACGAGACGCTGCCGGATTTAATTAATTTCGTTATATTCGTCGCTGTACATTGGTCTGATTATATATTTCGCCGCGGGTGCGAAGAAGAACAAGAAGTGGAATCGAGTCGCGGTTTGCAAATTGGATCTGCCCAGAGAGGTGCTCAAGGCTTGAAATAATGATATCAACCATTAAAATCCAATTCCGCGAACATTCCAATTTTTCCCTGCAAATAACTTTTTTTCATCCAGTGCGTTTATAATTGATTTTCAAGCAATATTTGAACATATCAAGGAAAAGCAAATAAATATTAAATAATAAAAAAGAACAAAACCCAGTCAACGGAGGCGAATGGGGTCATTTTGATCTCGGAAGTTTTAGTAAAATTTTTGCTAGTGGTGATGCCGTTTTGTCCAACAATCTCTTTTTCTTAAATAATTGTTTTCAAAAATTGAATGTAAACAATGTATTTGTAACAATGCGTGGACAAATAAAAAACAATAATATGTAATAATAATTATCATATGAATTGGGAAAACTGATTTTTTTTTTTATAAATAAATATTATGCAAAATTACTTTTATGAGATATTTTTCATAAAACAAAAGAGATTCCTTCAAAAATTTGCCACAATTTAAAATAAAAAATAAAAATTTCTTCCGCTATTTCCAAGGCGAGACGCAAAAAGCGAAACTGTGCGAAAGTCTTCCTTACTTCGCTCGCGGCCAACTGAGCGCGCAGAAAATTATTTTCCTCGCTGCTATTTGTCTGTGTCTCTCCTCGGAGGGACATCGCGAAAGAGGTAATGAATCTGGACTTGTTCGAGTGTAAAATAATGTGTACCAACCCTTGCTTGCTTGCTGTGCATGTAGTACTTCCTGCTGCACTGATGAGCCAACAGACAACAACAACAGTTGCTCTCTCTAATAAAATACCAGGCACACATCATGTCACCAGCATGCGTATGTATTATTTTGCCCATGCATGCGCGCGTGTGTTTGAATTGCGAACACAAACAAACAAACACACACCAAAGTTGTTAAACGCGAAAGCCAGAGATGCAAAAGTTAATTAGCATAATCAAAGTGACATTGCTCGATTGAAAAATATTCGTTTTGCAAAATTGGTCATTAAATTTTTTGTTTTAAATTCACATGATCGTGGTAGAATTACAATTTACAATTATATTCAAATCTTTTACGTTTTTAATGTAATTAAATTAAAAGATTAGTTTTGGTTTGAAGATTTCAGTTCCAAGGAGACAAATTAAGAAAAATTGAAGTCATTGGGAGAACTGAATTATTGATATTTAACATTGTTTCTTATGGGAATTTATTATAAAATAATTATTTTCTTCAAATTCGCGGGACCAAAATTGATAATTTCACCAAATCGCGTTCATATGAACCCAGTTAAGATGGAAAATTAAATCAATAAATAGGTCGACATAAAATAATTAAATTGATCTTATAGGAAAAGGTTGAGAAGATTTATGTCCAGTGTATAGACCTCCTTTTCAAAATCATACTCTTTTTTTATTTTAATTAAATTGAAAGAAATTTGCAGAAAAACATGAACTAAAATTTTACCTTATTTTAATTTGAGTGTTTTTTCCTTTAAATAACGCTGGATGCTTGGTCAGCTGGTGCACATTTTTGTCTTAAATTTTGCAAACATACATTTCTGTGGGAATTAAAACGGAGCAGCCGCGCAGCGTTTAGTCGTGCTTTTTACGAGCAAATAAAAACGCAGCCGCTACAAAAACACAAATCTGCTCCGTCGCTGAAATGAAAGGAAAGATTTTTTCGGGAAAAAGTGAACATAATAGAGGAGAGCGTAGCCCGGTGGTGTTGTTTTCCGCCAACAACAACACCGATTGAAACTCGGCTGCTGGCATTTGGGTCCAGCCAGTCTTTCTCTCTCTGCCGCCGCCGCCGCCGCGCACAACACACACAATTGTTGTTGCTATCGATTAAATATCTCGTGCAGACCCGCAGGCCGTTTTTCCAGGGCGCGGGCTAAATTGACAAAAAACGATCCTTTTTCAACACAAAAATGAAACAACTCTTTCAACCCAATAACACACAAGAGACAAGAATTTCTGTTCACAAACAGCGTTTTGTTTTTTTAAATTACACTGTATTGCTTTTCTTTGAGCAAAAGTTTTCAAACTGCTGAAAAAATTACTTTTTTTACATATATTTCATCTGAATTTGAAATAATTTGTAAGTTTTACTCAATTGCGGATGTTTATCAAATTAATGTGAACATTAATTGGTAAATAATGCGAATTTGCCTAATATAAAGGCAATTCCATTGTTTGGAAAGGCTTTGGATAATCCGAGCTCTCTGCGCGCCCATTTCGATTGATGCGTTTGCGCCGATTTAATCTCGCAAATAATTCCACATATTATTACAGAAGCGTCTTTTTTTTATAGTCGAGAGTGTGTTTACAACAAGATTGAAAATGTATACAAGCAATAAGGCATTGTTCATGTACGCAATTTGCATGTTCGGCTGCCACAGACCGATAAATTCATGTGGCCGGACCAGAGCACTCGATCCGAAGCTGCTGAGCAACGCACGGCCCGATGCAGATTCCAATCAAACGGCACTAAATCAGCTAATTAACCGCGCGCTGCAAATTTCCATCCGACCATTCCAACACGACACACAATATTGATCTCCTCCAGTTTCAATTCAAATGAATTACATAAGTTTTCAAAATGAGTGCATTAATTTGATTGAAATTTATGCAATTTTTATCATAAAATGTTATAGTCTCAAAATAATCCAGGAATAAAAAAATGATTTTTTTTTTTTTGTAACTAAATTTTTTAGTTCTTATACAAACATGAGATTACACCAATCAATAGGAAATTTCCAAATGTTTATGAATTTGACTATTCTTGGCGCCAACAATTTCTATTATTTGAAAAAAAAGGCCAAGTTTTGTCATTTTTTATTGGTTTTCTAGCTTTTCCGCTTTTATAACTTTTAATACTTTGGATTTACAAGAAAATGATTAGTACAAAAATTGTGCAAAATTAAATTATCTACAACTCTTGTATGAAATATTTTATTCTAAAATGATTTCCAGATGAGCTACAGCTATAAATAACCAATACAAAAATTGCTAATACACTTCTTGAAATAATTGCAATTTTTGGCGCAACAAATTGTCTGTATTGAAGCAAAGTTGGTCAGTTTTTGAAAGCTTATTAAATTTCCTATCGATTAGTGCCAGTGTCATGATTGTAAAAAGAATAGAAAAATCACTACAAAAATACAAAAATCACGCCACCTTTCAAAGTACTTTTTTCCCTAGAGAAATTTGTCCCATTGCATCCCCTATAGATGGAATTTTTCCCAGGACCAAAATAATTCCTTTGCAAAAATTTAGTAGGGATTAATTCCTTTGCAAATGAGCTCAGAATTAATTTGCAGCATTCATTATTCAAAATCCTCTATTTTGTCGAATTAAACCGCCGCGCCTTTGATTGATTCGATTCATTTCTGGAATTGAGCGTTTCTCTCTCCCTATCTCCGCGGAATTCAAATTATTCAGTCTTCACTAGAAATAAATAAACTGCTCTGGCGGAATTCGGCGGCTTTTCATCGGTCGGTAAACGCGGTGAAAAGGAGAGAGAGAGCGAACAAAGGCCGCCCGCCCGAAAATCAATTTCGCAAATTATCAATTCGGGAGAGCAATTTGCGCCGGCGAACGTATCAACAGCACTTTGGCTTTTATGATATCCATAAAACACGTTTTCCAAAAACGAAACATATCTCATGACGGCTCCGCACATTCAAATCAGATCCTGTTTTTTTTCTGCTGCAACCCTCGGTCACGTACTGCACGTATCGGGGGTGGCTGCGTCGCTCGGGGGCCAAATAACTCGGTCTCATCAGTTTTATTGTTTGCAACTCGCTCTCCGAGTGGATTTGCCTGCTCTGTCAGATTCGCACGTCGACCTATTTGCTTTTACAGCCTCTCTCCGCGTTTACTTTTTATTCCAATCAATTTGTGTTTGCTTGAGTTGATGAGGTGGAGCGGCAGCAGGCCACGCCAATATCAGATTGTAACCGCGAGCTGAGGCGATTCGCAGAGAATAATTTGATTTTTGATTGGTAGAAGAAAAAAGAATAACACGCGTATTTTTACCCTAAAAAAGTTCGGGAAACGTGAAAAGCGTTTGTTGTGCAAAAATAAATAAAATTAATAAAAAATTTCAAATAATCAAATCAAATAATTCAGAATCAGAATATTTTCACTTTGGTGGATTGATTTGGTTCTTATATTGATTTAAAATAATTAAAATTATTTTAATAATCAGCAAATTTAAGTTGAAACAGAATTTAATTTGAAAATAACAATGATTTAGCATGATGTACAAATTTATTTTAAGTTTCTCAAAATTATCATTAACGAATTCCTTAAACGGTTCCGAACCGTAAAAGTTGCAAAACTGCGCCTTCCTTTCTTTTAACAGGGGAAATTGGCGAGAAGAAACAATCAAAGTTGTAAATAATAATTCCGGAAAGCACCGTTTGCCGCGCCTGCAAGTCTACGAGTCCATTAATTTTTTTACAACAACTTCGTCCCATATTACATATTTTCGTTCCCATGCATATCTGTTGCTGGGAAGAAGCGTCTCTTCTCCTCTCCATAATCACATTAAAACAGTACATTACCGCTTTTTGCGCCGGGCAAAACTTATTTTCTACTCCCACAGCGCGCGCTCTTTGTTGCAGCCGTTTTTGTATTTCATTAAAACGCGGAGAGCAGCAGCAAAGTTAATTCAATAAAATCTCCTCTCCGTGCTAATTAACAGCGCAAAAAATTGCATTTATAATAATTTTGCATCCTGCGTTTCATATTGTTAATAAATAACAAAATAAAAT
Organism: Neocloeon triangulifer; assembly: GCF_031216515.1. Lineage (NCBI taxonomy): Eukaryota > Metazoa > Arthropoda > Insecta > Ephemeroptera > Baetidae > Neocloeon > Neocloeon triangulifer. The sequence goes on from NW_026775561.1 coordinate 1,272,665, forward strand.
TGGAGCCAATTTATTCATGCAGCAGTGCGGCGCGGCACATTTAATTGCGCGCGGGCGAAAAATGGTAGCTTTTGTGGATAATGAGAAGCTGCTTTGCCGCGCCACTTTCGCCCTATTCAAGCTAAATAGTCCCGCACGGGTTGAAAATGAGTGGCCGCGCCGTTTTTTATTTTCGCCAACAGCAGTAGCAGTCTCATTTCATTAAGCTGCAGATGCCGCTGCTCTGTGTGCGGTGAATTAGATTTGAATAATTAACAGTTTCGCGTGCACAAACATCGCTCAAAGCGGGCGCGTGGGAGATCGGCGTGTTGCTAATTAATTTCCAAATTCTATCTCCACCGACCCAAATCAACTATTCGGAATTCGCCACAGGCGACACAATATTCCAGATGATTTAATTTTCTATGTTGGCAATTGAAGTGAATCTCTCAGCCACTGACTAATAAAAATAAAATACGTTTTAGATAAAAATAAATGGATACAGGAACTTTATTTTAGAATTTTGGGTAGTTTTTGTACCAAAGTGATGGTCATGAATCTGTAATTGAATGTTAATTAAGTATTCTTCAAAATTTGTTCTAATTGTTCAACTTTTAAGAACATACTCAATTTGACTGAAAACTGAGGAAGACATATTTTTTTTCTAGATCATTTTAAAAGGCTATTTTAAAAACGGCTTTAACAAAAAAATTGAAATTTGACACTCTAATGCAAAATGACACGGCGCATATTTGGGCTGGGCTATTTCGGATTTTTTTGTCAGGTTGCCTATTTTAAAGGGGTGGAAAACTTTATACTTTGACGTTTTGCCAGGGTCAATGACCTTTGACCTAGAAACTTGGTCACCATTAAGAAAAGATGCCTAGGTTCGCATTTGTTCCAACCTCCCGCCGAGAAAATTGAAAAATCTTCACCCAAATTAATTTAACAGCAGTTTTAGTAAACCCTTTTTCTAATCCATTTAATGGAATTTGACGAAATATGAAGACTTTTCATTACTTGGGCATTTAAAGATGTAAAATATGAACACTCATGATACAAAAAATGAGCTTGATTTGCAATTGCAGAGAATCTGAGCCACAGAATGATAAAATATTTCAATATTTTTTAGATAAAAATAATTCGGTACAGGAATTTCGACTTTATTTCTTCTTTCTTTGTGATTCATTTGGAGACTATGATCCTGCCAAGCTCCATTCGGTGCTTATCGGCTGGAAAGCCTACCAAATTAGCCAGGTGCCGCTGGACTTTATGAAATGCCCCCATTTGGTGCAGGAATTCCAACAACTCGAGGAAACGGCACAAACCTCGAGCAGGCAAGTTCGGCGTCTTGCGACACCTCCCGAACATGAGTGATGATACAGAGCACTTTTTGACGCGCTAACAACGTCAAAATATTGAACTCTGTACCTTCGTATTGGTAGCCTAACACTCAAACCACTACGCCACTCACGCCGGTCTAAAATTTGAGAATAAATTTTCCTTTTAGAACAATCGTCATTAATCTTTTCTTACGTTTATTAATCCCAGAGTGTGCTGGGAATAAAAATTTCACTAGGCGCCGTTTTGGACCGAATAATAATCTGTCATCAGTCAACGCGATAGGCCAAATGGCATAAAAAATCAGGCCTAATTTTCTACCCCTTTCAGATGTAAACCTTCTTCTTGTGATTCATTCAATGGACATAATTTGAATAGCGGGAAATTCACACTAGACATGCACTGCGATCGTTTGGCCCAAGTTTCGCTCGTGCGCCCTTGTTAATGGAGAGGTCATTTAGTTTTCTCGCAACCCCCACCGACTTTTCTTTGTGTTGTTCCAAGGGATGAAAATCCCACTAGCAAAGCTCTCGCCGAGTGTGTTATTTTGCGGTCTCTTTTATCTCGACAAAACAACCCCCAAAGTAAGCACACCTCGCCGCCCAGTGTAAAAGCATAAAAGGGACTGCAAAAAAGGACAAAGTTTTTCTTCTTTTCGGAGAATGTTTTTCCAAAAATTCTATATTAAATTGCTTTGAATTTCAAATATTTTGGAAAAGCTGCCCTTAAAATTCCCCTTAATTTATAAATTTCATTTGGCTCTTAAAAATAAACAATTCCGTTGCAAAGCGAGATTTAATCCGCAGCCACCGTTAATCTCATTATTTCGAGAAGGCAGAAAAAATGACATGCCAACTGGTTCCGCACCAAAAAGACGGAGAAAAAAACAGTTCTTTTTCGGCTAAAATTAAAATCAATTTTTTTCTTGTATCTTTACTAGATTTGTGAGGCTTGCAAAAGTCAACCGTGAAATGTCAAATGTGCCAAAAGACGCGGGCGGCACTCTTGGCGGCGAAATGCAAATTTTGAAATGCCGCGGCTGGCAATGAATCACTGTCAAAACCAAACACGCTTTTTGTTTTGGAAATGGAAAAGTCAACATTTTTACATAATTAATTCCAAATTGAGGACAATGTAAATATAGGTGAATAATTTCTAGTTTGCGCTAAAAGTTTAAATTCTATTTAAAGTAAGCAATAAAATTAAAAAAATGTTATATTAATATTTTACAGAATAATTGAGAGATTAGTTATAATTTATTCAAAATTATATTCTTTAGATTTTAGTTGCATGAATAAAGGGAATAATAAAGAGAACAAATTTTTGTCTGCGGAATGCGAGACTGAAGCTTTCAATGCAATAGAAAAATTTTAAGAGAATTAAAGAAGGAACATGTGGAGATTGCGTGTTTGAACGTGATTTTTCCGCATGGAAGAGGAGAGACAAATTCATGGACTCATGTTATGAAATATGAAATAATTCCTCCATTTTTGGTGCAGAAATTCCAACAAAACTTGAGCAGCCCCAGGCGCCTCTGGAATGATTCAGAGCAATTTTTGACGCGCCAATAATGATAACAAGGATGAGGGTAGAAAATTTGTCCTAAGTTTTTAATTCACACATTACGGAAAAAATGTGGATAATTAAAAAAAATTAAAAATTAAACTTTGATGTTTACTGAAACGCTTGTTATGAAAAGTTTTCCCATTTTTTTTTTAATTTTCCACCAAGTCTAGCAACAAAGAGAATCATTAAAAAATAGTATTAAATCTAGTTTTTAATTTGATCGCAATATATACAAAGTAACTTTTGAAACAAAGTTGCGTCGTCTCTCTAATTTCGAGCAGTTCAGAAATAGTTAAGGCGACTCACTCAGCAATGCTCGCTGCGGCCAAGGGACCAAAGGAAGGGTTCGCGTTTTAATTTCTCTGGTGCAACTTTGCGCGCGGAACGAATTTTTTTCTTCATATTATACTTTCTGCCTGGCTGCCCCGAGTGAGAAGAAGAAGTCTTACAAGCACAGACCGGTCGAAACACAAATAAAGTAGTGAATTGCAGCAGCCAAAGGGTCAAACTGCGAGAGAGAAATCAAATCGATAAAGCCGGCCTGTTAATTTTTAAACAAATTAACACTTTGCCACCAGCAAATGCACCGTTTCCGGCCGTTCAAAAACAACAGAGATACAATCTGACGTGAAACGCAATTAATCCAGAACTATATGAAAGACTCCATAACTAAAAATTCTAAATTTAGTCAAAATAATTATAGTTCAAAAAAAAATTTAAAATTTTTGTAAACTAGGTTTCATGTCATGGTTAATTTCTAAACTTTGTTCTTGTTTATTGTAATTTGAACTAGAATTAAGTTTTATTTTTAAGTTTCTCTTTTCATTATTTTTCTCTCGCTCGTATATTTCAAAATGCGAAGAGAATCGTCGAAAACAATGGTCCGTGTACGAATATAAAAGTGGAGCGGTTCCCACGTGATAAAAACCACATCGCGGAAGAAATTAAAAAATAACACTGTACCTTGCACGCGGAGAACCGGAAGGAGCAGCGCAGCGACGACGAACAGCATTTCGGCGGCCGAATCTCCTCCTCCTGCGGCAAAGTGTCCAGTCGAGTGTTTTTCTATCCGCAGGTGTCCGTCGCGGCCTCACACATGTCCTTTGTGGTGCGCAGAACTAAAAGAAGTCTCACTCACTCACTCGCACCACAGTAAAGTGTCTGAAAAGGGTCGCGGCAGGTGCGCGACTTGCCTGCAGCAGCGTCGGGAGCCAAGTGCGGCGGGTCTGCCTGCCGCGGAAGGGGCGCCGCCGCCCACCCACGGGGCACGCGCGCTGCACCGGGCCGCGCAGTTGCCGGCGCGGCCGCCACCAGCCCGCGGCACCACCTGCGCCGCCACAACTTTTCGCACATTATACAATCATCCCTATATCAAGCGAATATCCAAGATTTTATTAGTTTTATTGAAATAATTATACAAAATGGACCATCTCTTTCCAGTTGATTTTAAATTAAGATTAAACAAATTTTTGCTGGGAAAAAAAGCTGCGTTTCATTTTGAAAACAAACAATAAAAGAGTTTTGTGAGATGTAGAGGAAGCAAGCAGTTTTAAGTTTCTATTGAAGAGATAACTTAAATTGAGCCACTTTTCAATTATAAAATAAACAAAGGAAAAACACAATGTAATAAAGCTCGATATTTTTAATATTTAATCTGATTTAATCAATACCTACAGCAGAAATCAAATTCCTTCACATTCAGGAAAACTAGAGCTATTGAGAGTAAATTTACAATGCAAAAATATAATATTTTCTTGAACTTAAATGACCAATTGTAAACAAAATCACCTTCATGTTGAAAAAATTACAATTAGTAATAAACACAATATTGGTAATTATAAAGACTAAATATTGCTGACCAATAATAGAATAATTTAAGAACAAGTTATTTCGTTTCAACTACATCCAACTAACTTCTTTCTACAAAACAGCTTTTAAATTTTATTCTTTCACTTATCCTATGTTGGTGTATCTCACATTATTTGTATTAACTTTTAAGTGTACTGCAAGATTGAACAATTTCAGTAATAAAATTGTCAACTTTATTTTCCAGTCTCTCTGCTCATTTAAAGTTGACGAACTGTGGCTTAAATGCTGAATTGCAGTTCAGCGAAGCAAATGACGGAGGAGGTTCTTGATTCTCAAACTCGCCGAACCTGCGATTTCTGAAAGTGACGGGTCTCTTCCTTGGGGTCACTTCGGGGCACAACCTGCTCCCGGCCACATCGGGCACCTCATTGAACACCAACCACTGGCCGATCGCTTTCTTCTCAAAGTCGGTGAGATATTCGGCCAGCAAGTTGATTTCTTTGGCCTCCAGGGTGAGGAGGCGCAGAAGTGGCAGGGCCGTGTCCATCACGGACCTTATGAAATTGATTAGAATTTAAAATAATTTAAGCTAAAGATTTCGTACCAGTCTCTTTCTTCTTTGGCCAGTTTGGCGCAAGCTTCCACCAGAGGGTATTCGGACGGAATGTTCAAAGTGTCCATGCTCAAGATGTACTGCAGACTGTCCCTGCTGATGCCCATGAAGGTCGGCTGCTTCAGACATTCCAATGTTCTCATCGACAGAATCTGTATTAATTCATAAAATTCTGATGACTTTTTCTAATGCAGAATTAAAAGATTAAAACTGACCGAGTCGCAAACCGAAGCCAGATTTTTCTCAGGCAAAAGCAAATTCAGGGCTTTCCAGACGTTTTCAATGCTCAGACTTTTCTTGATCAATTTTGTGCCAAGAATCACCAGCGGAGGCATCAAGAACAAGTTTGCAGCTTTGGCCAGCCGTATTGCATCTTCCAACGACTTCACAGGATTCTGGTTCAGGTGGCACGTGTGAGCAAACCTGCATTTAATTTAAACTAGAATTTAAAACAAAGATATTCTTTAGACTCACTCCATGATCATTTTGAAGATCTTGGGCTCGACGAAATCGATTCTGATTGGCTCGTTGGACTGAATTTGCTCCTTAAATTGACCCTTCAGGGCGGCTTTGAAGAACAGGCTGCTCGAGATCAGGTCCACCTTTGAGCCGAAAACCAACTGAAATTTTGGGAAATTTCGATTAGAAATAAGATCATTTTTTTTTTGTATAAAATAAACCTCTGCAGCCGAGTCTTCGGATCCGACCAGGAACTTGCAGTCAGCGGACTCGCCCTTCTGGATGGCCTCCCACTTGGCCAGGGCCATTTCCTTGCCGGCCTGGGCAACCAGGACAGCGTCATTGGTGAATTCGGAACTTGGATATCTGCTTCGTCGAGCTTGGTGGGGCCTTGTAATTAGCCCAAAGCTAAGGATAAAAGAGAATGACTCAAAAATTCTTGAAAAATTTATTTTTTAAACAAGGAATGAACCGCTTATTAGATACAGACTTGAAGACACTTTGGAGCTCGGGAGAAAATTTTCCATCGGCCACGAAAAGCGAGCTGGACATCTTTCTGGATCTTTCGCCAAAGCAGAAATTCAAATTTGAATGCTCGATCGAAAGTGAAAATCCGGTGAGGGCAACAAATCTCCGCAACTCCCAACAATCGACGCAAAACAACAGGATGATAACAGACAGGCAGCTATTTCGCCTGGTTTATTTCGTCTCTGAATGCAGACTGTTTGCTCTCAGTTTGCTACTTGCTGGTGCAGCAGCAAAAAACGTCTCCTTAATCTCCTTCCCTTCTCCTTTTCAAGATAATGATGACGTCACGAGCCACGAAGAGAGAGATCACACGGAGGAAAAACAGGATCATACATGTTTGTACATAACGTGTCATGCGTAGTCCAATCCTCTAGTATAGAAATACGAAATACCTCTTCCTTCTCTTACAATTAGTCTGAAAAAGCTTTTCCTCCGAGGAATGCCAAATATTTCTGTTGCTCATACAAAACTGGGAGAAAAATTTTGCCACCAGCAATCACTGCGCATTATTCATGAAAAAAGAGAATTGTGTCTGCTAAATTCCAAACTAAATCTGTTTTTTCTCCTGAATTGAATTTCACAAGTCATAATAAAAGCCAAATGAGCGTCAATGCATAATTTCATCTCTATGAGTTTCGAAATTGGCATTCTCAGTTATTTATTTTTGTTTGAATTTATTTAATAAATTTATATTTGAAAAAAAAACATGAGTTATTTCGTTGGCAAATATGAAATATAAGTAGAAAATTTTATACTCATCAACTCACCGCCAATTTGACATGTAAAATTGTAGTATTTATCAGGTGTATTTATGTTGATTTTTATGTCTTGATTGTAAGGAGATTCCGCAGTTTCCTGAAGACCTTTATTTGGCATGTTCCCCAAACTTTTAGTTTCAATTAAGTGGTTATAGTAATTAAAATTCAAATCTGCGTGAATTTTCAGAATTTTTCTTTCTATGCATCAATCTGACTTTGCAATTAAATGGATTTCAAAAGAGTAAAACTTAACCTATAAATAATTTTAATAAAAATAAAAACTAATAATTGATTTTTGTATAAAAAATTAAACATTAATTTTGTATGCAAACATTAAGAAATGAAGTTGCGATAATCAAAACAGATTAATTTTTGAATTGCCAAGTTTAACGCGGCGCTAATGTCTTGTTGGAGAGGGTCGAGTGCGTAAAGCGGCGAAATGTTTATTTTCGGTGCTGACAACAAAGTTTAGACAAAAACTCTTTTATTACTTGGGCGCCGACTTGAAAACTAAACCAGACGCCGGCAGCTGGGAGGTATATCGGGAAATGATGTATGGCCTCAAGTAATGCAAATATACCAACTAAATCTGTTTGATAATTTTTTTGCAGCTTTTTCGCGGCGTTTATTTTAGGACTCGTTGCGTGTGGCATTTTTTTTTCACTTTCATCAGCGGAAATTTATTGCTCTTGCCCTCCGTCTTATTTTGAGTTTTCACCAAAATAGTTCTGCAAAAATATTAAATTGATGTAAAAAAATTTCAATTTTCAATTTCATTTCTAATTTTGTGTGTAATTCATGCATATTAACAAAAAAAATTAATGATTAATTTATCAATTCTATAACTGGATTTTGTATAATATATAAATTATTTTATTAATAACTCAATGAAATTCGCAGCGAATCAAGCGCTGTAATTTAGTATAAGTCCAAATGAAGCAGATTGAAGTTAACAATTAAAAACAATACAAATTTTTTCAATTAAACGTTTCTAACTGATTATTTTTTAGAATCAAATTATCTTTTTAAGATTTCAACTTGCATTTAATTAATTCAATTCTATATTTTAAAAATATTGAATTTATTAAATTATCATCGATTCAATTTCTTAATATTTGTAAAGTTCATGCATGAAAAATTTATGATTAATTGAATTCATATTTAAAAAAAATCAATTCTATATTCGGCCTGAATCAAGTTTTTTTTTATATAAATCAGTAAAATTTCCTGATTCTTTATATAACTATGGCCTAAAACAGCCTAAAAAAGCAGATTTTGTAGTTCAAAAAATACAAATCATTTCAATTATTCATCTTTATCTGAATTATTATTTTAAACATTAAATTATCTGAAAGAAACTTGCACTTAATGTTTTAGTCAGACGGATCAATTTGTGATCCATTAAGAGAAAATTCACGCAGATTTTCATTTTCAAGTGCAACCAAAAGTTTGGGGAACACGCCAAATAATGCTCTTCAGGAAACCACACAATCTCTCAAACTCTCACATTCAGACACACAAACATATTGCATTTCAAGAGCAAACAAATATATAACATGGAGCGCAGAATATCGCAATTTATTTATGAGAGATGGAGGGAGGATGAATTCAGGGATTAATTGAGAATGACGCCTTAAGGGGATTGTGTCGGAAAGGGTTGGGGTTCAGTGAAAGAACTTCTTCCGACGCGCCTCTTTGTACAAATTTATGCACTTAATGAAATGTTCGGCGAAAGTCGGCCTCGCATCATCGACTTTGCCGAATCGAAATGAATCCATGTTTGTTGAAACCGCGAGTGCAAATGATAAATATCGCGTGGATCAACAAGGGAAAGTTCAACAGATCAGCAGCAGAGGTGGAATATTTGTATTGATTTTGAGCTTGTTTATTTAAGACAGGTGCCGAGTGAGTTGACTTATAATCTTATAAATAAAAAATGATTTGAAGTGAAAAAAATTAATAATTTATTAATTTTTCTTGAATATTTGATTAGACAAATGTTATAGAAAGGAGATTTTATTTGGGCCTAAATATTGCTTAAAATAAAATTATAAAACTTGAAATTGCATCTAAAATGCAAAAAAAAAACTTTGAAAGCATTAATTTTTTCCAATTCCATTAAAAAATTATAATAATGGCTTAAAACACCTCAAATAGTGATAAAGTAATTTAACTTTTAAATTTTTGTTAATTTTGTTTAGCTTTTTAGTCACACTTTCAGTTGATGAAATTAAATTTGAAACAAAATCCTTTACTACATAAAATTATGCGACCGTTTTGAACAAGTTATTTATCGTGGTCACCACCTGCATTATCTTGTTCTTAATCATCTGTGGGTCTTTTTTTTGCGCCGAGATAACAGCCTGCAGTGGAGCGAGGAACAAAGCGCTTCGTTCGGAATGAAAAGGGAACACCCTGAAAGCTGCTGGTGCCTTATTCTTGCGCCCCATTATGTTCTCGTCTCTCTGCAGCAGCGCATTAACAAAAACTGCCGTTGCAATCTGTGCGCAGAAGAGAGACAATAATATAAAGACCGACGCTCCCAGCTAGACCAAATCGCACACAGCCCCCGCGCGAATAACAAGTTTTATTTTTTGGAAATAATCCCAAGCTGCAAGCACTAGTGTCATAATTTTGTTTTTAACAAGGATTCTCGCTCCGAACAAGTCGAGCTCTTCATTTTATTCTTGCGTGCACTTCCGCAGGGGAAAACAATCCCTTAATCTTAGTTTTATAAGAGAGATTTTTATAGCGATCTAAATTCTCATGAGGGATAATTTTATTTTTATTTCGACCCCTTAAAGAGCTTGCAAGTAATTTTAAAATTGCATCAGCTTTTCAGCAGAATTTTCAATGCATTCAAAATTAATTATTCTAACCTTAAATGAAGGTTCTTCTTGAAATTTCTGGGAAATAATTTGCATGTAAATTTAAAAAAATTGAAGCACTTTGCAAAAGTAAAGAAAATAAAATAAAGAATTTGGACATGTTTATTGGAACTTTTTCAAACAAAAGGTTTTAATGAAAAATGAAAATATCACAGATCACAGTATATGATTTGGAACCAATTAAAAAAATAAATAAATAAAGCAATTAAGTCAAAATTACACTGCTTTGAAGAAAAGGATGAAACATTTTATCCTAAATTATTTGAAAATAATGAAGTAATTCATAGATTTTTACATTTTTGCAACATTAAATTAACAAAGCGGTTTCAAACTAGTTTATTTCTACTCAATTTACACTGTTCTTCTCCAACTTTAAAACAGAAAACATATTTTGTGAGCTTTAAAACTTTCCCAGGTTGTGAGCTGATTTCAGCTGAAATTTTGCCGGAGCGAAACGGAAAATTTGAACAATGGGGGTGCGCGCGGCCAGCCACGCGGAAAGGAGAACACAAATTTCCGAATTAAAACCGGGAAAAGTGCGCGGAGGAGGCGAAAGACTTTACGGCGTAATTCGCGCGACTATTCAAAATTCACGCGACGTGCTCCATTTATAAACGTTTTCCACTTGTGAATTCCGAGCGAGAGGAAAACAAAGAATTTCCCGGCGGCACGACCGAATTTACACCATTGGCTTTTTCCACCTGAGAGGAAATTTCGTTTTCGCTGCGAAATTTATATTATATAAAATAATGGGCGTAAAAATAAGAAGAACGGCCGGCTGGGGAGCATTTTCAAGAAAAATATAATTCATCGCCGGCGCGGCCACATTCTCTACAGAAACTTTTCCTTTTTTCCGCGCCAGGAAGAATTCGTTCTGCAACTTTTGACAAAGTTTCCGTTTTTCGGGCGAGAGAGGTGAAAAATATAAATGCCGAAAGGCGGATCGATTGCAATGTCAAGAGCATGGGGATCCGCATGGGAACCAGAGCTTTTACCTGCCGCTGTGCTCAAGCGATTTGAGCGGAAGTTTTGCACAGTTTAAAAATTCACGAGCCCCGCGCTGCAAAATAATGAGGCTTCAGGAAGTTGTGTATTTTAAAAACATTGGCAACCTCATCAATTTTAATTTAGCGAGAGTACAAAAACGTTTTTTTAATTTAAAGCTTTTACGAAATCTTCATTCCCTTTTTTTAAATATTGGCCTTAATTGAAGAGTTTTTATTTCAATTAATTATTTAATCAAAAGGTCAGTTTTTTCATTTGAAAATAAACTATAGAACGTTCAAAAATTTTATCCCATCCCAAGTGAAAATATCTTTCAAGAGAATAAATTAAATGAAACACAACAAATTTAGGATTTTAGTTCCAATCGAAATTGAATAAATGATAGATTTCAATAAACTTTTGATTTTGAATTTGCACACCAACAAGTATTTGAAAATGTAAGGAATAATTTTTTTATTATAAAATTATGTCCTAGGCGAGACCATTTTTGCCACCTCTGTTAATCACGAAAAGGTTAAACTGCCCCCATCAGAGTTGGGAAGTAAATCGTGGTGGAATTTAGTGCGGCCTCTGGGTGGGAAAAAGTGGCGCCCGGCAATTATGCGTCCCACGGCGCGGCGGTGGCGGGCAAGTGGCCTACTCGGCAGGCGACGCGGAAATTCGGCTCTTGAGACTCGATCCTCTCCTTTCACCCACTTGACGTGTGTGTAAAAGTAGTGCTGCGCCGTCAGCCATTGCAATTTATTTGCACGCCATAATGGCCGTGCCCAAGTAGGCGCCAAGTGTTCTCCTCGAACCCAATGTTCGCTCATTTTACCAAAATAATATATCTGCACGAAAACGTTCATAACTGCGGAATCCTTTTGTCCTTTCCTATTCTTTTTAGTCACGATTTTTTTCTATAAAAACTCTAAACCAAAATTTTCTTGAATAAAAGTTATTTCAAATTTTTAATTCACTTTGCATTGCATTCAAATTTGAATGCAATTATAATTTTTTTAATCAGGATTACATAATGAAGTTTAAAAAAAGAAAAACTACAGTTTTACTTTCCGCTGTCAGTCAAAATATTTTTAGGGACAGAAATGATATCAAAACCTAATTTTCATTGAACAAGAGGCAAGAATTCACAAAAGAAAAAAATTTAATGCTAGGATTTTTAAAAAATTTAGAACATTCTTTGTTATAAACAAACTTGATTTATATTTTAGTTATGCAAATCCGAAGAGAAGTATGTTTTTCTGAAATAATTTCAATATTCGAGTTCATTGCTCTTCAAATGCGGATAAATCGAACGTCATTAAATGAAGGAAGTGTCAAAGATTCGCCAACAAAGCTCAAAATTTTCATCTACCTCGGGCGACATTGCAGACTTTGCAGAAGAGGGGCCGTAAAAGCTTTTACGACCACGTACGGAGTAAAACCCAACGTTCGCCTCCTCGAATATTGATCGGATCGGTTTTGCAAAACGGCAGACGCATGATTTGCCACTTTGAATTGAAAGAAAAATGGAAATGAACGCAATTAAATTAGAATTTGAGTAACAAAGTTAGATCAAGAATTAAAAACGGGCTTTTTAATCAAAAACAAAACGGATCTATCAAATTTCAGGCTACTTTTATTCTTTTTAAACAGGTTTGCAGTGGTGTTGTATTTAAATAAATAAATGAAAAGCTATTTTTATTGACTCTAAATAAATTAAACTTTTTTATTATTGCATTTATTGCTCAACTTTATTATGGTTTTATTTCTTTGCTGTTCTTCATATATATGAAAGGAAACGTGAATAATTTAATGACGAAATTTTCTGCTACAAAAAAATATTGCATCGAGAGCGACTAATCATTGATCATTTGCCCTGACTGGGGTGAGATGGACGGACCATTCAACCGCTCAATTCACCCGCGCGATTCGATTACTTTTTAATTGGGTTTGTCGCACGTCAATGCAAATTCACTGCTTTTTCTAGTGATGTGTTTTTCGCGTCAAAGTGTGCATTCAAGCGTGCACGTGATTTTTGTGCCCGTGTCAAACTCTGTGCTTTTAAATTTAAATTAAAATTTTCATCAGAACATCTCTATATATCTGTTATATACATGAAAAGCATCAAAAATTGATTCTTTTTGCTGATGAGATTTATAAATTTACAAAGAATAAAGTCAGAAAATTGAAACTGTTTTATGTTTTTCATAATGCAGGTTTTTAAATGAAAATTTTTGTAAATCAATATATCAAATTATGAATTTGGCCTGTAATATAATTTAAAATTATTCAGATGCAGGTAGCTGGAAGTTACATTTTATGATATTTTCCTGCAAGATTCAAACATTTGGCAAATAGAATGTTATAATTTTATTAAATTTCTTTTGTTAATTTGAATTGCTTTTATTTATAATAAAAAACCTGATCATCAATTTAGGTCATTTTACACACTTTTACGATTTCATTTGCTAAATTTTATGTCTTCAACTGATCAAATCGTGAATATTTGGCTCGATCCACTTTGCATCTTTCCTAATCAGATGTCCTCTTAAAAATAATTTGGGTCGGAGATTTAATTTTGAAATAAAAACTCGCAGTTTTGGCCGAAAAATCTAGTTCTTTGGTCTCTCTCTATTTCGAGCGCTCGTTTTCTACACAGCAGATTTTGGCTGATTTGGTCTGGCAATATATCGAGGGCGGATGGCGCTGATTATTTTTAAACGCCGGCCGGCACTCGAATGAGTGCGTTTGTTGTTGGCGGCTCATCTTGGCACCTTCCCCTGCTTTCTACTTTAATTCTCGCTCCGAGAGAAGTCTGCTCGCTCGCGCGGGTCTTCCGAGAAAATATTTTCGCGTATTTATAGGTCCGTTCATTGGCTTTGCATCTACTAGTCCCTCCAGTTTATTCACTCGACGGCGCTTTCGTAACTCGGCGGCGCGAGAGACAAGAAGAGAGTGCAAAAAAATCTGTGTAGCTCTCGTTTGAAGCATCGCGAATCGCGATGTACTGACTGCACGCGTTATTTTTGACTGGGGCTTTCCAAGCGTGAAATCATGTTAGAAAAAATTCAGTTAAAAAAAACAGCTTCATTTAAAAGCAACAATTTTTTACTGCTTATTCAATTCTGGCATATAAATTGTAAATATAATCAATTGAAATTTACAAAAAGAACTTGCGAAGAATGTACCAAGTCTTTTTTACCTCAAATGTGTGTTTTTACTATTCCTTTTAAATTATGAATTTGTTTAGACTGGAACAATAAAATAAATTTTTATTTTTCTTAATTATGCTATAATTAAAATGAATTTATATCAGAGTTTTTGCAGAGTCAACAAAAGAAATCATTTCGTATCAGAGAACGTTATAAAAAATTTATTAAGTAATTAAACTGCGATATTAATCATAATTCTTAATTACAGGTAAAAAAAATATTATATTTTTGTGATATTTAATGAATTTTATTTTATTTCAATTCTGCAGTTTTGCTGCTTTTGGTTTTGATCAGGTGGGATTCTCATCAGTGAAGCGGCCGACACAGCCCTGATAATACACCTGATCAAAAGCGCGTTGCTCTCTCTCCATTGATCAAAAGCAAACCTAACAAAGGACATCTGAAGCTTGTGTGCTGTGTATTGTGTGCAGCCCCTTTTTTATATAAAGCGCCCCCTGAGCTCTAATCAACCGTCTGAAAACCGGTCCACTATTTTTAAATCACAAACCCACATCAAATAAAAGTACAAAATAATTTTTAACAAAATTCGAACAAAGGAGCAATTTTGAATGCTTGATTTAATTAATTAACGGGACGCAGCAGGCGGTGCTGGCGAATCGGCAACTTTGGCTTTATGTACGGAAAACCTCAGCACGCCGTGAATTGCGACTGAGGCAAAGTTTCCGCTTTTCACAACAAAGGCAGACAAGTCGGCATTAATCTGCACTAATGCACCCCTGCTTCGAGTATCTGGGGTGCGAATAAATAATCTGCTTACGGTGAATAACTATCTGCGGTTGAGAGTTCAACGCGGTTGAATGTCACGCCCCACGAGTGCAAACTTGATGCTTTGCTTCTTCCACGAACGCTGCAATCAGTTTGCTTGGCAACATCTGACGCGCCCAACCGGGTTGCATACTTTATATTTATACCAATTTTGTACTTTCGTAAATAAATAACTTTGCTAGCATTGAGAGAAATTAAGTCAAGATTTGCAATCATTGTTATTTGCATTAATTGTCATAATTTGATTGCTAATTTTTAGTGAAAATAGTTTAAAATTTTAAATGAAATCAAAATTTCTGTTTGAAACTTGTTTTTATTATTTTTTAATTATAATTTCACAGCTTCTAGGTTAAATATTATTCAAACAAAAATTTCTTGCATTTGGTTAAACTCATTGGCTGCTTTTTTGAGCCTGGTTAATTAACTGTGGCGGTTTGTTTCCAGCAGATTCAATAAAAACAGAGAGCATCTGGCGTAATTTTGTGTTTATTTTGTTTATTTGCAGAATAAATTAAACAAAATCCACCTCCCTGCTGGCAATTGATTGCACGGCGCCATCCGCCGTAAATCCAAGTCTGAGCGAAAACCCATTTGCTCGTGGTACTGGATATGTGTCGCGCAAATACATACAAAGTGCCGCAAAGCGAAAAGCACTGTTCGATCTGCAAAAACACAGTGGATGGGAACTACGCTGTGGTGCAATTTAAGGTAATTTATATGTCCAGAGAGTTTCTTTCTCCCCCCATTCGGAACAGGTCACATATTTTATATTTTATTCGAGTCGCGTTTTTCAAATTATTATATATCTTTTCTACTTGATGTTGAAATAAACGGCGCGCGAAACAGAAGCGTTCATTCTCGTGTGCGGCGCGAGTAATTTGATAAGGAACGCCAGAGATTCCATCACCCGTATCAACTTCATCCTTTGCGCACATGAGAAAAAGATAGAAACTGTTTTTCGAACTTAAAATGTGCTGTTGTTTGGGCTCATTACAAATTTTGATCAATTAGAGTAAAAAAAGTTGAACAAAATCACAGCGAAATAATTTCCTTTTTAAATTTAAATGTTAAGATCCTATTTTATTTAATAATTTTACTAAAAATTTGGAAAATTCATTATCCGTTATTTATTTATTATTATTTGCAGAAAATTTATCTTCAAATCCGAAACAGACCTAAATTTTAAATGTTCTCTTCCTCACAAGTAATGCAGCAAATCTATCGTGTCTTGCAGAACGTGTTTTTCTCATTCCAATGCAAATACCTTAAATTATGTGGCAAGGAAATTCAAATTAGAGCCAAATATTACAACAGAATCTGGACGAAACATTTTAGAATTAACAAATTTTAAGGAAATTTTTAAAATTTGGGTCATTAATAAGTTTGGTTAATATCTTGATTAAATTTAGTGAAACAAGCCAAATTTAAAAGTGAAACGATTTTCAGTAAATTGTTTTCCCTAAATCTTGATGCAATTGCAAATAATATTAATAAATATTTTGAATGTGCGAAATTTGAGCATCCACATGTAAAAAGAGCGAGCTTTCATGAAAGATTAGTGCAATTCTTACTTCTAATTCCTAATCTTTTACTTTTCAGTTTGTCTTTTTCAGCATCATCAGTCGCCGCTAAACTAAGTTTATGCCAGCGAAAATAAGTTTATGCCAGCGAAAATAAATTATGCTTGATTTTAATAAAGACAAACCCAAAATAAAATAATAAAAAAAGACAAAATTGAGTGGCGCCTTCTGCGCCACTAAAAAGGGCACAGGCCGACAAGACTTTGTCTTGGCCTGACCCTAAAAAAGAAAAAAAAAGAAAAAAAAATTACTAGCTCTTTTAGTTTCTTTATTAAAATGTGTCTGAATTTGCTACATAGATTTATTTAGTAAAAAAATTGAAATTAATTAATTGTGTTTAAATGAAAATATCAATTAAAAACAATTTATATTGCAGCACTAGAACCAGTTCATTTTTTTACATCAGCCGAGTTTAGAAATATTTTTCAACATCAAATGAGTGTAGAATTATTATTTTTATTTTTGTTTACAAATGTTATGAAAATTTTATGAAAAAACAATAATGCAAGTCTTCAGCAAAATTTTTAATTGGTTGTTGTGTGACACGTAAATTTAGTATGGTTTAAATTAGGTAATTTCGCAAAAAAATCAGTTTTTTTAGTTGTAATAATCCATAATTTTCTTTCTTCTCTTAATTTTATTCAATTTGAAATTCTGATTCTTTATGAGCAATGATTTCCTGTAACATATTTATTTGCAATAATTAACTAAATTAAAATATAATCTGAGTTAAATTCAAATAATATGCAGAAAACATATTTTAATTTTAGTGAAATTATTTGTATCCTTTTTTTATCTCTAATTTAAATTAAAATTGAGGTTTAAAATAATTTTCAATCTATACAGAACAATGATTGTCATATTTCAAAAATCAACCCTTTTCTATGCATATAAGTGAAGGGAGAGTGCGTCAGGTCGGCTGGCGTTTGAGACAGCGGAAGCCTTTATAGGTGGGTGTGTTGCCGGCGTCGGTGTGGTGGCGGTAGCGGCGGCGGCGGCGGCGCCGTCGGCCCCGCTCGCTCGCTCTTGGCCGAGGCGGCCGGCCGAGCGCTCAGTGTGCACACGTTGGCGGCCGCGAGGGCTGCATGCAGGTGCTCTCGCCACGCGTCCCTTGCAACGTGCCTCCCTTGATCGCCTTGTGACCTCTGACCTCGAGTCGATGGCACCCCCAGGGGGCGCAACCACCCCCCTGCTCCTGCTCCTCGCTCTTCTCGCCACAGGTCGGTTGTTTATTTTCACTTCCATTGTTGTTTTGTTTCGGAGAAATTGAGAGATTGACGGAAGCTTTTCGATCCAGGTCTGTCAGTTTGGATTCTTTTTTTCAAGTGTTGATGGTGATTTTGTTTGACCAGCTGCATTTATATGAATTTTCCTCTTTCGTAGCCATAAATTTATTTTTATTTTTCCTTTTTTTAGTTTGCAATTACATTCAAAAGAAGAATGACTTTTAATACATTTTTCGTAATCATTTCCAATTAAATTCTGTTATGACAAAACCAAATATACTAAAAATCAACATCTGCAAATAAAAGAAAATTTAAAAATTATGTAAACAAACTCTCTGGAAATTTCTGCGAATTTGCTACAATTGAATTATCAGGACTTGTTTGTTTTCTATTAAACTTGATTGTGATTATTTGATGTGGCATTCAATGAAACAGCAATTACCGTTTCAATTAGAGCTCTGAGAACTTACTCGGAATTAAATTGGCTTGTTTTCTCGCAACAAAATGCAAATCACGCGGCCCCTCGCTCCGCAATAACACTGCTTGGGCTATTTCGGTGCCCTTTTTTGCAATGCACCCCGTTGCCAATAAATTATTTTGTCTTGACAATTAGGCAGCGTAAATCACATCGTCGGCCGCAGCGAGTGAATAAAAATAGACCGCGAAATTCACAAAACTGCACTGGCCCTTTGGCAACTATTCAATAGAAACAACCCTTGAATACTTGGCTCAGATTAAGTGCCAAAATTCGGTCTCGTAAGAAGGAATTTTGGATTGTATTTGTTTGTCAGCAAAACAGATTTTCTTTTTATCATGGAAATCATCAATGATATTTAAGGAATATTCTAATACAAAACAATTTATACCGAATTTTTCTTTTTCTAAAATAATTCAATCAAAAACTAACGTTAATTTTGAATTTTATTTAGCACTTTATCAAATAAATTGACTAATTTATACAAATAATGAAGGGATAATTTCTTTAATTGATAATTAATTCAAAACCAGCATTAAAATTAATCAAATTTTTATTATTCTTCGCAATTTTATTCTTTTTTTGTTGAAATTTAAAGAAATTCAATGACCATTAATTTTGCATCTGGAACTCTTCTTCTTTTTCTTTTTGCTCAAATTGAATTTAGAAAGGCCGCGGTTTTCTCTAAACAATAATAAAATTATATTCAGATGAGCTGTGCCTTTCCAAAGCAAAAGGTGCTTTGAATAGACTCTTCTTTGAATTAAATTAATATAATGCAGGGTACGAGCACCGCAGCTGCTGCTGGACTGGCCAATCTGTTACGCGCGACAAGAAATGAGAATTTTCACTTCCGTTTCCGAGTGTGCTGAGGTGTGACGCGCGTGCTTTTCTAAATGTATTCCATATCCCGCCGCCGCGTGCATGTTGACCGTGGCGAGTAAACATTCATTCGCCGCCCCCTTTCCTCCCTAGGCCTTCTTTTTCGTATCGTTTTTTTTTATTCATTCCGGCGGCGTCATCTCAAATTCCCTTTTCACGTACGCTCCGTGCAAGCAGACCTGCTTTTCAAAACCGCAAACTGTTCCCCTCTCGCCACGCCAGAGTTTCATTATTTTGCGCCTGCACATTTCGGGCAAACTGGAATGGAATATATTTGTGCGAAAAGTGAAGTGCAATTGGCAAAAACAAACCTTTCTTTAATTCTAAAATCCTTCCAAATTTCGGTCAATAGCCTAGCCATATTTTTAAATGTTTGGCAGTATAATTTTTTTTTATTTGAAAAGGTCATTTTAATTTTTTAATTAGTCTCGCAAAGTCTCAGGTTATTCATGTGAAAATAAATAAGAATGCAATTGAAAATAAAAATCATTGGACGCTCTTATTTTTTTTAAATGGATATCAATAAAGAAAAAATTGCATCAAACCAAAAGCAAATTTTATTGTAATTAATGAAATTGAAGATTATTATATTAAATTTTTCCCCATTGTAATCAAAAAGTAAATGTTATGATATTTTGACGCTCTTCAGTCGATTTTCTTGTCTACGATCCATTGCATATAATTGGTCACGTCTGTGAACAGCGAGTAAGAATTTGGATCGCAAGCGATGAATTCTTCTTTGTTTATTTCCAATTTCTTTATTCCTGAGCTGACGACGCCGCGCAGAAAGTAGCGACCAGATTCACGAATGTACAAACCGCCACCGCTGTCTCCTTTGCAAGCTCCCGTTTCTGAAAAAGAATCAAGCAATAGAAAAGAATAATTTGCATTATAATGAAACAGTTTCGCTGTCAAAGTTGAAAATTGCAACTAAAAATTTAATAGTACTCACGGTTGTGAGGATAACCGGCGCAGAAGTTTTCACGGGGATGCAAATTTTCAGACATGAAGAGTCTGCTGCTCTGATAACACTCTTGGTATGAGACGATTTTCAAATCTGCTCTTTGCAGAGTATCCGGGAGCGTGTCGTCAGACGTGCGGCCCCACCCGACCACCTATATTAATTCTAAAATAAAAAAAAATTGATAATGAAAACTCCTGACCGTGCCCGTTCCGTTGGCGATTTTGTTGAGGTCGTAGTTTGAATTCCATAGACAAATCGGCCGCACTTTTGCAGTGACTTGGACATTTTCAGCCAGAATTATCAAAGCGATGTCGTCCCCAAAATCGTTCCGGTGATTATAACCAGGATGCACTATCACTTTCGAAGCCTGCCAAATTATCAGATTATTTTTTGTTGTGATATCCAAAAGATTAATTATGTAAGTTATGTAAAATTCGGTGCTCTTCTGATACACACAAATAAAGTTCTTTTGTGATTTTTTGCCCGTGCAAAGGATAGAATAAAACTATATTAAAGTGGTACTTTACAAAGGTGAAGTAATTTTACTAAAATTTCCCAGCATTTCCGTCCATTTTGATTTTCATATACGGAAAAAAGTCAAAACTTTTGATTGGTCCTCATTTGGTAATAATTTCAAAATGGACAAAACAAGACAAATCTCTCACCACGCAAAATAATTTACCCTTCTTATCTGCCGGAATTCCTCATCTTTAGAAATTTGGCGCATCCCAAGCGTCACTTCCAACGCAGAAGCTTCCCTTGGCAATCCAGAAGTATGAAAAAGACAGTGAGCAGCTGAAAATTTGAACTTTTTTTCATAAGTAATTTACTAGTTCTTCAAATAACTCGCTGACAAATAAGAGGAATTGAAGGAAACCAAGATCAAAATCTGGACGGAAAATCGAGTAAATTTTGATTTAAAAGATGTGGACTGGCAGTTACAAATAATATAAACGCTTAATATTTAAGTTTATATAGTTGTTGTTTTAGAATTTTTGACACTCAAAGTGTTCATTTTTTGATGAAGTTTTAATTTTTATCTGTTAATTTTTATTGTCTTCCACAAATTTTAATCCATTAAATTGTAATGAATAGTGAATAATATTTCCATAAAATCTGACCAGTGATCAGCGTCTTTCTCGAAATGAGCGTCGCTCCGCAAAAGTCGACAAGTTCATATGTGTTCCAGATGAATGAAAGGCTGGCGTGCCAGGGGAATTGTCCACTGTCCGCATCCTGACCCCCCAAAATGAAATGGGTGTGTGCGTTCTTGTCGTCATCCCTTTTGTCGCGCCGACGTCTTTCTTGGTACCCGCAGTTCGGGAAACTCTGGTTTTGGCCGAAATCTGAAAAGGTGTCTTTTTTATTTTGTTTTAAAACAAAAAATGAATGAGACACGACCTATCCACTCTTGCAACTTGGAAATTTCAGGCATGACTGCCAGGTCGGCCGTATTAGAAACAATTTGTCTCATGACAGGGAGAAGGTCGAGCCAATTTTTTAAAGTGTGTTCAGAAAAAATGTTATTAATTCCACGTAAATAGAAGCGGCCGTTTCGATTAATGAATAAATAACCACGATTTTGCACTGCCTCACCTGCAAGATCAAAATTAGTGGATTTTATTGCAATTGTCATATTTGTCATTTTGTATGCAAAAATTCGACTTGAGTTTTTGATTCTTTTTTAGCATTGTTTAATCGTTAAATGATAAAAAGTGTACTTGCGTCTTTTAGATGTGCTTATTGAGTTCCCGTAAAGGTCACAATCATCTTGACGTACTACATCACTTTGATAACAACTATCCTCAGGCAATATATTATCATGTATATTCATCGTGCCCTGCAACATCAGCATTTTTACTTGACCACGTTTTTTTTCACTTTCTGTTTGTCGAAAAAAAAACCTTTTTTTAAAGAACCTGATTGAAAAATACAAAGAAGACTAGTGTCATTAAATTTCGGGTGAATTGGTATGTAAATCTTTTAATTTGTTTGAAGAAGTTGACACTCGAGGAGAGGATCATGGAAATGAAGAGATCGGGCTTTTCCTCGTTGCAGAAAAATTGTTTTTATTCAAAAAACACAAATGGCTCTACCAGTTTCGGTCACGGTCAGCGACCCTATTTCATGAGCAAGAAAATGTCCCCCAATCAATCAGTCTTTAGCTAACTCATTCTTGTATTAGTCAGCGAGCAGCGCGTTGGCTCATGAAATTATGTTAAAATGTGGTGTTTTTTTCAATTTTGCTGATTCTTTGTATTTTTCTTGCTCATGAAATAGGGTCGCTGACCGTGACCGAAACTGGTAGAGCCATTTGTGTTTTTTGAGTAAAAACAATTTTTATGCATCGAGGAAAAGCCCGATCTCTTCATTTCCATAAATCTTTTAAACTAACATTATAATAAAAAAAGTTTTCCTGCGCGTCGTTCTGGTTGTCTTGATTCCACAAGCAAACAGGCTGCAAACTCGGCGTGAACCTCAGTTTTTCTACTCTCAACAGAAGTATGTGGTTGACGTAATAAGAGCCAATTTTCAATCCTACAATTTTGTTAAAACTTTGATCATGATGCACCTGGGGACAGAATTTTTAAAGTAAAAGAGCGGAAAATTTGGCAATCTCACCTTTAGACTCAGCAAGCCTCGTTTTTTGAAGCAAAATTTTTTGTCCTGGTTAATACATTCACCGCCAAAAAAAACGGGTTCCGTTCTTTGATCTTCTAACATTCTTAATCTTGCTGCCTCATCACTACAATACTCTAGGTGCAGAAAAGTAATTTTATTTCAAAATTCTGGAAAATTGGAATTCTGCATTACCTGTCATCATGATCGTTTGATCTGACAGAATTATAGCATCACAACCGGTTTTGTCAAAGCGAACCACCCACGGAGGGATCTCATCGTAATTCTTTTGGTCCCACTTGCCGCAGTTTTCAAAGCTCAAATTATCATCGTCAAAATTGAAAACTGGAATCATTAAAAAAATACCAGTTTCATAAATATTATTGTTAAAAAAGAGTCAGAGAGGAGGAGATTTTTCCAACCAAACAATTATCAAAATAGGAAATTTATTGTGTTATATACCATTACTTGTCTACCTTATAAAAAATGTAATTAAAATATTCATCTGATTAAAAGATCATAATTCTCATATAAAATAATTGAACAGACTAATTAAAGAGCAATCATCAATATAAATTCAACTATTTAATTCACACGTCAGTAATTTAATAAAGAGCAATGGTCAATATATGAGCATTTAGGATAATGAGAGAGGAGAAAAGCTGAGAGATGGGACAACCGCACAGCCGAGTACCTGCTGCAGCAGGTACCTGAGAGAGACGCCGGACAATAGAGCGCGCCCAGCGCTCACCCTTATAATGTGCCTTGACCACACGCAGAAGAAGAAGAAAGAAAAGAGTGCGTTTGTGCAGATGTTCGCGGTCTGGCCGTCGCCAGATAACTCTTTTACAACCATCCGTAAATAATATATAAGAAATAATGTATTTCTCTGAAGATGTTTTTCGTGTACCTGAATTTTAAGCAGGAAGCGCGTGAGAAAGAAAAGCGCAAACTGCACGTAGGCCCAAAGGAGGTAAAACCCACCCTCCTGAGGACCGACCAATCAAATGTAATATAAACTAGCCTCGCTCGCTGACCATTTCTGTGCAGAGATTTTTGTATTGAAAATAAGAAAGTTTCACTTCGCTCCAAGCAGCCCCAGAGTGCACCTCGCTCGGGAGTTTATCTCACTGTAATTATTTTTCATTGTAAATTTATTGTGCGCGCATTTCCAAGTTATCAGGCTCGATCTTTGAACTGAAACCAGTGGACATTTCCAATTAGCCTGATTTGTGAGTTTGAGAAACTTTTCGGCTCGGTTTCGGCTCTCGTCACAGGTTTTCGGGTGGTTTTCCTTGTGACACTGCGAGAGCGGGGTTTTGCCAAGTTTGCCCACCTCGTCTACTCCAAATAGACGCGCAAACGCCCCACCGGCCACCCTGAGCAACCCTGCGCCCTTCCGAGGCGCCCCTGAGTAGATGTGACGTCAGCGCGGCCCTCCGGCCGCCCCGAAGCAGCAGCACGCCAACTCCAGCAGCAGCCCCTGCTTTCCTTCTCTCTCTCCGCCGCAGCCGCGGCGATGTGTAAGAAAAGTGATTGAAAACTCTCGATCCAAATTGCTCATTTGATCATTGATCTATTTTGCTCTTATTGCTCTATTTGATTTTGATTGATAAATATGACGTGTATTTAATTTCATTTGACAACACAATAATAATTAATTCAACAGAATTAATTAAACTTCTCTCCTGCATTTTATTTATAATATAAGTGGATCCCGGCTAATTAAATAAATAATTTAGTCTCTTGTTTAATGCCACAAAAGCTACAGTTTTTACCAGAGAAATTAATAATCAATAATATTTAAACGGGAGTAATTTGCATTCCTACCTGAAATTTAACAGGTAATTAAAGTAATTAACATTAAAACTCCCATTGAATTAGAGGCATTACAATTGTTGTTTATTACATTAAAAAGTTTTAACAAAGTATTTTGGTTTTGTGTTAACATGATACATTTAAAGCCTATTTTTAATTCAAATTACCATGATATGTTTAAGTGTATTAAAAATTATTATCATATATTAAATTGTTCAAGAATCTCATTGATAAAAATTCTTTTGGTGTGTTTTCATTGAAAGGAATTTTCGTTGTATTTAAATGATTATTATAGAAATTTGAATGTTTCTGTGCTACTTACCATGTGCGTTTAACACAGATTTGTTCTTTCCGTAATTCCAGCATTGATCCTTTTTAATTTTCTGTAAAAATTCAAGTGAACATGGTAGAAATGAATTTGAATTTTATGCAACAAAACGCATGACAAAAAAATATGTACATATATTTCAGGGAATCTGAGCATGAGCTGCTCATGAGCAGCGTTGAGCAAGGGTATCTTGAGCATGAGCATTGAGCACATGCAAGTGAGCACCCTGCAAGTGAGCATGCTCATGAGCAAAACTAGTTGAGCAGACGAAAATGCTCATGCTCAGAAACCCTGATATATTTAAATTTAGTCATAACAAATTTAATTTTGATGTCTTCACCTGGAGTTTTAATCATAAAATTTCATGTAGTTTTAAAAAAAAAGTAAGGTAAATTAGTATGAAAATATGCATTTGAGTTGTGTAATAATCATTAAAATCATATTTTAAAACACTGACCCGATCAGAATATTCTCTAGGACTTGGTCCATATCCAAAAGCAAAAAATCTGGCCGCAGTGAGCAGCCAAATCCATCCAGTTAACTTAAACTTCATCCCTTCTCGCCAACTTTCTGTAGATCCTGGACTGGATAAAAATGGCAACAGTAATAGTTTTACTCTCACTAAACGCTAAAAAAAGCAAGCTTTAATTTACTGAAAGTTTAAATCGGCAGTTAAATCGTCAGCGGATGCACTCAAACTGATGAGACACGGTCCTTTCTGGGGATTTTATGCCGGCCTCGCAATTGATATTTGACCTCATGCAATGAGCAAAACAAGTCCAAAGGGTTGAATGAGATAATAAAGCTGCTTGCTAAAATAATTCGGTGGCAAAAAAAAGACGACTAAATTATAGGTTTATTCGGTTTGTGTATGGGCGGCATATTTTTGAGGTGGCCAAGACCGAGCTGCTCTCCGTCCAGCAGCAGCTGAAGTACAACGACTTGACTTTCTTCCGAAAGTGTCTGGATGGAGACACCGACATGGACGCGATGGCGCGAATAAAGACTGGCCGAAAGATAAGAGACAGTAACAGTGACGAAGAGCACCACCGGCTCATTCCTCCGAAAGTGCGCACCGACCTCGGCCTCTACTCATTTCCCTTTCGCCTCGCGTCCCAATGGAACTCCCTCCCTTCTGTGTTAAAATCGTGTGCGTCAAATAATTTCCCAAAATTGTGCAAAGAGCATGTTAAACAAATTTGATTTTTTTCCCCCGTAGTTTAGGCTGCAGTGCGGCGAGTAGTCGGGTATTTATCGCCTCTTGGTAAATACGCGGTTATGAGTTTCAGTGAGTTGTTCACTAGCACTGTGTGCCTATTTTTCCCCCAACCAATTTTTTTACAATTGATTGTACTGACTTGTTTGGAGAAAAATAAATTGAATTGAAAATGAATTGAAAAAAATGAACGATCAGAAAATAGAGCAGTTGCTTCAGAGGTAAATATTTTAGTTCAATGGAATATTTTTTTCACACTGAATAATCAAGAATATTCACGATTTAATTATTTAAAGATAATTAAATGAAATAATCCAAATAAACACTCCTTTTTAATTAGAAATTTGGATTTTTTTAAAACAATAAACAAATATATTTTGTGTCGTTTTTAATGAATTAGTTATGAAGGTTTTTTTAAGGTCAGGCTAATTGTAAGACAAAGTCTTGTCGGCCTGTGCCCTTTATTGAAAACCCATATTCGAATGCAAAAAACTTCCAAGGATTTCTGGAGAGAACTTCTTTGATAATTGAACATAAAAGTCGCCGGCCAATTTTTTTGTTTAGCATGCAAAAATTAATCTCTTACAGAAAAAAATACAAATGATCTAGAAAAAAATTATAAAAAGGTTTATTATCTGAAATGAACATAAAAATTAGTTTTTAAATAAAAGCTCAGAAGTTTTTAGCGGTTTCAATTTATTTAATGCACATTTTTATTTTTTTATTGAATTGTGGAGATCAAAAGATGCTATCAGGTGAGCGGCGTCATCAAATTTCTTTGATCAGCAGTTTACTTTGTTCACACCATTGGCAAAGACTATGCACACGTTTGGCTATTTCTCTACCAGCTGCTCTTTGTGCCCCGATTTCATCAAGAAAATGACACATATTACCTTCCCATGTTGACAATTCTTGTCTTTCATCCAATTCGTTTCCACTAAATCAACCACAGGAGATGAAAGCGGTGAAAGATGTTTAAACTTTAAAATATTTTAAATTTTTGAATTCAAACTTTTTCAAATTTACTGTTTAAAAATTAGATAAATCGCGACCAAACAATTTCATTGCTGCAAAAAAGTTGACGCTCCTTTTTTCTATCTGAGAATATATTTGAGGAGTGAAAAAATCAAACAGACTCTGCTTCTCTCCACACAGCCCGGAGCTATATTTATTTTGGCCGCTCTCTGCTGACAGGTTTTTCTCGCGAAACCAACTCTGCCGATGCAAATTGAGTTTCTGCAGAGGTAAAAAAGGCGCACGGCCGAAAAAAATACATACGTCGAGCTGCAAAACATGCAAAGGAAGGCCGAATTTGCTCTTCCTTTGGCACCACCGAGCTTCACAGGATTCACGCATTTCTTTAACATTTT
The DNA here is from genome assembly GCF_031216515.1 of Neocloeon triangulifer. NCBI lineage: Eukaryota > Metazoa > Arthropoda > Insecta > Ephemeroptera > Baetidae > Neocloeon > Neocloeon triangulifer. The sequence goes on from NW_026775561.1 coordinate 1,300,069, forward strand.
CCTGACGAGCAAAAGGTCAAATCAAAACTTTGGCAAAATGTTTTCTTACTTTATATCATTTTTATTGAAAAAAAAAAAAAAAAAATTGTAATTGATGGTAAAGAAACTATACAAAGTTATAAAATTTAATAAAACAAAATGTAAATTTAATGTTTAATGTAACATTTTTAATCATTTTTCACTATTATAAATTTGCTTCGTGATTTCCTTAAATATTTTTAATTCATATTAAATTTGCTCCTTTTAAACAATATTTAATTTAGTTTGCTCCTATTATGACGTTAAAAACAATTTATGAAACTAAAATTTTTCTTAAATCAGCGATAGGCCAATTTTGCTGCTAAAACAGTTTATTAAGCAACAAATCATTTTGCTAAACAACTTAAATTAGTTTCTATGACACTTTCAAATTTAATTTTCGAGCGAGAAGAAAAATTAAACAACCTAAAAACTCTTTTGACAGACTTTTAAATCTCTATTAAAATTATTTTATAAAATGGAAATGTGTTTTAAAAGAGGTTGAAGCGCGCGTGAGCTCTCTGCATGAAGCTTTGACCTCTGCTGGAATAAAGTGGCAGCTTTATTTTTAGTGTGTGTGTGTGTTGTGCGCTAATTCACGCCGCGTGAAACGCGAGCTCCCCTTTTGATATCCAAATGCGGCGTAGAAGTCGCAAAAGTGAGACAGATTTGATACCGCGCGAGCAAGAGTGTTTTTGTTGCATTTCACCGGCGAAACGAAAACATTGCGTTTTGCTACGGCTTTTATTTCAGTCAAAAGGGATGAGAGAGAGAAACACGCACGCGTCTCTACAATCAATATTATCCAATTAATAAAAAAAAAATACAATTTAATTTAAAACGCCAAAGGGTGGATCCAGGAATGATTTGGGTGTGATTGTTGATGAAAAGTTACCATTTTGAAATTCATGTATGATGTTGGGGTTGGAAAAAGGTGCTTCCTCCTAAATTTTCAGCTAAAAATATTGGGTGCTTTTCCGGGAAATCAGATTTTTCCAAAAACACTAAAATACCAATATCTCTGCTCCTACTAAGAATAAACGTATGCTCTTTTCACGTTCAGACGTAACTTTTTACGCCCGACAACTTTGCCATTGACAAATTTTGCGTAGGTCAAAGGTCAAGGTCACTAAATTACAAATTTCACTTTTAAACGCAATTTTCGCAAAGAAGCACCCCTCAGATTTTTTTTGCAGTATAGGAAAAAATGTAGCCCCAAGTGTGTAGAACAAAATACTTGATTTTCAGAATGGTAACTTTTACTGTTAAATTTATAATACTAACTAAATATTAAAAAACAGTGAAAAATCACTTTTCCGCAATAGAAATTAATTTTCAACCAGCGATAACTCTGTTTCTGTTACAGAAACGACAAAATAAGTAATGACAAAAAGTGTTTGTCTTGACATTCTGCATCCAACCATGTATCAGTCAAGAAGGTCAAATCACCAAAGGTCATTGACCTCGGTGACCTGTGACCTTTAAACACGATTTTGCAAGTTTTCTGTGTAGGAAATAATAAAACCTATTTAAATTTTGAAAAATAGTTTCAAAAATTAGCAAAATCGTGTTTAAAGGTCACAGGTCACCGAGGTCAATGACCTTTGGTGACCTGACCTTCTTGACTGATACATGGTTGGATGCAGAATGTCAAGACAAACACTTTTTGTCATTACTTATTTTGTCGTTTCTGTAACAGAAACAGAGTTATCGCTGGTTGAAAATTAATTTCTATTGCGGAAAAGTGATTTTTCACTGTTTTTTAATATTTAGTTAGTATTATAAATTTAACAGTAAAAGTTACCATTCTGAAAATCAAGTATTTTGTTCTACACACTTGGGGCTACATTTTTTCCTATACTGCAAAAAAAATCTGAGGGGTGCTTCTTTGCGAAAATTGCGTTTAAAAGTGAAATTTGTAATTTAGTGACCTTGACCTTTGACCTACGCAAAATTTGTCAATGGCAAAGTTGTCGGGCGTAAAAAGTTACGTCTGAACGTGAAAAGAGCATACGTTTATTCTTAGTAGGAGCAGAGATATTGGTATTTTAGTGTTTTTGGAAAAATCTGATTTCCCGGAAAAGCACCCAATATTTTTAGCTGAAAATTTAGGAGGAAGCACCTTTTTCCAACCCCAACATCATACATGAATTTCAAAATGGTAACTTTTCATCAACAATCACACCCAAATCATTCCTGGATCCACCCCAAATCAATAAAATTCTTTTTATTTAAATTATTATATTTCAAATCTCTTTTTGTTTATTTATTTCTTCCTTTATTCATTGGATTTAAATGAAAAAAATTTTATTTTATTATAACGCTGAATTGTAAACTGACCAAATTCCCCATTTTTAAGTTAAAAACTATATTGATTATTAAATTTCTTCCAATAAGTGTTATTTTGAAATTAAATATAACATTTTTTTTTATTCATTGAATGTGAATTGGGTGCGAAATAAGCACGTGCTCTGGTATTTGGAGGGGAACCTGTGGTGCGAATGACAACTGCAAATGTACGTTAAGTTTTTGTAATTAGCGATAGCAGCCGCCAACACGTTAAGTGTGCATCAAGGCGTGAATCCGCCGCCGCCGTCTCGCCGTAAAGGCAAACTTTATTTATATTGTGACGTCACACTGCTTGCTTCATTATATTGTGATAATTGTATCGCGCGCATATTATTATTCAGAGGCGAAGCACACAGGAAATATAAGACGCTTCCTTTTCAAATTCAATTGCTCTAGCGTGTTTATCACCCCCTTCATCTAATTCCTCACAAAGCACGTGCGCCGCTCCAAAATTTTTACTTAATTCCAATTTCCTGAAATCCAATATCACTCTTGACATATTTATTTCTCGATATTACCAATGTTTCATAAAAATGTAAGCTTTGTATTGGTTTCTGCAATTAAATTCTAGTATTAAATGCAAAATTAAAACTTTGTAAATAGTAATAAATTTAATAAAATAAACCATCTATCTGAATCAAGTATTTTTCTTATCCTCTGTAAATTGTTCATACTGCGGTGGATTCTAATTCACTCTATGAGGTTATTTAAAATTCATGTCTTGCCTCATAAGTTAGTCACTTGGGGCGCGTCTTTCTCTGTCTGCGTGTCTAATTTTGGCATTTTCGCATATGATGATGTGTGAATTCTAAATCGAGCTTCGGCCTGCGCTATCAGATTTGGCACACTTGAAATTGCAAATCATGAAACTGGCCCCGGACACAAGTTTTCCTGCCTCTCCAAAATGCGCAACATGATCATTTGTGCGCCCAGGATAGCGTATTTCCGGTCCTCACGTGACTCACAACTCACTTACGAGAATAATGAGAGAATGAAACACGAAAAGAAAGAGCAGAAGAAATATTTAAAAAAAATTGAGGACTTAAAATATTTTTAAAATCATATTTTTAATTCTTTTTGACATATTAACTTTTTAATTTATCGATAAAATAATTTTGATTTAAAAAAGCATATTTTGTTAGTACTTTTTTTTACCTCTCATGTTTAAATTTTCGCAGATAAATGAGAAATATTTCTACCTGCAGGTATAAATTCACATTTCCGCCCATCGCTTTTTACGTGACCGCCAATTTAGTAGATCAGTTGGCTGGAATGGAAAATGAAAATACCGCTGTCTTCACTCATGCAATATCCGAACTGGAATTTAAAAATTCTGCAAAATCCATTGGAAATATATATTATGGAACGAATTTTCCAGAACGAAAAAATAAAATGAAAATGGGAAGTCGCACGCTAGGTTGGCTTCGGCAGCTGTTGCATTATTAAATTTTTCTCCGACTCTGTCGTTCTCCCCGCGCTAAGCACAATTTGTTTGTACACAAAACTTTTGCGCAGCTGCTCTCTCATTTATTACCAAACGAAACCTGCCACTTTGAAGGGTGTCAAAGAAAACATGAAATATGGATTCGTTCGCTTCTTTTATTGATGGAAGCGAAAGGGTTCTTGACCGCCCACCAAGTTTTACCACAATTGAGTGAATTTCGAGATGTAATTTCAGGCTCGCCCGAGTGTGAAGACATTAAATTTGCCTGCCTCTTTTTGTAATTAGCATAACTTTCAAGCTCCGCGGATTTATTGCTTGCGAGGATGAAAATCGCATGCTGCACAGGTTTTAATTGTTATTAATGGCGAGATGTGCTCAGTGAATCCAGCAGCAGCACGAAACCATTACAAGCTGCTGCTGCTTCTTTCACAGAAAAGTCTACAAAAAGAAACAGCAGAGAACAGATGTTGAATGGAATTTTTTTTAATAAATTATGGAAATTTTTATAAAAATTAGAACAAAATTTATCATTTATATTATTGAATTTCAAAAATAAAAATAATGTTATATTGCAAAAATATCATTAAGACTTATTTTTATCACAATAAATATCATTTAATTATTTTTAGTGAAAATCTTAAATAATATGATAATAAAATGCATTGTTGTAAATTATTTCTAATACACAATTTTAAAATCTTTCAGAGCGTTTAATTAATTTTGAAGTAAATAGTGAGATCAGCAAGCTCAATTAAAAAGAAATTAAAATGCATTATTTCATTTAAAAACATCAACTACGGGGAGATTTAAATCTCTTGATAACTTTATTTTATGACGACCTGAAATTTTGGCAGCCGCTCTTTTTCATGTAATTAGCCGGCTGTGCACTTTAGCTGTTGAGATAGGCGCGGCGGCGAAGTTGGGCAAACCCGCCCGCCGCATTAACAACATCTCATCGCGTTAAATTTAGTTTGGGCGATTCCTTCCTGGGCCGGGGCCAAAGTTGGCCAGACGCTTTCGCATGTGCCGCTTGTCGAGTGGGGTGGATTTTAGAGGGGGCGGCGCCACTTCAGATATGCCACTTGCTCAATCAAATTTGCTCCACTTGCAGCTTCTCCGAATTCTGTTTCAGTCTCACTCACAATTAAATCGAGTTTTATTTTCAGCTCATAAAATGCAACATATGTTTAATTAATAAAAATTTAGAAGTTATTTCATTTTTATGGGAATTTTCTGCAACAACTTCAACTATTATTATTTTTTTTGCTTTGATTTGACGCATTTTTTTTTTTAAATAATTTTCGACGTTTAAGCCGAAGATTAATTTCATTTATCAATTTTAAGCTTTTACAAATATTTTTGTTTGAAAATTTGGAGTTTTCCCTAACATTTTTTTTTTACAGAAGTTTCATTTTGACCTTACATAAACGAATTTGTTAATTTTTAAGATTTTTAATTTTTTATGTTAAAAGTGTGGGGTTTTTTCATTTATGCTGAATTTTTGTAATTTTCTTGCTCATGAAATAGAGTCGCAAACTGTGACTAAAAACGATAGAGCCATTTGTTTTTACCTTTTTGAATAAAAAAAAATTTTTCTGCAACGAGGAAAAAGCCCGATCTCTCTTCATTTCCATAAATAATCGCAGCTGATAAATTTTTGTTATTTTTCCTTATACACGAAACATGATTATCACGTGGAGAGGGCAAAGACCAAACATGTCCGTCGTCAATTGATAAATTGAGAGCCGCATGTGCTGATTAAAGATTTCCTAATTAAATTTAATTCCCCACACTATATCAGCAAATTCGGCATTCATTTCATCGTTAAATCCAAATGAATGGAACTAAATTTTTAAATTTTCAAAATCGGTGTTTCCAAAATAAATTTTGTAATGATTTGCTGGCTTTTTATAATTTTTTAATTGCCAAAAACCATTTTAGTCTACTTTTATGTTTTTAATACAAAAATAGACATATTTAAATTTATATAATATATTACTTGAAAATACTTTAAAATGTGCAAAGTATTTTTTTTTATTATTAACTTTCATTTCAACTCTTCATCTCATACATCTTTCAAATTCACCATTTGCGAAATCGAATAACATTGGTTCTTATGACAGCTTCATCTTAGAATGATTGAATCTTTTCAATCCTAAGACATGTTGTACAAAATGAAAAATAAAAAATATTGGCGTTGGAAAAATCAAAATTGGTTCAGCGTGGGGCTGTAGTCAGGCGATCAAAGATTTGTAAAGTAGGCAACCGAAGCCAATTTTTTGAGTTTTTACAAATCTTTGATCGCCTGACTACAGCCCCACGCTGAACCAATTTTGATTTTTCCAACGCCAATATTTTTTATTTTTCATTTTGTACAACATGTCTTAGGATTGAAAAGATTCAATCATTCTAAGATGAAGCTGTCATAAGAACCAATGTTATTCGATTTCGCAAATGGTGAATTGGCATTAAATTTGGGACACATTTTGAGTTTCATTTTTGATTTTTTTTCCAAATTTACCACTTTTGATTATCTGAGGATGTTTCGCAATAAATATAAATTAAAAAATATAAAAGAAATCAGCAATCACACGGCTTTTATTTACACATTTTTTTTTTTTTTTATTCTATTTTGGGTTATTTCCATAAAATTGACCTGCAGAATAATAAAAAAATTCCTGCCAGAGCTCCCAACTTTAAATTTCAAACTTTTCGCTGCCTCTGTGGCAATTTTATTCCCGAGCTTAATATTGATTTTTTAAGACCTCGTCGCAAACTCGCGAGATCCGTTTTGATTAAAACGGCGCGGCTTGCCAGTTTTATCTGATAAATGAGAGAATCTGCAGCTGAGCATGTGTCGGCGCCGAGAAGTGTCTCTGTCGCGCTGAATAAACACGGGCCAATCAGGCCTTGTATTTTTAGCAGCAGAGAGACTCGCCGCATTATCCATCATCATTATTTGAGCGAAAGCAAGGCTCCTTTCATCGCGCCCCTGCCTCTTTATGCAACCTTCTTTACCGCTAGGCAAAAATGTTTGCATAACACCGTGTTTGCCTGCCGACGACGCCGACGACGACGACCGGCTGCCCTAAATTGTGAACGCGCCTTTTCCCTCCAAACTTTCATCTCCAGCGCCGCACTCCATCAAAGGGGAAATTTGAGCCGAGAAAAGCAAAACATCTTTTTTTAAAAAAAAAAAAAAACAAATTTACATTTCAAATACTTAAAAAAAAGTTTGAGACTCGAAATATTAGAAATTTTCTCCCAAAAACAAAATTTATTTATTGAATTATCATTTCTTATTCATTTCATTGTCACTAAAATTATTAAAATTAATTTGACTGATTTTTAAATATTTGATTTATTTTGTTTGAAGAAGTTGACACTCGAGGAGATGATCATGGAAATGAAGAGATCGGGCTTTTCCTCGTTGCAGAAAAATTGTTTTTATTCAAAAACAAATGGCTCTACCAGTTACCTGAATTTGTTAGTTTTTAAGAATTTAATTTTTTATTTAAAATGTGGTGTTTTTTCAATTTGCTGATTTTTTGTATTTTTTCTTGCTCATGAAATAGGGTCGCAGACCGTGACCGAAACTGGTAGAGCCATTTGTGCTTTTTGAGTAAAAACAATTTTTCTGCAACGAGGAAAAGCCCGATCTCTTCATTTATTTGATTTATTGCTTTGAATTTAATTAATAAATTTTACTTTTTACTTTTCAAAATATTCCACTGTAATGAATAATTTTAACCATAAAAAAATCAAGACTTGTTGTTTTGAAAAGAAAATATCTGCGTCTCACACATTAATTTTTTGTCACTTACAAAAAGTAAATCCAAATTTTGGTGGGAAAGTGCGTGAAACGTGATCCTTTTGAGGAAAGAAAAAGGAGGCGAGCAGCTGAACAATGAAAAATTTAGGCAGCAGGTTTTTTTTTATAATATTCTTTGTTGTTTGTGCGTCACAGACAGCTCTTGTTTCCACCTCTTGAAAAGTGACAATTGATTCGGTTCATGAAACACTGTTTACATTTTGGGTCACGCTGAATGCAATATTTTTTTTTTTCTTTTAAATTTCGGCACCTCATAAATTTGCAATTTCATTTCTTTTTGAAGATTTTTGTTCCAAACTCTTGAGCCGGTTGCGCCATTTAGTTTATTATTTACGAGGCAATAAAAAGGCTCAACTCATGTAAAATGCACGGAAATCATGCGGATGTTCTTTCGGAAAAGGGGAAGAATGCATATAAATTTTTCACCAGCCACTGCTGTTGTCGAAATTTTATTTTGGAATTTCAATAATGAACTTGCGGGCTGTGCAAAAAAATGAATAGCCCAGTTTTTTGCACAAAGAGCGGCGCCGTCGAGGAGAGATTATATAAAAGGTCTTTGGTGCGGTTTCTTTCAAAGTTTGAAAGGAGCCAAGTGGCGGGGCGAGGAGGAGATTTTTCAAAGGTCGAAAGAAGAGGAAATCGATGCGCTTGCAGCAATTTCCTTTGACGCCGCCGCCGCAGCCAAGAAAGTCTCATTAACCAGCAGATTTCTGATAAAATTCTATTGATTTTGGAGGCGTGATTAGCCTTTTATTGCTTTATTTGCATATTTTGTCTGCTCGACAACAGCTTCGGCACCAAAAGGATCAACCGGCGCCCATTTGCATTTGCACCCTCACAACTTTCGCAATTAAATTCAAATCTGCCTACAACGATCTAGCAACTAAAAGACCCAGAATAGATTGAAAAGTTTTCACTTCCTAATAAACTGTTTTAGTTGAGAGCTTTGCACCGGATTAATGAAAAGAGTCGAAGCATTAATTTTTAAATTTTAATTGAATTTTTATACACCAATATTCCAATATTTTAAGTGGATTGTAAGTTTTGCTGTTATTAATTTATTATAATTTTCAAAAGACAGAATTCTGAAACAAGGCAAGAAAACCAATGATTCGGAGGGGAATTTAAAATACCAATATATAATTCAAATAAAAAATTCTCATCTACCAAAAAGAGTTACAAGATGTTGTCTTCTGATATTTAGTTTTAAAATTGTAAAATTTAAGTGGCGCTCAGTTTTTTTTATAAATTTTAATTACGTTAGTAGTAAAGATTCGAACAAATTATAAATTTTTAATACAGAATTCTTATGCAAATTAATTCCTTTTCCAGCTCAATTTCATGAACACAAAAATTTGAATTATCTCCTGAAAATTAAAAGGTTTCACAGAAGTTACGACAGTAAATTTTTCTCATGTTCACAAGAATTTTGATGTATTTTACTGAATTTTCAAATTATTTGTCTAAAGGATGGTCGCTGGAAATCACGGAGCTGCGCGGCCCGCACATGATCCAGAACGGCTCGGAGACGTCGGTGGTGCTGGACTGCGACTACGAACTGAGTGCGAGTGAAAGTGCGGGTGGACTGGTGGTCAAGTGGTTCTTCAACAACGAGCCGTCGCCCGTGTACCAGTGGATCCCGTCCAAGAAGCCGCAGGACCTGGGCGTGCTCAAGGGCAAGCTGGACCTGGCGTGGGTCGCGTCCGACCACGAGGCCAAGCGCCACCGCGCCCTCCACATCGTCCGACCCACCACCGAGCTCTCCGGCGAGTACACCTGCATGGTCTCCACCTTCGAGGACGAACGCGCCAAGAGCAAGAAACTCGTCGTCTTCGGTCAGTTGCAAATTTCATTTTTAAATCGAATTTGAAAAGTCTCTTATAAAAATTATTACATTTCACCAAAACAAGCTCCTTTCAACGCAATTCAGTTGGAGAATAATGAAACCAAATTAGCTTAACATTTAATTAAGGTGGTTTCATCAAACATTTATTTTAACTCTCGGAGCAAGCAAATTTTATGATTTCATTTTAGATTAATTTTGCCAGGCTGAATCAATTGGTGATGTTCGTTTTTGCTGATTTTTGCTAAATAGCACAGGGAAAAATTTAAATTTATTTAATATTAATTTTATTATTAATAATTCAACTCGGAACATGCAAATTATTTGAATTTTTCGGCATCTAGAATAGTTTATCCATGCTAAATCGATTGGAAATTAATTGTCATGATTAAAAATTTATTTAATTTTAATTTTATCATCAGTTTATGTTGGACTGCGCTAATTTTATTATTTTCCCATCAATCTTGAAAGAATTCGCTTTGCTGAACTGATTTTTATTTTTAACTTTATAGTTATTAAATTTATAGAACTAGATAATTTAAAAAAAAAATCTTCAAGACATGCAAAGAAAATTGTTAAAAAAAGAAATAATTTAAATTTTTGAGAATTTGCTTGAAAAAGTTTCCAAAATTAACCAAGAAATTGAGTGTTTACTTGATTTACTGAGGCACAAAAGAAAGATTGTTTGACTTGTGGCGATTGATGTGTTTTCATTTTCAGTGCCGGAGAAAAGCATCAGCCTGACGGACACAAAAAGCGAGGACGAGAAGTCGGTGGTTATCGAGTGCTTGGCGCAGGGCGTCTTCCCCGAACCCACGCTCAGACTCCTCCAGGGCTCCGAGACGGACACGTGAGTCGAGTCAATTTTTCATTTCCCTTTTCTCATATCAAGATATAATCAAAAGTAGCAGGGAGATGGAGGGCGTGAGGGTGAAGAGCGCGCTGACGAGCGAGGGCGTCTTCGACATTTCGGCCAGCAAGAGAATCGCCGACCGCGAACTGCAAAACACGCCCACCATCATCGAGTGCGAGCTCGGAATCAAAGACACGGACTACAAGCGCAAGAAGAGGATCATCTACTATCCAGGTTTGCACTTTTCATTCTTGCTCGAGTCGCTTTTTGTTCTCACTTTGTGCATAAATGGAAAGATGGAAATCAGAACACAAAAGGCCTCTAGTATTTTTTATTGCATTTTTATTTATAATCTCAAAAACTGGTGATTTTTTTCAAATGAAAAGTGAATTTAAGGCTAAAATTTTTGCTGGAAAAGTCATTTTATTATCAAAAAAAGCACATTTATTTTTTTATTGAAATTTTCAAATTATAAAATCTTAAGTTAAATAATAATATATATTTCATTAAGTTCTAAAATCGCCGACGCTACTAATTAATAAAGAAAATAAACTACATAAAAGTCATTTTTTCCCCTCTAAGATTTCAATTTTAAAATTTAAAAATTTGAGAAAATATGTATGGATTTTAAAACTAATAATTTTATTAAATATAAAAAGTTAAGATTAAAAAATCAAATTAAAAAGTCCAATTATTGTAGTTCAAGACAAATTTTCATTTGAATTTGTAAAGCTTTGTTGTCAGGATCAACTTTCAGCAAAGTAAATTGATAACAAAATTTTAATTTTTCCCCACCGGAATTGTTATTTTTTTCTGTCAGGCCTTAAATCTAGCCAGTTATCTCTCCACCCGTGATTTGAAAAATCGATAAATCTCGCACTGAGCCACGCACAACGCACAAATTAATTTCGTCAGAATTGTAAATAATTGAGCGAGTGTGACCGTCGCACGTTCATAAATCACCCTGCATACCCCTCGGACTAGCTGATTTGGACCCTTGGCTATTAATTATGCTCAGATTATTTCCCTGGTCAAAATTGTTGTCGGCGCGGCCAGACAGACTCGCAATGTCCGCACCACTTGCCATTGTCAACAGGTAACGTCACAACTAATAACACGTGTGTACGTTTGCGTCTCTCACATGGGCATGCTGACTAAATGTTTACACAACCTGCGCCTCTCGATGTTTGTTTTGTGCAGCGTGTATCGTTTCATCCCCTGTCAGGCGTTTCTAATCATAAAAAAAAATTATTTAGCAAATACCAGAGAAAAAAATGGTTTTCTGGAAATTAATTTGATTCAAATTAAAGACAAAAAAATGTTCCTGATTTTGGAAAATGACTTAAAATTTCAAAGTAATTGTGATTGTAATAAATTGCAGATATATTCGCTTTTCAATGTTGTAAGAAGTTTAACCGAGTAAATTGTAAAAAAAAATCAAGGATTTATTTCATTCAATTAGCTGGAAAGGTTTGGTCAAACTCTTTTAATGATGATAACTTTTGATTAAGATTTTGATTCTTTCGTTATCTCCAAATTTCTTCCATTTCATAATAAAAAATAAAAAAATTTGATCCTTTGGTTAACTTAATTTTGTGTTTGAAAAACGACTCTCTGGAATAAAAATTGAAAATAAATTTACCTTTAATATATTTTTACTTACAAAACCACTCTCTAAAAATTTATTGGTAAAAAAAATGCCATAAATAAAAGTTTGTTTCTGAACATTTGTAGCATAAAAAAGTAACTTGTGATTTTTTTCTCATTGTAATAAAATACCATTTAAATGAGTGGTGTTAAAATTTTAAATTTTGGTATCAATTTGAGAAAAAAAAGAAGAATTAAATGAGCGAATTTGTAAATCAAAACTCCTGTCCACCTCTGTCGTCCCCTTTTATAGCCATTATCATTTTTATCATTCTTTATTTCCACTCTATTATTCTGCTTACGTTTGCATGGAATTTTATTACACGAATTTTCAGATGGTTACACCGGTCGGCGCATCGAATTCGCCCAAGTGCAGGAAGTTTCCGCCGAGGATGATTCTGGTGAGCATTTTTCCTTAGCTCTGTTTCCGCATTTTCGTGTTGATTTTCCCTAAAAACCTGACTGATAGTTTTGGTTTGCATTCAACGGATCAATACCGTCTCACTCGAGCGTTTGCTAAACGCATGTTCACGCATTTAACGACACGTTTTGCACCCCCTGCTGATAATGTTGCTTCCTGTACACAATAATCGTAAAGGTAGCGCCGCTTTCCATAAAATACCAAACATAGCAGAGAGCCTTTAACAAGTGGATTACAAAACAAACAAAATATTTCATTTAGAACAATATAAAATTGTAACTGGACGTTTTTTTCCAATTAATTTTAATAGCTTTTATGTATTTGGCATTTTTTTTTTTAACGGGACCCACTTTTGGCATGGGGTCGGCGGATCTTGTTGAAAATTGGTAGTTTGGTTGCCCTTAGGGTGTAGACAAATAGTTTAGAAGGATTTTTGAAAATTCTCAAAATTGCCTATTTTACAGGGGCTCAAAGTTGGGGATTTTTAAAAAAGGTGTTTTCGAAAATCAAAAATATCTCAGCTCCTGCTGCAGATAGCGCATGTGTGTATAGAAACAAAGTTGTAGGAAATTAGACGCCCTACAACTTTGCCATAGTGACCAAGGTCATAGGTCAAAGTTCAGGGTCAACTTTTTAAGCTTGAATTTTTTGATGCGCCACCAAAGTACCTAGTACATAAAAATTTTTGATTCCATTATAGCCAAAAATTGCTCTAGTTGGTAGTCAACAACATATTAAAATTTGGCGAGACTGTTTTTTTCCGTTTTCGAGATATTTCAGGTCAAAAGCAGAAAAACGTGGTTTTCCGAGCATTTTCCTACACAAATCAACATTTAACCGCCCGTAACTTTTTTCCTGCTAAAGTTACGCAAAAATGTATAATGACAAAAAATGATTGCCTTGACCTGTTCTTTCAAACCATGTATCGCACATAGTGACCAGGTCACAAAAGGTCATTGACCTCGGTGACCTGTGACCTTTCCAAAAATATTTGCTGGAAATGTTTCACCTCAATGAAAAGAAACATTAGAGTATCTGAAATTCAGTTTTGCACTTGCAAGGTCACAGGTCACCGAGGTCAATGACCTTTTGTGACCTGGTCACTATGTGCGATACATGGTTTGAAAGAACAGGTCAAGGCAATCATTTTTTGTCATTATACATTTTTGCGTAACTTTAGCAGGAAAAAAGTTACGGGCGGTTAAATGTTGATTTGTGTAGGAAAATGCTCGGAAAACCACGTTTTTCTGCTTTTGACCTGAAATATCTCGAAAACGGAAAAAAACAGTCTCGCCAAATTTTAATATGTTGTTGACTACCAACTAGAGCAATTTTTGGCTATAATGGAATCAAAAATTTTTATGTACTAGGTACTTTGGTGGCGCATCAAAAAATTCAAGCTTAAAAAGTTGACCCTGAACTTTGACCTATGACCTTGGTCACTATGGCAAAGTTGTAGGGCGTCTAATTTCCTACAACTTTGTTTCTATACACACATGCGCTATCTGCAGCAGGAGCTGAGATATTTTTGATTTTCGAAAACACCTTTTTTAAAAATCCCCAACTTTGAGCCCCTGTAAAATAGGCAATTTTGAGAATTTTCAAAAATCCTTCTAAACTATTTGTCTACACCCTAAGGGCAACCAAACTACCAATTTTCAACAAGATCCGCCGACCCCATGCCAAAAGTGGGTCCCGTTAAAAAAAATAATGCCATTTTGATGTCGCTTTAAATGTTTTCTGTGTCTTTTTCTGCACCAAAGCCTGGATTTTCAAACAGGGTAAGTTGTTGTAAATTTTGATTGTATTTTTTGTTAAACTGAAAAGATAGGCCACGTGCAAGGCTCGAGTGGTGTGCGGCACAGCATAAGTGACAGGTCTGCGTCGATTTCGCTGTGATACTTTTGAAATATTCGCATTGGACACGCAGCTTTGTGTAACTTCTTTTAAAATAAACAAAGCCGGGGGTAATTTGCAGTTTGTTGGGGACGTCAACATGCACACGAGACACGGTTGTATGTCTTTGTAGTCGCCGGCCGAAAAAGCAGCAAACTCTGCCGACATTGATGCATGGCTGTGGCCTGAATGCTGCGAATTCCAAGCGCAAATCGATATTTAGGCGCTCACCCTCGCCTCAAAACGTGATCATCATCTTTTAGTTTAACAGCCGAGTTGCAAAGGCGCGTGAAAAAAACGCCCTCTTTTCGCCATCTAGCCACTAATCACTTTTTAAAGGGGAACTGAATTTGAAACTAAAAATTCGTCATAAATATAAGTCGCGCGATTTACTCCGTTTCCTGCAAAAAAACTATTTTAAGATAAAAATGAAGTACATTAGTTGATTTTTTTAATAGGTGTTCAGGAAATAATAAATTTTTTTGTTTATCTTCAATTGGGAGGAATTTTTTGCATGGATTTTTATTTTTAATTATATACCTGGGTGAAACTAAAAAGAAATTATTTCTGCTATAATTTTATTCAATTTTACTAAATCTTGTTATTTTGTAAATTAATATTTATTATCAGCTTCTAATTTATTTTCAGTAAAAATTAAAATTTTGATATATTTCACTTTAAGACAAAGTTCTGTCAAAAACAAAAGCAAGAGCAAATAGTTTAAAGAAAGAAGTGGGTTAAAAACACCGGGACCCGGTGTGATGCTGGCGCCAGTATGTTATTTTCACCGGGAAAAAAACGACCAGTTATTGCAATGCCAAAACCGACTCTCCACTACCGGTTGAGAATCGCAACCGGTACTGAAACACGGAACGATAAATACCAATAAAATTCGTTATCAATATAAGCGGCAGCAGTGTAGCGGTAACGCACCCGCTTCCAGAATATGTGTTGGCGTGTTCAAATCCACGTCTCATATTACTTTTTAAAATTTTTTTTCAAGATTTAGAACGAAACCGAAAATTTATATTCATGAAAATTCCATATTTTAATTCAAATTATGTATACGTATTCCTTTTTTTTTAATTTCACCAACAAGCATGCAGACGAAGTTGTAGGCACCCCACGATCCGGCAACTCGGAGTTGGGCAACCCCCAAGATTAATTTTTGCAGAAGCCGCGAGCGAGGGGTGGAGGCGCAGCGAGGTCGAGGACGTGGGGAAGGCCGTGCGCAGGGCGAGGACAAAAGGGCGGCTGTGTTCGTGGGGGGGCTCCGCAGGAGCCCCCCCACGATCCCCGCCCTTTTGTCCCGCCCGGAGCCGGCCTTCACCACGTTCTCGGGCGAGCGCGCCTCCAGCCCGAAGCTCGCAAACCCACTACGGAGTTGCCTACAAAAGGTGTTGTCTACCATCGGTGAAATGCGCGCACACGAAATTAAAGGGAAAAACGTTAGCGGTTCTCAATGTTGAACGGTTATCGGTATTGCATTTTGGTTAAAAACCGCCTCTACTTTTTCCCGGTGTAAATAACATATTGATAAATTTTTCCCACACCGGATCCCGGTGTTTATAACATATTGATGTCATTTTCACACCGGGTCCCGGTGTTTTTAACCCCGTTCTTAAAGAAATTAAAAATTCTGGCTTACCTTGCGACTTTTCCATTCTCGGGGCTCGTGTCAGCCCCTCCGCCACCCAGGACGACGGAAACCTGCCCTTTGCTAAGGGTGGGTTGCGTGTCCTGGCACGTCGACCCTGCGCAGTTCGAGAAGGGCAAACCTCCTGGATCCTGGGGGCGGGGGACCCCCCTCTTTCGCCCCGCTGAGCTCCTGGTTCAGGGTCAGGGCGCCTGAATGAGTGGCCCTCGGGCCGGGGTGGGTGATCAGAGCCCTTTCCCTAAATCAGGAGCCCAGGGCAGTGTTTTAAGTATTTAGTTTAGGTGAACGTGTTTAAAGTGCCTGGTGTGGATATCCGAAGTTAAGCTAGAAAATTTAATTTTTAGTTACTTGGCATATTTTCTTTATCTACACAAATACTAAATACTTCATTTTTATTTCCACCATAAAGAACTTTCTTGAAAAACGGAAAAAGCCGAGTTTCAAAATTTTTCTCATTTTGTATCAGAGTAATAAAATTTCCAAGTTGTTTTACTTGTAGATTTTTAGTACAAATTAAAATTTTGGTATTTTAATGTTGTCTTCATTTTGCTTTTGAAACATGGGGGCATTTTAAATTTTCTTTTTACTTTGTAACTTCAAGCACGTTTCTCAATATTGACGGTATAAAATTTAACAAAATAACAAAATAATTGCAGAAAAACACAAACCAAATAGATTAATTGATTACTTATTTTAAATCCCACGGAATCTTTGTTTCCAACCTATTGTTATTTATTGCTCTTTCTGTTAAACTATTTTCTGTTATCAACGCATGAAATGAATTGTAATTTAATGGCACTTAAATTTGTAAATGTGTCTCATTTTA
Source organism: Neocloeon triangulifer (assembly GCF_031216515.1). Lineage (NCBI taxonomy): Eukaryota > Metazoa > Arthropoda > Insecta > Ephemeroptera > Baetidae > Neocloeon > Neocloeon triangulifer. The sequence goes on from NW_026775561.1 coordinate 1,316,855, forward strand.
TTACCATAAATCTGACGGCGGAGATAAATATTTGGATGAATTTTTTTTGTTCAGGCGCCATGGTAGAGTAATCAATCAGGTGACGTCACAGGGAGCCAAGCAGTGGCGGTTCAAAGAAGTCGTTTTTGGCGTTGAGGGGTTGCGCTGGCGGGGCGAAAGCATCTTCAATTTCCTTCACGTCTTGTTCCTCATCACGTTATGGAAATCAATTTTTCCGCCTAATGAAATTTTAAATCACTAACGACAGCGCGCTGTCTTTGCCGCCCTCGCTCCATTGTCAACCAAATTAACGCACGCCTTTTCGCCCTCGCTTTTCGCCTAACGAAGTAAAGCGCTCAAGTCTAAAGAAAGACACAGTCAAGAGCAAAATTGCAAAGAAAGAGCGAACTCTGATTTCCAAAATGAGAATTTCTTGGAACATCGATTAAATTTTGTTGCAATTGAAGAAATATTCAAAATAACAACATTTTTATTTTTAGAAGATTTTCTTATTTCTCATTTTAATTTTATAATATTTATTAAAAATTAGGAGCTTATATTTAAATTTTTAGTAAATAAAAAGCTGTTAAAACTGTGAAATCAAAGTTATATCATAGAAATCAATCATGAATTATTCTAAGACTTGATAGGCACTGCTTTTTATTGCCGAAATCTTTAACGGGCCTAAGCGAGTTATTTTGACCTGCTTTCTTTCCTTCGATGTTATACAAATGATTTAGTTATGAGAAGGGAAAATAATGCGAAATGATAATAAAGGCGCGCGTGATGTAATCGATTAAACACCTCGCAGCTTTTGAAAAAGTGACCCGCAAGGTTAAGGTGCTCGGCGGCAGCAGCAGCGGCCGACGGACAATGATTTGTTTTGCCCGGGTTCAAGGAATTGTGAAACGAAAATCGTGATGAAGTTTATATCGCATTTTATTCGACGCCACACTTAAGGAGCAGCTCACGCGCCGCCAAATTGAATGCGATAAATCAAAAACGCTCCGCCCCGCTAAACGTTCATGTACATTCGGAGAAAAAGGCACCTTTTGAGCAAGAAAACAAAAGACCTATTGTGTCCGAAATGCAAATTGCATAAAATGTTGGCCAAATATTTGACAAATCAGATAAAAACTGTTTAAATTGGGTACTTTGTGCAAAACTGAATTTTTTTGTTTCAAATATGCTCGTTAATTTGCTTAATCAAATAATTTTTTAATTAATTACAAAATTATATAATCAGCAATAAGTTTTAATAAGAAAATTAAATAAAAATGTTATTTTTATTCTAAAATATTAATACAAATTGATGTTTCCAGATTTTTATGTTTAATCTTGGATTTATTCTGGCCTTTTATTAAGGAAAATATTTTGTATTCATTTTTATTGCAAGAAAACAAAATCAAAGTGTACAAGATGCAACTTGTACTTTCGAGTTGAAAGTGAGTGCAAATTTGCAGCGCGTGCTCAGATTAAAAGGCCCGGGGGCGATTGAAACGCGAAAACTGGGTGTAACCGCGAAGCGACGCGCACATAATTTAATGGAATATTAAAGATAATCAACGCGCTTTGACGTGTGTCTTGAGCACTTCCCCACATCCTGCGCGATTTCACGCCCGCGGAGGTGCAACTCGATCCGCGCGTGCAATATTATTATTGTAACAATTTCCAATCCATTTTTCTTTCGCTACTTTCATTTTGAAAATAAATATAAACGAGAGCAAAATAATACATGTTGCCCGAGGAGGAAAAAAACGGCCGGCGCGACGCAAAATTAATACCAAATATTTCTGCTGACAGCCTTTGTCGTTTTTCTGCGCGACGTGCCGCGAGCCACGAAATAACAACGCGCCAGTTTTAATATTCCGCTGCACAACTTGCAAAATATCTCGGTCTCGTTACAATTAGAAATAAAAAACAACAACAACAACTCGATTCCCTTGCAAAAATGGTGCAAACACAATCTTGAATTATATAAAATTTAACCATTACTTTCAATCAATAATCATAAAATGATAAAACCAACAAGATCTGGTTCTTTTTATTCAGTCATAAAATTAATTAATGAGATTAAGAAATAGAAAAGAGTTTTAGACAATTGTTCGTCCATTAAACGCAACTAGTTTCAATTAACTTCCTAAGGAGTCAAAAGATGGAGAAATTTATAAAAAAGAAGTTTCAAAACCTTTAAGTCTTTTTTCAATTCAATTTCACAGGAATTTGGTCAGGAAATTATTGTTTTAAAACAAAGTGATTTTAATTCAAATATTTATATTGAGGTTTGTATATCAGATCCAGAGGCAGTCAAGTGAAATGAACCAAAGAATTTGTAAGAAAAGCGGAAAATTAAAATAAAAAGTGAATTCTTAACATTTTATGGGTTTGAATAATGTTCTAAAAATATTCTAATCCAACTTATCATTTAATTAATTTAAGAAAAATCGTTAAAAATGCAAATTTCATCAATTCAACAATTCTTCAATCAATTATGAAATTTTATTTTTGATGGCGTTTTAAACCAAAATTTGATTGAAAAATCAAAGTAACGATATTTGTGTATTTGCTTATTTTTGTCTTGAACCTTTTGTCGATGGATTGTGATATCTAAATTTTAAACTAAAATAAAAAAATGAAAATTTTCTCAATCCTGGACTAATTTTGTAATTTTTTGTTCGCCGAAACAGGAAATTCGTCGGCGAGAAGTGCGGTCCCTGCGGTCTGGTTTGTTTTCGCCCTGGTGGCCTCCTTTGGCCTTGGCCTGCACTGAGACCCAAAGTTCAATCCCTGCGTGTGTGCTCTGGTCAATTGTGGTGGTAAGTCAGCCATTAGAGTTCCATATTTGCGAATTTAATTTTTTTTTTTTTTAATTTTATTAATAACAATTAAATTTTGAAATTATTTTTTTAAATAATATATAATGAAGAATGTTTGAAATATTACATATTAAAATTTAAAAATGAAATTATTGATAAATTTAATCCCGTCCAATGTTTCTGCTTTCTGGCTGCGTCGCAACTTGCTCATTACATTACGCTTAATTAACTCCATTTCTGCCCAATCAACTTTTATTTTGCCTTGCATATCCTTGAGAGCAAAAATGTGACCCTAACTTTTATTATATTTGTTCCCAGCTCTGAGAGTAAAAAGTTGCTCTCATTGTAACTCAATCTGGATTAATTCAGCATTTGTCATAAAGCGCGCGAGCCAATTAATCCACACTTGTCGATTTTGCGATGTATTTTCGGTGCAGAGCCCAAGGTTCGTTTCACGGGCTGTTGAAACTCGTTTACTTCTCTGCGGTCCCGCGACTGCTTTTCGAGAGCAAAAGCGGCTTTCGGACGTGCTAGATAAAAAAAAAAATATATATGCATTCGCTTCAAAGCCACACCAGATTGAGAAAGAGCAAACGAGTATCAAATTAGTTTGCCAGTGGATTCAGTTTCAAGGGAACAAAAAAATTATCTCATTACATTCACAACTTGCTTGAATTTCAAAATCAAGGCATAATACAGTTTTTACCTCTTTAAAAAAAAAACATAATCCTCAAAGATTGTATCAAATTTGTTGTATTGTTTTTAAAAAAAAATATTGCCAAAAATTTAATTTCGGAAAAGATACGTTAAAATTAGTATCAAAAGGTTGAAAAATTTTAGAAATAGAAAAAATATAAAAATTATATAAAAATTTAAAGAAAATCGTTTTTAGTCTTACATGTTTTGGATTATATCTTAAGTAATTTTGCTGTAAATAGAAATAAAACTTCTTATTTAAAATATTCTTATTATAATTATAAAATTCTTAAATAAATAAAATTTGGAATAACCTCATATTATACTTATTATTCACGTCCTATTCACAATATTAACAAGTTTTATCTAAAATTAATAATATGTTTCATGCGTTTTGATTCTGAACCTTTCTTGTTTTGTTTCAGGTGAATTGGCAAAAGTTTTTGCCAGCAAAGTTCGTGGGACGAGTCAAGTGAGACTTCTTTTTGCTTCTCAGTGGATACTAATTTCCTAATTGCGAAGTTAACACTTAATTTAATTACAACGCAGTCGTCAAAGGAAGACAAATTTAATCGAATTCGACACGCCGAGAGATCAAAGTTTGAGCAACATTGATCGCATTCTTTGTACGAATTTGGGTGTGGTAATTACTTTTGGTGATTTCAATTTTTTGATTCGATCTAGTCAACTCGGCGTAATAAGACCTTGCTGCGAATTTCTGGTCTAATGACACATACGTACGCGGCCTATTATTGATCACGATCTTAACTTGAGGGAAAGAAAAGTTTGCGTAACAATCTCGATCAGAAATTCTCTATTCACCTGTCAATTGAAAAGAATTTAATTGAGCTGCAACAAGGCTGCGCGCTTTTAATTCATACTTATTTGTGGCAAAAAGCAAGGCTAAATTTAATGAAAGGGCTTAAAAATAAACACATATTTTGATAAAAAAAATATCTTCAATTGCATTGGTCAATTGTGATTGTGTAAAAGAAAATCTTTGTGTACATATTCAAGAGCAAGTCTGTGTAGATAGCAATAGAATTATAACCATCTCATTGAATTATTCTGTAAAACCTATTTGTGGAAATATTTTATGTATCTACAAACCTATCTTTATAAGTTACCAAAGGAAATAAAACTGTTGTGTATATCTTAAATAAATAAATGAATCGTTGAAAATAAAAATTGAAAAAATACCAAAGTTTTACAAAAAATCTGAAAAAAGCCGTTTCATTTCAAATCAAATTCCAAGTTGGAAAGAAAAATTGCAAATCGGGGCGTGAAACCCATTTTCAGCGCAGGTGAAGGAGTTTGATATTATTTATGGTGTGAGTCATTAAATCACTCTCGTTGGTGTTGCAAACAGTAAAAGCTAAAAGCTCCATTTGAAATATTTATTTTCTTTACACATTAACGCCTTCGTATTCAGAAATGACTGTGACAAATGCACAGCAATTGATTGTATCTTTGCCAACTTTCAATGCGACCCTCGTCGTGACTCACAATATTCGCACAAGAATTAATTTCTGATTCAATATATATACGGACAAGCGAAAAGTTAGATTATTTTCACGCCTAATTTCAGGTTGGACACTTGTCAGGTTCAAATTATAAATATGCGCGACCTTTTGATAAATTGTTCGATTGGGCAACATTGGAATTCGCTTATCATGCGTGAATGCCCAACGATTGCAAAAATAAATTTCAGTTATTGTGAAGAAACTGACCAAGACAAATCTTCGGCAAGGCTGGAGACAAATCACTTCTTACAATTTGCATCAGAAGGGATTGACATATCGGTGGATGTTTGGCTTCAATTCCGATTATTTAATTAAGACACGTCTCGTCTCGATGAGCCAACAACTTGATTTTCAAATTTAACAAGCTCCCCTGCCTATAAACAGTCTCATGGTTTCCTTCAATCAGCCTGCTTAATTAAAATAGTCTTTAGGTAAATTAAAGAGATCAGACAAAAAATAGGCGATTCTAATTTTACTCCAAATCGCTGATATTATTTTATTTTATAAAATTAATTTAAAGAATTTGTTCAACAATGAAATCCTTTAAAATATTAAAATCAGATATTTTAAAACTTTTATTAATGATAAATCTTTAAATAAAATTTCAATTTTTTACTGCTTTATTCTTTAATTTATTGCTCATATATTTTCTGAATTATTTCTGTTTTGTGATAAGAATGTGTTCTCTGTATGGAAAATTTTCCAGAATTGAACACACGAAATCAACTTGAAGAGTTTATTATACTTGTGATAATAAGTAAATTTATTTTACTTTTTAAAATTGCAAAAATATTCCAAAAATCAACTTTCAAATGCAATATTTTGAAAAAGCTTCAAGGAGGAAGTAAAGTTTTGAAAAATGATTGATATTTTCGATAAGTATGGTCTTTTGCAGCGACTTTTACGACATGACACGTGATGTGCAAAAATTCAAATTGGCGATCTCGAGATGAAAACTGGCGCGAGGTTGTAGGAAATTGACCAGCTCGCAACCTCCCTTCAGATAACTAAAATTGGCCGCTTTTCATTTCAAATTTAGCCGAAATTTCAGCCTTTACTTTTCACCAGGCGAACCTTCCATTTATGTAGAATTTTGATTGGAGTGCGCGAAAAATTTTTCACTCCATTTATTTTCAGTTTCTTGCAATTCCTTTTTAAAATCTTGCCTACGTGGATTTTTGCACGCAAACCAGCTTTCATCCTTTGGCAAAAAAAAACTAGATCTGTTTAAAACTTGTCACAGCAGAGAACATGTTATTTTGTGACTGTGTCAGAAAAACACAGGAAAATAATATATTAAATTATTTGTCTTTGTGTTTAATGCAAATTATGTCACAAAATGTAGCAACTCAAAAAGTCTCTCATATAAAAAAAAAACGTGTTCCGCCCATAACAGAAAAAAACACGCACATGCACTTCTGGACCGGAGGCCGCTTTTTGCTCAACTGCATATTGAAATGCAGCAACCTCGTGCTGAGGCCCGGTTGCATTTTTTCTCTCTCACTCGTGATGCAACGCGGCCCTTTTATGTGTTCCTTTTCATTCTTGCACCGAGCGAGCGACGCCGACGGGGCCACACCTCGCGCTATTTCGAGACTAATGAGCCCGAATCGTGACTTTGAAATAAATAAATCGGCCACCGCGATCGTGTAAAATTAATTTCGAGCTGAGCAAATCGCTCCCGAAACCCCGTCCGAGAGTAAATTTACAAGATTTAAGGTCGTGCTACGTGCAAAATTAATTGGCCTTTCATTACGCTCGGCGGCAGCTTGAAGAGTGCGCGGCTCTCAAAAATTATTGCAACTTGTTCACAAGCGCAGAGATTGATTCGCGAAACCAACGGGCCGTAAATATGTTTACGATGTTTGGTGAATTTGGAAAGAGGCACGTGCCTTGTAAAGATACAAATTGGCTCATTTGCACCAAAATTGCTGGAAAAAACTGAACTTTTATTGAAAAGATTGTTTAAATGTTAATTTTATTAATTGATTTATTTAAAAATCACTTTCTTCCGTTTCTATATATCAAGCTCTCTTCTAATCTTGCCTTTTAATTTTAAAATCATTTCAAATAATCAACGATTTAATTCAACTTTTATATGAAAAAAGCTCCAAATTGGGAATGAGATTACAACTTTTAGCTTAGATAAAATACAAAATATACGAAACCGGGCGAACCTCGTTGCAAAGAAAAAATGAAAAAATAAATGACAACTGACCCCAAAGGCGACCTGCGGTCTGCTGGGTTTTGTCGTGTCCAACTAAAACTAAGTGGGAGGAAATTCATCAAAAAATTAAAAATAAAATAGGGAGAATTTAATTTTTAATAAACAAAACGAGGTTGGCCGGTTTCAATTTTTCATGAAAATCCACTCGAGTGTTACCATTCAATTTACAAAATATACACTTTTATTTTCTATCATAAAATGTTAACGTTTTATATAAAAAAAATAATAGTTAATTAATAAAATAAAACACTCAAAAGTAAATTGCAATGTTTTCAATAGAAATTTTTAATTTGACGCACGTTGTGTTGATTAATATAATCGGCGTGGCTCTTCTTCCCAAACGCAGACGTTGTTGCATTCACTATTGTGCGTGGCGTGCGTGGGAATCGCGAGCCGAACTCGCCCACGGCCTTGCTTCGGATCGTTGTTTACACGCTGAATGTCGAATTAGAATGTAACTACACCGCCAATTAAGCACAAGTGCACACGTGAGAAATACGATTCGATCCCGATCTATTGTTTCGCCTTCTAGGCTAGATGCAGATTAATGTTCCACTTACATTTGTGTTCCCAGACAAAAGTGAATTTGTCGATCTTAAACTGCTATAATTACAATTTATAGTCAAAGATAAAGAAATAATTAGTTCAAAAGTTTAGTTCCTTTTAATTTAAATAAAACTGCAAACTTGAGACATTGTTTAAATTGTAGTTTTTAAGAAGCAATTTTTTGTTAGGAACCAATTTAATTGAAATTAGAATTGAATAAAATTAATTAATTTTAATTTTATTGCCTAACGTTTTTTGAAATTGCTTAATTAAATGTTGACCTCCTGAATGAAGTAAAAAAGCAATAAAGATAATTTTTTTCTTGCTAGATTTATTTTCAGATCGTCTGAAGAATGCGATAATTTTCTTGTTGTCTGGTGGCAGTTCAAACAAACCATAAATTGGGCACAGCCATCGGCGGCAACTCGGGTTTGTTTAATCCGCTCGTTTTCTCATCCAATTCGTTAAGTTTGTCGCCGGCGGCTCGCGAAATACAATAAATATCAACGCGGCTCGCGACCGATCCGGAATTTTCGCAGCTCTCAATATTTTGCAAAAGTTATTAATGACGCCTTTTAAAGCTGCACTCTCGGTTGGAATAATAAATAAATAAATTCAACCTTGCGACGGGGACGAATTTATTGGAGGCGAGAGCAATTCTCAAGCGGTGTGACCCGGTGCGACCTCAACCGTGCACTTATTTTCGTTTATGGCGACGATTACACGCCGTTTCGCGCAGAGTCAGCAACACCCATTCACACCACGCGTAAAAAATATTTGCTTGCTTTTCAGTGAACAAAATCTACAAAAACAAAACATTTATATTTATTAAATTATCAATTTGTTACCTTTTTTACTTAATAATTTACTTTAATTTTGTATTTATTTGTTTGTTCAAATTAATTAATTAATATAACTCATCTTATATCAAAGATGAAAACGCAATAAATAAGAATGGAATTTAAATTTAAAGATTTCAAAATGTAATAAGTAGAGAACAGAATTTTATTATTAAAATAGTTATAAAGATATAAAATCTATTCAATTTGGCATTTAAGATTCTCCCTATTCAATCAATCAGCTTGTCTGTTCATTTTTATAGAAAATATAGATTTTTTCTGAATTTTATCCTAGAGTTTTGTGGCAAATCCAAGTCTCTGCTATCATTTGAATGATTTCTTTGATCAATTTAAAAAATTTCACATTTCTCAGTGTTTTTTATTTCAACGGCCACTTATCAAGCTGCAAAATGCACTTAGGCTGTTGTGTTTTGTCGAGGCATTGTTGAACCAACGATGCACTTTCTCTGATTCGAACGCCCATGGGCAAACGCGTGACCTGCGCGATGATAACTCTCGATTTATTAGAGCACTACTTTTTATTGTGCCAATATCATTAGACGTGTGTTCTTTTTTTTATCAAGAGCTTTGCTTGCACGCGTATGTAGAAATTAATTGTTGCAAATAAAATGCGGTTTGCAGCTTTTCTAGATCGGGAAAAGATATTATATTCTGGAGAGAAAAAAAAACAGTCGAGAGCGAGCAATGGCCGCGGGGAGGTGTAAAAAGAATCAAGATTAATCCGCTCACTGACGTAAACGTTATTTCCAACAAATGGTCAACACACGCCTTTCTTGATCTATTTAAAAGTTCAAACATGGCAAAAGTTATTTTCAGAATAACATAAAACATAATTTTTAATAAAAAGTAGAAATCTTTTAAATGAAAAATTGCACGATATTGAAATTTAAAATGATTTTCTTTTTAAAATTTTAAATATAAATATCAATCTAAAATAAAATGTATTAATTGAAAACAATGTAGAATCATTTTATTAAAAATTTCCAAAGACCTTCAGCAGGACAAAAATAAATTCAACCTAAGTGAGCTTGATGACATAAAATTACATTGAAAATGCAAACTGTTAATTTCATAATTCTTAATTTTATTCATGTGGATTAATTTGAAATTTTTTCAAAATTTGATAAATGAATTCACAAGTTTATTTATTTAATTGTAATCCCTGGGAAATAATGGCCAAATATTTTGATTGAAAATGGAAATGGAAAAGGTAATTAATTTTGTTGCGAAATGTCGCTGCAGCGTTTGTTATTTCAATACAAAATTGGATCTGCTTTGTGTCGCAAAATCCATTTCATTCGAGTTGATTGAACGCAAAAAAGCCGAATCAGCAGCATCTGGTTAATCTCTGGCGTCATTTCACCTGTCACTCCCGAAATCATTTCGACATTTATCGGCGTATAATTTTATGCAAGCGCTTGGAAACAGGAAATGCAGCCTTCCTTTCTTTCTTTTTGTGACAATCGAGGCCTCGCCCCGGGTCGACTTCTCTTTTGGAGCGAAAAAATTTAATGCTCTCAAGGCGGTGAGATCTGCAATGCACATTTTGATTCAATTTATTGCTAATGAACGTCGGATTTAATTGCTCCAAGGAAAGAAGGAAAGAAAAGCGGCGGTGCAGCGCGTCCCATTTGGGGCCGCGGGCTGACTTTTGATTATTATTACGAAATGCAAGTAAAAGTGCTGATCGGGCGATTCGTTCATTCAATTGCGCGCATCAAAAGAATCACTTTTCCTTTCAACACACACAACTCGTTTGTTTCGCTTTTGTCTTCGGGTGAGAAAGGAAATTATATAACAGAAATCAATTTTTTTATTCAAATATTTATTAAATTATTAAAAAGTAAATAGTTTTGAACGAATAATTAAATTAGATTAAGGACTTGTAAAATTAAATTGATTTCTTTTGATCATTATTTAAAGCATTTAAAATAAAAAAGCAACCTACAAAATTTAAACAGAGAAAATAAAAAATCGCCTGAAAATATCAATGTTTGCAAAAGATAATTAACGATCTGAAAAAAAGAAAAGCAACGTAAAATCAAAGACGCTGAATTTTTTGTTTCAATTTTATAAAAAAAGACATGATTAATCTGGTAAAAAATTCAATCCAACTGTAATTTCAAAATGCTTGATTTATTTAACTGAAAAATTGAATGCAAATTAAATTCATTAATTTTACTTTCTTTCTCATTAGAGTGAAGAAACGCTTGACACCTGCTTTAAGGCTAATTGACAGCAAAATCAAATCCTGTCAAATTCCTTTCAAAACGCGGCAATCAGTTGCATTCAATTCTGAGAAATGCACTTTTTATCTGTTGCGCGGATCAGGAAATGCACTCGGCCTAACAAGCATTTCTTCTTGACAGCGAAAGCTGGTGGCGCTTATGATTGATATGCCTATTCTTTGCCAACGAAAACACCCACCCTTTCATCCGGTGCACATTTCGTAACAATTTTTTTGATTATTCTGGTCAGTTTTATGGCCAGACACGAGAAACGAGAAAACAAAATCCGAGTAACAGAGACGAGATGCTCTTCAATGACACAACCGAGAGTGAAAGGTCATTGCAATGCCAATTTCTCGTATGCAAATGTATAAAAAAAACTAATGCTCTCAAACCATCAATCACAACGCGCTTGTATAACTGATTTCAAAATTAATTACGCGTTCACCTTGATATTTTAGAATGAGCAGGGAATAGATGAAAAAGTGTTTAATTGATAAATTATGTTAAAGCTTAAAAGCAATTTACAAATTGAGATGAAATTAATTAATTGTGTAGCTCCAGTTCAAATAAATTATGCAACATGCTCTCATTTTGATAAAATAAACTTGTGTATAAAATTTAATACTAAATTTTTGTAAATATGAAATTAGTTTCAATTAATTTAATTCATATTTATTGTGTTTTTACATTTTTTAATTATTTTGAAATCAACTTTATATTAATTTTTGCCTTTTCAACTGCCTTAATTTAAATTAATTGTTAGACTATTGAATTTTTATAATTTTATGTAAAATTTGGAATATTTTCTTTCTACTTTAAATCCAAATCCAAATAAATTCCCTTAAATATGAATAATGAAGCCAAATTTTCCTCTACGATTCTCTTCCATTTGATGCAACGTTAAAATTCTTACGATCTGATATAATTTTTCTGCCTCTCAATTATGACCGCACTTTTCAGAATATAGTTAATTAAAACTGTGCAATTCGTATTTTATTTTAGTAGCAATTACTATTTAATTAGCATTTGCAGGCCAAATAACGACAATTAATCAAGAGTGAAAATTTCTAATTTGCTGGCGTCTGGTAATTGGGGGCCCCTGTTATTAGCATGTCAGTAATTTGGCGATTGTGCGCAAATATAAAATGCGCCGGGCCGCGTTTATATTTGCCAACAACACATCAATTCAGAAGCAGCTCGAAACGTTTTTCGCAGAGAGCAGCCATAAAAAAAAAACGGCGCAGAATTACATATACTTGTTCCTCCTTTCTCCGCGCTTTACAAGCCAAAATCTCCACTCCACGATTCAAACAGGTTCCCATGTTGCAAAAACCCGCTGATTATATCCGAGAATAATTATATAACCCTTCAGAGTAAAATTATTTTGGAATAAACGTTCTTTTAAATAAAATTTGACCAGAATGAAAGCAGTTTTTATAATTAATGAGGTAATCCCGTTTCAAGTTCAAATGAGTTTAAATGACGGGCTTTTAGACGAAGGTGAGCCAATAAAAAAGCAAATGGTCCGTCAGAAAAGGTGGCTTTTAGCCGAACCGGCGATTAGCTTCAGAGTTAATAGAGTTGTTTTCAAGCAGAATTCCAGTGATTATCAAATCATATCTAGAAAGGAATCCCAGCTTTGGTTAAACAGTTTATTTTATTGCAAAAAGACACTTATTGATGTCAATGACATTTTTCCTGATACAAATTTTTCAAATTTAAGTAAGTTTTATTATTTAATATCCTAATTCGGTACTATTTTTATCATTAAAAGATATTTTGATGTATATATATTTTTTTTACTCATTTTAAACACTTCAAATTTAAGCAACAAATTTGGTACCAAATCGTCAAAACGTTTCTTGCCTTGAATGATAATTACGCAATAAACCGTTTTTCGGCTCCATACAATAAAAGTCTCTCTCGCGCATTTGAATGACTTGCCGGGTCCATTGAAGAAATTGGCAATTTAACGTACGGGGTCGTTTTATTAAGGCGAATATATAATAACCCTTCAGACTTGACTTTTGGTCACGCAAGCAATTAAACTATTACGTCAAATCATCGCATTTTATATATCTCTGGGATTTTTTGTTCTTACCCTTGGCCAGGCTCGTAAAAAGCGATAAAACTCACTTGGTTTTGCAATCATCGCCTCAGATTTGAGTGAATTATGGCACGAAATCGGACTTTTCTCGCCGCATTATTTGCATGCCATGTAATAAAAAGCAAAAATTTCATAAAAATAAAAAGGCGCTCACGCACTCTTCAAAAAAAAACTTTGTAGTCTAATTTTATAAATTATATTTTTAACTGCTACTTTCATTCATTCTCTCCGCGAAAGAAACCGTTTTTAATAAAAAAAAAATACAACTGATAATGTGTTTAATTTTTATCATTTTAATATTTTTGTAAGGATCAGAGTGATTTTGACAATGACATGCCAAATTATTTTTGTATTAACCATTGATAAATGTGTTATTCCCACAGAGACATCAGAGATCAATGTAGAAAAATTTACATTTATTAGGAACAGTTTTTGAAATAATTTTTTTTTTATAAACCTGATTCAAAATTTGAAGTGGACTTAAAACTGACTAATTGACGAAATGAACAGATAAAAATTGAAAATTTTTTACAATTATTTTTATGAAAATCCGATTCCGGATACAAATGAACATGATATTTTACACCAAATTCTAATCAATTAAATGTAAATTATTTTTAAGCAAGTTGAAATTTACAATATTTCTGTAAAAAAATTCAGTTTGTGATGATTTGTGATTTGTTGTTTGCTTGGAAAGAGGATCTGCGAATGTGAATCAATCTTTTTGTTATTATTACTTGACCGCAAGCGCGAATGTGTCGATAGTTGTTGACCTAGTTGTCGCGCACCCTTCACTCTTGGCGCGACACCCCCGCACGCCGACCTTGCTATTTAACGCCGCCGCCGCCGCCGCACGTCATCGTCTTGTTGTCAAAATATAAAATGCGAAAAGAAAAAACGCAGATCGTGGGTGCGCGATTGCATTCCTGTGGCGACATTGGCCAAATCTGTGCGCGCGCTAATTAGTTAAGGTCACTCTCGAGCGCCAGACAAAGAAAGGTCTCATTGTCTTGGAACGGATTTTAGGGTCACGCGCGCTGCCCTGGCTGCCCAGCCGCCGACCGACCACCTGACTTTGCTCCGATCGATCGATATAAAAGTGCAGTGCGCAGAGGTTGAATCGCAATTCAAGGTTCTGCCCCTTTTAATTAAAAAGCACAGGCATTGGACGAATTTATTTTTCCAGTGCAAACATTTGGATATGAAAATACGAGTCCATTTTTTACTCTGATTTGATGAATGTTAAAAAACTTTTTTTTTCATTTAATTTGAAACGGAATGAGTTAAATTAGTAGAATTAAGTTTTCTGTGTTATTAAATATTAATTAAATTATCACCAATTCCAATATAATTTCCTTCATTTAATCACATTTAATATTCGAATTTCATAGCAATCCATTATATTATTTCTTGTATGTAAAACTTCTTCGCTCATTTTATTCATTTAAGTTATAAAAATATATTTGAACTTATTTTTTTTATATAAATATAATTAATACATCCATCTTTTCGTCAACTAATTTTACTAACCTTTAAAATGTTCTTAAAATTATTTGAAGCTATAATGCGACAAAACTATTTTATAGCTGGAGCTTTTCTTCCATTGAAACTTGTTTGATTTTAGTACTGACATAAAAAAAGACTTTTCTCGAAATAGTCGCTTCTTTCTATTCTAAATTGTTTTCAATTATCTACTGATTGTGAGAGGTCAAAATAGGCTAAATTTAATACAAATAAATTCAATTTTATTCATCAATATCAAAACATGCACTCTTTTTTTTGCACGGGAATGCAGATCACAAACGATTTATTTCTCTTTCACGCAGATTCCGCTGCCACTTCATCTCGCGCCTCTGTTTGATGTCGCGCCGCGTGCCGAGTGTTGTTTTGATTACGATTATTGGCGTGGCGCGGAACGGACGGAAAAAACATGCCGCGTGGAGGGTGTGAATGTTTGTCGATTGTCTGCGCTGTAAAAGAGCGTGTAAAGCGACACCTGCAGGGTGGTAGTTTTCTGCGCTCCGAGGCTCGATTGCAAAATGTCATATGAACACTTTTATGTCTTCAACAAATAAAAATATTATCTTTACATTTCTGACGACAATTATAATATATATTCCAATATTTATGTTTCATTTTAAATTTATTCAAAAACAGATCGTTTGATATTTGAAGATAAAAAATAAATTAAATACATTAAAGACATAATGTGACAAAAATATATAAATATTTAATTAATTAATATATTTTAATGTCAAATACTTAAACTTTTTTTGTTATTATATTATTTTTTGTTAAATGTATTTTATATTTATTTTTCTTTTCATTTAAAAAACCACAAATTAACTTTGCTTAATATTATTTAATAAATACATTTTTATACAAATTGAAAGTAAACATAAGAATTGCATTGATTTTAAAAAAAAAATATCTTTCCCGTTGTTTCTGCCTCTCGATCGTCTCATTATATAATAATGTATTGGAAAGTTACAGCGTTTGTTGTATTTCATTTTAACGACTTTTGCTCTAATGGGGGCGAGATCTGTCGAGTGCGCGCGAGCATTGTTTTGTCGCGCCTTGTGCAATAGAAAAAAATTGTAAGTTGTAAGAGTGCTTATTGCAACTCAATCATTATATTGCTGCGAAAAGCGAGCAAACGTGACTCCACCCTCGGCAAAATGATCAAAACCTACGGCCGAATTGCTACAAGTAGAATCGCGCACTTGAATAAAAAAAAATAAAAAAACAGCAACTTTCTCAATCTCGATAAAAATTGTTTGATTTCCGCAGGTCTATAATTTATGAAGCCAGAAAAGTATAACAAGGACGTGGAAAATAATTATAATACTTGTTTAGTTAGTAAGATATTATTGTGCGTGATTTAGAGCTTCTGCCATAAATTACAAATCCATCTCAAAAGTCCACTTATATCTCTGCAGGTGGAAAATTGGTCTGCCGAGAAGTGATTTATGCCTTCCAAATATTAAATTATCCAAGGCAGAAGCGTGCAATTTTGGTGAATTGGCCAGCAGCAGAATTTCATTGCCTGCTCAGGTAGCAAAAGAAAAAGTTAAATCATAAATTTCCCATAAAAATGTAAACAAAATTGTTTTCTTTAAATTAATTAGGAAAATGTGAATTTAATCCAATTTTATTTTAAAAAAACGATTTTATAAAAAACAAATGACGAAACGATTTTAATAATAGTGTGAAAATGCGAGTGGATTTCCTTGGGAAGGTCGTGAAAATGCAGCTGTTGTTGAATTTTTATTATACAAAAATAACAAAGTCGAAGGAAGGGCGTTGGGCAACGAAAGCGTCATCTCATCAGCCTCATGCCCGGCTCACATTACAATTCTTCTTGCGCGATGACTAACTACATACATTAGGCGTCCACTTTCACCTGCCGCCGCTTTTTGCATTCTTCCTCAGTTTCCTTGGTTTTGGCGAGAAAAAGAACATGACGCGGCGTGTTGTAATCACAATTTCAAATGAGATGTGCCACCGGTGGCGCTCTTATCAGTGCTTTTCGCTTGACCAGCTGGCCAAGTTGACCACTTGAGAGTTCAACGAAAGAAAGGTGCACGGAGGAGGTTTTTACTAATTAATGCTAACATAATTGCATGTAAAATAATGATCTTGGAGAATATGATGAAAATTTTTTTATTGAATCATTTCGAAAACATTTTAATTGATTTGGTTGAATTATACAAAAATATGTACATAATTTGCATGAATTTGATTTTAAGGTGAAACCCTTTTTCCGACTTCCTCAAAAAAGCGGCAATAAAGAATTATTATTCTCTCTGCTTCGGAGTTTCGCAATCGTTTAGCGACATTTTTATGCCTGCCTGGGCCATTTATCTCATTTATATTAGCTTGAGATTAGCTTTTGGTAAAACGTCAATATTTCACGCGCGATGGAATGTGGTCGGTCGCCATCCGTCCTCCGTATATGTGCTGAAAACGTGAGCCGCCGCCTTTCGCTCTCTCGAACAACTCAACCTTGCCCTAGTCACTGCACACATGAAAAATTGCGCTGGAAAATGGGGTGGGTTGGATCTCGTGAATTGTCCCTAATTAATGCACGCGTCGTTTATCACACAAGCGCGGTGAAAAGAGTAAAAAAGCGACGAGACAAGCGCGTGAATAATCCGTTCTGCCCTAAAAGGAAGGGTCCCCGCGCTCACATGCACGCCCCTGCGCGAAACCTCTTTTGGTGTGACTCACTCATTATTAGTGCGTGTGCAATTGAAAAAACGTCCACTTGTGCTATTTCGCAAAAAAAAAAAATGAGTCATTTAATGCTTCATTAAATTGATATTTCAGTGACATTAACTTTGATATGTGTTGAAATTTTAAATAGTGGCTAAATTAATGGACCAAAAATACATTCAACATAATATGTTCATTAGCTGAATTCACTACACAGAATTTCAACAGAAAAGGCAGGGATGCCAGAAATATAACAAAATGCTATTGCTGGTAGCATTCCTAAGAGCTGAAAAATAATTTAAAATTTTAAACATTATTTTGTGTTTTGTACCAACTTCAGTCTAATAGATGGTATCAGAGATTTTCTGTTTTAACGCATCATTTATTATATTTCCAATGGTCAAAATTGAATTTTTCTAAAATCGCAATTAAAATTGCTCAAATAAACAAGTTAAAATTCTGTCCTAATTATTTTTTTCCATACATTTTCTCAGTGAAGAAAAATGGAAGTTGTTGAAAATGTCATTTTTTTTATTGTTTATTATAACGAAATCGATCGACTTTTTCTTTTTGGTCGCAAAAGCTGAAATGCCTGAAGCGGTGAAGAAAGCTGGTGCGTTTATGTTCCGATTTTGGAAGTCGCACATAAACAAATTTTAATTAGTGTAAGAGCGTGAAATTGCCGGGGCCGCGCTCGTATTTACGCACTCGTTATTTGGCCGCACATTGAATAAATCGGAGGCAAAAAATAAAAAAAATAAAGGAGCCGCGGGGCTGCTGGAAAGACATTCGCGGCGCTGCTCCATTAACTTTCAAAGTGACGAAGCGATAGCGGCTACTGTATTTTTATTATCTTCCAACCGCTCTCGATCTCTATTATACCCACCCGTGCAGCTTCTCGCCAATTTACACTTACATTTTTTCTGCCCCCGGATCGTTCAACTTCCTGCATGAAAAAAATAATATAGAAATACACTTTTATCCTCTGATTGTATAACACGAGCGATTATAATCAAATTAATATCAATTTTTAATTTCTTTTTCATTTCATAAGGTGAGAAAATTTTGAGATTCTCTAAGAATAAATTTAAGGATTTTTATATTTAATTCAATTCTAATAAGAAAAATGATTCATGGAATTTAAATATTTATTTGCAAAGTTCCGTTGGTATGAAAATTTATTGCTTGGGATTCTTGTGGGAAAAGTTTAATGTTTCTGTGGAACAAAATTTATTTGCCGGTGCACAATTCACATGTATTATGCAAATAAATGTGTGTTGCGTGGCAGCGACGAGTTTATCATGTGCGCGAGGGAAGTAATATTCGAGCGAAAATTCAAAACAAGCCAAAACATAACGACGCAATAATCGTAAATATCCAAATTAGCAAAATGGCAATAAAAGTAATTTATTGCAAATGACTCGTTTTAATTGCACAAATTTAATTTCATAATTTTGCTCTCAATAAACAACCTGCTTAATTGTTTTCGTTTGAGAAAAAAAGACTGCAACCCTTCTTGCGATTGACCCGAATTTATAAAAGTGCTGACACAATTATTTGCTAATTATTATTTCATGAAGCAGGAACTGGCCGCGCGGCGAAACCAGATTTCCATTACATCACCTAATTAAATATGCAAAACCCAATTTTTTTTTATTATTGTCAACTCTCAAACAAGAGCTGCATTCTTGGCGGTGCATTTTTTACTCGTCGCAATTGCAAACAGGAAATTCTGACTTCCTTATTGAGAGTTTTGTGGCACAACATGCGGCGCAGCAGCAAAAGTCATTCTTGTTGATTTTAATTAATCGACTTGAAATCCAAAGACCAGAATGAAATTAACACGGCAAAAAGCAGTAAAATGGAAACATGACTTTCCCAATGAACTCATTACTAATTACATTTACCAATTGCTAATAAATATTTTAATTTTGAACATTCCGTTCTAAAAATTTTACAATTTAAAGACAAATCATGGATTCAAATTTCAAAAATTACAAAAATGTTCTTTATTTAATTTAAAATTTTATTTTACATAGAAAAAAGCTGCACAATTAAGATATCATTTAAGAATTGAAATTAGCATGAATTTCTTTACATTGAGTCAATTTTAAAACCAAATCTGTTTTCAAATGAAAAATTACGTTCCACATCTATTGATTATCGAATAAAAATAATAAGCCCATCAAAGTCATTTGCCATCAGATTGTTGTAATTTTTTTTATATTCAATTTGATTTATTTTTTGATTAGAAGTGGGTGCGGAATTTGCAGCTGGAGGAGAAAAGAAAATTTGAGTAGCGCGCCTACCTTGGCGGATGTGTCGCCCAAAAATATATTTATTGCCATTATAAAGCGCTCGCCTGCTAATCTATAAGTTTAGCTTAAGGGCGTCACTTCTTTTATGCTCTCCGTGTGTGTGTATATTTTATTATTTGGCGGCGGCGGCGGCTGCGGCCGGTCCGGTGAAAGTGATGTGTCTGCCGAGAGTTGCCGCCGAGACCGCAAAAGAAAAACCTGCAAACTCTTGATTATATAAGATCTGCTCGCGTTTGCACCGAGTTTCTTTGAAAGTTCTTATTCACTTGAAGCAGCGAAAAAACTTTCCTCTCGTAATAATTTGACTCATATTTTTCACCACATTTGTTTTTTGACCTATCATAATTATCTCACTCTTTTGATGGGGAAACCTGATATTTATGTAGTTTTGACTAATTATTGTTCTTCCAAGGATCAATCAATCAGCCTGATATTTGGAAAACGGGAGTCATTTAATTAAAAATTATAGTGTTTCAATTAAATTTATAATCTCTTTAGATTTTCATAGAAAATTCTCAAAATGTACAAATTTGATTGATTTTTACTTGGTTTTCATATACAAAAATTATCTGTTATTTTGGAGCAATCCTTTCTAATAAAGCACAATTTCTTCTTTAATTTTATACGGAAAAATTTAGTTTACATGTATTTCTTTGATTAGAAAATCGCATCTCGTTTCTAGAAGTTGCAGTGGTGCAGGTTCGCCATCTGCTCTGTGCCACCGTTTGTCATGAGAGCTGCTTTCTTGAAAGCGCTATTTTGCATAGCCTGAATATTTCAAGGTGCAGAGAACATTATGTTTGTCGCACATAGTTGCTGTTTGGAAAGTGGCGCGGATTTATTTTTTACGCTCGCATATCTTAAGCTGGTCGCGCACTCGATTTATTTATTGATCGAAGCTGCTCCTTTGTAAAACTTAACGCGTGTTCTGATTTCAAAAATTTGTACATCCACATTCTAAACAAGTTTTTTTTTTACTTCTTCATCTCTGCATACATATCAACAAGAAAAGCTTTTAATATTCGATCTTACAACTACGTGGTTTATTTTCAAAGTGAATCTGGGAGAGAGAATGTTTGCAAATTCGTATCTTATATTTTTCCTCTTCCTAAATTGCTTCCTATGATTTTGTCTAAAACTTGTCAGATTTGTGAAAAGATATATACTTTTTTAAATTGCAGTTTATTGTTGTTTATTCTACTCATTCATGAAAAAATTTTGTTAATTTTAATTAAAAAATTATATAAGAAGATTTACTTGAAATGTTTCTTTAAAAAATACCAAGCAAATTATTTAATAAAAAAATATAAATAAATGTATTGAACCTCTTTTTTAAATTTTTAAGAAAAGAAAATAATAATCTAGAGCAATATTGCCTCATTTCAAATCACGTGCGGACAAAATTAAACATGCTAAAAGAGAGAATTTGCATCTGACTTTGCTTTTAATGACGACAACGCACCGGACTTTTCTCAGTCAGGGTTGCGCGCAGCTGATCTGAAAATTTTTCGCCGCCTTTTCAGGGGCAACGTTTTGGTTTCTTTCTTTGTCGAGGTGTCAGAAGGTCGAGATACTCGACGTCATTTATAAATTTCAATACATAAATGAATAATGTGCAAATATCGAGCGCAGGCAAAATCCGATTTCAAGGCCGTCGGGAGCCGTCCCGCGATTCAACAACCTGATTAGCGCTAGAAAAAAACACGACGGACACTTTTCGCAGCTGCAGAAAGTGGTTTGCAATTGCGCGATCAGCAATTGTTGACCTCGTTACTTTTTTTTTAGAAGTTTCCTTTTAAACAGAAAATTTGCGCAAAAAATGCTTATCGTAAGACATTTTGCCTCAAATTTATAGTGTAATTTAGTGAAAAGAAAAATTATTTTGAAAGTTGAAATGCTGATTTTTTTTATTAACAACAAAACTGAATTTGCCTCTTTAAAATATGTGAAAAAGTAAGTCTCAATTATTGCTATTTTAACCATAGAAGACAAAAGATTGTAAATTTCAAGCGTTCTAAACATAAAAAGTTTGTGAAAAGCAACCAAAACATTTTCATCTCTAATTTACAAACTTTTGCAATTTTAACACACAAATCTTCAATTTCACGGTACAAATGTCAATGAAAAAGGAAGAAATTGATGACAAACGTGGCCACAAAAAGCCATATTTTAGCTTTTGAAAATAAAATTCAGTCAGCTTAAATATATTTCAATTTCAAATTAGGAAAGAAATTGAATTGAAAATTGTTTATAATTATAATTAATTTAGCTTCAACAAAAGATAATATTTCCGACAAAAAATAATACAAAGTGTTGATTGTAATTTGTAAAGGGCGGTCAAATTAAAACATTAAACTCAATCATCGCCACATATATCTAAAAGTTGTTAGTTTTTTCGCCATACCAAGGAATAATGTGCGATTGCGGCCGTGCGTGGTGCCGCAATAACAATTAAGATTCCTCCGCGCTGCAAACGAGATAATAATAATCGCACACGCGGCGAGAACAAAATTCCCG
Source organism: Neocloeon triangulifer (assembly GCF_031216515.1). Classification (NCBI taxonomy): domain Eukaryota; kingdom Metazoa; phylum Arthropoda; class Insecta; order Ephemeroptera; family Baetidae; genus Neocloeon; species Neocloeon triangulifer. Next base: position 1,338,890 of record NW_026775561.1, read on the forward strand.
AAGAATCGCTGCGAGTGATAAATAAATTAGAGCTGGTGGAGCGCGCAGGTGTTCGCGGGCAAGGACTTCTTGTGTCCTGTCAATCACTCGACTCGCTCACACGTGTAATTAGCCGCTAATTGTTCGCCGGCGAAGCTAAATAAATTGCGCGTTACGCAAGCGCGTCACCTCTCTGCGCTGGACTTTGCATGAAACATCCACAGGAAACTTCAATAATTACACAAACATACAAATCAACAGACGAATAAACCTCAATGTTTTTTTGGAATTATGTATAGTTTGTCAAAACTAGACTGGTAAAGATCAAAAAAGTATTTTTAAATTATTAATATTTTGTATTTTTCAGCTGTAAAATTTTGTGAAACAAATTTTTTCAAATAAACAACCATAATAAAATATATCTTGAAGTATTGAAATTCAAAGTTCTAAAAATAAAGTTTAAAAATATGTAAATTTTGTTGGATCAATTATTAAAATTTTATAATCCTATGCAAGTTTTGATTTGGTTGATTAATCCTTCAAATCTGCTCGTCTGTTTCCAACTTATCAATTCCAATCAGACTTTGATTAAAATCAAATTATTGCTGCAAAATTGTAATGATAAAAGTATAACTCGTCGGCAGAATGTGGAAATAGTTCAAGAGAGAGACTCGCACAAGTTTAACAGTGAGTATGAAATATTGGAAAACAGAAGTTGATTGTTTTTTTTTTTCAATTAAAACTAAAAACTCATTGGTGCCGTAAATATAATTTTAATATTTTTTTAGTGCGCTTCAAAACGTTCTCCGCTCTGCTAGCTTTTTTCTACGTCTCAAAATTTGTCAGCGGGCAAATTGTTACCCCAGGAAGTTGTCCCGACGTCACCGTAATTCCGACTTTCAACATAACGGCTGTTGGAAAAATTGCAAAAATCATTTCCTTGAATTTAAATTGCATTATTTCTCCTCAGTACCTTGGCTATTGGTACCAATTCTCCGCTTATCCCAGTCCAGTGGAAAATGGAACATGCGACTATTCCGTCTTTTATCCGCATCCAACTGGATACTTTGCCTGCATTGAGACTTCCTATTATCCCGAGTAAGTAAAATCTCAAAGTTCCAGTCGATTCCAATTAAACAATTTCCGGTTTTTTAAAATGGATACAAAACTTGAATAAAAAAAACATTTTTAATCTGATTATTGATGTTAAAAAATTATTTATAATATTAATACTTGAGTATATAAAATTTTGAGTTATTTTTAAGGACCAACTCGTCCAACGCTGTAGGTTGCGCTTTAGGCCCTGGAGAGAACGGTGGTTACGACGGCAAACTGGTGATTTCGTACCCAGCAATCAGTCTCGGTCAGTAAAAATGAAGTTTAAATCGCTGATTGAATGGAAAAAGTCTCCACTCGCAGCTGTGCACCATTACTGGATTTTGGGCACCGACTACACCAACTTTGCGGTCGTCTTTTCCTGCACAAGTGACAAAGTCGAGGCCCGCCGTAAGTCCAGCACTTATTTTCCAAAAAAGTCCGATTTCAATTTTTGCAGAATTTTCTTGGGTTTTCACTCGCGAGCGGATCCCGTCAGATGAAACGGTGGCGGCTGCGCAGCAAGTGATTGATCGCAACGCAATTCCCGATGGCTTCATCCCGACCCAACAAAATTCAAATTGTCCCCAAATTTTGCCCAGTGTTAAAAATGCAAAAATAAATTATTCAATTTTCAAATAATATAGAAAATCTTGTTTTGAAAATTTATTTTATCAATCAAACTCTGCAATTTCTATAATGCATCTTCCGTATGCTTAAAAATTTACATTGTTGGTTGAAATTTTTATCATTCTATCATTTTTTGGAAAAATACACAGGTTTAAACGTTTTTCAAAAGTCGAAAATTTTGTTAAACAATAATTCCTTTCAAACATATGTGATTGGTTTTCTAAAGAAAGTCCTCTAAGGTACTCGTGAAAAAACCCAAAGTAAAATTAATTAATAATCTCTATTTGAAATTGGCAAAAGCAAATAATTTTTCCGGGTTTAATAATTCGCTGCAAGCGATGTCAGTGTCGGTCGCTGTTCCTTCTTTCTTTCTCTCTGAATTGAGTCGCAGGTGCGAGAGCCCGCGCGAGTTGCAAAAAATATAAAACATACGAGCAGAGATTTTATCAGGAAACGCTAAGACAACTTATCCAGCCACCGTGTGTGTGTTATTTTGATTGTCTGTCTCTCGGCAACAGCACCACACTCTTGTAAAAAGGAAATTTATAATAGAGCAAAGTGAAATTTTACATAATTTTTATGTCAGCCGTTAATTAGACGCCTGAAATCGATTTAATCAATAAAAATTTTATGATGCGTATAGGGTGTGCGACCAGGAAATTGACGATTTTACTGCACATTCGCGATTATGATCTCTGCGGGCAGTCGCGGCTGCGTTTTATTAGCGCGCGCCTTGTCAAAGTCAATATGCAGTTAAAAAGTAATGGGCTGGCAGATGAGATTGAAAAGTTGCTGTACTTTCTTCGTAAATTCTCGCGGGCCCACTCGCGAGAATTAAATGACAAATAAATCCGACACCTCGTTTAATGAGATTGATCAAAATCTGCGCGCGTAAAACAAAAGTCACAGAGATGCTATCTTCAATGTATTAAAAAGAAATTCAAGCAGATCCAAAATTCAAATTTCACACTCTCAAATCTCTTTTAAATATAAATCATTTAAAAAAAGTTAAATCGAAATAAATCCTACAATACAGCAAACAAATTTGTTGAGAGTTTTAAACTAGAGTTTATCCGCTTAAAATTCCACATAATTTCAACACAATTTTGGAAAAAATATCCAACAATTCGGAGATTTAATAGAAACATTGGAGAAACATCTTATTTAAAATATAATTTCTTCGACAATTGATTAATTTAATGAAGGGTTTATTCTTCTTATTATCATCAGATGACAAAAGGTTTTGATGGTAGGCCAGTAATTTATATTTAATTACAATCAGTCCATGCTTTTTGAAGTTTTATATTATAATTTTTATAAAATGAAATATTAGTATTGGTATGAAAACGAAAGTCACATAATTATTAAATTGTGTAAAAGTATATTAAAAAAAATTATAAAAAAAAACAAATAATATGTAACAAAAAAAGGTTTAAATATGAAATATAAAATAATATTTAATACATTAGCCAAAAATTTTTAAATAAATTAATATTAATGCACTATAACTTTATCAAAACTTATCAACCAAAATTTGCAATGGAAAGGTAAATTAGTTTATAATTGGCACATCTAATTTGGAAATATTTTTAAAGAATTGGCAAAATTCAAACAACAATGTAACAAATTACGGCAAAATCTAATTAATTTTTAATTGATTAACCTTAATAAATTTCAATATTTTGTAAAAAAAAAAAATAATTATAAATGGAACTGTTATTTGCTTTGGATAATTTACAAGATTTATTCTTCTTTTTTATTCAGAAGCAATTTTGATTTTGTCTCAAATGAATGAATGAAATGAATTTAGGACATTTCCTTTGTTAGATTTGGAGCTGAAATGTTTTTCCGAGTGGGACAGAAGCTGGGCATTCCCATAAATCACGACGTCTCTCGTGAAGCAATTGGCAGAAAACGTTGGGTTCAGCATTAATCGGCAATAAATTCAGCGTTTGTCACCCACCAGGCATGTATATTGTGTGTGCAGGGAGGGTCGCTTGGAAATTTAAATGCGGAGGAGAGCGAGAGAGAGAGAGAGAGTTTCTATGCAAAGAATAATTTAGACACAATTCGGTATCGCTGCAATTTGATCTACGCATAATTTTTCCCGGCAACAAGTTTTGTATATCTCGAGTGAAAATCGCTGCGTGTCCTTTCAGCCAGTTCATTTCTGCCGCCAAATTGCTCATTAATCTTGCGGCTTTTTGCGCCGAGTGAGGCATTATTAACTCATTAAGCGGTTCGATCCGGACTTTTTGCACACGTCGCCTTTGCTGGCCGATGAACTTGCAAAATGCAAAATAAATCAGATAATTTTTTCCAAAACAGATTTTTTTTCTCTTATAGTAAAAAATTTGAGATAAAGAATTTCACTTTTACATTATTTTGAAATAATTTAATTCGTCATAAAAAAAACTGGCACGATTTCCGTTTCATTTTGAGCCTCTCATTGAGACCGTGTTTTTATTTAAAATCTAGTACGGCGCAACATAATCAAGAGTGATAAATGCGCCGTGTTTTGACCATTTACGTCTGCTTAGAATCGAACCCACTGGCCTAGTAATCGCAGCTCGCTTTGTTTTCTGCAGCCACTTTCAAACGCGCGGACACTTTTCTTGTGCGACCAACACCTGCATTCAAGTCGTTCATCACAAGCCTACGCTCGGCCGCAACAAATGTCACTGAAATCAAATAAAATCTCTACTTCCACCTGTGCTTAAATTATCCGCGCGGATTAGGTAATGAGGCAGGTGCAGTAAAAGCAGGCAGGCGATGATGGATGAGGATGGAAAACAGAATATTGCAGCTTTTCCCATTAATCCAAAGTGCAACTTGAATGGGCTGTCATTTGTTCAGCTAATTGGCTGCATTCAAGTTGCCAACCTAAATGCTTTTTATAGAAGGGATTAATTTCATTTTCAACTATAAATTGTTGAAAATAAATTTTAATCTCCTCGGCAAATTCCAATCTGATGAAATGACATAAATTTTACCGGTTTAAGCGCATAATCAGATCTTTCAATTGAAAGAAACTTTGATACCGAAAAAAAATTGTTTTAATATATTTTAAACTTGAAAAAAGGTTGAAGCTGATTGCATTGTGCATTATTTATTTAATCAATGTCCGGCGCTGCTTTTGATTATGTATCTGGATTCCTCTTGCCGGTTTTGTTCTCGGAATTCTGCTCCAATTTCGCGGTGCAAGCGCGAGTCTTTTTTACCCAGATATTGAGCAACGAGAGAACCGTCTTGTTCGCTCGATCTCAAAAAGCCGATTAAGGACAAGGCCGCCAGGAAATTATTTCTTGCTCCTCACTTTTCAGCCTGAAATATTTGAGTGATAAAAGCTCTGCCAAAAACTTGATCAATCACTCACAGTAGTTTCTAGCTTTAAATTAATAGAATTTTTTACTTCGAAGAACAATTTTTACAGAGTTCAGAAGTATCGTAAAATTGATATTGTTACTTATTAATAATTTTAGAGTTTTTTTTTTAATGATTGAATAAAGCTAGAATTAATAATTTTAATTATCTTTAGGCCCATTTTGCAAGTTCAATGTGTGCAAAGGTGTTGTTGAGAAAATAAAAGTTGCCTGAGAACCCTCTCACCGGAGAGCCCATTTACCCTTTAATTGGCCGCGAATTATGAGTCATAAAAACGGCACCACGCGCCGCGCAAAAGAGCTTTCGCCGTTTCTGAAATTTGCGTCTTTTTTGGCGAGAAAAATTAGCATTCAAGTCGGCACGTCCACTTTATTGCCGGATATTACGGCACCGGCCGCTCGCAGATTGCGGATAAAAAAGCGGACCTAGTTTTGCAACAACAAAAATAAAACACTCTCCAATATAAAGTCGTGCGCAAGTGCCAGCTGCGCTTTTTCCAATTGCGGTCAAAATTTATTTGCTCTCGGAGAATAAATCAAATTCTTCTAAAATTGATCTGTTATATTTTATTTCAAGTTTATTGTTAAATAATTACTTTTATCTTAAAAAACTGTATTCTTAATTTTAAAATTTAAATTCATTTAAATTTTTAGTTTCAATAAATATATGTACTCATAATTTTATTGAAATAAATGTTCTTATTATACTCTGGCCATTAAAAAATCAGTTCTATTTTTGATTTAATCAGTTTGAAATAAAAATACAATAATTTCACCAATGTATGGATTGAAATAACGGATGTTTTTTCAAATATTCGTAAGCGTTGTTGACATAGCAATTAATTAATTATAGGTAAACTGATTAATTTCGTATTAAATTTGATTAAGAAGGAAATTTAGGTATTGATACTTGAAGTGAGTCAAAGTTACTTTGTGTGCGACTGAATATTAATTTATTTTATTTACTTTGAGGGCGTGAATATTCCGTTTCATTTGACGAAGGTGAACCGTTAGTGGAGTATTTAACACAGGGTCATCTCCTCCCTGTCGCGCTCTGCCTCTGGTAACCAGTTTCATCTCGCGAGTGGAGGTCGGAAAAAATTATGCAACAAAGCCAGATCGACTCACTTACGTGAGCTCAAAAGCGGCCAAATGCGCTCCACATAAGATGATATGTGGACCCGAGCAAAAAATGTGACACTTCTCGCACGCCACCTCGACAAGTTTGTGCATAAATTAAAATATACCGTGTGCGTTGCAAAATTACTTAACGCGTGGAGATTGCTGACCGGCTCTGCGAAACGGCCGCAACAAGGCTAAAATTGTAAAATTAAAACATCACATTATGTAAATAAAATAGCAGAAAAAGAATTATAATTCATATTTAGTTTGATTTATTTGCCTACTTTATTTAATGCAAATTGTTTCTTATTTCTTGAATCTCTCTGTAAGCTCAATTACTTGATGTTTCTTAAATTTCCACCCTATTAAGTTTAATTTGATCACAATATAAGTCAGATTAATAGATGAGTTGCTTTTACAATTAAAATGTTTTTGGTATTTCTGATTAAGTGAGTCTGGCAGATTCTCATCAGCGCCATTTGCTCTCACATGATATTTTAATTAGAAAAAAAACTATCACTCACAATAGTTATACAAAATGATCATTTTATTTTATGATCAATTTGTTATTTTTTTCTTCATTTTTTTAAAATTATATATTATGAGGATCAAACTGAAAGTAAGTGTCTTTATTTGATAAAATACTCAAAAAATTTCTCTATATCCTAATTAAGCAATATTTCAGAGCGAATTATTTCAGTTTGAAAGTCGATTGCTCAATAAAATAATAGATTTGGAATTAAGTTGGTTGTTAGAAAAAAGGGATTAAATGATTGAAAGGCGATTCTGTGGAGCGTGACTGGCTCCATAACTGGATGGAATTCTTCTTACAACTCGGCCGATTTTAATAATTATGGTTTGTCCAGATGTAAAAATAGCGAGCGTGTGTCCCTGACACATTGGAAGCAACACAAATTATACCGACCCAATCAGTCAAACCGCACACTCAAAACGGATTTGCCACCGACGCAGCAAAAAACAAAGCGAAAAAAGCTGGAGCCCGCGCTCCGCTGGTCACCTGCAGACGGCACGCGATCGCTTTTGTATATATTTATTCCCACCTGCTCAACCGTGTAATCAATAAGCGTCCGCGTCTCATTAGCGGAGCAAATGACACATTCCTGCACAATCATCCGTGACTTTCTAATTATCAAACGTGTCTGTGAAAATTACAAGAATTGTGAGAAAAAGAAGCGTCGATTTTGTTTATTTCAGTATTTTTTCTTTAGGGAAAATTGAACTCTTCAATTAAACTTTAGACAGACGGTTTCAATTAATGAATTCAATATTATGACCAAAATGAATTAGCAAAATTCAACCTCCAATGGATAAATCACAACTGCTATTTGTTTTCCTGTTGATTCTTAGATAAAAATATTTACTGTAATTTACATTATTATCTCTTTTTTAGCCTCACGAATGAATTTTAACAATTCATAGCACGTTTCTTTATGTAAAATATTTCTATTGGGGTATTTCAGAGTTTTGCAAATTATTTTACTTAATTTTGAATCGAAAACAATCTGATTGTGAATTTTTGTTGCAACCTGACTGATATTTTAAACGGTTTCACTTTTGTCGAGGAACAATATTGCGGGAGCATCTCAATGATATTCACTTGTGCAAATAATACAAGAGTTTCGACCGGACGAGCCACGCCCCGGCAAATTATAAATCGTTCTCCAACCGCTGGACCACGTGATGGAAAAGAAAGTAAAGCAGATCCAAGCGCGCATTCCACGCGACAATACATGATGACACACACACCAAGGGCGGCGCCGCGTCAATCGAGCGAGGCGTCGGCGCCGCTTGGCGCCGAAACCGATCTCCTTTGAATGAACCTTGAATGCGCGGCGCGAGAGTAAAAGTGTAACAAGCAAACAAGGTATGAGAGAGATTATTGGGCCTTGGCGCAAAATTTAATTCCAGGTGCAACAAACACAATTCAATTGCACGATGAATTATTGCTGGGAAAAGCTAAACATATTATTTAATTTTCAGCGCAGCCTTGAGATATATTCTGATGCAATCTCTTTTCCCAATTTAAAATGAAGCAAAAACTAAATTAAATAAAAGTATACGATTGGGGCTTTAAAAGTAATTGTTGGGAATTATAATCAAAATTAAATACATTTTATAAATGGTATCAATTTTTTTTATCCATTTGATATAGTTTTTAGACCAATAACACACATCACATATTATTGAATTTTTGTAGTTATAAATTTAATTATACTATAAAAACATCAAAACCAAGTTAATTTCTTTGAACAGTTAAAAAGGCGTTTTTATTTTTAGTCTCGCATAATTTTTTTTAAATCTGGGTGCTAAATTCTTCTATTTGGTGAATAAATGTTGGAGCTCTGATAAAAAAGAGACTTTTCATACCAGTGTGTAAAAGCTGCTCATTGACAAGTGGCAGATTTATTGAAAGATTTTCACGCCAAGACAAGTAGTGTAATAATTTATGCGTGCTAATTAAACTAGCACCGTGTAAAAAGTTGTACTCTTTTCTAATTATCGCGCAGGCGTGGTAATTATAAATTAATGTCTGCACACGCTGGATTTTTGCAAACGCGAATTTCTCGTCTCGGATTTGACGCCGTTAATTAGGAGAGAAAGAGGACCACCGTGCAGTTGTGACAACTCATTAGCATGCAAAAAGCTAATCCATTATTTCTCTAGAGACACAAAAAACTGGGTTGCAAAGCATGCTTCCTGTTTAGTCTTTAATTATGTAAACTAGGAAAACGGAAACCATTTGCATTTTAATCCAAAGGTTGTATATAAAAAATTATGTATAAATCAGAAAACTGAAAAAATAATTAAAAATCAAGTTATTTGATCCCCGTTGTTTTATTAAAAGTTTTTAACCTTGGCGAAGAATTTCATTGTTGATTTTTTCCTTGTTTTTGTCGGCGCGAGCCACGGATTTGGCTCGTTTAGCAGAAAATTGGAGTCGATCATTAATCAATCGAGTGGCTTAGCCGCGAGAGAGCAATAAATAAGGGCCAACAGATTCATCTGCGGTCCCACATTCCAGTTCAGTGACCAAAACGCCAGCCTTCACAATGCCTTGCCGTGGGCTAAAGAAAAAAAACACACACCGCTCTGTTGTGACGAGGCGGGGAAATTTCCTCAACCAATTTCGTGTTTTTCAAAGCGACCTCAGCTTAAGAAATTTCAAAATGTGTTACGCCTTCATCGAGGCAAAATATCATTTGGTATTCATATTGAAATTACTTTTTAGAAAAGTTAATACCGAATTTTAGATTTTAAAATTAAAATTTTAAGGGTTTATTGAATATAATTAATTATGAACATTTATTAAATATTTATTAGTATTTACTTGCTGCTTTTTAGTTAATTTATTTTAAAAATTTCTAAAAAATGTTTTAATATTTTGCATAATTTTAATATTTCAATCATTGATAATATTCTTGACTGGCTGCATCAATTTTGTGTTATTACGATTTGCGCAATGTCGCTGTTGGAATCTGGTTTCTGAACGTAATAACTCGATCAGGGAAATTTCACATGATCCCGAGCTGCATCCTTGACCGAGTGAATTTCGTTCCATCTAATAACCATCGGCGGCGGCGGCGACGTTATGATAATTAGGCCGTGCGCAATACAATTTTTTTTACTTCTATCGCTAAACTCGTTTCCTCAATTAATTACCTCCCATGATTTATCTCTGCAATGGAAAGTATAGGAGCAGATTTATAATATTACAAACTGGATTTCCCTTTTATATGCGAGTTCTTTCCGTCTCACATTTATCTTAAAAAAATATATTATACATAACAAGTCGATCTATTTATTTGTTTCCAAAAATCTTCTTAAGTACTTGGCGAAAAGTTTGATCACTTGTTAATTTGTTTGAAACACAACTTTGGAATAAAAAGTTTCAAAAAAAAAAAAAAAAAAATCTTCCAAACAAAGTTTATCTCTCGCTAATGGTTGGAATCATCTTGTCCGTCATCAATAACACGACAAAGTGCACCCAATTTAATTCCCACGTGCAAATGATTGATGCTTAGATTAAAAAGCAATATACACGTGCTGAGAGGAGGAATAATTAATGAGTCCTCGCCTGACACACGATGCGAATCGCCATTCAACTCCAGGGAACAACACCAGTTTTTCCCACGCGATTTTTTTTTAACAAATTTCAAACAAAGCAAAATGTAAAAATATCAATCCTGATTAAAAAATGTGCGAAACAATCTGTGTTTGAGAAAGTTTGTATTGGAAGGTTGGAGGTACCTGTAAAGACCTACAAATTTCAATTACTTAGGTGAATTTAATAGAGACAAAAGCTAAAATTGAGTAATTGGTTTACTTATCTAGATTCTTGTGTGGTCGATGCGTTTATATTGTCGATTATCATTTTATTTTTACCAAATTCATTTTCAAAACAATTATACTTGTGTTTCCCAGTTAATTCAAAATTGTTTTTAATTCCGAAAAGAAAGACTTTGTAATTCTGAAATAGTCAAATTTCTTTGAGTTGCAATTTTATTTTGAATCTCGTTGGCTTCATAAATTTTTATCAGCCTTATCAATTTCAATAAAAAATTGTGAGAAATGAATTCGTAGATTAAAAAGGTCAACTCAGAATTCATGTGATGATGATGCGAATAAATTTATTACGGCGCGATCATGGATGGCTCGAAATCGCTTTGAGGAGAACCTTGATCTTCACTTTTGCTTCTCACTTGCGCGATCATCGACACAGACACGCGCTCTAACAAAATTAAATAAATAATTTACTGAATTATACGCAAGAAACTATGGTCACCGAGAAAGAAAGTTCCTAGAAGCAGAGTTATGCGCAATAATAATTTTAATTTTGTGAAATTATTATGAATTACTGGTCAAAAACGTATATAACTCTGCTCCTAGCAAAGCTACGTCGAAATTCCGGGTACCAAAATGCTCCTCTAAACATTCTCTTTCAAACCATGTGCCATACATTGGGAAAATGTTCCAAAAAGGTCACGGGTCACGGAGGTCAATGACCTTAAGTGACCCAATCACCATGTGCAGTACATGGTCTGATAGAACTAAAGAGAATCACGTTGTGTTATTAGGTGTTGTGAGGTATTTTGAACAGAAAAGAAGTTATTCGGGTTCAAAATTAATTTTCAAGTTCGAGAGCTTAAAAAAGTGCTAAAAACCATGTTTTTCGGTCTTTTTATTTTTATTTAAAAAAACTAAGAATTAACCCATCTTTTTTATTGACTTATATTATGTAAAATTTTACGTTCTACAAAATGGCTATCTCAGATTGCTGAAAAAAGTGTCGGCTAACCATCAACTTTGAGGTCAAAGGTCACGAGGTCACCGAAAGTGACCTTGACCCGTGACCCACAATTTTCCGTCTATCAGCAAAGTTATAGAGGGCGACGAGACCAGTTCAACAGTGCCCGGAATTTTGTTCTACGACCATGGGAAGCCAAGATACAGCCGTTTGAAAATTTCAAAAACCCAAATTTGAGCGTCCCGAAAAACCCGCAAATTTTGAGATATCGGGGGAAACCTATATATTTTTGGAAACCTCAAATCTTGGTCTTTCACCCTATCAATTATGGTTTTGCTCAGTTGACGCTGGCCAGCACACTGCTGCTTTGGGAAACTTTTGCTCCCATTTAATTAAAATTTAACCTATGCAATAAATACTATAATGAAAAAATATTTACAAAACGTCTTGGAAAAATCGTGGAGCCATATATGTTACTCGATACGTTTTTGGGTCTTCGTCGCACGCAAATGTGATCTCATTTGGTGGTTTTATGATTTGTTTTGCGGCGCCACCGCGACTGCTGGATTGCGGACGGGAGGTTGTTGGTGAAAGTGAGCATATTTTTGCAGAGATCCTGCGTGTTTTTATTTGCCTCTCTCGGTGCAGGTGACATTGTAACAATATTACACGTGAAATAAAGTTGCTCATTTGCATTCGTGCGAAGGCCCAATTATATTATTCTCGAGATTTTGGTCTCGTTGCGCAATTAAACGAGGTGACAGAGCTGGGCGAGGTGCTAATTGCCATTTCGACGCAAAATAACCCGTTTCGGATCGATTTTGCAAAACACGACCTTCTCAACGCGACTTGGTTTGCCGATTCGCGGCCGTAAAATAAATCCATTTTGCTATTAAGGCGCCGCGCGGCCTACACGTCTTTTGAATAATGCGAGGCGCCCATTTAAGAAAGTGGCCCATTTACGTCAGCGCTTAATTGAGTGCGTAAAACTGCCTAGAATGTAATTATTTCAAACACACACATCGATTGAAAGTACATTGCTCAATTGATAAATATGGAAAAGAGGTATTAATTTTTATTAGAACATCACGCCGCTCTTGCAAGTGTGATGAAAATAAATCACAATAAGCGAGGAGGTGAACCAAATAAATCGCAATGATTGTAAAAAATGCAAATGATCATTTCTCAATTGCATTTATTTGCACAAATGAGGTAAGCGAGGATTTAATTTTTAGTCTCGGTTAAATTTTTCCTTTCAATTTAATATAATAATAATTTAACATTTTTATTTATTAAAATTTACATTTGGAAGTGTTAATATAAGTAATGGATACGTTTTTGTTTTATACGGAAGGTTTTTGTTTTTGTATTTAATTTATTTAGAAACTAAATTATAATTAAATATAAATTTATATATCAAAAGTCCTGTCAATTTGAGTCTCCGTTAGATACTAAATTTGAGCCCCCTTGGTAAAATAATTTTGAAAATTACCTGGTGCAGCGACTGGAACGATGATCAAATTGATGACGGCTGCCGCTCTCAGGGCTGGCTGGGCTTTTTCGAGAAATCACTCACTTTGGGACCGAATTCGCAACTGGCACTTTGATCACAACATATCTCAGCTGTCTCTTTGTAAACCCCGTCCCCTCATTTTCCCTCTGTTTACGCAGCAAAAAAGGGTGCGATTGCAGAATGCACTGATTATTAGCTTACAAATTTCAAGTGGTTGAGCGCTCTGAAAAAAGTGTTCGTCTTAGAAAAATTGATCAATTTTACAAAAGAGAAAGGGAAAAATGAAACTTTATACAAACGCTTAATTATTTTACGTTGCCACCGATGACAATTTTGAGTTGTTATTTATTGCGTTAAGGCGAGGTAAATTTTAAAAGGTTTTTTAAAATTAATCAATCTTTCAAAGACGAACACTTTTTCCTGGCCACATCAAAATTTGGAAGCTAAAATTATTGCATTACGCAATCACGCCCTTTTTTGTTGCATTAAAGGAGGGGAAATGAGGGGGCGGGGTCAGTGATTGTTTACAAAGAGCCAGGTGGTGTTGTGATTTAAGTGTCAGTTCCGAAATCGGTCCCAAATTGAGTGATTTTTCAAAAAAGCCCAGCCAAGTCAGGTCCCTGAAAAGCGACAAGCGGCGGCCGTCCTAAATTTGATCATCGTTCAAGCCAGGTAATTTCCATTTTCAAATTAATTTTACTTTTGCCATAAGACTGGGCTCAAATTTTTTATCGTCAAATTGACTGAACTTTTTCTCGGCTGTAATTTTCGTAATTTCATTTCATTAACAAATTAATAAGGACCGTGCTGTGCAATGCAGTTTTTTTAAATCGTTTATTATAATTTAAAAATTCAAGCAACTTGTTCTTTATTTAATTTTCCCATTATTGAAAATGGGAGAATTTTTTCAATTTTTTAATGTAATCTTGACAGATTTCTTTCACTTTTTCCGTCACAGTCACTTCCAGGAAACTTGTGGGAAATAACCGGCGGAGAATGAGCCAATTACAAGCCTTGAAAGTGTCAAATTTTGATTGATAACCGAGGAAAGTTTTGATTTTTCACAGCGCAAATTAAAGCGCACCCCGCGGCGCCAATTATTTTATTCGCAATTTATTTGCATTAGCATACGCGCGTGTACGTCACAAACAGCCAAGTTACGACATATTTCTTGACCATGGGTAAAAATCTTCAAATTGCCCGCATGCTAATTTGTATTTTATAAATTGGGGCGGCGCACCAGAATTATAAAACAAAATATATAAATTATCCGCGTGCAGTAAATTTACCAAATTACACGCCCATATCATCTGATGAAACCCGCGATGCGTGACCTGGATAGATAAATCACTCAGGGTGCTTAATTAAAATTTAATCGAACAAGTAAAAATTTGTTCTTCGGCAGGGTGGGCAAAACGCCGAGGATGGTTGGCGCCTGAAACGCGACCTTTGCGCCAACGCGATTCGTATCTTTCGCATTTCGAGCCAAAATAACGCTCTCGATGCCCAATTATAGAACAACCGCGGTGAAAGTGATTTCGGCCGCCTCTTGACATTTTTATTATTTGATACTTTTTTGCCCCGGAATGAGGAAATACATATACATATTAATTTGAATTTACGTATTCATTGATAGGAAATTAATCTAGTTGAAATTGATATATTTTGTATAAAAAGCTGCTTTCAAACAGGCTTTCCCTCGCGGGTTTGTAATTATTATATTTATTTTTACCGACGAAAAATGCAAAACTAGAAATCTTGTCGGACAAAACCGCGCAGTGCTCCCGATTATTCCTTCATTGTCTCGCGACGGCCATTTGATATATTCATTTATGAAGCTAATCATGCTAATGAACGCCTGTCATCACAGAGCGTGTCACATTATGAAATACAAACTTGAAAATAATTTATGCGATTGTTTCAATTTAAAATAGGGTGAAAATAAGGATGAAAATTGAGATTTCTCCTCATGGGTGGAAATCAAACATTTTTAGAAGAAAACCTATCTCAAGGGCATGAATTTTTTTCTGGTTAAAAACGGAACAATAGTTATGATTCCTGGACTAAATAAAAATTCATGATCAATGTGTTGGAAAATTTCTGTAATATATTAATTTGCCGAATAAAAGGTTTGAGTGGAATTGAATAGGAATTTTTGAAAGATGAAAACTCCTCTAGCTTGAAAGTTATTCAAACCAAGTCTGCTCTCCTATGGTGTTACAGTTAGTCAAAGTGAACTTTCATTGAACACTTGCTCACTCATTTGCAAGGAGCCCACGGTGCTATCCCGTCCGTCGCATCTACACAATTAAATTTTCAAATTTCCCATGCTGAAAATTTGCATAACCCGTCCCTAGGTATGCGCGTCTCTTTCGCTCACTCACTCACTCAAAGAGAGACCAATAATAATTAATGACTCCATTGTGTGCAGTTGCTACACTTTTCTAACGTTGCATATGCGATGCAGAAAAGTTGAAGAGATCGTTAAATTGTGATAAATTGCTTCCAATTCCTCGATAAATCTCGCTCAAGGTTGTTCGCTCTCTCTCTCGTTTCGACCTGAAATCCAAGCAAAAGTCTTTTACAAAAAATAAAACACGTTTTTTTTTTTAATTGAAACGGACGAAATAATAAAATTGCACTTTAATTTTATACAAAAAAATCTCGTTAAAACTTAACGACGCGCGCCTCAATTTAGGGACCGGAACGATTAAAAATTTGGCGTAAGCAAAGGAGCTGTTTTTGTACAAACTGATTTTGCATCTGCGCGAACCCGTTCTCGCTCGGCAATAATCATAATGATTGGCACGAATCCAAACAGCAAATTTCCTCTACTTGCGCAAAAAGTGAAATAAATCGCAATGCCTGAGAGGGATGTTTTGAAACAAATATCTCGCGCGTTTATAAATAAAAAAAGTTTCTGCATAAATCGAGAGACAGAGTGAAAGCTTGATTTGATATATATATAATTGAAATTAAATCATTGCGAGTGTAAATTCAGCGCGCAATAAAATCCCGCGGCGAAAAATAAAAACGTCCTTGCAGAAGCAGAGCGACCGAGTTATGCAACCTTCGGCGAAGGAGAAATTTTAATTGTTGGCTCCATTTTTGGATCGTGCGAAAACGTGACAATCTCGGCAGTTTATCTTGAAATTTGATATCCACGGCATTGTTTTTTAAGACATAATCAAATCGTCAAAGAACAACAAAGGAAAAATTTATGTTGATCTCAAATATGACCGTCGACAAAATTTGACGACCATGCCGTTTTTAAAAATCCATTTGACTCTTGGAAAAGAAACAAAACTCCTTGGCCGCTTTTAATTAAGAAGAAAAAAATTAAAAGGATGTCAAAATTAATATAAGATCTTCTACATCTAGCTTTGAATTTGATTATTTGTAACAAAAAATTGCAAACTTAATAAGACATGAATTTTTAATTGATAAATTCGAAAGCATCTGAGGTTTGTATAAAATTTGCAAAACTTATCTTTCTTCCAGATTTTATCTCTCAATTTAATTTTTAAGTCAATATACTTGTTAAAATATTTTTACTCCTTTCTTTCCTCTTAAAAATGCTGTAATAAAATTAAGAAACCATTTCCTCTCATAATTTTTTGTAATGATTTTCGAGGGATCCACTTTTTCTTTTCAGTTGCAATTCAACTTTTCCCACATTTATTATTATTTTTACATTTTATTGCACCTGTGGTATATAATTTAAGCTAATTTTTCGCGCAAATCCAGGAAGGAGGAAATCGCAGTTTTTGTAAAGAAATTGGAAAGCCGCGGCTAATGATAATGTGCAGATCTCGAATGAGAGATTAAAACTTCAATGTGTAATTATATGCAAGGCATGTTGGCCGTCGATCGAATGTATTGAAAAGGAAATTGCTGGGATTGAAGGCCCGAGGGCGACATTTGCTTCCGCCCCGGCACCTTTTATGATGCGCGTTCGAGCCAAAAGGTCTTTTCATTTGCATGTTTTATGAATGGATTCGAGTCGGTTTTCTATTTTATTGTTCGCTATAATAAGAATGATATATATTTTGACAACGAATTTTCACTCGCACAATTCTCGTTCGTGCGCTTTGATTTCCGACCGCCGGCGATTCGGCGAGTAAAAAAAAAAAACTCGTCCAGCTCTCGATCAGAGATGGATTTTGTTTATTGTGACTCGCGTCATAAAAGAGAGTTTTGGCCAAAAGAGACAACGGTATATTGCTAATTTGCTCAAAATCACAGTCATTAAAGGCAATTAAAATGGATGCCAAGTTTAATTTTTGCTCTAGGAAATTATTGTATATATTTTTCCTGTAATTTTATTTTATTATAAAATTTAATCCTATTTTAATATATTTACTTATAAATATCAACAAATAAAGTTTCTAAAATTGTAATAAACTGTAAATCTGAAATGAATCACTTTGTTCGATCCGATATCCTAAATTTAAGCCAATAATGCAATATTTAATCACAAAATCTTTGTAACTTTGAAAAGAAAATTCAATTCAAATTTTTTCTAATTTCTTTCATTATATTTATATAACAATTGTGTACGTTGCATAGATTAAATTTAAATACAAATTGATTGGCAAATAGACTAAAATGGGCCAGGTGCGTCTGTTATTTTCGAATCCAAGGAAGCCTGCAAATTCGACTCTGGTCAGCTGCAGCAGGCGCCGCCACACGCCAGCATCCAAGGCAGCTTTTGAAACAACAAACTTGAACTCGGCGTCTCTCTCTCTTGATGTATAATATTTTATTGTTTTGTTCCCATGACCTTAAAATACCAGAGCGCGCCGCGACGAGAGAAGCAAAAGTATCAAAATTTCGTTTTCGTTTTCCGAGAGAGTGATAGAAAGAAAGAAAGAGGGACTCAATTAAAATCAATGTCAGGAATAAATATATAGATTTGGCAGCAGGTGGAGTAGAAAACCGACCGAGTTATAATTGCAGTTTTTTAATAACAAGAGAGACGTGACACAGATTTCATTAACAGCGAGAGTGCGACGGAGGTCCAGGTCAGTCCCAGGAATTAAGAGAGAGAAGATCAAAACATCTCCAGGCGCTTAGGCTAATTCGTTTCTCGCGGATTTGCTCTGCTTCAAAATCAATCAGTATTTAAAAAAATAAATTCTAAAATAATTCAAATAATTTAAAGGTGGAAATTTTTTAAATAATAATTAATTATAAAGTTAAACTAAAAAAACCCGAACAAATATTTCACCAATTTCATGCGTTAAAGTCTCCAGTTAATTTATAATAATTTTATTTGGACCCAAAAGAATGTTTCTTTTTAAATTTTTTTAGCAATTTTTTATTTTTTATTTGCAAGTAATAAAAGAATTTTTTTTATAGAAGTTGTCCACATTGTTACAATACATTGTTCACATTACTTCGCTGAAGATAATTTATTTATTTAAAAAAAGCAATTGTTGGAAAAACGGCACAACCACTAGCAAGAATTTTGCTAAAACATCCGAAATCAAAAAGACCACATCCGCCGCAGTGAGTTTATTTTAATTGGTTTTAATTATAGCTTATTTTGATCAGTCATATTTCAATTTAAGGTTTTGGTATCTTTCAATGGATTTTAAACCGATTTATTGAGGTTTATTTTCACTTTTAAGCAACACTCTGGACACGTCTGTGCAACGGGTTGCAGAAAAAACCCCTCCCCTTTGTGTAATATTTAAAAAAAAAGTAAAATTTCAATTCAATTCTTTTAATTCTATTTACTTTCAGTAAAATGAATCACAAGAAATGCAAATTGATTAGAAATTAATATGAAATTAGTGTTCGGATGAAAGGAGGTTCTCAAATTTCACGGTTCGCCCACTTGTTAGGATTCGGTGGCAGCCGCGGCGTCATTGTCGCATATTAATCGGGAGCGCACGTAGGTGTCTCTCGCATCCACTGTTGCTGCTGTTATAATAAAAATAATAACAACAAACAAAGCGTGAGAACAGATTTTCCCTTGAAATTGCGGCGACCTCTCCACTTGGGTGACAGAAAATAGAAAAAATATATTTATAAATATTACATAAAGACGTGAAAATCATAACAGAAAACTCGATCGGCGACACGGATTCGGTTTCCCCCAGCGTCCTGCAGGCGGCACCAGCCAGGATCACCTTCTCTCTCTCTCTCTCTCTCTCTCTCGGAGGCTGGTGTGCGATTCGGAATATTTGTGAGAGGTGTGTGCGCTGCCTTACATTATATTCCTACCCATAAAGTTAACCTCTACTGCTGCCCAACTCGCTCTGCACTGCAAGGAGAAGGGAGGCTATAAAAGTTTTCACCACGCAACCAAGTCGGCTCTTGTGGAAAGTGAATCGAGCCAGCCAGGGTTGGCTCTGCTGATTGCAATTTGTGAATATATCCGTTTGGATTTTATTTAGTCCGCCTGTGCAGCCGCCAATGGTTTTCTGAACCTCCAGGATTACTTTCGACACCTGACTTTTGCTATGGCGATTATCAAGGTAAGAATCGTCGAATTTTGATTTTTCATTGCAAATTGCGGCGCGAAATCAATCCAAGTGAGAAAAAGTTGTGTAATTATTATCGCCGAAGCCGCCGCCGCCACCGAGGGTATCTCTTTTCCACCTGCGCTACTTTTGCACGCAGGTGGTAAAAGGGAAAGGCGACAACATCATTCTCACCAGATAAAGTCATTAGCGCTCGCAATTCAAACGATTTCCCAGACTCGAGATCAAATCAATTAATTTTTGTTTCGAGCTTTGAAATGAGTTAATCTTGCAGATTGCCCTGATCGCCGTCTTGGCTGTGGCCGTCGCTGCCAGGCCTGGAGACAAAGATGATAAGGTAATTTTTATTTTAGAATTGTTCTTCCCCAAACCCAGAATTAAATAATAATCTAAAAAGCTAATTTCTTTTGATATGCGTATGGTAAAAAAAGTAATAAAAAATGGCGCGCACATACCTCGCCCGGAGCTAAATTTCCTCTACGCAGACAGTAAAAAATTGCAGCGAGAATTTTAAATAATCATTATCACACCTGAAGTTATTAGGGCCTTTTTGTTTCTCTCTCGCTCGAGATCAGTCACGTGCTTTAAAAAGGGAAACTACTTTCCTGGCTGGCTGACCAAGAGGTGCAGATCGGATTTCTTTCCCCCTTCATAATCGAGCCGGTTTAATCTGCGGTAATTGATCCGTCTAAATTTAGAAAACAGGTGATTTTTTTTTGATAAGTAAAATTTTACTTTTAGAAATAATTTGATTTATGAAGAACATCTGCGACGACTCAAAAGAAAATTAACGCGCGCGTATTGAAAACTCGTTCTGAGCGGCCGGACTGCCGTGGCCCAAAAGTTGAAAGTGTGATTTGGAAACACACATGGGTGGGAGAGCTATTGGCCAATTTTGGCACCTGCCCAAAACGGGTTAATTGGATCACATTTTTACTCCAAATTCGGTTATGCGCGCGCCTGTTTGGTCAACACATTTTTTTTTTAATCAAATTTTTTTTTATATATATACAAAGATTATTTGGAGCATTAACTGGGCTCGAGGCTCTTTACTCATTCATTATCTATCGAGTATTTCAATTTATATTGGATAATTTTTTTTTTCATTCGTGAGATTTTGTTTCCGAAATCGATCAATTAGAAAGGAACATTTAAATCGTTTAATTTCACTCGTAGGCGAGAAAGAGAGCAAAGCATTTCTTCGAAAATAATTTAATTAAATTGTGAATTTCCCTTTGTGTGTATTGTTGCCGCACAACGTCTCATTTTAAGCGATATATACCGGTCGGGCAGGTTGTCTGTCTGTCTCTGCTGCATGGCAGCAATTTCAATTTGAACATTTATTATTCATGTTATTTATTCGAAAATTATTCAGCGAGCGGAGATATTTATTCGATGAAATAAGCACCTGCCGAGGAGATTTGGACGCAGGGAGGAGTCGCCGCCGTTAATTTCGCGACTTTTTCTTTTGCAGACCACCGCGCTAATAACAACAATCGCGTTGATTTACACTCTAGGACCGCTTTGTCTGTCTCTCTCGCTGCTCCGATTTAGATGAATATCTCGCGGGTGCCTCTCTCGCCTTATTCACTTTCACTGCGCTGCAGCGACAAACGGAACTACTTTGGAAAATCTTAATTTATGGTGATCGATAATCCATTGTGCCACTCTCCTTCTGCTCTCGGCCCACAGCTTTTGTTGCAAACACACGCGTCTTGCTTTTATTTGCAATTTAAATCGTTAGAATTCCGCCACCGCTGTAATTGTGGGCGATTATGCCACCTGTAAAAAAACACACACTTTCCAAATTTGCATCATTGTTAAATATAAAATAAGTGCATGGGAAATGAAGTCGGTGGTTCTTGTGGGAAATAAAAAATGCAGTTTAACAATAATTAATGGCGTTAATTAGCAAAATATTCTCTCCTATTGTGTTCTTTTTTTAATTTTTTCGTCGAAAAGTTATCAATTCCAAAATCCTTGTTGTGTAAAAGTACAAACGTTTTTTTCTGCAAATTATTTTTCGTCAAATTCTCTCCAACTATTGCATTATTTTTTTCTTATTTTGATATTTTCATTATATTTCTTAATTTGTATTGACTAAAAGTTTAATCAAATCATAACTTTTGAGCGTTTCCATTCAACTTATTTAAATTTTATTTACATTCGCCGTTTAACATATTATTTTGAAGAGCTCGTCACGGTCATTTAAGGAGGCTGGTTTGGATTGAATTGGGCCGTGACTCGTACCACCTGGTATGGTCAAAAGAACCGAGGCTGGCGCGATAATTTAGCTGGGCCGTGCGTGTCTGACCTTGATCTATTGCAGACAATAAATATGGTATCAATTATGCCGTGTCTTTGTCTTGCTGCTGAATCACCGCAAATGATAACAACGCGCTGTAAAATCGCAGAGTTTAATTGGCCCCGTTGATCTTTTTTGTGCAGGTTGCGACACGTACGCGCGCAGATTTATTATATTAGTTAACATCCTGCTCCACGAGTCAATAATTAATATTGGTGGAGATCGAGCAGCAGTCACTTTTGGAATTACAAAACCTACCTGCGTGCGCGGCGCCGACGAAAGTTGTCTCTAGCGGCAAAAGTCCCGCGCGCGCGCCGAGTAATGAGAGGAAAATTTAAATGTGTGCAGCTCACAAAACTGGTTCATTATGAATCTAGATCACACCGCGTGGCATTTCATCTTTTCCTCGTTTTTTTTTTATTCACTCAGATTGGATTTCTCTTGTTTGTGCGGACCTGCTGATCAATTATTTATTATTATATTTTATAAACTATAGACTAATGGTCGAGAGGTCCAGGTTGAATTTTAACAAAATTGATTATGGTTCGGCCGATTTCTAATTGTGGTCCTGCTTTCAGACGTCGCAGCCGTACGAGTTCGAGTACGAGGTAGCGGCCGGAGCCACGCCCCATTCCGGAGGCAGCAGTCATCAGGGTCACGCGGAGGCGCGCGTCGGCGACCACTCGGTGGGGCGGTACTTTGTGCAGCTTCCCGAGCAGGGCGCGCACACCCGCGTCAGCTACACCACCGACCTGTGGGGCTTCCACCCCGTCGTCTCCTACGGCTCCAAGAGCTCGTCGACGCGCTTCGCGTTCGGCGACCGCGCCATCGCCGCCCTCAAGGTCCAGGGCGCCGCCACCATCAACGAGCCCTCCACCGGCAGCATCGCCGGCAACCTGCCCGTCAGCATCGACTCGGCCGCCAAGGTTGGCAACGCCGACGTCACCGAGACCCTGCACAACATCCAGGCCGCCGGCAACCCTCCCATCCCCCAGCAGCTGGTCAAGGATCTGGACAACGCCAAGTTCCACCTGAACGCCGCCAACGGCGCCCCCGCCAACCCCAACAAGCAGGCCGTGCTCGCCCCCGCCCTGGTGCAGCAGGTCACCCCCGCCCCCTATTTGCACGCCGCCCCCGCCGTCGTCCACCAGCAGGTGCAACACCTCCAGCCCCAACCCGCCCCCGTCGTGCACCACGTTCAGCAGCCCTATCTGAACATCCACGAGCAGCAGAGGCAGGTCGCCCCCGTCGTCTACACCGAGTTCAACAGCAACAACCACGTCCTGGCCAACCAGCACCACCCCGTCAGCGTCACCCCCGCGCCCTTTGTCGTCTCCAGCACCCCCGTCGCTCACTACGCCTCCCCCACGCCCGCTCCGCAGCTGCTGCCCAGCCCCCACCCCGTCGTGCACTCCTCCGGGGGCCTCTTCACCGCCTCCACCCTGGCCCCGGCCGCCTTCAGCGTCACCCCCAGGCCATCCCTGTACCAACACGTCGCCGTCAGCAGCACCCCTCGCCCCATTTACGTCGCCGACGTTCAACCCCAGGTGCACCACGTCGCCGTTCCCCAGAAGGAAATCGTCCACGTTGACCGCCCCTACCCTGTCGAGGTGACCAAGTACGTCGAGAAGCCGGTTGAGGTGACCAAATACGTTGACCGCCCGGTTGAGGTTACCAAAATTGTTGAAAAGCCCGTTCACGTTCCTTACGAGGTCACCAAGTACGTTGATCGTCCTGTCGAAGTCACCAAATTCGTCGAGAAGCAAGTTCAAGTTCCCGTGGAGGTCACCAAATACGTCGACCGCCCTGTTCAGGTCACCAAGTACGTCGACAGGCCTGTGGAGGTTACCAAGTACGTTGATCGCCCCGTGCACGTCACCAAGTACGTCGACCGCCCTGTCGAGGTCACCAAATACGTGGACAGACCCGTCCAGGTGACCAAATTCGTTGACCGCCCCGTCGAAGTGACCAAGTACGTCGACCGCCCCGTCATCAAGCACGTGCCCGTTGAGAAGACGGTGGTCGTTCCCGGCCCTACCGTCGAGAAGCACATCCAGGTGCCCGTCACCAAGGTGGTCCAGGTTGACCGCCCTGTCCACCACGCGGTGCCAGTTCCCGTCCCCCACCCCGTGCCCTACGCCCAGTACGTGCTGAACGTGCCGTACCAGTACGGCGGCGGCTACGGCTACGGCGGCGGCTTCCAGGGCAAGGTCAGGAGCGAGTCTTACGCCGACGCCGCCCTCAAGCTGGAGGGGTGGAGGGCCAACGCCAAGGGCGCCAACCTTTACTCCGGATACGCCGGTGGCGCCAACCTGTACGCTGGAGGTGCCTCGAAGTACGGCCAGTACACCGAGGCCTACCTCAAGTCAGGGTTCGAGGGCGCTAGTCTCCGCACCGAAGGTGCCGACCTGAGAGGATTCAAGGTTAGCAAGACCCTGTACCCCGCCGCCGACTACCTGCCGCCCGTCGGCCCCACCAAGGTCACCCTCACCGTCGAGCCGCACTCGCACAAGATCGACTCCAAGGGCCGCACCCTGTGCGAGCTGCAGGGCAGCTTCAAGCCGCCCTTCGTCGCCTCGCGACTCCTCTCCACCTCCTACGACGACGGAACCTGGTAGAGAGGGTTCGTCTTTGTGTAATTAAGCATGTACCTTACATAGATAAATATATTGTACACCCCCTTCAAAAGGACTGACGGTCAAACAGTCTCCTCGATTAATTATTGGGAGTCGCGAACACGTGCGAAATTCTTTTCTCCTCTTTCCTTCGACTCATTTTTATATACATATAAATGCGATTATTTTTTTTTCGTATTCGCGCGCATCATCTCCAGTAGTTTTCCTCTTTTTCTCTCTGTCTCTCATCATCACGCGCACACGCATTGATTTTTATCTTATATTAGGATGTATTTTTAACTAACAAAGAAAGTACAGCGTCACTTGTGATAAAACGGACAAATTCATTAATGGCTTTTTGCTATCTTTTTATTATTTTTTATTATATTTCGCCGTCTAAGCCTCATGTAACACCCTCCATGTTGATTTTATCTTTAATTTGTATTAATTATTATCATAGGCCAATTTTCAAATAGAGTCAATATTGGTTGATTGTGTCATTATAGATATGTTAGTTCATTTTTTTGTAAGTGAGATGTCTTATTATTTTGTATATATACAAATTACGATGTTTAATAAAATTAAAGGAACCTCTTCATCAGCAAACACCTTTACTTCTTCATTATACTGCCTTTCTAAAATAAATCACCCTTGAATGTCATTTTTGATAAAATTAACAATCCAAATCATTTAATTATTTTGTTAATTCAAATCATTATTGAACAAAATATTGGTTGCTTAAAGGACCAATTAAACTGATAATAAGGTCAAAACCTTAAAATTAGATTTGACGAAACGTTGACAAAAGTTCAGTCTAATATAAATGTGGACTTTCCATTGTTCTCATAAAATTGATGATGATAGATTCCACACAGAAATAATTTATCAATCCAACGTTTTAACTGAGGTGATAGGCAACTTGCAGTTTATAGGAGCAAAGCCAGTTGCCTACTTACAGTGGTGTAAGATATTCTTTCACTGGCCCAACGTTGCATAGAGTTCACAACGGCAAACAAAACACAACTATTGCAATGCATAACTTCCTTAATTTTTAAAAAATGAGTTTAAAATGACTTTCAAAATTAACAAATTTAGTTAATTGTTTTTTAGCATTTTAATTTATTCTGGTGAGAATAAAAATTTAAATTTTAAAGGATTTCACTGGTCGAAGAGATCGGGCTTTTCCTCGTTGCAGAAAAATTGTTTTTAATCAAAAAACACAAATGGCTCTATTGTATTAGTCAGCGAGCAGCGCGTTTGCTCATGAAATATGTTGGTACTGGAATTTTGTTAGTTTTAAGTTTTTAATTTTTATGTTAAAATGTGGTGTTTTTTTTTCTATTTTGCTGATTTTTTGTATTTTTCTTGCTCATGAAACAGGGTCGCAGACCATGACCGGAACTGGTAGAGCCATTTGTGTTTTTTTGAATAAAAACAATTTTTCTGCAATGAGGAAAAGCCCGACATATTCATTTCCATGATCCTCTCCTCGAGTGTCAACTTCTTCAAACAAAATTACACCGGTTATTGGCAATTTTCAATTTTTGTATGGCAAAAGTGATTATCTTTGTTATTTATTGACAGTCAGATTTGCTCAATTAATTTATTTGAAAATGCTTATAAAAATGCTGATTTCACATTGACGCACGTTGAGCGTTTCTAAATGGATGCGCGAAGAAAAGCAAACATCTAGTCAGGAATCAAAAACTTGTTCATAACGAGATCTATCTGAATTGACTGTGGATGCATGACACACAAATTCGGCTGCTGGACATTGAACTGCCGCGGTTAAATACGTGTCCGTCCGTCATAGTGAAAGCTCTTTGTGCAGCGGAACCGGCAGAGAGCAGCAGCACCTGATGCTGCGCATTCATACATACAATGGCACACACACACACGTTGCCATACTCGCTTATTTATTAATTTGCACCCGCAATAAAAGCGCCCAATCTCGCTTTCTCTTATCTTCGTTGGCTTAATCTTCATTTTATATTCAAATTTGTATTCTTTAATGAATAATATCTGTATTTTTGTTGAATTTCCTTTTATATTTGAAAATATGTAAAATATTTGAAAAAAATGTCTTATTTATCTATTTAATTTAATATTGTCTCATTTGATAGTTTTAAATGAATAAAAAGTTTTTTCTTTGTAAATTCAGTAAACTTTTACTAGGACTATTGCTTCTGTTTCACAAAATAATTTATTCATTTTATTAATTCAACTAAAGCTTTGCTTCCATATTTTTTCTTAAATGTTTTTAATAATTGTTTTTAAACTTGAGATTTTTATTTTCAGGAAATATTTCCTAACTCTTGATCAAAATAAAAAATAGCTGCCGATTTATCCTTTCCTATGTGGAATGCGAATGGAAAGCAATAGATTTCCTCTAGAAGCGCGATTCATCCATTCAAATGAACTTCCGTGATTTGCGGTAGGAAATTCGTCTCCACGCAATTTCACTCCGCAAACCGGAAGGAAGATTCTTGGCGACTCTGGCGTAAATTTTTAATGGTCAAACAACTTGGAAACATGCAAATCACGGTTTTAATTTCTCCTCCGACAGATGCAATTACAGCTCTAATTTTCACGTGGCCAATAAAACTTTTCAATAACACACAAAAAAAATCACTTTCCTTTTAACAAGTTTGCCAAAAACGTATAGTTGATTGATTGCGCGTCGTCGAGCCGAGGATTAATTATGCCTGACGACGACGCTCCCTAATAACCTGTTCGTAATAAAGGGCGTGACAGCGGCAGTAATTTGCCGCCAAAGCCTAGCTCGGGATTGTCATCTCTCGGCAAATTCCATTATACTCAACGTGCGCCTCGCTCGTTCGAGGGACACTTTTGGTTGCGAATTAATTTGTCGCCCGGCAGACACGAGACGTCGTAAAACGATGGACGTGCAGTTAATTAGTGCAGGGACAAGCGTGGTTCATTTCAGTTTTCAATCAATTCGGGCAATTGAATTATGCCAAAATACATTCTTGCAAAATTTAATCAAAATTTGATGAATTTTTCAATAAATATATTAATTTATATCCTAAAATATATATTTTTTTTAAATAATAATGATTGATAATGGAAAAATCTTGAAGGAATTGTTGATTTTCATTCTTTTTTTTATTATAAGCAATTTTTCTCTCATTTGGAGCGGCTGTTTGTTGCAGAAAGTGGTACATAATCGAAGAAAGTGAAATAGCGGGCTATTATATTTGCGTGTTACTCTGCAAGTTCAAGATCGCTGCCCGGCAATGATCCACTTTTCCTTCGCATCGAATGCCCACCGGCTGTGCTCGCGTTATATTTTATTCCAACAGCTGACACAAAGAGCAAATCGCGTCCAGTAAACCATGGTATTGCACGCACCAAATATTCCAACACCTACTTGCATTGTCAGCGCCGTGTCTTTCCGTCAGCGAGTTTTATTTTTGTAAAGCAGATAAACAAATGCTCATCAAACCTGCAAATGATATCATAATTTCTAAAAAAGCTTCAAATCTTTTAACAAGTGAAGAAAACTCACGTCTTAATTGTTTATTTTATATACAGTAAAACATTTTTTATAATCCTATATTTAAAAATTAATTAATTGAAAATTCCAAATATATTTAAACTTTTTATTGCCTATTTATGTAGCTTGAATAATGACACGCCTGAAACTAATTATTATTATTTTAATGAATTTAAACCAAGCGAGTTATCAGAAAGTTATTCTTATAAACAGAAAAGCACGTAATTCTGAATTTCCCACACATTATTCATTTTTCAAGATAATCAGAATTAATCCGGAAATAATTTCAAACGCTTGTGAGATTAAGAATTGTGACAAATTTATTGCTCTCAGCGAAAGCCACGAATTATAATCACAAGTTTAGATATTTTCTTCCGTGAAAACTTGAGGCTCTAAAATGAATTTGTACAACAAAGATAAATCTGCACAAATGTTTTTCATGAGAAAAAGAAAACGAGAGTGAAAGAAAATCACACGCTTCTTCTGTAGAAGAATTTGAATTAATGCGCGCAGAGCATTTCTATCTCGATCTGCTCCATAAAAACAACATAATGGGACATAATCACTCTCAGGAGAGACTCGTCGCAGCTTTTCCCTGATTATCAATCAATTATCATATAATTACATATTTGCGATCAAGGTGCTTTTCCCAGACGCGGAAAACGTATTTTTGTTTCTCCTTTGTGAGCAATCAACCTTGCACTTGAGAAGATTGTTGTAGAGAAACGTTTCGTCCGCAAATTGTATGAAAATATTATCAAAGGTGTCCGTACTTAATTCATGTGCAAGTCACGCTCGAACGTGGATGCAGCTCGCGCGCAGGAGGGAAGAGCCAGGCTGAAGAAGAAAGTTCATCCCTGCTATATAAACGGCCGAGTGCAGCCGAGCTGAACACTTTGCTCGCGGCGTCACCTTCGCCAACTCTTACTTTTTCTGTGCGTCTCCAAATTTCGGCGCTTCTGGACCATTTTTTCTTTTTAATTGACCGGCTCATCAGTGAAAGAGCAGACGTGCCGCGACCAGCCGCTCTCCAACACCATGTTGGCACAGGTGCGTGCAAAACATTCATTATAAAACATTATTAACTTATTCGTACATATATGATTATCTATTAATTAAAAATAAGTAGACTAAATTCCGTTTGCTTCATTATTTTAGAAAGAGGGAAAGTTGATGAGAAAATTATTTCATGTTTTTTAAGGAATCTTCTTTTTTGAAAGTTAAAGTCTTTTAAAACACGATTAAATTAGAATATATGGGCTACTTTTTGGGTTTAAATATCAGTTTTTAAAAATTTGGTCATTCTCTTTGATTAATTTATATAAAATAAAGGACAATATTTTAATTTATTTATTTATTTATTTTAGAGAAAACAATAAAGTTTATGATGATAATGATTTTCAAAGAACATAAAAGTCAATTTTTCTTTCGATAAAATTATTTTCTTTGTGAGTTTCTTGTAAAATTGTTACAAATCAAATAAGAATAACAAGAATTATTTAACAAAAAACCTATTTAAAACAAGTTTCTAATTATTCCAGAAATTCGAAATTCAAAACTAATAACTCTAACCTGTTGTTTTGTAAAAGTCATAAAAAGTTATATTTATTCTGATTTATTCCAAATTGGAAATGACAAATTTGACGAAATTTGAAACTCTCTACTCAAAGCCCAAATTGATTATTATTTGATGGAAATTAAAGAATCAACAATTTTTTGCATTGCTTTGATTGCTTTTTATTTTTCAGAAATTTTTCTTTGTCACAATTTTGGCGACCCTTGTGGCGTCAACCCTGAGCCACCCCTTCGGCGTGCACTACGACGAGGATTATGTAGATGAGGACGAGCCGATGGACCCACCCTCGCCCTACAACCGCCCCACCCCTAACGGTTTCTCCAAAAAATCATCCCCGGCGCCGCCAGTTTTGTCCTACCCGACCGCCTTCGAAGGGGCGCAGTCGGCCAAACTAACCCCGCCCGCCCTCCTGCAAAACCAGAAGTTCAAGATCCCCGAGCCCAAAGCGGAGGTCAGGCCCATCTACGTCCCCCCACCCTCGTCCAAACCCCCCACCAAGAAGGTCGAACTCGTGCAGGACGAGCTGCCGTACGCGCCCACGGTCAACGTCACCCCCAAGAAGAACAAGAACGCGCCCAACTTCGTCACCCCCCTCCCTCCGGCCACCCCTAAGAAGAGCGTCCAGGTCATTCGCCCCACCACCTTTAGACCTCCGATCAAGCACAAGTCCAAACCGGCCCAGAAAAGACCCGCCGTTCCCGCCAAAAGCAACCCCAACGCACCCCCTCCAGGGAAAAAGATCAGACAGTCGTCGTCGATCGTGAGTCCCAAGTACGCGCAGCACCCCTCGCACACCCTCGCCTCGTTCCCGCACTTCCTGCCCACGGTGGAGCCGACCTACCAAGTGGTGCCCGCGGCCCAGCAGGAGTACAACATCGCCAGCATCGGAGGCGTCGGACTTTTGAGCGGAGGACCCGTTCTATCCGGAGGTCATTCTGATGATGACGACGGTGAAGGGTCGTATGGACACCATCAGGTAATATACAAATTAATTTTTATTATTTTTTGCCACAGATAGAAAATTTAATATTCAATCAGAGATCATAATTATAATTTTTTAATAACCAATAAAATTTGAATTGAAATTGCTACAATTAACAAATAAAAATTTAAATCTCGGCCATGTCTGGGGTTAATATGATGCAGTGGAATTGTTTTTATAATAATTTTTTTTTTATTAATACAGTTTTCAAGATTAGTTTTCAATTAGAACTATTTTATTTTAAAATTAATCAATTTAAAAAATTATCATAGTATGAAAATTTTAATGGAAAATAAACTTGTGGATTATTTTAATTTTTAATCCAAAACAACATTCATTAAAATTATCTTCCTTCATAATCTTACTTTTATAAAGTACTTATTAGTACTGGTTATGAACAATCCAGTTCAATCTGTTTTAATTCATATAAAGCTCAAATATAATAATGGAATTCGTCTTGGCAGCAATTTTTCATAACTTTCTGTGCGATTGTCGGTGAGAGTGGCTGCATCACTTTAATTGTGGGAGTCAAACATGCAATTACAGTGTAAAATAGCTGCTCTCGCTGCACAAATGCACTCATTCAGAGCAAAAAACGATTTCACGCCATCCAGTCTTTTCTTTCTTTCTCGAGACAGCTCATTCCGAATTCACAAATTTGGCGGTAGGATTTGCATGAGGCGCAAAGTGAATGTTTTCAAAATTATATAATTTCCGTCGGCGTGAAAGGTGAGGAAGGAAGCTTCCGTTAATTGAATGTTTTGCGCCGACCTATTGTTCGCCAAAATGAGTTAATTAAATTATATTCCACTTCCACTCCGCACTGGAAACAATAGGCGAAGAGATTTTCCGCATTTGCAATTCATATAAATGTCTGTGTCTCAAGTGAAATTTGGTGCTTAAATATATTATTCATTTGATGCGTTTTCTCCCAAAAATTTACAAGAATTGTTACATATTTTTAAATTAAGTATCAATTTTGAGGTGATAATTTAATTTCTTATTCTTTTTAAAGCTTTTAATTAACAAAATGTTGAAATAATATTTTTGTTTTAAGCTTCTTTAATAAATCTAGTTAAATTGTTACATTAAAAATAAAAATTATGAGAAAATTACTCTAATATTAATTAATATGATCAAATTAATTCAATTAAATTGAAATAAGACATGCATTAATTAATTCAATTTTGCCCTAAATGAATTGCATGAGTTTTTAAAATTAGAGTTTTGTTTTATGTTTGAAGATTAATTCATCTCAGCATTAATTAACAATTGTTATAACATAAATTTTAATTGATTTAAAATTTTTTGTTCGGACACAGGACGAGGCGAGTGGAAAGGACGCCAAGTACGAGTTCATGTACCGCGTGCAGGGGGACGACAAGTACGGCAAGGAGGAGGAGGCGGAGGGGGCGGCGAGCGACTTCGGACACTCGGAGGCCCGCGAGGGTGACCGCACGTGGGGGCGGTACTTTGTGAAGCTGCCGGACGGCCGCTTGCAGACCGTGCGCTACTGGGCCGACCACACCGGCTACCACGCCGAGGTCGTCTTCCAGGGCGAGGCGCACCACCCCGACGAGCACCCCCACCAACCCTCCTACTCGAACCACGCCCCCGCCTACGAGCAGGGCCCGGTGACCTTTGGCCCGCCGCACAGTTCGCAACCGGCGTTCGTCGCCACCAACTTTTACGCGGCCGCCAGCGAGAACGTCGAGGTGCAGAAACCGAAGCAAAACTCGCCGCGATGAGTGGCTTTTTCAGACAAACAATGAGTGTGACAATGGGTGTGCGTGACACCGCGTAATTATCCGCACCTTTTACTCGCGCAGAATGAATGATACACATTACTTTTTTTCATGTCACACTCGCGCGGTTTTTCTCCCGAAATAGAAACACGTGAGTGCGTTATTTATTTTTTTGCATGTACAACTTTTACACAAAATATTAATAAATTCCAGAGAAGTTTCTCTTGGTGAATTTTGCTCCCGTTGTTTTAATTATTAGCTAGCTAAGTTGTAATTAAACAAAATTGTTCTCGCACCGTTCCTTTTTTCCGAACTGTTATTAAATATGTACACGTGTCTGTTTGAGGAAAGGTGATAATTGCTAATTCGCGAGAGTGACACTAACCACAATTAACCTCTCGCGTGACAATCTTTTGCAATTTTGAATTAATTTTGGAGTCTTATGCTGCTTCAGAAGTTTGAAACAAAAGATTTGAAGAATACTTTTTATTTCAATTTTGAATAAAGAAATGAAAAATTTCGCCAAACCTTGTATTGAAATTGTGTTGGTAGTTTTTTTTTTTTATTAAAATTTTTGAATAAAAGAAAAAAGAAGAGAAAATTGAAATCTTAAAACACAATTAATTTTTATTCTGAAAACAAAAAATACATATTTCGATCGTTATTTTCTCCGTTTTTCCCCATGCATAAATTTATAAGATTCGTATCAGTAATTTATGCTATATTTTCGCGTCATTGATCCAATCCATATAATTTGTTATGTCGGTGAAGAGCGCGTAATATTTTGGATTGCAAGTGGAGAATTTTCCTTCGTTTACGTCAACTCTCTTGACTTTACCAAAGCTGACGACGCCGCGCAAAAAGTACCGGCCAAATTCACGAATGTAAAATCCGCCACCACTATCTCCTTTGCAAGCTCCAGTTTCTAAACAAAGAAATTCTTTTTAATTCTTTCAAAGAATTTAATATGAATTTTTTGAATTTAAAATATTGATTTACTAATTCAAAAAAATTTAATTTTAATATTTTTATAATGATGAATATTAAATTTTTTGAAGATTTAACATCAATAATTAAAAAAAAAAAACTAACGAGTTTGGGGAAACCCAGCGCAAAAGTTTTCTCCGTGATGCAAATTGACAGAGAAAAAGGGCCTGCTGCTCTGATAGCAATCCTGGTATGAGACAATTTTCAAATCCGCTCTTTGCAGAATATCCGGGAACGTGTGGTTGGACGTGCGGCCCCAGCCGACCACCTAAATTACAATTAATAAATAAAAATGAAAACAATATTTAAAATTCTCACCGTGCCGATCCTGCTGGCGATTTTGTTGAGGTCGTAGTCGGAATTCCACAGACAAATCGGC
The DNA here is from genome assembly GCF_031216515.1 of Neocloeon triangulifer. Lineage (NCBI taxonomy): Eukaryota > Metazoa > Arthropoda > Insecta > Ephemeroptera > Baetidae > Neocloeon > Neocloeon triangulifer. The sequence goes on from NW_026775561.1 coordinate 1,372,475, forward strand.
CGCACCTTAGGATTGAATTCTACATTGGCAACCAGAATTATCAGAGCGATGTCATTCCTGTAATCGCCCCTGCCGTGATTATATCCAGGGTGCACCAACAAATCCTTAGCCTGCAACAATTGCAGGGTAAATTATAAAATTGTAATTTGTTGTTCCTTCCAATTAATTCAGGGGGAAATTTTAAATCTCTAAAAATTCAAGGACTTATTTTCATATATTTAATATGCATTTTGTGCAAATAAAATGATAATAATTTGGTACGTCTTCCAAACTCATGACGAAGAGTTACCTTCATTTTCTGCCGTGATTCTTCATGCTCTTTGGATTTGTTGTTCATTCCAAGCGTCACTTCCAACTCAGAAGCAGTGAACCGAGTTTCAAACTCACCGAAAATTCAATGCGCAGCTAAAAAAAATATATAATCTTCTGATGTAAATATGTTTTATATTCACCTAGCGTGAATACAATGATTTCAATATAATTGTTCAAATCGGTTCAAATTATAAAAGCTCTTCTGCAAATAACTGGACACATAATATGAAATTTTCCATTTTAATATTTTGAACATACAAAAAGGAGGACACAAATAATAATTTGATTGAAGCTTTCAATCCTAAAAGAAACATAAATGATTGAAATATTTAGAGTTATAATCATTGAATAATCTTCCACACCCTTGGCGAAACCATAATTTCATGATGCAGTAAAAGTTCCCTTACCAGTGACAAGCGTCCTTTGCGAAATGAGCGTCGCCCCGCAGAAATTCAAAATTTCATACAAATCACTGAAGAATGAGAGACTCGCATGCCAAGGGAATTGGCCACTGTCCGCATTTTGGCCACCGGCAACAAAACTGATGCGCTCTTTTTCATCTTCATCGTCCTCTTCCCTTTTCCTGCGAATTCGTCTGGGTGGTTGATGCCCGCAGTTTTCGTAGCTTTGCTTTTGCCCGAAATCTAAACAGAATTATTTTTTATTAAATATAAATAATACGGCACATGGGCGCAAAACCTATCCTCTTTTTCAAGTCGGGAATTTGTGGAAACACTGCCAGATTGGTGGACGCAGAAACGATTTTCCATGTGAAAGGGAGCACGTCAAGCCATCTCGCAGCACTTTCAATTCTTCGTAGATTCAGTATTCCTCGTAAATAGAAGCGACCCCCTCGATTTATTAGAGTAAAAAATGTTCCAACTGCAAAATAATTAAATGAGTGCATCCCCAAGATTATTATTATTTTTAAAATTCGGCGAACAATACGTAAGAATTAAGCTGTGGCGTTTGGCTTGAAAAAGGATTTTACATAAAGTGGGTGGAACTACTTAGATGCAAAGTGCACCCTTCATTCTCAATAGAATTAGAGCTGACAATAATTTAAAACGTGAATTTGGGCCTCTGATTTATTTAAATTTAAAATTTTGCACTAATAAAAATGGAACAATCTGTAGTTCTTCCGCCAATTTCTTGGGGACTTTTTTTATAACAATTATACAAAAGCCACTCCGTAATTAAAGTGCATTTTTAGCAATTAAATTTGAAGTTCATTCACCATATGTTTGCAAAATGTTTAATTTTGGCTTTTGTTATTATACTGTAAAATTTGGATTAGGTTAAAGCTCACTCACTCGCGGCTCCTCTCCGTCGATGAAAAGCGCTCGCTGCCGAAGATACTATTGTGCATATCGCGTTTCCATAAAGCTCACACTCCCAGCTTTGCATTGTATTTCCGTAGCAGCGGCCCTCGGGTAATATATCTGCCATGATCAATTTGCCCTGCAATACCATCAAATTATTAGATATTTCTTAATATTTTCATTACTCCTCTGTATTATTAAAATTTTGAAATATATTCTTGCTGTCGGAAGGATTCTGATCTAGCTTTACTGTAAGAAGCTAACCTCCATGTTGAAATGGTACCAGATATCCTGCGCGTTGTTCTGGTTGTCATGACCCCACAAGCAGACGGGCTTCAAACTAGGATTGAAACTCAGTTTCTCAACTTTCCACACAAAGAATTCCTCGACGAAATAACTGCCAAGCTCGATTTTTACTATCTTCGCGTCGAGCACCTTCAAATAATTTATCACAAAAGTTACTATAATAGAATTTTAAGAATTTCAAAATCACAGAAATTCACCTTTTTGCTTTGCAAGCCTCGTCTCCCAAAGCAATTGTCTCCGTTTTGAACGCATTCGCCGCTAAACATTTGTATTATTTCATCTCGCTTTACAAATGCTGAGTATTCAGTGGTGCATTTCGCTGCAAGCAAAGATGATTAAATTAATATGATTCAATATTTGTCAAACCCTAGCATTACGCGTGATGACAGTTCGCTCGGACAAAATTAAACCTGGGCAACCAAATGAACTGCCACTGTGCAAAAAAACTAGCCACGGAGCGATGTCGTCTTCGTTATTTCGGTCCCACTTGCCGCAGTCTTTGGTACTCAAATTCTCGTCATCAAAACTGAAGACTGAAAAATTTGCAACAGGGAAATAGCTTGACATGAAAGAAGAAGGAAATCCTGCGATTTTTGCATACAAATGTTAAAACTGAAAATAATTAAAATTGTATCATAAATAAATATGAATTATTTTCTGCACCAAAATGGCTTTTAATTTTCTAAAGGAAAATTATTATTTTATTAATTCCTTTGATCTGAATGCTCTACTGACTATTTAACTAGAAAATTCGCAATTGAACCAAATAAAATGTGTTTGATAATCAATTTGAAATTTAGAACGCACTTACCAGGTGCAGCAATTAAAGATTTGTGTTTGCCGTAATTCCAGCAATCGGTCATTTTTATTTTCTATAAAAGAAGGAAGCGTTTTAAGTTAGAAAAGTGTGGCTACTTGGATTTATTTTGAAACAAAGTTCCATAAAAAATATTACAGCAATAACACCACTTTTGGCTTGCAAAAAGTGAGTGTTTCTCTCGTTCGAATTTTTCCCCAGACACAAAAGATCATCAATAACAAAAATAGGGTCAGAATTTTTCAAATTTTGGTTCGAAACCAAAATAATAATTAAGATGTGCACGAATAACAGCATAAAAAAAGGAGAGTCAGGAATCGTCTTGCTTTATTTCCTTTATTTTTTTGGATATAATATTTTGAAACACTGACCTCCAGATTCGCACCAACAATCACAGCATATCCAAAAGCGGGAAAAGTGAGCAGCCAAATCCATCCGATCAAGTTATAATTCATCCTGAATTAACTTAAAGTCTGCAGGCTAAAGTTTTTTTTTCTAAACTGCATGAAAAATTAACGAATTTGCAGATTTAGATGGTTAAGAATTATTGATAATTAGCGTCGCTCCATCAACACGACCAAAAATCAAATTGTTCAAAATAAAGAAATTGCGACAATTTTAAGACGTGGAGTACTCGAGCGATGCGCCCAAACTGCTGATGATATGATGGGAGTCCCAGTGGCGAAGGTCATGAGACGCCGGCCTCGCAATCGACATATGACCTCAAGCAGCTTTGAGAAAAACAAGTTGTTAGAAAAAGTAGCTGAAAATAAATCGCAGAACACTTGGCGGAGGAAAAGGAAAAATTAATGCAAAATAAAAATTAATGTTGTTAAAAGATGATCAATTAATTTTGAGGAACGAGAAGCACGAGGGAAAAGTTTGAGTCGCACAATATACGATTATACACTATAAAAATTTGCATAATGATTTTCTAATAATTCAACTGATTTAATATTAGAGAAATTTTCATTTCTTTTATCCGCAATCGAAATTTTCACCAAACGCCCAAAGCTAAAATAAAAGACGCGGAATTCTTCACCGCACAAATTTCGCACCTTTTGGCAGTAAATTTTATAAATTATAGCGTGCGTCTTCATTAGTAGTTGATTGGCCATTATATTGTGACGCTAATCAAGTGTTTTGTATAATTTTTCCGTTATAAAACCTTGAGAGATCGATTTGTTTTCACCGGATTCGTATAGCTTGAAGCTTCATTAATGAATTTCAAAACAGGTTTGTCAGAGAAAGAATCGCCTGACGAGAGTAGCTCCAAAATTAAATTTGGTCTCACTTGCAAATGGGGGAAGAAAGCAAAAGTAAAAAGTCGCAACTTTTTGCGCGTTGGCCTCTCCAAGCGGATTTTCCTCTCGTCATAATTTCGTGTGTCGCCGGCAATAAAATCAATCAAAAGAAGAAATTTGTTTTTTATCGATAGAAAAATCAGAGGCGCTGCTGGTATGATATAAATTATAACTAGTAAATGATAGGGGAGCCTCCGTTTAATTGAGTTGTTAAAGAGTGGAAAGTGAAATGCGCCCGTAATTATATGCTTGTTTTATTTTACTGATGAGGGTGGGCGCTTGAAATCTCTCAACTCCTCTCGTTTATCATTCGCCGGCGGCTCCGCTTGAAAGGGAAATTGGTTCAAACTGTTAACATTTTATTTCTAGAGAGTGGTTTGACTCGTTTTAAGATAGATACACGCACAGGTGCCGTCAATTATTCATAAGGAAGAAAAAAAATTAGAGCCCGTCTAGTAATTTGAAAGTTGCTATGAATAGATTATTTGATAGCTCATAAAACGTCACACTTGACTTGATATCCTATCGCTTCTTATATTCCAGGGAAGAGGAAAGAATGAATTTAATTTCTGAAAAGAATTAACACGTATGAAGGAAGTTTAATATGACGAATACAATTATTATTTAGAAATCGTGGTACAAATATTTAATTATTTATTTTGTGTGAAGATATTTAACATTTAGAGTTAAAAATAAATGGTTAAATAAAAATTAATTTAAAAATAACGAAATAAATATCTTCACTTAGAACTTCTTGAAATTTGTGGTTAAATTAATGACATTAATTTAATGTATTTTATAATTAATATTATTTAATAAAATTCCCATTAAATATAATAAAAACAATAATTTTGTACTTTTCAATAAATATAATGTAGCTAATTCAAATTATTCTACATCAATTGCTAAATCTGCAGGAAAACTTTTGATCTTAATCTTGAATTTATCCTTTTTTCAACATATAGTTTGATTTTCGCCCGCAGCATCTAGTAAAAGAGGCGTTATGATTGTGAGAGATGAAGAGTGTGGAGAGATGGTTCCGCTGCAACAAGGCGAAGCCCCTTTCCTGCTCTTCCACCACCTTCCTCTGATAACCGCGGCCCGTCGGTCCTCTAATTGCGCTCGTCGGCTCACGTGCGCCTCATTCCAGGGCCAGCTGCTCTCCGCTCGAAATCGCCTCTCTCCAATTTTATAATTCATCTCTCCTTCGCCAGCTGCACCGAATATCGCACCGGCATGAAAGTCTATCAGGTAATTATTCTTTATCGTTTCATACGTACGTCTCTGTTAGGCAGTAATTCTCATTTGCGCGCTTCGCAGCACCCACTTTTCCAAAATTATACTCATTCGTAAATTAAATTCAGCAGATAAAACCATGAAATTCATAATTATACTGATCAAACATAAATAAAATCTAAATTTATTACGATTTTTAAGTTTCGTTATGTTTCTCATTTCTTCTTTAACAGTAATTTTTCTGTTCTATTAAAATTACTGATATACAAAATTCGTTCGTGCTAGATTAAAACACACTTTTAATTGGAATTTCATGAATATTTCAAAATGTCTCCTGTAATTTAAGTTTTGACTGGGCATAGAAATAATCAGAACGTCCAGAGAATCAATGCTTTAGTAAATTGAGAAAATTATTAAATTAAATTTGATTTCTGCTCCTCTTTATGGACGTTTAATGTGCCAACGCAATATAATTTTTGTTAGTTAAAATGTTAAAAATTTATCAAAACTAGGAAGGAACAGCGAAAAGCACACGTGAAGTACTTCCTACTCGGATAAAGATTTAATATTCATAAAGTTTAGCATAAAATATTAAAATTATAAAAGTCTAATGATCTTTTATAATGATAGTTTCTGATTAGTAATAATTTAATTACTTATTTTTACTGAAAGTATCTATTTTGAACCAATGAATTTGATATAATTAAGATTTAGATATCTCAAATTAAACGATTGTAAAAAAATTGGTCATTATAAATGAGAAATTAATTACTAACGAATTTACGTAATATTTCATTTCCAAATTCACATTAGTTCAAAATACTTGTACTTTTGTGTGTTTTTACGCATTTTCACATATTATATTTGAATTAATTTATCACAGAATGTTCTCTTCCAAGTTATTTGCTTCATATTTAACAAATTCTTTTCTCAAATAAAAATATATTTTCTAATTGATTTATTATTTTATTTGCAGTATTTTGACAGTTTTTCACTTAATTTTCAGGGCCTAGGTCACTTGGCGCTGGTGTTTGTTGTCATTTTAACTTTGGTGCCCGACGTATTTGGCAAAAAGGGACCGAGGAATCAGCACAGAAGCCGCCCGCCGTCGCCCAATCTCAGCCGAAACAAAAAAGTAAGACAAAATTTTAAATATATAAATTAAGGGAAATAACGGGATTTGTTGGATTTTGTTTCAGGTGAAAAGGCACAATTTGCAGAGGCCTGTGAAACCTGTTTACCATTCTCCGCCCATCAACGCGTTCTCTTTGAAAGATTTGCAGAAAGACGAGTGAGTATAAAATTAATTAATTTCCTTTAATTTAAAAAGCACAGAAGTTGTAGATCAGGATTTAAATGGGAAAATAATTTGATTGAAAATTGAAACGGTTCCTGCAATTTACAGAAAAAACTTCTCTATATAGGAGAAAAAACAAAAAGGAGAAATTGTCTTATTTTTGTATAAAACTTTCTGCTCTTCTTGATTTTATTGGTGCCTTTTCTCTAATCTTCATAAGGCATATAATAAAAGTCTATAATTCCATTACACGTGTAATGAAAGTTATGGCACACTAAAAGTAGTAAAATCACGACCAATTTGGCAAAATCAAAAGTAATCACCGCCGATTTTTACGAGAGTTCCACTTTTCCTCTTCCAGGCTATATTTATTTGCACGCAATTAAAACGAGCAGGAGAAGCGTTTCGCTTTCAAATGTCCACTGCTTTATTATCCATTTCACTCGAAAAGCGGCGCCCATCACGCACGCTGACTTGGCGCTTTTCAGTAAAAAAATAATATTTACAAAGATTTGCATCTCATCGTGGAGGAAAAAAAATGTCGTCGGCAAACAAACACAAAGGAATTTCACTGGCGGGGAAAAATTTCTCTGCAAACCGCATCTCATCTCTCTCTGTACCATGGCCTGCAGATTTATCATCTCGATTTAAATTAGTCTCGTTAATTCGTGGCCTACTTTTCGCGCTCACGTACGAGATTCACTTTTCAACCAGAAACGATTATGGTGCGTTATTTTTCTTGTCACGCTTCACGTGTAAGCAGACGCGTTTCTTTTTTTAGAAGAAAAAAAATTCCATCTTGATAAGACAAGATGCGTGTAATTGTCGTTGTCGGCCATGTAATTACGTGGCGGCATTTTTTAATTCGAAAATAGCCACTTTTCGTTCAACGATACCATCATGCGTGTAATTAATTTTTTCGCAAAACTGCATCCGTTTTAATTTGTCTCTGCATGCGTGGAAGCGCCTTTTAATTGTAATGAAATCTTCCACGTGTTTTAAGGAAAAACAAAGGCGTCAAAAGTTAATTAATTTGTGACGACAACGGATATTTTCTCATTGACAGCTCAAACAAAAGACTATTTTTAAACAAATAATTCATTAAGAAAAATATACATAAAATGAGCTGAATTTAAAGATTTTTATAAACCTAATAAGTCTCTCTTACAATTTCAAGACAAAAAGTTGAAGAAAATTGGCAATAAAAATAAATATTTTGTTTCTATTTAATTATTTTTCTACTTCAATTTCTTTTATTTTTTGTTAAAATTTTATTTAAAATTGTGTCAAACTAATTACACGTCATACAATAATTTGGCTGAAGGAATTAATCAGAAGATTATTCAACAGGGCATTTTAAATGGCGATTTTGTCTTCAAATTGTATTTAATGATTTTTGCTTTATTTTACTTATTTTACTGTGAAACAAATTGATTCAGTTTTTATTGTTTAACAATTAAACTTTTTTAAATCAAATAAATATTGTGCATTTAATTTTCAATTTTGTTACTAAAAATCTCGGCGAAGTTGATAGAAATTTAAAAGCTTCTGCAGTTTAAATTGTTCTCACTTAATCTAAAAAGTGAAGTGCCGCACTGCACACTCCATTATTCATGAACCAAGTCTAATTTGTCGCACGCAGTAATTCATTTGCACTCTCCCATATTAATCATCGCTTTTCACAAAACAAAGCGAGCAAGAAGCGGCTTTCGCGCGATTATGCTTCTTATCTTTTCCCACGTGAATTTATGCGCACCATTGTCAAGGCAGCCACAAACTTTAGCACTCTTTTCACCACAAACACGAATTTTTATAATTGCTTGTTTGCAAATTTTTACAAACTGTCCAAGTTTGACAATTATTTACTCACAAATTTTAATCAGAAACAAATTCATTTGAATCTCAACAAAGAAAATTCTTTATAATTTCATGAATTTGTCTTCTTTTTAAAAATAATTGTAGCCAAGAAGATGTAATTGATCTAAATAAATTTCAATTCTACTATCAATTCATAATTTTGTTTGGAATTTTCTGATTAAATTATTATGATTTGCTCACAAAATATGCTAAATGAAATTAGTTTTTGTCTTTAAGTTACATTTAAAGGTTAAAGTCTCAAAACAGTCTATTTTAGCGGTTCCCAAATTTTGTTCATTCCTAATCTACTTTTGATGTTATCTAATCAGAAACATTCTTCATTGGAATGTATTTTTCAACAGAAATAATTAAATAGATAATTAATTAGAATTAGTTGGGACTTTTGCATCTAAATAAAGATTTAGCTTTAAGTTTAAAATAATATCTAAACTTTTAAAAATCAATTGAATTTTTAAAAAAAAATTCCACTTTTCCTGCACACCAGTAAACCTTTGCTTTGCAGGGAAGAGGACTTTCCACCCGCACCCCTTCGTTCACCCTCGCACTTCTCCAAACCCCTGGTGCAGGACGGCTCAAACGAAGAACTGTATTTCGCGTCGCTGAAAAACCAGTTCGCGCCCAACTTTGGTTCCGACTACTTCAGCCCCAACCCCAACGTCTTCAAGGGTCACAAACCCCGCCCCGCACCCCCCAAAAAGGGCAATTTCGGTCTTTACGGTCCTGATTTCGGCAGCATCACCGAGCTCAACGACGACGACGACAAATTCGAGGACAATCAAGACTTCTTCGCCAACCAGTACCAGAAACCGTACCAAACCTACCACCACCCCACGACCACGGTCAAGCCCAAACTTCTGGTGCCGACCTACGCGGCCGTCAAACCGGCAAACATCAGACACCTGGGCAGCAGTGGATACGGATACCCTAGCAATAATTACCAGCAAAACAACGACGATCATCAGGTCAGTTCATTATTTATTATCAATTAAAGGAAATTTTAAGACTTTTTCTTTTAAAAATTTTCTTGTTTCTTCCTATTTTTTAAAAATTACTAAATTAATATTCTTTCAATCTTGCACTTTTTCCATTTATTGTTTTATTCTAATTGTATGATTTAATTGAATTTATTTATTTTTCTGAATAATAAACCAGTAAAATTTCAATTCCTTTCATGCACGTGAATTTTAAACTTGTTTATTTTCTTATTCTTTCTCACAAGGATTATGTACCGAAGGACGCGCACTACAGTTTCGGTTACGAAATCTCCAACCCCGGAGGCAAATACGGAAAAGGGCCGCAGTTGTTTGGGCACGGCGAGCAGCGCGACGGGGACGTGACCAAAGGTCGGTACCACGTGTTGTTGCCCGACGGCCGGCACCAGAAGGTCGCCTACACCGCCGACCACTCGGGCTACCACGCGCACGTCTCCTACTCGCAACACGGCTACCACGGACGATAAATTTTTTCGAAAATTTACTTGCAAAAGACTGTCAGTCAGCCAGAGATTCCATTTATAATTATATTTTATGTATTTTTGCATTTTTTTTTTATTACCAAGAGTTGAATAATCAAATCCAAAATAGAAGCTAATGAAAAGTTTAAGATGTCGCTTGTTGACTGGATCCTATGCAACCTGAACTCACAGAGCGGTTGAACCTGTAGCCTATGTGTCAGGCGTTGAATCTTGTTAAAAGTTGTTGCTATTAATTTGTTTTTTATAGTTAAGTTTTGTGTATGAAGATGTTATTTTTTTTTTACAAAGCTATAAAATATTAATTTTAAGATGTAACAAAAAATTAAAACTGCTTTAATTTTTGTTCTCCTTGTAAGAATTGCAATGTTTTATTAAAAAAAAATATGTATTGTTTCAGCATGAGTAAAAATGATTGTTTTGCATGAAATTACCAAAATACCAACTTGACTAAAAGAAGCAAAAAAAAAACGATATTAATTCCTCCGCAAATAATCAATGAAATATTCTGAAATCGCCAAAGAATGCTAAAAATAGAATTGGCCAATCAATCATTTGCTTGTTCCGATTACGAAGAGCACCATTTCTTCTCCTCTTATCAGTAGGGATCAAATTACAAAGATCAGAATCGAAACACTTGAGTTTAATCAAAGATCACCAGGTGATGCGGAATCGAGGTGAAATTTCTTAACGTGCCTTTTCTATTGTTGAATTAATTATCACGAAAATTTCATTCCTTAAGACGATGAACGGCCACGCGGAAATTGTGTGTGCCTAATCTGCAACGCAACCAATAATAAACCACTCACGCATTAATCAGACCACTCAAAAAACACTGATTGAGTGTCAAGAACATTTATAAAAAAAAAGTATATTAAGAATTTATGAAAAATTTGTTACGCCCAGAATAATCTAATTTTGAAAATAGTAAATAGCATTATAAATCCCTTCATGTTGGAAAAATAATTAATAAAAAAATTCAATTATATAACATGGAATATTGTTTCACATTTCTTTAAAGAAAGACAAGCGTACTTGAGCTGCCTAATTGAAAAAGCGAAAGGGTCATTGGCTGAAATGGAGATATACAAAGTGGGAGAGCGAAAACAATTAAAAAAGATCACATGTTCTGATAAGGAGTCTCTTTATTCCCGGAATTACTCCGTAGCGCTTATCAGGGGTCACATTGCGGAGCTGAAAACAACCGTGGAGAGTTAATCAAAAATTTATATCAAACAAGCCCCCCATACGAGATAGCAGAGAGTAAAAATAATGTCATGCAAAAGCGTTATCTTCAAATCTAGATCTTATATAAATGGTAAATTTCGCGCTTAGTTTCGCTCATTCCAACCAAAATGGACAAAATATTCAGGTCGGAAATCTCAGACAATTCGCACTTGTGCGAATTGGAAAACTTGACCATCGCCAATTACGCTTTGCAACGTCTAAAGAGCCGCATTGAGGTGCTCGGAGACAAACCCTGGCTTGTGAGTTTTCAATTTTTTTTTTCAATAATTCCACGAATCAAAAGCATTTTGCCCTACGCAACCTGGAAAACTTTCATACCAGTCCAAAATTTTCACCGTCTATTTTCCCAAAGCTTTCCCCTGCCATTTCTAGGTAAAAAAAGTACATACAGGTGGCGAATTTTTATTTTTTGTATTAATTTTTCTATTCCTTGAACAAACATGAGATTTACGTCAATTAATAGGAAATTTAATTAGCTTTCAAAACCTTACAAAGTTTACGTAAATTAGACACAAAATTTCAATTATTTGAACAAAGGTAAATTTTTTGACATTTTTTTTTATTGGTTTTCTATCTTTAGCTCTTCCAGAAATCATTTTAGAAAAAATTGTTTCATACAAACCTTTTAGAAAATTTAGGTTTGCACACTTACGGTATTTAAAATTTGCATTTAAATCCAAAGCGACAAAAGTTATGAATGCGGAAAGGTTGAAAAATGAGGTTTTTGTCTCAATGGATGAAAATCAAACATGCGGGCCTAGAAAGTTTGCCCTTAAATATAAAATGAATGGTGCCAATTTACGAAATTTCAGACCGGCATGAACATTCTCCAGGACTATAAAGATTTCTTTATCTCTTATTTTATTTATTAAAAAAAAAGGTGGACACGGTGAAAGGAAAGGAGATTTTGTTCAAAGACGTGGAATGTCGCGCCAGAAGCGTGGGCAGCGCGTTGAGCCGGCGCGGCTTCGCAAAGGGCGATTCGGTGCAAATCGTGAGCAGCGACGTGGTGGACGCGACTTTGCTGCAAACCGCAGTTTGGCTCATCGGGGGCTTCACGCGGAACTGCTGCACTGACGATTCCCCAGGTATTTTCACATTTGATTGCATTTTATTTTAAATTTTTATTTAATTTTTTAAAGAGGAAATTGCGAGGCAAATGAAGCAAATCGAATGCAAATTCGTCGTCGCCGACAAAGAAACGATGCAAAAAGTGACGGACGTGCTTAAGTTGTTGGACTTTAAGTGCTCCGTCATAACTATTGGGGATAATTTAAGTGTCAAAAACTCGGTCAAATTTACAGATTTGATCTCTGATGATGGATCAGGTAATTAAAAAAATTTAAATAGAAATTAATTTAGAAAATTTGTTATTTTTAAAGCTTTTCCGGAGACGGAAATCGATGGCAGGGAAGACGCGATTCTTGTTTGCAATACCAGCGGCAGTACCGGACATCCAAAGGGTGTCGTCCACACGCACCACTCCATCCTTTCAACCGTCGCCGTTTTTGAGTATGAGTTTGCTTTTAAAGTCCAGTTCAAGCAATTAAATTTCAAAAAGGAATTTTCATGAATAGATTTTTAATGTGACGAAATGTCCTTAAAAATATTAGCGATGATTTTTTTTTTTTTTTTTGTAAAATGTGAATTATTTTATAAATTTCCCAAATATTTAATTTTAAAAGCATTATTTTCTGCAATTTCAGGGGAAATCTCCCGATTGACGCGAAATCTGATGTTTTCTTATGCACCAACACATTTACAATTTCCTACGCATGGATGTGCATCGTGAGCCTCGCAATAGGATTTTCTGTTCACACCATGGGCAAGTTTAAAAAGGAGCTGCTGCTCGAGCACTTGCTCAAGTACCGGGTATTTTCATTTAAATTTCAAAATATATACTTTTATAACAAAACAAAAATCTGCAGACGCCAAACGTATCTTTCTATCCTTACATCGGCAGTTGGTTTGTCAGAATTTTGGAGACGACGAAACACGATTTTTCCTTCATCAAAGAAATTTCGTTCGGCGGCGGCGTCCTCGACACTACAACTTTCCACATTTTGAAGAAGTACCTGCCAAATGTCGCCATTAATCAGGTTTTTATTTTAATTTTGAATTGAATTTTATCTTGAACTATTTTATCAGACTTACGCTTCAACTGAGTGCCTTGGAATTGCTAAAACTTTTAACAAAGATGGCAAAAAATTGAACATCAAAATCACCCCTGAAGGTTGTTATTAAAAATAAAAATATTGAAAATTTTCCTTAAACTAAATAAATTTTCAGGAGAAAGTTTGGCCTCAAACGGATTTCTTTTTCCCTCGGTGGAAGTTAAGGTTTTGAAAATAGTGTTGGAATTTTGCAAAATATTAAAAGTTGTCACTTGAAGATTGCAGATTTCGATACTGGTGAATTACTGGACGAAAACCAACTTGGGAAATTGTACGTCCGCTCCAAATTCTTGTTGAAAGGCTACCTCGGAGTGAACGGAAAAGTAAAACTTATTTTTTGATGGCTTTTAAATATTTCCGAAACTTTTTGTTGCGAAATAAGAAATAATTAAAACAAAAACTGAATCTTCAGGCAAAGATTGATCATTTTCATCAGGTCGTTTAATTGATTCTTTGATTAGATGGACAGGTCTTGTCTGGACGCGGAGGGTTGGTTCGATACCGGGGACATGGCGTTCGTGGACGAAGAGGGCGAGTTGTTTGTGCGCGAGCGAGTTTCGTTCATGTTCGTGTACATCAACCGGCGCGTGATTCCGAGCGAAATCGAGGCGCTGCTGCTGGAGCACCCGGCCGTGCAGATGGTGTGCGTCCTCGGGGTGCCGCACGTCGACACCAACTACCAGGCCACGGCGTTCGTCGTCCTGAAAAGGGGCAAGCTCGCCACCGAAGATGAACTCAAGCGAATCGTGGCGCGAAAACTCCCCGAACACAAACACTTGCACGGCGGCGTCCAGTTCGTCGAGTCCTTGCCCGAGAACAGGGGCGGAAAACTGGACAGGATCGCCGTTTGGAAGAAGCACTGCCACAGATTTCAGGCTTGACGCATCTTTGAATCGGAATTATTGCATTTTATTGTATTTTATGACTTTTACAAATATATGTGTTAGAAAAGCGTAATTTAATTTAATGAAATTGTTACTTACAATTTTAATACTTATTTGTGCATGGTTTAGTTATTAGAACAAATAAATTATTTAAAAAATATCATGAGATATAAACTCTAGTTTCTTTAAGATTTTAAAATTGAAAAACTCTATTATTGGAATGAAAAATGATGGAAATAAATGTTGAATCAAGTGAATTTTCAATATAATTCACTATTTGTTATTTCTGGTGAAATAAATTATACCTAGTGATTTAAAAGTAAAAAATTAAAGGGATAAAACTTCGTTTTTCTTGCAAATAGAAGAGACCATAAAAAGCGCTTCTTCTTTAGTTGCAAATAATTGTTTATTATTTCCTCTAAATCTCAAAATTTTATTTAATAACTTTGCATTATTTGTTCATTTCTTGATTCTGTAAATTTGTATCAAATGATTTGTAAAAAGTAAAAGTCAGTTGGTCAGTTGGAAGAATTAAAATAATATATAGAATAATTTGAAAATATTTTATCGCAATTTTGGCAGAATTATTAAAAGTTGTGCAAAATCAAGATGATTCGTCACGCATCTTGCGATCCCTCTTCATCTCTCCAAATTAAAAGATTAAAAAGTCAAGACGGCACTCAACATGAGGCCAATTTTTATTTATCACCCATTACAAGCGCGTTTATTTACAAGATCAGCAGTCAGCTCAGGCACTTTGACTTGGCGTGTTCAGATAACAACTTAAACTCGCACGAATTGTATAAAATGCCAAATATTGCGTTTTTTATCAAGTTATCTTTTTGTTCCTGGGTGGTTTTTGAAAGTGTGATCAAGATTTGCCAACCGCAGCTTTGGATAGCCACTAAGAATCAGCCTGAAGATAAAGAGGTTCTCCGCGATAAATACCAAATTTGTCCCAGCAACATAAATTACTGCACCGATTTAGGTAACTAATTGAGAAGCTAGTAAAAAAGTTAATATTTCTAATTTTCATAAATTATTTTTTAAGAAAAATAGTGACACGAATTTCGAAGTTGACCATGTGTCAAAATATGGCACTGTAAAACCTATTGATTTTAATATAAACTTGGGCTTTAGAGCATATTTAATTAATTGCAGGAAAACGCAAGAGCAAGAATACGGATGTCGTTGACAGTAAAATGTTACCAGCTTTGATGATTCCTGCAATTTTATTCCTTCTGATAACAATTTCGATTGCGGCATCAAGAGGGAGTATATCAAAAACAGGCAAACGCACAACGTGAGTAAATCACAGATCGTTTTTATTGTTTCAATTTAATCAAAATTTGTGAATATTTTATGCAGCGACGGCAAAAAAATAGTGATACGCAGAGAGAGCAAATCAATGAAGAGGTCAAAGATCCACTCCATTGGATATATTTGGTTGCTGACCATTTTTGCTTTTGGATCTGCTGCGAGATTTACTTCGGATAAGAGTGAGAAGGTCAGGGGCAAAAATAATTTTTTGTTTTGTTTTTAAGTGTAGCCTGCGTTTAGTTTTGCTGGTTGTTTTCTGTACTTTAATCCCAATTATAGAAAAAACATCTCTTTTCAAGAGATTACAAACATTTTTATGCTTTTCTGTTTCAAAATCATTCAAGTTATAATCCTTCATGTTAAAATAAATTATATTCTTCTTTAACTAAAATATCCTATGCCGGCAAATTATTAATCATCTTTTGGCAATTTCTCATTTTTTCAAATTTGAATAATTTCGTTTGTAAAACTTGATTTGACTTGA
This sequence comes from Neocloeon triangulifer, assembly GCF_031216515.1. Classification (NCBI taxonomy): domain Eukaryota; kingdom Metazoa; phylum Arthropoda; class Insecta; order Ephemeroptera; family Baetidae; genus Neocloeon; species Neocloeon triangulifer. The sequence continues at coordinate 1,388,528 of NW_026775561.1, forward strand.
AATTTTGCAGAAAATAAACAAGACTGATTGCTGGAATTATGGAAAGAACAAATCAGAATTTGCTGCGCCTGGTAAGAGTGACGGCTCAATTCAAAATTTCGTGAAAAACAAAATTAAAGTAGAAGTTTGACATGTTAATAATTACTATAAGGGGGCTGAATAAAATTTTTCCTAATCCTGTCATTTTTATTCTTAGTCTTCAGTTTTGACGAAGGAAATTTGAGCTTCGATGGCTGTGGCAAGTGGGCCCGCAAGAATGACTCGGCTGACAAAGCACCGTGGTTGGTCCGCATAGGCGCAAGAAGTGTTTGTCAAGGTTTAATTTTGTCACAGCAAACCATCATCTCCTCTATGTTGTATGAACGTAATGCAGACTCAAAATGTGGTCTGGAAATTTAAAGCTGATTAATTTTTACTCGCAGCCAATTGTCGTCGTGAACATGAAGCATTCACGGAAGGAAAAGAAACTAAGATTTTCAGCGGTAAATGTGTTGGAGATCGATACGGAGAAAATTGCTACCGAGGAAATGGCTTGCTTGGCCAAAAGGTGACGACTGAGATTTAAAATTATTCACGCTTATCATAAATTTTATTTATTTCAAGTTACTCGAAGTCAAGCAAGTCAAAATGGAGATTGGCAGTTATTACTTGAACAATTACGTGTATGTGTGGAAAGTTGAGAGGCTGCGCTTCACGCCGAGTTTGCAGCCAGTCTGTTTGTGGAACAGAGACAACCGTAATGACGAAGAGGAAAATTATTTTATATTAGATATATGGGTTGGTTAACATTATCTATTGTTCATGTTTTGCAATCAATGCTTTGCAATTTTTAAGAAAAAAAATCACTTTTCCTCGAACTCCTTTTTTACGTTAGAATGCAGGAAAATGAAAATATTGGAAAAGAGATGAGTTTTTATGTTTACAGAGAAATATATTTAAATCTTCCAATATATGGCCAGAGGAACATTGTTATAAAGAAAGAATTCGAAAGAGCGAGTGCGACCTTTACGGAAATTCAATATGTACACCTAAAAATAGTAAGTATTAAATTGAAGTATTTTTGAGGCAATCAATCGGGAGAATTTTGCGCTCTCGTTTTGCACGTTATAAATGGAAATATGTATAAACAGCAATGTGGTTAAAACAAATTTAATCCTGAAAATTTCAATCTCAAAATTTGCAAAACTTATTAAAATTTTCAAAATTACATACCTAAAATGCGGTCCTCAGTGTGTCAAAAATTGCTCAAATATCAGAACACAAAAAAATTGCATACTTGCAATGAAAATTGTTTTAATGACTTTTTAAGGAAATAATGTAAAGTTGGTCAAAGATAATTTAGATTTACAATTTTTAAATGAAGCTGTAAATTTTTTGAAATAATTCCCATATTTTGAACAAATTAAGAAAGAAATTTTTGTGAAATTTAAAAAGTAAATTTTTATTGAACAACGTCTTCCGTATTTTTACGCTCATTGTCAGATCACTTTATCATCACTTTTTCACTCGGCCCACATTTCCAATTTCCAATCAACTTTAAATTTGTAAAAACACAACCGGAATCCGTTATTTTCACGTATTTCAGAGCCAGAGGAAGAATATTTACTCATTAATCTAGAAGGACGTTTCTACTTACGCGGACTGCAAGTCAAACGCGCACAAGATTTTTCTATATGGCTCGATCTGCTCCCCTTCATGAGGCAAATCGTTTCTGCATCCGTCGATCTGGCACTGAATGCCTCAAATCTCTGGATTGAAAGAGAGAAGTTAAATCCCTGAAAGATAAAATAGATGGTTCTTCAGCAATTAATGAAAAAAATCATTAAAACTTGTAAAATTAAAAAAAAATTTATAATCAATTTCAATAAAATCCCAAAAGCCAACAAATAAAAATTCGTTAAAAATTCAATCGTAATTTTAATTTATTTAAAAAATTCTCTTTCTGATGAAAATAGCAATATAAACTGATAATATTTTGAATCATTTAAATTAAAAATGGATACAAAAGACAAATCAAGATCGAAGAAAATATATCATGATAGCTTTGTGTGCTCAAAGTTAAACCGTTAATAATAAAATAAAAATTAATAAATCATGTTAATTTTTTTCCTGAGCTATGACGCAACACAATATAAAAAATATGCTAATATCAGCTGAGAGACGCCGCCGCGAATATACACGGCCTGCAATTATTATTTATAATCCCCCCACTGTAAAAAAAAGCGCGTGTGTGTGCCTTAATTTAGACGAGACGCGTCTCTTCCAACATAGTCTGCTCAAGAACCTTGAGCTGCTTTAACATTGTGCTGAATTTGGCCAGTCTAAATAATGAAACCATCTTTGCCGAAAATTGCGAATTTTACCGGGTTTTACTTTTTGTTCCTTGTTACTTTTGGAAAGTGTGAGCAGATTTGCCGCGATGGAGAACCGCAGCTTCGGATCTCAAAGGCGGATGTTGAGGTGAAGGACGGAATCATTCTTTACGAAAATCACGCGTTTAAGCCTGGAGATTACGAGGTTGTGGGTGATTTTTACGTCATTTGTCCCTGCAACGTCAAGTATTGCGTGAAGACCTGCACCGACTTAGGTATTTCTTTAATGATGTAATGATTTAAGCTGCCCCTAATCATGTTCAAATTCTAATATTTTTGTATTTTTTTTTGTTTATTAAAGAAATAACACTTTTTTATTACTTTTAAAATTATAACTTTTATTAAATTAAATTGAATCATTATATTATTAAATTTTACTTACTTTCCTCCTCTGCAACAATTTAATCTAAATTAAATTGTTTAAATTTTAACATATTAATTTAATTAATATTATTACATTATAAATTAAGTCATGATTCATGAATAAATCTTTTTTATGCATTCCATAATACATAATTAAAACCCCATTGTGTTGGTTTTTTTTATAGAAAACGGAGAATATTTTCCACCAGATAAGAATTTCAAAGTTGACGTTTTGACGAAAGATGGCCAAACTAAAACCGTCGATTTCTACAGCCACTTCTACCCATTCATCGACACTCGCGATTGCAATAACAACTGGGAAGATATTACAGAAAATGATTATGTCTTATTAGAGAACGGAAGCCTGGCACATTCTTTGCATCAAGATTTATATTTGGAATACAAATACTCAGGATACTGTTTTGCTCAGGACAATGTGCGTGAAATCATTGAAAGTAATTTTAATGCAAATAATAATAAATAAATTCTTCAAGGAAGGGGAGAGCAAGAAGATTGTTTGCGTCGCAGATATCACTGATTCGGAAGGAAGCGGAATTTTCTATATCAACCTGATACATATTTTAACTGCGTTCTCTGCAATTTTCCTGCTCATCACAGCAATAGCGATTGTGGCATCAAAGGAGAGAAAATCCAATTTGGGCAAACTCGCCGTTTGCTTTTCACTCACCAATGTGGTTTCCTACTTGATTTTCATTTATTATTACTTTGTGAAGCCAGAAAATTTCACCTACAGCAAAGGGATTTGCAACATTTTAGGCAATTCAAATTTCAAAAATAAAATTCTTATTTATATAATTTCCTGATTTGTTTTCAGCAATTACGGTTTATGTTTCAAAACTCAGTTCGTACTTTTGGCTCAACTCGATGTGCTTTGAAAATTTCCGGCTTTCCAAGTAATATTTTCAAAATTCTCGGTGAAACTTTTACAAATTTTTTATTGTCAAGGTGTTCCCGTGAACCTGAAACCTCCAGATTTTTCATCTTTTCATCACTTTACTCCACCTTGATGCCTTTTATAGTTATCCTTATATTTTGGGAACCATCGCACGTTTTGTGGTATTTTTTCAAAGTTGATTTTAACGTATCAATCAACGAAATTACTTGCTACATTCAAGGTAAAAACTTTTTATTTGTTAAATTTACTTAAAAATCCTGCGTGTTTCATTAGATATTGCAATGGAATTGATCGTTCTTCACTGTCCCATTTTTATTGTGTCAATCTCAAGTTTGATCATCTTGGTCGCAACATTGATTAGACATTTAAATTTGGGGCGAGACAAGGACTTCAGCTGGTAAGTCAATAAATCAGAACCTAATACTTTAGTTTTAATTTGTTTGCCCCTGAAGGTTTGCAATTTGCGTGCTGCTATTTATCATCATGGTGATTCCAGTAATAGTGGATTGCGGCGTATTTTTGCTAATGAATGAAAGCGACACCTCCATCGTAGCGATCATTTTATATAATTTGAGTTCACTTTGTGGGATCCTCGTTTTCTTGGTTTTTTTCACTTTCAATGAAAATTTCAGGAAAAGCCTGTTTTGTTGCAGAAAAGCTGCTCAACCGTACAATGAAGCAGAACTACGCTAGCAAAATATATATAGCACAACAGATAATGAAAACTGTGCAAAATTAAATATAAAAGGATTATATTATAAATATCCATTGCTGGTTCTTGACTAGAATACGCCTTGTATTTCTAGTTTTTGTCATTTGCAATGGAAATGTAAGGGAAACTGTATTTTGTCGAGGATGGACTATTCAACGAGACTCCTCATAGAACTTTGGAAATTTTCTAAAATACTAACCAATGTTCTACTCAAGCCAAATTTTTGGAACTGTAAATCTCTGAAGAAAAATTATATTATGTTTTAAACTTTTTTGTATAAATTCTAATCTATTTTTATTTATTATATTAAAAATGTACTTTTAGTAAATAAATACATAGTGTTGAGCCAATTTATTTATCAAGACCCGCCGCTCCACATAATTTATCTGATATTAAGAAAATATTAATTTCTCATTATAATATACATTGAAAGTTTTACTTTAAAACAAAAACACTTGGCCAAAAGTCAATGTAAGAAACATAAATTTTACTTCAAAGCTGCTGTAGATCGTCTTCACTCTGCTCGCTCTTGATCTAATCACACAAAAAGTAATGAAAAAACATCAGCAGCGAAAGAGAGAGACGCCGCAGCGAATACAGCGCCAATTATTTATAGTCTAAAAAAGCGAGAGCTCGTTTGTTAAGTTCAGACTCATCTTCTATAGAACAGTCCGCTCATGACCTTTAACTTCGCAAAAGAGGCAGTCATTTAGGGTGGGCTGACGAGTGATAATTATGCATCTTTCTTTGCCACGAATAGCGTTTTTCTTCTCCTGCTTTTCGTTCTTGGTTGGTTTTGGAAAAAGTCAGCAGATTTGCCGCGATGGAGAACCGCAGCTTCGAATCTCAAAGGCGGATGTTGAGGTGCGAAACGGGACCATTGTTCATGACAATCGCGCGTTTAAGCCTGGAGATTACGAGGTTGTGGGTGATTTTTACTTCATTTGTCCCTGCAACGTCCAGAATTGCGCGAAGATCTGCTGCAACGAAAATTACTGTTTGAAATCCTGCTCCGATATAGGTATTCATAAATTTACATTAACGTTTTCAACTAGGAAAAAAGTTTATATCAAATTCAAATTCACTTGCTTTATTTTAATTTTATGGCATTGTTTGTATTTAATTAACAGTTCATTTCATTCTTAATTCATATTTTGTTTACTTTCTTTTAAATAATTTATTCTACAAAAAGATACACTTTAAAGTTCAATAATTTTAATTAATTATTATTTTAATAATAATTTAAAATTATCCGCATTAATATAATTAATGAGATGTATATCCAATTTTCCAGAAGTCTTTAAAAACTGCATTTTTTAGTATAATTGTAAGATATATTGAAGTTTTAGTGTTTTCCATTTTTTATTTTTAGACTTTGGAGAATATTTTCAACCAAACAAGAGTTTCGAAGTTGACGTTCTGACAAAAGTTGGCCAAAAGAAAAAAGTCGATTTCTACAGCCACTTCCACCCATTCATTGACACTCGCGATTGCGTCAGATGGGAAATTAAAAATGATTATGTCATGCTGGAGAACGGAAGCCTGGGATATTCTTTCGTTTCAGAATTGTACTTGGAGTTCAACTACTCAGAATTCTGCTTTGCCCAAGACGAGGTGCGTAAATAATGAAACATAAACAAATATTAACACTTTCCTTTTATAGGAGGGGAAAACCAAAAAGTTTTCTACCTTCCCAGCAAAAATCACAGAATTTGTTGACACCGAAATTTTCCGTTCCCTCCTAATGGTATATGTGGTTTCTGCAATTTTTCTTCTATTCACCGCACTAGCGATTGTGGCATCAGAGGAGAGAAAATCAAATTTGGGCAAACTCGCCGTTGGCTTTTCACTAACCACGATGGTTTCCTATTTGGTTTTCGCAATTTATTATAATGTGAAACCAGATAATTTCATCTTCGGCAGCTGGATTTGCAATATTTATGGCGAGTCGTATTCCAAATTAAATTAAAATAAAAAATTTATTTTTATTTTTCAGCATTTATAATTTACGTGTCAAGACTCAGTCCATACTTTTGGCTCAACTCGATGTGTTTTGAAAACTTGAAGCTTTCAAAGAGGTTAATTTTTAAATTTACTTTTTTTTTAAATTTTTTTTATAATTTTTAAGGTGTCTTCGTGAGCCTCAAACCTCAAGATTCTTTATCTTTTCATCACGTTACTCCACCTTGACGCCGGCTTTGATATTCATTATTTTTCGAGTAGCGTATCAAGTTTTACATTTATTCGGAGATAAATTGGAAAATTCAATTAACCAAGAGAGGTGCTACTTTCAAGGTAAAAAACTCATTTTCATTTTTGAATCCAACTTTCAAATGAATAATTTTTATGTAGATATTGAAGTGGAAATGATCGTCAATAACGGTCCTGCCTCCGTTGTGTCAATTTTAAGTTTGATCTTCTTGGTTATAACTTTGATTCGAAATTTAGAAGCTGGGCAAGATAAGGAGCGCAGCTGGTATAAATCATTGATAAATTTGAAAGAAAAAATTATTTCAAATAATTTCTATCAAGGTTCTTCATTTGCGTGCTGTTATTTATCATCACGGTGATTCCAATAATAGTGAATTGCAGCGTATTTTTGCTGAAGAATGACAGCTCCTTTGTGAGCCTCGCTTTATATCATTTGAATTCATTTTCTGGGATCCTCGTTTTTCTAGTTGTTGTAACATTAAATGCAAATGTTAGGAAAAGCCTCTTTTGTTGCAGAAAAGATGTTCAACATTACAATGAAGTAGAGCTTCATTAGAAAAATATTGTATAATTATAACGATGAATGTTTCAAATTGTATTTTAAATACAAGATGGTTCTTTTTTAGTATTTCTGTTGTGTATATTCTGTATTTATTGTATATACAATATATAAGGATGGAAATGAAAAGTCACTTTTTAATTGTTCAAAATTTTCAGTGCAAAAAAATCGCCAGCAAAAGACGTCAGCATCATGGGGGCCCTTTTGTTTTAATAAAATCCTTTAAAAGAGAGTAGTTTATTTAGACGTGACGCGCGTCACTCCCTTATGAACTTAAACCAAAAAAATTTGACATTATAAAAAATATATCTCTTTTTTAAAAAGCCAATTTTTTTTTTTTAATGCTTACTGATTTAAATTTGATCGCTAATTTATATATATTACAATTTATTTAAAATTTAGTTTCACCGGTTTCAACTAAAATAATTAAAAAAATAACTTTATTTACTCCAAATTTCAATATTTTATTTAAATTTTACAAAATATATTATTATATTCATAATGATCATTTAATTAAAATCAATTCTTTATTGCTTTTATAGTCGAAGTGGTTCTACATTTATGTGGCACAAAAAAAAATAATCTAAAGATTTATGTCTGGGGTGTTTTCTACGATCCATGGTGACGTCCTTGTGGAGAGCGTAGACCTTGGGGTAGCATGAAACGAAACCATTGTTCAATTTAATGACTGAGCTCATGCTGACGACGCCGCGCAAAAAGTGGCGTTTGGTGACCTCGCGGTCGTAAAAGGTCAATTCCGCCCCGTTGTCTCCGACACACGCTCTAGTCTCTGAAATTACAATTTTGATTCGATTTTTTTTTTTATTTATAAAAACTCACTATTTTTAAGAGGTGCGGCGCAAAAGTTTTCCGTCAGACGCATGTATTTGGAAAAGAACTTCTTCTTGCTTGAAAAACACTCCTGGTAGGAAACAACTCTCAGTTTCTCCTTTTGCAAAATTTCGGTCTGTTCTTGTTCCGAAGAAGTGTAGCCAAAGCCGACCACCCTGGATACAATTATAAAATAAAAATGATCAAATTTGAATTAAAACTCACCGTGACAGAATTGTTCACGATTTTTTTCGAATCGTAATCAGAGTTCCAGAGACAAATGGCAAATGGGCCGCACGAAATCAGTGAAATTGACGTCGTTTTTCAAGATGACCACGGCAATGTCATCTTTCAAATCACTCCTGCCGCGATTGTAACCGGGGTGCACCAACACCTGTGCAAATTATAAGATTTGAGATGTAACAAATCAGCGGCTCTTTTAAAAGAAAGATACTTTTTTATGGTATTAAGCAGGAAAGCTAACAAATCTCGTCACTTGGACTCCAATGATGTGTGGAACAACAAATACGAGAGATGGCGCGGGGATGAGATAAATTCGCCTGCAAATGGTATGCGAGGTCATTATTGCTGCTAAAAACATTTCCGCCGTGAGGCAGCAAATCGACACAGACGCAACTCTCTTTTTATCCGACTATAAATAAGGCTGGGCGTGTATTTGCAACAAACTCGCTGTGCACTCGGATCACAATTATGAATTTTTCCCGATTAGCGTGTTTTATCATCTTGATCGGTTCTGCAAAATGCCAGCAGGATTGTCGGCACGATGAGCCGCAGCTTGAGATCGCAAAGACGGATGTTGAGGTGCGAAACGGAACCATTTTTTATGAAAATCACGCGTTTAAACCTGGAGATTACGAGGCTGTCGGTGATTATTACTACATTTGTCCCTGCAATGTCAAGTATTGCGTCAGAACCTGCACCAATTTAGGTATCAATTTGAATCATAATTCATATTTATTATTACGACACTTTCGTTCGTCAAAATTTAATTGTTTTATTCGAAAAGTAAACAAATCTAGCTTTAGCGCATTAAAATTAGCTGCTTTTCACACTAAAATAACTGTCAGAACAGTGGGAGAAGTCGAGTTTGGTAAGTTCATAGATATTCGCTCAAGCAATTAATGCGAATGTTGTGAATGAAGCACTGAAATCGCCTCAAAATCAGTGATACAAGCAAGGGGTGCCGCCAGTCTTCGTTTGCATAAATTTCCTGAGTCTGGAGCCTAATTATATCACACTTGACTTCTCCCCTACCCTTTATTTCTGAAATTGAGACAATTTAGTCGGAAATTAAGACATTTCCCGATATCATATTTATTGTAATTCACTTATATTTTGAATTTTACTTTAAAATAGTTATAAAAATTATCTTAAATAGTGTGAAAAAGCGAGAGAACATTTAAATTATTAGTATTATTTTTTTTTATTTGTCCAAATTATTGTTAAATCATTAAATGCATGTTTAGAAAATTATTTTCCACCAAACAAGAGTTTCAAACTTGACGTCGTGACCAAAGATGGGCATAAGAAAAACGTCGATTTCTACAGCCACTTCTACCCGATCGACGAAATTCGCGATAGTCACGATTGCTTCTGGGATGTGATCACAGATGCTTACGATGTACTTGAGAACGGAAGCGTGGCATTTTTGTTTGGTGAAGAAGTGAACGTGCTGTACAAGTCCTCAGATTTCTGCTTTGCCGAAGACAGTGTACGTAAAAATCAATAAAACCAATGCAAAATAAAAGTATAATTTTTTTTATGCATAGGAAGGGGAGAGCAAGAAGTTGGCTTGCTTTATAGAAGACCCGGATTTTGTTAATATCAAACTTTCCCACTCGTACCTGCCTCTTTATGTGGTTTCTGCCATTTTCCTGCTGATCACCGCGCTTGCGATTGTGGCGTCAAAAAAGGAAGGAAAATCAAATTTGAGCAAACTCGCCGTTTGCTTTGCTTTAACCATGATGGTTTCCTATTCGCTTTTCACCATTTTTTATTATCTGAAACCTCCAAACCTCATCCTCAACGACTGGATTTGCAGTATTTTTGGCAAGTCATATAATTTAAACGGAAATATAATAATAAACTTTCTTATTTTTTTCAGCATACACAATATACGTTTCAAGGCTCAGTCCATATTTTTGGCTCTACTCAATGTGTTTTGAGAACTTCCAGCTTAATTCAAAGTGCCTTTTTATCAAATTTACTGACTGGTTTGTTTCATGAATTTTTAATATTCAAGGCAAGCTCGGCGTGAACCTCAAATCTCCAGATCTTTCGCCTTTTCAGCACTTTGCTCCATTATGATACCTGCTTTAATCTTCGTTATTTATCGAGTAGCGAATCGCATTTGGCATCATTCGAGAGGTGAATTCGACTATTCAATTAGCGAAGAGACTTGCAACTTTCAAGGTAAAAAATCTTTTTTTTAATTTACTTTCAAGTAAAAATCATGTTTCATAGATTACGACATTGAAATGATCGTCTATAACGGTCCTGCTGCCATTGTTTCAATTATTAATTTGATCCTACTGGTTTCAACTTTAAAATTGGGGCAGGCTCAGGACCGCCGCAGTTGGTACATTCTTTTAATATAACATTTTAAACTTTTTTTAATTTTTTTTTCTTTTATTAAAAAGGTTTTTTATTTCTGTGCTGCTATTTATCATCACGGTGTTTCCAATAATACTGGATTGCGGCGTATTTTGGCTGATGGATGTTAAAAACGACGAATCATTCGTTTGGACCATTTTATATATTTTAAATTCAATTAGTGGGATTTTCGTTTTTCTAGTTTTTGCCATTTTCAACGGAAATTTCAGGAAAAGCTTATTTTGTAGCAAAAACGTTGATGAACATTACAACGAAGTAGAACTTCGTTAGGTAAATATAAAATGGATTTTCCAACTAAATATAATTAATTCATATTTTAACTTTTTAATTATATTTCTTTTTCATTTAATCACAATCACTTAATTGTACACACATTTTAAAAGAGGAAATACTTTGTATAATGTCTTGGGCCATTAATGAGAATCAAAAAATTATATTTTATTTAAAATAAAGTTTGACTTATATCTTATATTATAAGTCGTTATAAGTATTATGTTGCAGTTTATATATTATTTAATCAATTTCTTTTCTGTTGTTAAATAATTATTTCTCTTCTGTTTTTACTATAAGATTGAATTTCAAATTATTTCAAATATAAGTTTTATCGCTACATATTAGCAAAAATGCTGTAATTGTCAAATTTTAATAATAAAATTTAATTGAAATTTTTATAAAATAACCTTTTTTTATTAATTAATACTCCTATAATGTGCCTCAACTTACAATTTTACACTTTTTATTACAAATAATATTTGAAAATAGAAAGATGATGTCAACTTCCTGATGATAAACAATTTGGCGCCTTTGTACACGCAACATAGAGATGCGACCACTTAAAAAAGCATGACTCTTTTTGCAGTCCGCTCTCGACAAGCTTGAATTATGGATGAAAACAGTGTGTGCGTGTGTTGGTAACAAGCAAAACTCGACTAAAACAAGCTCAAGCGAATGGATTCCAAGGTCACTTGGCCTTATAATAAATAAAATTGCAAATGACGTCACGCAGCTCTCTTCGCCTCTACCGCAAAAAAGCCTCAGGCGCAGAGATCGAGAGACGCCGCCACGCACATGGGGCCAAATTTTAGCATCCATATGATTAAAAGAGTCGCCGCATAAGGTCCTAAAATGAATTGTAAGAAAATTGAAAAACTGCAAAATGTTAAATTGTTTGGAATGCAAGACCGAATTTTGTCGCGTCAGAAAATTTGAATTAAATAAAAAAATGTTTTCAAGCAGCTCGGTTAATTTTCCGAATAAAAATAATACTTTTTGTTTAATAAAATCAAAATATCATGGAATCTCTAAAAAAAGATTCTCAGCTGTGCGGCACTATTATTGTTTATTCTACTCAAATAATATATTATGATATAGTATTTTACACTAAATATTTATTCTACACGTGATTCAATTCTCCAGATATTGGTTTTGTATCATTTCCAAATGAAAAATCCGAAAAATTCTTCAGGTTTATGCAGAGAAACTGACCAATGTAATATATATTTATCGATCCAAATACCTCCACGCGGAGTAGATGATTCTTATAGACTAGTCTTGGCCATGGCTTTCCAACTTCAATTATTATTTTTTTAAATTATTGCAGATCATAAAAATATATTAAAATAACTGCGGTTTTTTCATAAGGTAACGTCAGAACTGTTTTATAGATATAATTTTGTAGGACTCTTATGTGCAATTTAATTAAATTAAGAATTTTTTTTTCTATATTTAAAAAAAAAATCACTGACGATTGCTTCTGGTATAATTAATAAATCCCGACTTTGCACGCCATATAAATCGTTATAATGGTTTATATTTTACATTGGACATGCCTAGGAGTTTCTCATACTAATGAGAAGAGCATTCGATCAGTGAATTGGAATTATAAGCTTAACCAATGGGATATTGCAACACGTATTATGAAATTTCGCGCAATACATAATATATGCGGTTTTGGGCTTCCTGTACTTTTGTACTCTTGGTAAATTCTGCTCCTTTTTATGGACTAAATGAAATTTTGGCGCGACCCTCGCCCGCTTGCCCCATCACATGCACTCCACCTCTATTATTTGTCAGATTTAAAATTTTTAACAAAAAACTCTTCAGCGGATAAAAGGCCTCTCCTGTGCAAGCGCGCTTTGGTCTGGCATTTAATTTTAGGGCGTAGCGTGGCGCCCTGATTAAAAAGGCGCGTTCGTGCTTCGGGCGCGTCTCAGCTTCTTCCAGAGGCCAGTCCGCGTAACAATCGCGAGTCGCTAACATTGTGCAGCTGAAGTTGGCACTAAAATTATGAATATTTTCGTGCCGAATTTTGTCTTTGTCTGTTACTTTTTGTCTTTTATCGGTTTCGGAAATTGTAAGCAGATTTGCCGCGATGGTGGACCGCAGCTCCAGATAGCAAAGGAGGATATTGAGGAGAAGGACGGAACCATTTTTTACGCGAATCACGCGTTTCGGCCTGGAGAATATGAGGCTGATGATAATTACTTCTTCACTTGCCCGTGCGACGTTAAATACTGCGTGAAAACCTGCATCAATACAAGTATTATTTATAATATATTCAGTTAATTATAATTTCAAGCAAAACCTATCGCATGTTTAAATTGTCTTTTTTGTCAATTTTTATTTATAACTGATACAAATAATTGAATAAGATTATTATTTTTCTGTACCTTAATAATATTATTTAAAAACTATACTTTTTTATTTAACATAGTTTCGTATTTATTATTTCTTTATTTTACATAATATCTAATTAAATTAATTGTATAATAATATTTATAGAATATCGCAAGAATTTTTTTTATTGAATTTTTCCCATTCATAATATTTAAATCCATATTTATTTTAGGATTCTTTAGTAAATTTTAAACCGCTTAAGTATGATTAGTTTATTATAATTTATTTTACATTCTATTTTTCAAATGAACGCCATAATTAAAAATAAAAATATTCTTAAAAAGTACATTAAGAAAATTAAAATCCATTGTTTATTTGTTTTTCTGTTTGTAGAGAGTGGACTTTATTCTGCATCACCAGGCAAGAATTTAAAAGTCAACGTTGCGACAAAAGACGGAAAAACCAAAAACATCGATTTCTACGGCCACTTCTACCCAGAAACTCTTGATTGCTACAATGGGGAAATGAAAGTTTTCACGAATCAAGCCGTTTTCTTTGAGAACAGAAGCGTGGCCGAATATTTTGAGGGTAAATTACATCTGGTGGCCAATTATCCAGACTTTTGCATCGCGCAGGGGCAGGACTTTGTGAGTGAAAATTATATTGTTTTTCTAAATAATTAAAGAGCAATTTATAATTATAAGACCGATGATGGGGAAAGCAGGATTTATTTGTGCGATGGACAAGATGATGATTTTGAGGAATACCCTCAAAACAAGGACATCAACTTTTCGATTCATTTCCTCGCTTCGGCAGTTTTCCTTCTGATCACAGCAATTGCGATTAGGGCTTCAAAGGAGCGGGAATCGCATCTCGGCAAACTCTCCTTTTGCTTTTCACTGACTATGATGTTCATGTATTTGGTCCTGGCCGCTTTTTACCATCTCAATCGAGCTGGATCGGTTGGCTTCGGCCTCTGCAGACTTTATTGCAAGTTCTCAAGCTGCTAAAATTATAAATAAAAAAATAATAATTTCCTTTCATTTTACAGTTTTTGCAACTTTTACCTTGAGCATTAGCTCGTTCCTTTGGCTCAACGCAATTTGTTTGAAGAATTTGCAGCTTTCCAGGTATTTAATTTTATTGAAAAAATCTTATGATATTTGGCAGTTTTTTTTTTATTACATTATTATTTTTACCCACTTTTGTCACGGGTCAACCAATTACTTTATCTCTACATACCTAAAGGAATCGGCCTGCCAATGCCAAAAGTGGGTAAAAAAACTGCCTTAAATTTTCAAGGCTCCCTCGTAACTACACGGAAGCTCGAACCTCTCGATTCTTTGTCTATTCATCGCTTTTCTCCACTTTGGTGCCTTTACTTCTCCATACAATTTTTTACGTGGCATCTTTTATTTGTCATATTTTCGGATTCCAATTGAACTTTGCGCTCAGCAGCTACACCTGCTACTTGGAAGGTAAAAAATACTCTGTTATTTTCGTAATGTAAAATTTATTCCATGCCGATTCTATAGATACAATTACGGGCGTTATCTTCTGCGACGGGCCTGTTTTCCTTGCATTAATTTTAAATTTGATTTTCCTCATCGCAACTCGAATAACATCAGCAAATCTAAGCTGGTAATTTCACTTTTAAATTTAAATTTTGAGCTCAAATTAAGGCAAAAAAATTTGTTATTTTTCAAGGTTCGTCGTGTGTGTGCTGCTATTTATCGTCATGGCATGTCCAGTAATTGTGGTTTTTGTCCTGATGCTGGACAAGTATCAGGAATTATCCTTCATTTGGAGTATTTATGGTCAATTCAACGCACTACGTGGGTTCTTCATATTTCTGATCATCGTCATTTTCAACGGAAACGTGAGGAACAGCCTGTTTTGTCGCAAAAAAACCACCGTCCAGCAACTCGCCATGGAATTAAGCTAGGCAAATTTTTCGGTGCTAGGACGATAGTTTTTCCGGACGATAGTTTTTTTCTCTAAACGGACAATAGTACAACGCGGCGTTGCCACATAGTGCGCGCGAATTTTGAAATGAAGTGGCGGGAAATGGATGCGTTCAGCGGCTGTCACATGCAATTAAGGAGTGAAGTTTTTTTATTATTCCAGAAAATGAAAGTTATAAAGTATTTAATTTTAATTTAATTTTAACCTCTTTAATAATAGTTAATTATTAAAAAGTTATTTTTTTTTAAATGTAAAAATAAAAGTTAATTGTTTTAAATTAATGATAAAAAATTTACATTTTTCTAAGAATTTTTTTTATTTTCTTGTCATTACTCTTACACTTATATTAAATTTCATCCTGTCACAATAATGCGCATTCATCTACCTAGCCAAGTTAATGTTACGAGCCACTTTCCGAAGGTAAGTGCTTGGTAGTTGGTTTCCGAGGGAGTATATTTCACAGAGGTTTTTCAGGCGACTTTGCAGCCTCTTGTAAATCTGATTTTTCCTTCTGGTCGGAACTTCGCCAGATTTTTTGACATATGTCTTTTCGTACGACAAAGTCTATCCATTATCCATCTATTCTATTTTTGTATAATATTAAATATAATATTTATTTATTATTACTAAAGAAGTTAAAATTAAAATAAAATTTAATATTTTTAGGTATATTATTCAGGAAAAAAAATACTTCAGTGACTTCAGTCCTATGAATAGATTAAAATCACTCTTTTCCGTTTTTTTTTTCTTTTCATATTTTAAGTATTTTTATTAAAGAAGTTAAAATTAAATTAAAATTAAATACTTTATAACTTTCATATTCTGGAATAATAAAAAAACTTCACTCCTTAATTGCATGTGACAGCCGCTGAACGCATCCATTTCCCGCCACTTCATTTCAAAATGCGCGCGCACTATGTGGCAACGCCGCGTTGTACTATTGTCCGTTTTGAGAAAAAAACTATCGTCCGGAAAAACTATCGTCCGCACACCAAATTTTTCACCGCGACCAAAGATTTCCAGTCAAAAGAATTTAAAGTATAATTCAATTTTATGCTTGTTTGGGTTTTTTATGTAAACATAATTTTAAATCAATTAAAGTACATTGTAAACTTGCATTTTTACATTTGGTATTCATTCTGGCGCATTCCTATTTATTTAAAGACGTTCTATTCACAGCTGTTTCCGATCACTATTTTCGCTCCACTCGTGCGTCAATGGGGATTTGTGCGATCGGCCCCGCGGCCCTACATTCTGGCGCGCGGCTCTTCTCATAAATTCCGTGTCTTTTCGCCTCTTATTTACGAGAGTGAATCACTTTCCAATTAAATTTAGAAGTTAACAATTTTGTGAACGTTTCAAATTCATAAATTTTCATTTATTCAAATCAATAATTCTATGAATAGAAAATAAAATTGTTTTTTTTATATGATTTTACAAGAGAAATATAAAAAGTAGAAATTAATTCAATAGAAAAAGGGAAAGAATAGTTTAATTAATTTTACTCAATTCGTTTTCCTTAGTAAAATCCTAATTTCAACGTAACGAAGGAAAAAATTAATTAGAAGCCTCATATTGTTCACTTTTTTTTTACCTTTTTTTTATTACATGATTAATTATATTTCAAGCAAGACCTAATTTGTGTTCGTTTGGCAATCTCAGCGTTTAATTGAAAATCGAATCTGATTGCAGCCGGCAAAGTGCCAAGTCGGTGCAGCAATTACTTGAAATTGGTGCACCTCGCGCCACTAATTACGCTCGCTCCCCCGAGTTTGAATGTGGGCCAAACTCTCGGACAGACGACACTTGACAGCAACTAGGTTTTGCGTCAATTACGCCCGACGCTCCTCATGTATGTACATTGTTGAGCGCGCAAATGCTCTGTGCAGTGATTCACCTGAATTTCGCAATTGCACCCGCAGAGGCAAATTTAATTCGGCTTTCAGTGAAATTTAATCCTGAAGATTATTTTGTTAAATTAAAATCAGGGGCTGACAAGCAACTAAAATAAAAAAAACAATTTGATAAATTTCTTTTTTACCTTTTGTATGATTATTAAAAAATTGAAGTTTTATTTTTTTTTTAAGATATTCATTTGATAACTTCTTGGTTATTGATTTATAAATTATTTAATTAATTTCGTAGTTATTAATTTCCTTAATTAAACACAATTTATTCCAACAAAAGACTAGATTTATTTATTTATTTATTTATTTATTCTCCATTCATAGTACATACAACGCAAAAAAAGTACACTGTACAAAAAAAAGCGGAATCATGCATCGACATAAAAAAGTACAAGCATACAAAAAAATGCCGAAAATCAGGAGTCGGAAATTTAAATAGAATTGATGATAAATGGATGAAAATTAATAATTAATTCACCATTTGCGAAATCAAATAACATTGGTTCTTATGACAGCTTCATCTTAGAATGATTGAATCTTTTCAATCCTAAGACATGTTGTACAAAATGAAAAATAAAAAATATTGGCGTTGGAAAAATCAAAATTGGTTCAGCGTGGGGCTGTAGTCAGGCGATCAAAGATTTGTAAAAACTCAAAAAATTGGCTTCGGTTGCCTACTTTACAAATCTTTGATCGCCTGACTACAGCCCCACGCTGAACCAATTTTGATTTTTCCAACGCCAATATTTTTTATTTTTCATTTTGTACAACATGTCTTAGGATTGAAAAGATTCAATCATTCTAAGATAAGGCTGCCATAAGAACCAATGGTATTCGATTTCGCAAATGGTGAAATCCGTTATAGAGTTGCTAAATAAAATCTGTGCAACTGAAGTCTTAAAAATTAAATTAAACTAAAAACAGCTCAATTATTTCATAAAAACCCTTTCAAATAAATTGTGAATAGAAGAGCTTTTGACATGGAGCCTAGCTAATGTGAAACGCGTTTTACAGGCCGAATTGGAAATGGGGCGATTCCGGGCCCGCCGCCGCTTTTGCTTCTCGCAACAATTGACCCGCTGCTCTCTGTTGCATCAACGCGCGCGGTGGTCGTGAATCTTTATGTAAACACGCTCAGCTCCTTCTTACTCTCTTGTAATAGTTTCGCTGCTCCGTCCCAAAAATAGAACTTACGAAAACATTCTCTCCATTATCGAGGCGCGCGCTCCGGGTTAAATCATCTCAAGAGACGGCGCGAGAGAGAGTCGTCGTCACTGGAGAGGAATGCAACCAGCTGACCCTTGCACAACCTAATACTTGGCGACGAATGCAACAAAATCGTCTGGACCATTCCAAATTGCGCGGCCATTCACTGATGAACAAGTTATTTCCGCCCAAAATGACGCGCAGCTCTTGAAATTGAGTCGCATTTTGTTTGCGTATTTTTTTTTCACCCTTGTTCCGAATCAGTTTTTATTTCGAGAAACAAGGTCTTTGCCAAATTGAAAATTGGCATT
The DNA here is from genome assembly GCF_031216515.1 of Neocloeon triangulifer. NCBI lineage: Eukaryota > Metazoa > Arthropoda > Insecta > Ephemeroptera > Baetidae > Neocloeon > Neocloeon triangulifer. Next base: position 1,407,131 of record NW_026775561.1, read on the forward strand.
TTTTAGAAATTTTTTAGTCAATTATATTATAATGCACAGATTGGTACACATAGGGCTTCTTGATATTTTTAGAGAGCATTTGCGAACCAATAACAATTCAGTGATTCCGTCTAAAAAATTGATTCTAAAATGTTTTGTTCAAAGGTCAAACAAATATACAAGTAAATTTCCAACCTCAATATTGCAGAGACTATTAAATTATTTCTGTTTCCAAAGCGGATTTCGTGAAGGTTGCATAACATAGCAACTCCATTGCTAGAATATGTTATTTCCAACGCAGAGGATTTCAAATCTTTATGGCAACCGAAACTGCTGTTTTGTCAGCGTGTTTACACTCGCGGCTCTTTTTCGAGAATTTTGCAAAATTTCTGCTTTCCTGCCAGCGAACGCATAAATCTTCTATTTCGGCGCCGCCATTCCTCAGCATTGATTGCGAATCAAAATAAACCTAACGTCAACATCCCGTTTGTTGACCCCTGATCGGTTCGTCGTCAGTCGCGAAAAAGAGAATTTAAAATAAATGGACCACCGCTTATTTTAAAAGTGATTTTGATAAAATAAATATATTTAATTAATAATCATTACTAGTAAAAAAGCAGAGGTTGAAGTGTTTTTGAAAATTTTAAAGATGGTTCCTGCTTCTGTTGAATATTTTAAGATATTTTGCCCAGACCGAGAAGTGGATTTTTTCGCTTCACTTGCCGACTTCAAAAGAGACGGATGTTTACCACTTTCAACTCGAGCTGTCATATTTTTATTGGCAAAATGAAAGAGCAGCAAAAGTGGTAAAGGCGGTGCTGCAAAAAGTTAAAAATACTTTAAAAACTTTTGAAAAATCAAATAAATTCACCTCATCTTTTGATAAAATTTGCAAGCATTGTCGGCGCCCTTGACTTTGCCCAGACTTACTTTCTTGCTCCACCTGCGCCCACGTTATGGGCGATAAAAGAAAGGCAAGGTCGCGGCGTCACCGTCGACGCTTCTTCTGCCCACTCATTGAGAGTGACGCGGCAACACTGTGCGCGCTTTTTTGGCAAGTCGCGCCGCCTTTTATGGACACTAGGGTCATGTTCCGTCCGACGATAGAGCGTCCGAGCCAGCCAGAGCCGCTCCTCGGCGCACTCGCACCGAATTTACCGTGAATTATTCAAACTCGTCGCAAGGTCGCGCCGCGGCTCTTGCTTTTAATACGCCGCTGACTCAATCTTTGAGCAAACGATTTTCGATCGATCGCGCTTGCCAAACCGTGACACACACCGCAGCTCATCTCCCCGCTTTTATTTCGGCAACAACGGATTAACTTCTTTCATTCCCTCCCATAGTTACTTTGGACAAATTCAGAGTTTGAAGAAATTTTGAGTTCTGAAACGCATCATAACTTTCGAACTCTGTGGAAAATTTTAATTCTCAAGTCACTCAAAGATTATAAAATTTGTAATGAATTTTCAATTGCTTTCCTATAAGCTATGCAACGCAAAGAATAGAAAATTCAGAATGTTAAAAACAGATAATTATGCCATTGGTATTTCTGCAAATCCGACCAAAACATCCAAAGTATTTGAAATTTTCACAATTATTGGATCAACGTTTAACTTTTGGTTGCATGAATAATTATTTGATTTGCTCATTGGTTTTCTTCTGAATTTGTCTAAATTTAAATAATAGTTTTAATTTACAAATTGAAATTTCACAGTCCCGGTGGTGCGGTGACGTCAGAATGGCGACTTATTAGTCACGTGCACGTGACCAGGCTTCTATTATAGAGGCGGTTAGTTTTAATAGACGTGCTAAGATCTTTCCTGAAGCACTTTGATACAGAAGCATAAGTGCACCTTTTACGCTCTAATCTGGATATTTATTTATAAAATTTTAATATGCGCAGAATTCGAACTGCTGGAAGTTTCCTAAGCAACTGGTTTCTCAATTCTCGTCTTATAATTTTGTTCTGCAACGGAAAACTAAAATCTTCGACTAGAAGTAATTTGATTTGAATATATTTTTAATAAGTTTTACTGCAATTTGTCCTATAAAAAATTACAAAAAGTAGCACAGCCTAATTTACTTAAGTCAATAAAAATATTATTAGAAACACGGTTTGAACGGCAGCGGCCTTGCCAATGACATGAACTGCATGCTTCGAGAACATTATGTAAACTAGCGCCTGTCGTTCTCGAGGTATGCAACCAGTGCAGCATGCGTGATGGGCAATCAGTATAGCTCGACCTGCGGGGAGTTTTGGAGTAAAATAAACGTGAAATAATTCCAATCTCATTCAACAGAAAAATTTGAAATTATTGTGCGTTATTAATGTGTTCCCATTTTTTCTATTTACAATAACTTAATTTTATTTTACAAATAAATTTAAGCAGAATTTAATAAGAAACGCTAACTTTAATTATCTTTTTTATTTATTGTTGTTGTAGTTTAATTGTCGATTCAATATAACAACAAAAAGTTCCATTTTTATTGAGGAATTAGAAGATTAGTGGATTTGAATAAAAAGAAGACTTTCCGAAACTTGAATTAACTTTGATTTCTACTGAGAAAATAAATTCAGGCGTTGAATGTGCTAAAGAAATTCAATATTTTGAACGGCCGTGAAAGAAAACCGTTGACAAAATTTGGGTCGCTTTCGCCACATTTTGGGGTCAGTCGGGAATAAGAAAATCATAAATTCCGATTTATTCGGGCGGCGAGCGAGCGAGATTTCCCAAGAAAAGGCCACTGGGTCTTGGTCGTGTTGAACGAAGGGGTTTGACAGATGTGGAGCGCGGCCGTGATTGGCGGACCGCGGCGCCCCTCTCGGCCCCTCCGACGGCCATAGTCCGTGCGCCCTCGGCCGCAGCCCCAGTTGCACTTCTGGCTGTGATTGTGAAGGTTCGAACCGACAAGGTACGTCCCCCTTGGAGACCTTTCTTTTTTTGCAAAAGAGAGCGAGAGAAAGGATTCTCATCGTCCGAATTGTATAGGTTTGATTTTTCAAAATTCTCCAACTCTATAATTTGGCAATTTTTATTAAACAATTTTTTAAATTCAAAATTTTATCCAAAGACTTTTCCGATTCAAAGTTGCATCTTTCGGAGCGCCGCAAATTAATTGCGGCGCCAACGAAGCGAGAGCCGGTCTAAAATTAGCACGTTCGGCTCGTCGCTATTTTGGTCGGTGTCCACAGACTCTTAAGGATATGCGAGCCCCACCACTACAGGAATAGATTCGGATTCTTCGAATATCCGATTGCTTTCGAATGATGTCACCCGCTGCTGACAAACAAGAAGAGAATTTCTGAAAAATCAAATTCGCAATTATTTTTTATATTCAAGTGGATTTCCCGGCTGATTGCAGGTCACACCTAGTTTTGAAGATTATCTCGAAGGTACAGCCGACGACAACTCACTAAACGAAAATGCTGCTCAAGACCCATCTCGACATTATCAGCAGGAACGAGCCTGTGACGAGGAAGGCCAAATTCTGGCAGTCCTATGTGCGCGCTCTTAAGGGTGAGTCATTTCACAACTTTAGCTCGAAGCATTTAATTATTGTTTTGTAGGAAAGTCAGTGAAAGTTGATGACATTCTAATATATTATATAAAATAGAAGGAAAAAGGAAGATAATTTCAAGCAATTTTAGTAAAAAAATTTTTGGAAATTTCTGGAACATTTCATCTTTTAATAGAGAAATAATTGATTTTAATTTGTAGTTAATTTTAAAATAATTTTTATGTATTTTCTTGGAAAATATCAACTTTAAATTATAAAACAATAATTTAAATTTAATTTGGAAGTAATTCAAATTTTTTTATGTTTATCTATTATTGAACATTTGAATTAAAAATGGAATTGTTGTGTTTGCAGGCACTGATGACATGAAGGCCCCCGAACAAAGCCGCGCCCCCCGCAGCATTTTCCGTCCGATCTACTCCGAGTTCCCCGAGCTGGCGTCCAAGCTGGACACCTGGCCGCACAGCAAGTCCCTGTACGAGGACCCCGCCGTCGCCCACGAGCGCATCAGCTCCCCCGGCTACCGCTACCAGCCCATCTCCAGGGACACCTACGGCTACTCCCCCCGCTCCTTCCTGTACCGTGACCCCGTTCGCACCGGTACGTACGGTACTTACTCCCGCAGGAAATGAGAGCACAAAAAATACTTCCATAATTATATACGCAATGGGGACGGGAGCCAAAATTTTATTTTAATTCGCAAACAACTTTTCAGTCAAAATCGCAAAACGAGATTTTGATTCAAAAGTAGTTTTTTCAGAGAGATTATTATTTTGTAAGGAAAGAAGAAAGGTCGCGAGGGGCGCGAAAATCATATTTCAGGCCTCTCGCGGTATTTTTTTGTTGAATGATGCAAGGATTGTGTGCAAAATCAAAGAGGAAAAGGGGAAGTTTTCGCTTGAAAAGAAGAAGTGTGCAAAGTGCAATCCAAGTTGGAAAACATGTCAAAGACTTTAAACCGAGTCTAGGGTTGGAATTGTCTCTTAATATCTTTAACAAAAAAGCCTTCTGTATCAATTAACAAGATATACGCACCTGTTCTTTTATATATAAACGCGCAAATTCTTTTAAGTAAGTGTCACCCAATAACCCTGGAAGAGAGAATCTGTCTAGTTTTTTTTTCTGCCAAAATCCTTGTCCGGAATGCAATTAATACAAATCTATACATATAATTTGCATGCATTTTCGATTTTTAATTTTGTCATAATGCTGCAATAATTATTCCGGATTTTCCTATCAAACCAGCGAGAGCTTATATAATTTTTTCTTTCTGTTGATTAATTAATTTATAAACCGCGCGCCAACAGCGAGAGCACGACAAGAGAAAAAAAACCACTGTGTATAAATATTATATAAATAATTATTTAATATATTTACTTCTCAATGTGTACTATTAATTTAGCAAGATCCACGATTTTTGGGTCAATAAATATTTTGGCCATAAACATTTTGCGCTTTTTATTTTTGACTCTCAACCTCTCTCCAAAAAAGTGACGAATAATTTTTCTCTGCAGACAAAAGCTACTACAATTAATCCTCGGCTGCTTATCCTCCGCACTTTTAATTCCTAACAATCTAGACTTGAACTGTAACTAATTGGAAACTCACCAAGAATAAATAAACATAGATATTTACATTTTCATCAAAATGAATAATTTATATAAACTTTTGAACAAGGACACTAAACGAAAGTGAAACCAAATCATCACACTCTATAAAAAAGTCTAGAGAATTAAAAACAGAAAACAGAGACGCCGAACATGAAAATGAGTGAGAATATCTAAATTAATCTATGGCCTAACCAGTCTGAAGCATCGCCATAATGCAACTAACGCAGACCAACAGCCAGTGTGAGTATAACTGAAGCAAAAATGAGCCAGTAACAAATTTTTATCTATTAAAAAAATTCCGATTTTGGACAGGGATTTTGATTTCATTCACATTTTGACAAAATATGATTTAACCCCGGCAGAACCTAGAAAGCCCAAAGCCCTTCCGAACGAGACGCAAGCATGGAACGACCACCTGGAGCGCATGGCGGCCATGGGCAAACTGGCCCCCTTCAGGCGCTCCATGTCTCCGCCTCCGAGGTCACTCAGGGCGAGGTCAGCGTCGCCTGTGAGGGCGCGCTCTTCGGAGCCTTTTGAAAGGGCCTCATCGCCCTTCGCCAGGGCTGCGTCTCCCTTCACCAGGTCCTCCTCACCCTCACCCATTTTGGGATACACTTATTCAGGTAAAATAAAATTAAAAAAATGTTAGTGATTTCTTTTTAATTCTTAATAATTGTCTTTTTAGTCATAAAAAAATTGTAAGCGCAGGGGAAGTTATCATTCCTGACGACGTAAATAAATTAATTCAAAACTCTTTTGGACTTGGATATTGACTCAAGTTTAACGTTTTTTGTTTTCAATTATAACAAATTTGACATTGATTTTTATAATTTGTCCATTATAGCATTTAGGATTTTTTAAATGACATTTGTGGTCTTAGAATTTCATTTTGACCTCACAGGTTACCCTATTTACACTCGGGAGGGCATCAGCCGGCCCGCCCTGGTGCGCATCATGAGTCCCAGCCCCTATTTGTCGGCTGCGTCGGTGGTGCGCGACCCCTGGTGGTACGCCTACCCTGAGCTGAAGCCCTTCGAGTCCGACTACGTCTACCGCTCGTCTCCGTCGTACCTGCGGAGATCGTACTTGTCCCCGGTCAGCAACCGCTACCTTTGGAATCAACACCCGGTCAGACCCTTCTGTAAGTTGTCCTCAGATAATTACTGAAAAAAGAAATTTCTAAGCCTTTTGTGCTGCAGAAACGAAAGAAATTTGGTCCCTGCTGGAAATACTGAACCTGCGCCTGTGACTTTGACAATTCCCGATACTATGAAAGATTTCATAGTAAAGTGGAGAACTGAAATTGCAGCTTGGAATATACTAAAATTTCACAACTTTTTCAACAACAATCCTGTTAACAAAAACACTGCTAAGATATTTTTTAACAAAACAATGTTTAATTTCTTCCGCTAACTGTGTATACTTGTACAGATATTAAATAAATAATTTTAAGAATATATTAATACACAAGATGTTCTTTGCTAAAGGCGATGACTTTTATTTTATTAAATGAAAACAACCTGTAAATCAATGCAGTGCGTAAAGATCACTTTTCAACATTTAACCAGACCAAAAGTACTTGCAGACAAAGTAATAAATCTCCACTTTCATAATTTAAAATATTTACTTCAGTCTCAAACACATCATAAATTTTGATCATTTTTATAAAATTACCCAGGAATTGGAGGATCAAAACTATTAAAGTCAATTCAATTTTTGTATCGAATTCGGTCAAAAAATTTTGGACAAAAATCAAAATAAACAATTTTCGGATTGACTGATTATTGCAAGCTTTGGTCCGGGTTGACTTTAGTCGGAGCACCGCATGCACTGGTGGTGTTCCCCAGGGACAAGAATGGTTTGGTCCCTTTGGAAGTTGTGGCAATTGTCCACGTGTTTGGTGTGCGTGTCTTTGTCCTTGAGCACGGCCTTGCAAAAAGTGCACCTGCGGAACTTGCACTGCAGCCGCAGGTAGTGCCGCACGAGTTCTTTGGCGCAGTCAAAGTTGTTGAAACACAAATTGCAGGTGAGTCTCTTCTTCATGATGCGCTGGATCTGGAAACTGGCCTTCAGGTGGCTCGCGTGCACGTGCACCAGCAGCGACACCCTGCTGCTGTAGTAGCTGCTGCAAATCATGCACTTCGGCTTGCCCATGCCAACCTGTTGAAAAAATGACAAAAATTTATTATTCGATTTATACAGAAAAACGATAGGCTGTTTTCCAGGTCAAAAGGAACCTTTGAAAGGTGACGTGTTTTGTATTTTTTGCTTAAATTATTCTATTGGTTGTATCGAAATGAGTCTGAAATCAATTTAGAGGAAATTCAATCAACTATCACATGTACAATTTTCTTAAATTTGACAAGAATTAAAATTGGAAAATTTTTAATTTTCTGTTCAGTTTTTCAGCATTAGCTCTTTGCATATACAATTTTAATTTATCCCTTTTTTTAACTAAGTTATTGTTAAAAAATGTGAAAGGTTTTTAAGATTTATAAATGTGGTTTTTTAATAACGAAATAAAACCTTGGAAGAATAAAATTACTCAAATTCAGGCCAATTAATAAACATTCTTTTCTTCAGATTAGACTTAAAGCCTTGCAAATTGTAATATCATTAAATCAAAGTTTGGTATCTTCTGAGGTAATCAAAAAATCAAAATTTCCTTATTGGACTTGCCTGAAATATTGTTGGAGATATAATGAAAAGTGTGAAATTAAATTGATTTTGTTAATTTAAAAAGTTTCTCTTAATTGTTTTACGATCTAAAAATCAATCTAAAATAAACAATATTTTACATTCCTTTAAATAATTGAAAAATTTAACACTAAATGATTTAATTTATAGAGGGATACTGGTAAATTTTTTATTCTGAATTTGAAATGACCAAGTTTCATGACAAAAAAAAAATTACTTTGAACCCCTTCAGATCAGAGGTTCTCCTTTTTTTCCTTAAGAAAGAATAAATAACAATTTAAAGTTAGTCCTGATTGCTAAATCAATAATCCAAGTTTAAGTTAACACAGTCGACATTCTACTCCCGAACAGTAATATTGAATCCACAACATAGCTCGAGTACTTTTGATGCTATCCAGATATGAAAACAAAAATTACCAAAGTCCCTATGTAAGTAAACTTGGTAAGTTTTAAAAGCTCATTAAAATCCCAGTCTCATTTCAATGCAAAAAATCAACAAATGACTGCAAAAAATAGCGAAACCTTCTTTTGAATGTGCTTTTTGATCCGAATTCGACCTAGAAAATGAGCCAGTGTAAATTTGTGTTGCTTTCTGGACTGACCAACAGTTGGCACCAGTTGTTGTGGCAGAGGTCGCAGTCGTTGACGTCCCTGGGGATCTCGTCGGTGTGCTCGTGGTACCAGTGGTAGGCGAAGAGGTAGCCCGAGGTGAAAACCTTTTCGCAGAACTCGCAGGTCATGCTCTGCAGGGAGCACAGGGAGAAGTGGCTGAAGTAGTTCTTCTCGCTGGTGAAGATGCGGTGGCAGTTGGAGCACTTGACGATCGCCTTGTAGCACTCCTCGTTCTCCAGGTGCTGCTCCAGGAAGGCTTGGGGCGTGTCGCAGTGCAGACAGTTCCGAGGCTGCGCCTTTTTGTACCGACCGCTCTCCTCCGGCTCCCTCGACTTAATCAGCTGAGGCCGCTTCGGGACGATTTTGGGAAGAACGGAACTGCCTGCTGAGCTCTGCAGGATCAGCCGAGGGTGGTTTCCGCCCGGGGTGGTTTGGATAACTTGGAAGAAGGTCCCTCCGAGGGTGCCTGGTTGGATTTGCACCGTCCTGATCGGCTGAACCACCGTCGCAGTTTTTATACATTTCTCTTCGATTACAACAGGCTCCTCGTCCACTATCTAAAACAAGGATTTTGTTTCAGATGATGATATAAAATTTGAAAAAAATTTTACTGTTTCCGATTCCTTTTCCATCAAAGGGTCAAAGTCTTCAGACTCGTAGTTGGCTTTTGGGGAAGAGGGAAAACTGACAAACTCGAACTCATCCAAGGATTTGTTTTCAGGAGAATCTTGCTGAATCTTGAATAGAAAAAAAATAATAAGAAATCTTATGTTTTTGGTAAAAAATTATTAAAATCAATCTTACAAATTCTTCGTTCCTCGACTCAATTAGCTCAATGCCGTTTTCACTTGGATCGTCTTCACTTCTCACTTCTGCACTACTTTTGATTCCAGTCGGATTCCCTTCCTTTTTTTCACTTTGCATTATGCTACGAACGAGAAATTAATTATTTTAAAATCAAGAAAAGCACACAAACGAAAACGTCATAATTATCAGAAAAAGACAACGAACCTGCGGAAAACACGCAACCTCCGAGGCACGCAATACCAATTTTCGATACACGATGTTTTCAGTTGATATTTGATTTTTCGAAAAAAACGATTAAATTTGTTCAATTAGTTTAAACTCTATCATTTGATCTTAAACTCGCTTAAACTTAAATTTGATGTGTAAAATTTTGTCTTGTTTATTTGCAATGGTTGAACATTTTGACGTCGTGGCGCTGTTTTTCATTAAAAGCCCGCGGTGCGAAACAGTTTAAAAAATGGCGCAAAAGACGCGTGTAATCTTATTCAGCCTCAGTTAGTTAGTACGAGAATTCTTTTCTTGCAGCTTCGCGTCACAAAAGGTATTAACTTTTTTATGCCAGGCGCTCAGATTTAATTTTTTTCAGAAATAAAAGAAATAAAAAATGTTACTACCATATGAAGAATTATTTTTTTTAATCAGTAGGTGCAGGCGGCGCATCCTTTCATTTGAATGACAATTGCTAAATTTTATCATGGACGTAATAGCGAATAGTAGAGAAAAAATTATTTATTTATTTATAATTGCTTTAGTACGGTTTTGAAGTATAATCTGGACCCAGATTCTGCCCTAGCTATCGCTTGAGTTCTCCCACAATGATTTGCAGTTTCTATTGTGCAGCAAATGATTTCACTTTCTCCGGCGCATCCGAATTAAAGGCAGACGCTGACAATGAGACTGACCTGATGGCAAATCCATACGCAAGCACAACAAACGAGAGAAGTTGAACCTTGCAGACAGACTCGCAGGAGGCTTCTGCGCCACATGTTCAAGACGAGAACAAGCCTCGTAAGGCATTGGAGGTTTGGTCCAGAAGGCAGGTAGGTGACCTTCGGTTTGACCTGCTTGTTGATGACGAGGTGCTTCTTGGTTCAGAGGGAGTGCTGGGTGTCGGGCAGTGACAGGATCAGTTCCTATCAGCTGCGCCCTTCCCAAGAGCACTGGGTCCATTTCTCTTGTCATTCGAGTAGAACTCGAGATTCGCCTCTAGGTTGATGTGCAGACCTTCGCTGGTGTGGAAATCGTGTCGGCCCGAGTGACGCCAGGCAATCAAATTCCAGCTGAACAGACAAATTTAAATCGTTAGTCCAAGTACGGAATTCATTTGCCATCAATTAAGGTATCTTTTTTACCAAAGGAAAATAAATTCAGACATTAAGTTTCTGCCATTTCAAATGAAAAACAAATTGCAAAAGCTTTTTATGAAAAGATTTCCTTGTTAACAAACTTTGCTTTAATATCTTTAGATTGAAAATACACTTCAAAGAGTAAAATGGTTATGATAAAAAAAATTGCTTTAGAATTGAAGTGTTTTGCATCGCAGTAACGCTGCAAATCAGTTTTTAGAGATTTTATTGCTTAAATCAAAGAAGTCTTTAATGCATTGTTAAATAACTCTACAGATTTCTAAAAGAAAAAGATTTACGAAAAGACTTTTAATTGTAAATGACTTAACCACTGACATAAAATTGACTTTGAAACTAGTTTAGTGATCAGCCTTTGACAGGTTGGACTAATTCACCTTTTGTCCTGGATGTAGAGGGCAGTGGGATTGGCGACCCTGAGAGTGGCAGAGGCGTTAATGTCCCTGACATGGATTCTGGTTTTGCTGACGGACAGCGCCTCGACAATGACCCCGTCCTACTGCAGGCTGGCGATTCCAGAGTCCTGCACCTCCAGTTGGTACTGCTCAGAGGGCAGCGCCACTTTCTCCTGGCGACCGTACCGGACAAGTTCCCAAAAGGGATATCACCTGCAAAATTCATTTTACTTTCTTTTACATTGACACATTTTTTGGTCAACTTTGATTGAAAGAATATTTCAAAAAGTGTTTCAAACAAAAATTCAATCTTGAGATATCTATTACATAGAGCTATAATTTTGACGGAGTTTTTTACATTAAGTTATTTAATAATAAAAAGTATTATAAATAGCGGTTGAATGACCTTTAAGTGTCGGTCATGACTCAAGAGCAGGGTGTCGAGCTGAAGGTTGGCGACAACGGTGAGGAGGATCTTGGGCGCTGGTCGGGCGTTCTGTTACTGGGGCTGCGTAACTCATACCGTTAATTTTCAGTCACATTTTTGAATATGTTAAGCCCTGTTGAGGAAGCAATCGAATTATTAAATCACTTTTATGAAACACATTTTCATAATTTTTTTTACAATAATCATAGCATAATTTGATTAATAAACTGACCAAAATCGTAGGCCTGAACCTCGAAGATCTCCCTGGTCATGGTGGTGACGATTGTGAGGCTGGCGATGACGTCGCAGTGCAGCACCTCGCCTGAGGCGACGTCCTCGGCGATGGCGATGGCCCTTTGGCGACGCACCTCCGAGACGACGGCCGACTTTCAGCCGGGCCAAGTCGGATCGGGCCGAATTTCGCACTTTGTTCGTCGAAAAGTGCAGCGTGTGAAGTTGTTGGGGGGAATTGGCTGCAGGGCAGGACGCGCGGGTGGATTGTTCAATTTGGCCGCGTCCGAATTGTCTGAGGCAACAAGAGTGCGGCCGCGACCGCCGCGAACCTTCTTTTCCGTCTCTTTTCGCTCTTTTCCTCAGAGAAAAACGCCGGCTCAAGACGTCAACACAGGTCGCCATACTTTTTTTCCGACAGGTGCTGCCACCTGCCAAGTGCCAACGTGACCGCGCGGCCGCTTTTGCAATGGCTGCCATGTCCCCCCTCCACCATTGGTCACTTGGTGCGGTCGAGTGGGGCAGGAGAGGGGAGGAGCCGAGTCCGCTGCTCCTGTCCGTCGCCTCGTCCCAGTCTCCATCTCCACCGAGCGCACTTGACACGCTCTCCGACGACTACCTTCAGAGTCTTTGTCCCTGAAGACGGACAGACGGAGCCGACGGAGGTTGGAGACGGGCTGAGCAGGAAATTTCCTATCCGACTCACCGACCGAACCCAGAACGCGGCCAAAGCGCCAACAGACTCTACAGAGCCACGACCAAGGCCGGACGACTTCCAGCGGGGCTTCTTATAAAGGTATAAGGCGCCTTTTTGTTAATAGATTTATTATTCAGCTTTTCCTGATTGTGTCCTTATAATTCGTTTTGAGAGTGCATTTCATGCGAGACTGACGCAATGTCTATATATAAATTTGTCGTCCGTTTCGGTTCGGCGAGAGAGACATTATGCAAATTTTATCGGCGCGCACACGAGCAAAATGCGTTTGGTACCATTTTTTCTTGGCATTTCGCTCATTTTTTCTTGGCATTTCGCTGGCTAAGAACCAGTGTGTGCGTGTTTTGTTCTGTCGCCGTTTGCAAAAATTCCAATCGCGTGCGTCTGTCGCGAGCGACGGAATTTATTTTATTTTGCGTCTTTTATTTATTCCGCGCGCTGAGAATTTCTATGGATGTTCATTTAACATTTTCGATTTTTCAGAACATTTACGAAAAAAACGTTTATTAGAAACTGGCGTTTTTTGACCTTCACTTTGTCGCAATATTGCGATGTTGCGGCGGAAAAATATTAAAAAAAACTGTATCATGAAAATTTTGATTGAATCAAATGCGCGCGCCACGATTTTTTATGTTTTTATCTTGCAGGACGAGAATCAGAGAATTTCCAAGTTGATAATTTTGCATCATTTTTGGGAAAGGAAAACGTGTCACCTGCTTCATATTTTTTTTTTTGTATTGCTTCAGTCGTTGCACAGATATTGGCTCGATTGCCTCTGCTCTGCAGCCTGGTTGTTGCCCCGAGACCGAGCGCGTCTGGACTGTGCCCTGAGCTGATTGTGAGACCTGAGCGCATCCGACAAGCTCGGGTCAATTAACACATTAGGCTTTTGTGAGTACAAACAGCTTCTTTTTTATCTTCGGCGCGCATCATTTTCCGAATTGCACATTTAGAGAGCCATTAAAGTGCGTTCAATTGCTGAATAATTAACTCTACGAAAGAATAACCCAACCGCACCTGCGAAGCCATTTTATTTAATTCGTGTCAAGAACGACGGAACTTATAAAATCGGATTGATTTTGAACAATCTCTTCTCCTCAGGCCGCACTTTGCTTTGGAATTTTCTTAATTCTGCAGTCTTTGCAATGATTTTTGGAGTTCGGCAACAAATTCCGCACTCTTTTGACGCGTTTCCTTCATTTTGCCATTTGCGATCGAAATGCTGCAGAAATGTTCGCAAAATCCTCAAGAGAGGAAATGGCACTTTTCGCGTTTCGCGCCCATGTCGCTGCTCGCGCGTTCAAATCTCTTCTCTGGGCAGTCTGGGACGTCCATGATTATGTACCTAATACGATTAACTTTGCTGAGCGGACAAGTTAAAGCGCTCGTCACGATTGGAATATGATTTTTGCTCGAAATTAAGCCTCAATCACGTTGTAAAATTTAATTTTTCTTGTATGATTACTACTTGAGAATTGACTGAAAAATTAAATCTACAAATCAGCACAAAATTAGAATATTCATATATATTCATGAGTTTTTTTAAATCATTATTTTTATTATATTTTGTAATTTTTAAGAGTTTCGGCCAGAATTTTTTTTAATCAATTATTTTTGCTGTATTTTTCAAGCTATCAAAATGTTGAAAATGTGTGGAAATGAATAAATTGCCACTACTTCAAAGAATTTAAAACTTGAGTGATCAAAAAGACCCCATGCACCACAGTAAGAAATGTACAAATTAATTTTTCGTCAAATTTTAACATAAATTTAAAACAGAAATTTAATAAACAAAACATTGCAAATTTCAAACGACAGCAATGATAGAATAAATAAGGTTCTCGTTGAAATTTCTTAAACTTAGTTGAAGGTACTGAAGATTTAACTTTATTATATCATAGCGGTTAAATCTAATTAAAAATAAAAAAATATATGTATTGAAAACAATTTTTTTTTGTCTTGTGTGCATAGAAGTTATTTCATATAAAATTAGATATGAATTTGAAATTTTAAGCTAAAAAGTGACCCAAAAGTATAATTTAAATTGATAAATAAATTCCAAATGAAATTTTCCTATTTGAAATCTTATTAGGGAGAACTGACTAAAAATAAATCTATAACATTAATTCAGTGAAAATGCAAATAAAGTTACCTTGTCTATTTTCTTGAATTTTTATGAAGAGCATGGGCAAGATTTTTCGCTGGTCGCAGGTCTGGCGAAGTTTTTTACAACAGGGAAAAGCCCGGGCTCTTTATAACTATTTTAGAGTTTACCAATTTTCGTTGGACTGCAGTCGGAATTTTATCCTTCTTAGTTGGTGAAGATGTTCTTAATTTACGTTCCCAGTGCAGTGATTCAATAATATCGCATCAGTATTCAAAAAGTTGGTATTTTATTTCTTATGAAAATTAATAATCTACGCAATATTTTCTTCGAGAAGAGGCGCATGATATATGTGATTGCGTATTGCGCTTTAGACGCCTTTGTTTAAATTTGCTCTGCGATTACACTTTCTTGAGTTGATAACATGCGCACCAGTTTTAAATGAATAGCAACGCATTTATAAATTGCAAAAGATATCGCGTTTTGCGGCGACACAGCTCTTGGGCATGGTTTTACGCAGAATATTATTCAGGAGAAAATAAGCCAAAAGAACATTTTTGCGATGTTTCGTCGCGTTCGATCCCTGCAGTGCGCGCGGAGGAGCAAGTTTTGTCGCTGGGAAAATTCGTCGCTCTCGACACCCTCGATCGCGTCGCATTGTTGCATTTCCAGCATTCTCTCTTTTGAAATGACCCTTGGATTGCGTTCTCTGAACTGTGAATTCCTTTTCTTCGCCAAACGACAAGTGCCACTTTCACATTTTGAAATATAAATATAAATTTATATTTTTCAACCAGGGTGTATTGCAAAGTTTTTCTCTGAACCGAAAAGGTGGCATATTTCAGAATTTTATATTTAATTTTCCGCTCTAATTTTTGTACGGCGCGGTCAAGAGAGCTCAAATTTGGCATTTGGCCTTATAGTCTTCATGCACGTTAAACGGATTTCGGACGAAGCAAGATGAGCGGAAAAAGCAGACGCGACGTATTCTTGTCTCTTGATTCAATACCATTAGTACCATTAGCATAAGTAGCCGAATCGTATAAACACTCACGAATATCATTGCTAAATAATTGGTTTCTTACGCAGTATGAATATAATTTATATTTGGTGTGATTATTCGTAATATTTGGTAGAAGAAAATATAATTTAACGCTCAACTTTGCATTTCTTAAAAGGCATTTCCGAATTTTCCGATAAATGAATTAGAAGTCTTGCAATGCCAGGAGCAGATGAAATGTAGCAGATCACCTGGTCTTGGGTTTTAGAAGGAGAGAGCTCCGGGTGCTGCATCGCATTGTCGGAATCTGCAAGGCACACATGCATTTTTAAGAAGATCTAGGTCGCTATCTTAGTGGGCCATGCAAGAAAATTTAAACCACCAGAGCGGCCGAATTGGATATTATTGATTTTTATTCTTTGAAAACAACGTTTTTTTAGAGATTATTTCAATGCGCTTATTAAACATTTAAATTGCTGTTAATCACAATTTAACCACATTTTATAGCCAAATTACGACAGAGAGAAAACCATTATAAAAGGTATTTTCTGCCATGTCGTTTGATAACAAAAATAAACATTTCTTTTCGTTTTAACGCAAGCAAGCCTTATTGTTTTTGCAGCGTATGAATAGTAAAAAGCAGCATATTGCTGCTACAAACTCAATTTAAAAGTCAGAGCGAAAAATTAAAATTCGGAATGGTTGCTAAGAAATAAATTATTTAAAAAAAAATCATTAAGGCCTGAGTAAATTTTGCAAGTGGAAATTTGGAGAGTTTAATTATGTACTAAAATCCAAAAGATTTAAAAAAATTAAAGCTTAGTGTTGAATTAAACACATGAATTAAATTTTTATTTTTAAAATACTCTCAGCTCTCTTTCTACACGAGTCACTAACAATCAAAGACCTGATAAAAGGGGCAACTTCAGAAAAATTTTCAATGCTTGAATATCCATATTATGTAATTCTCGCGGAAGTAGATTGATAGCGACTTAAGCTTCTTTCTCCTCACAAGTTTTTTCTGTGACGTGGCTCAATCCGAAGGGTCCTTTTTGTTGCAGATAAAACACAGACCGATGATGGGGTTTTGTTTGACTGAAATGTGTTTTTTGTTTCTTTTATTTTTATAACTGAATTTAAAAAATTAAAAACTTCGTACAATTTTTAAAAGTGCGCAATGACTGAAAATTAAATCGCATCAATATTCATTTGATTAAAAACCTTGGTATTAAAAAATTAAATTTTTAATTATTTTCATCAAGGTGAGGCGCATGATTATTATGCGATTATAGAGCGCTGTTTTACTTTCTTCTGCGATTCCTTTCTCAAAACATGCACCAGTTTAATTAAAGGATTTATACTAAATGGTGCGCACGTTTTGCGGCGACACAGCTCTTGGGCATCAATATGCGCAAAGAATATTCACGGAGTAAATGGGCGAAAAGTGCATTTTTGCGATATTTGCCTCGCGTTCGATCCCTGCAGTGCTCGCAGAGGAGCAAATTTTGTCGCTAGGAAAAATTCGTCGCTCTTGACACCCTCGATCGCGTCGCATTGTTGCATTTCTAACATTACGTCTTTCAAATGACCCTTGGATTGCGTTCTCTGAATTGTGAATTCCTTTTCTTCGCCAAACGACAAGTGCCACTTTCACATTTTGATTCTTGTCGTTAATTTTTATTTTCATTCTTCTTCTATCAAAACAGGAGTCACAAGGAATTACAGAATGAATGATGAAAATTATGAAAAAAAAATCAATTATTGCGAGATTATTACTGGATTTTAATGAAAGTAAAAATAACTATATAACCAAAGTTGAAGGGCAAACAAACGACGAGTGCCACTTTTCGATTATTGTCGCTGATTTTTTTCAATTAAATAAAACTCCAATTCACGGTGTCAGAAAAAGGTGGAGTCAAAATATTAAATTTTTTTAGAATCGGCAGCCAATTCTAGTAAACTAGTCACAAAAACCCGTTTAATACAAGATTGGAAACCTACCCGGCCAAATGGAGCCGTTCGAACGAGCTTTTTAAGATGAGAAATTTAATTTAAATAGGAAACACTTTCCAAGCAGATTTAATTAAACTGCCAAGTTGAACAAGATTTAATAACTTTTTTGATTCGTGGGGAATGCAAATATAATGGAAATTGATTTGCAGTTAGAATTCCAGAGATATATTTATTACCTTGCATTTTTTTTTGAGCCATTAAAGTGAACTCGTTTCTCTAATTGTTATACCGTATTGTTGTGCACATTCTTTGCTTTATAACAATTGACAGAGAATTGAAAAATGCGCGACTTTTGCACAATTCAGATGCTCCTCGCGTTACATATGTTCTTTATTAATTTATTTAATTATATTGCTGCGATATACATAAATAATAAAACAAATGAAATAAAAAATTATTATAGGAAAGGCACAAGAGAGAAAAAAAGGCGGAAGTCTGTGCCCAGCATCGAATCCTTTTCACCCTCAGTTCAAGCAGCACACGTTTGGTCAGACTTTTTTTCTGGCAGGTGTGCTGGAAAAAGCGGACGCGTTGCAAGTGTCGCGATTGCCATCTTTGCATCGCAGCAATCGCTGGTGCCGAAGTGCGATTCAGTTTTCCTTGAAAAAAGACCCGTCGAGAGGCTCCACCGGCCAGTCAGGGTAGCGGCCCCTTCCTGGGAGCAGGTCAAAGTAACCTTTGAATGTCCGAGGCAGCAGAAATAAAGCCTTTGCTCTTGGCTTCAGAGGCAAACGCCGAGCAAAAGAGCCTTTTAGCATTACCGTCTTTTCTCTCTTTAACACATTTTCCCGTGATTTATTCTTTTTATTTCAAATATTCATAATTTGCAATAATGAAGCAAAACTTGATTGCGTGTGTTTTGATGAAGAATTAGAGCAAGATGGTAAAATAATTATTCCTCTTCGAAAACCAATTTTGAATTTAAAATTTCTTGCAGTAATCTCAAATCTGATGGTAAAGAAAAGAGACGAGATCAACGAATTTCAAGTCCTGATCCAGAACTCAAAAGAGCGTTTTTCTGCGAAATAAATTATATTTTGAATTGATTTTTGAAGGCCGAGTAAAATTTTTGAGAATCTGCAGCACAAAAGGTGCGAAAACTAAATTTGAAGGCTTTTAGTGCGCATGAAATTTCAGAAAAAAGTTGTAAAATTGCAATAAGTTGATGGATTTGGACGACACTGAAACGGCGTCAAGGGTTTGATAAAAGGGAATCGCTCGATGGTCAATGACCTTCGAACGACCGACGGCATTGATGCGGACGTCGAGGTGGCGATTCGATGGTGAGCGAACTTGTTGGCAAAAGGGACGGACCAACTAGAGCGTCCAGACTCGGATCCTTGATGCGGATTTGTGCACTCTTGACAAAAATGTCGTCAAGCCTTGCAGGGAATTCGCCAGAACAAAAAAAAAACAGCTCGGATGCACTGAAATGCTAGAAAGCGGATTTGATTCATTTTAATTTTGTGGTGCGAGATTTATTTAATGCGTGAATTTTTAGTGATGTTAATTTGCGTTTAGTTTATTTCTTGTTGTTACTTGAAATTTTGGTTAAAACACAGGGAAACATTATGAAGATGAATAGACTGATGTTGAACTTCCTTTTTCCGCCTTCTTTGGCAAATTTCAAAACAAAATGATTAGACAAAAAAATAGCAAAATCGAAAATGTTCCCTAAGATTCTCCAAATCAATTGGTTAAAGTAAATTTAGCTGTCTTGGAATTCATCTTCCTGTTCTTACAGTTGCATTCATTTATATTTTTCGACTCTGGATTCAGGGTTTAGGGCCCTGATTTGCAAATTTCGACTCTGAACCGAAGAGGTACCAAATTTTTTAAGCTTTCAAAATTTTATATTTTATTCCGTTCTGAATTTTTATACGGTGCGGGCAAGAGAGAAGACACACGAGCACCGCTCTCTCGCAGCCCTTCACCCTGTACCGGCTTAGTTTGTGTCACATAAATTGGATGTGACGTGACACTTTTTATAATCAAGTCCACCCTTGTTGGCTAGGACGAGTTTTCTCCCCGAAAATTTAGTTAAAAATAAGATGAGACCTCGTTCTGCGGCCGTCAAACGCAGATCTACAATTACATATTCAGTAACCGCGCACTCCATAAGTTGTCATTTATTTTTTTGTATTTAAAAATTGTGTCAACTCCATACGCGTGTCCACATCTGTTCGCATTTTTGCGTGGTAGACAAAATTCTCGAGAGAGGAACCGGCAGAAAAAGATGAACACGTCGCTTTTCGCGTTCCGTGCCCGCGTTCAACTCTCTCTTCTCTGCCCAATCTCATTTTTAAGGGGTCTCTGCGCAGTTGAGAATTAAATTTCTATATGCAGCTGTTCTATATAACAATTAAATAAATTCAAAGGTTTTAGTATTTTCAAAAAAACCTTCAATTATATCAAAATGATACGGCGCATAAAACAGAATATTATTTATTATCCCAGTTGTTCCTTCTTTACTAAGATTTGTAAAGACACTATACTCTCAATTTACTAACGCTTTTTGTAGCGAAATGGATTACAACGTTAGTAAATCCATTTTAATTTCCATTTACAAAGCACTTACTTACATTTTACTATCCTGTTTGTCAGTCTTAGTAATTTAAATTTACTCACAGTTAACTATGGTAGTGGAAAGTTTAAACTAAAATAA
This sequence comes from Neocloeon triangulifer, assembly GCF_031216515.1. Lineage (NCBI taxonomy): Eukaryota > Metazoa > Arthropoda > Insecta > Ephemeroptera > Baetidae > Neocloeon > Neocloeon triangulifer. The sequence continues at coordinate 1,427,269 of NW_026775561.1, forward strand.
TACTGATCCAATTTTAATCGATTTTATTGATACTTTAATTTAATTTAACGAATTTCAATTCAATGCCACAATTTTTTTTTCAAATACAACACATTTAGAGCATAAAAATCATATATAAGGATAATAATTGGACTGCATGGAACTTCGTGGAACTGTCTTGCGGAAAACTATTTTCGAGTTTACCAAATTTTTATCTACGCAGACTTCAGTCGGAAATTTATCCTTCTTGGTTGGTGAAAATATTCTCAATTTACGTTCCCAGTGCGCAATGATTGAAAATTATATTGCAGCAGTATTCGTGTGTTCAAAAACGTTGGCATTATTTTTCATATAAAAATAATATAATAATTATAATAATAATAATAATTATAATTTTCTAAATATTTTCATCGAGGTGAGGCGCAGGATAATTATGCAGCGATTTTATACAGAGAGCGCTTTTTTTCTTTTTTCTGCAATAACTTTCTCGAAAATGCACCAATTTTAATTGATATTTATACATAATGATGCACGTTTTGCAGCGACACAGCTCTTAGGCATCGTTTTTCGCAAAGATTATTATTCACAGAGGCGAAATGTGCATTTCTGTGATGTTTCCTCGTCTTCGATCCCTCTGATATGCGCGCGGAGGAGCAAGTTTTGTCGCTGGGAAAATTCGTCTCGACACCCTCGCGCTGCATTGTTGCATTTCTAACATTCCGTCTTTCAAATGACCCTTGGATTGTGTTCTCTGAATAGTGAATTCCTTTTCTTTGCCAAACGACGAGTGCCACTTTCACTTTTTGATTCTTGTCGTTAATTTTTTATTTTTTTATTCTTCTTCTATCAAAACAGAAGTCACAAGGAATTACAGAATGAATGATGAAAATTATGAAAAGAAAATCAATTATTGCGAGATTATTACTGGATTTTAATGAAAGTAAAAATAACTATATAACCAAAAGGTTGAAGGGAAAAAAGTTATTCCTATTCAAGAACTAATTCTATATTCAAATTTTTTTTTATTATATAATCTAAGCTCTTATAAATAGGAGATTTAAAATTAATAAATTCTAAGTCCTTATTTCGATCACAAGAACGTTATTCTGAACTAAATTATATTTTGTATATTGATTTTGGATGCCTCACTTGGCGCGGAGTAAAAAAATACACAGCATAAAAGTGTCAAACCTACGTTTTTAAGCTTTGCTTGCGCAATGAAATTCGGTATAAAAAGTTGAAAAATTGTAATACACGTTGATGGATTTCGACGGAAGCTCCAATTCGGCGTCCAGGGTTCGATAAAAGGGAATCGATTTGGTGTCAATGACCTTGGAACGACCGACGGACTAGCTGGAGGTGGCGATTCCATGATAAGAGAACTTGCAGCAAACATGACGGAATATCTATCTAGAGCGTCCGGACTTGTGTTCGTGATTTGTGCACTCTTGCGACAAAAATGTCGTCAAGTCGTGAAGGGAAATCGCGAGAACGAAAACACTGAAATGCAAAGAGGCGTTGGGGCGAATTTATTTTAAAACTGCGTTGCAAGAATGAGTTTCTACTTTCGGACGTAGAAAAATAGCACGTCGAAAAATTTTGCTTTCTGAAAGAAACATATTTGGTTGTCCCGAGTGACATGGTCACGCCTGTGAGGTGAAATAAATTTACAAATTTCTTTCGCAAAATATTTTCAAAAAACTCTAAAATCGAGTTTTTTATTTTACAGTTGGAGATAAAAATTCAAAAACAACTTTTCTGTCCCAGTTTTGCGACGCCTTACTACTTTTCAAAAGGGACCAAACGTGTAGGAACACGTTCAAGTGAAATTTTTGACCCACTTTTTCAATTTTTCCGGAGGCGCAGGCTAACATTTAGCCCGATTTTGTGCTAATTTATTTCGTCTAGAAATTATGGTTATTCAGTTCTCTCTGCCAAACAAGTAGCTCTTAGGACAAGACTCTTTTGGAGGCCTGGGCCTGATTATAATGAATTTATTATTTGGGCAAGACGTAGGAAATTATTCTCGCAAATTATTCCATCTCTCAAACTGAAAATGTAAAATTGTATTATTCATTATTAATTGCAAATTAAAAAGGAAAAGTTACGTGAAAATTACACATCCTTCACTAATCATATCATTGTAATCTGCATTGTGAGAAATCGAAATTTGATTTTCCCTCCCGGCAGCCAAACCTTCGACAATTTTTCTTTTTCGAATGTCTCTATTCTTAATTCTGGCTCTTATAGTAACCTTATTATTGTTAATTGTAATCCAGTCTATGCAAAAGGAAATATTGGAAATGGAAATAATGAGCAGAAAAGGTAACAAAACCAGCAGATTTCTACTAAAACGCCCGACATCAAAAGAGACACGGCCGCCGCGGCGCGAACCCACAACAGCTTTAATTAAGACACTATAAATGCATCGTTTTTCATCGATTAAAGGCAGACTTGAAAAACGTTTCCGACGCTTGCTTTACAACTTGAGAAATAATTGCAAGCAGTGAGGAAATGCAAGACGGTCAGCGCGCAAAAAAATTTCAATCCGTTGATGCAAGAAGCCTTTTAATGGAATTCCTCAATTCGTTTTTTCGCTAAAAACAGGTCAAATATTATTTTTGGGGGAAAAATTACATTGAAGGGAGAATTTGCAGCCAGTCCTAATAAGCTACGTACTAAAACTCATAAGCTTAAATTTAAAGCAAGTGTTTCCAAATTAAGCCTACTTGCCGAGCTGCAGTCGAAAAGATGCATTTCTTGAAAAACAACAAGTCATTGAACTTCAGCTGCTGCTGCACCGACAACAACCCGTGTTCGGCCGCGTCAGGGATGTGTCACCCTAACACAAACCTGAGGCCTCTCTTTTGCATTTCCTAGGCCTGGCTTGCTTGCCCGTAACTAATCTTCATAAGTTTAACTTCAGAAAGCACACGGATTACATAAAAATACCAGAAAATCAACTGAAATCTTGCCGGGCCGGATCCCGCTTAAAATAAAAAAGCCCTTATTCTTTTTTTTTTAATTATCGTGATAACAATTAAAAGACGAGAATGTAATCAGAAATGACATGATTGGAAGATTTACATTTAAGTTTTTTGAATTAACTCAAACCACCTGAATTTCTCTGCTTTCTTTTGATTTAATTTAATTTATATGACACAAACGACTGAATTACTGATTTTACTTTTTTGTTTGTTGAATCAATACTCTCATAGCTATTCCTCGATGAGTTAATGTATGAAACTTGACTGTGTCTTTCTGCGCCGTATGTATAGTTACAAAAAAATTGTATCTCTAAATGATTCTCGGCTGTGAGCTGCAGCTGTAATTCATGTACTTCTGTAACTAAAGACCAGTGAAAAATATCACTTATGAGTAAATCCTTGATCGAAAGCTGAGTTTCTATCCAATAAACAGTATCGACCATTGTCAATTTTGATCTTCTTTATAAATATATTATTAATTAAGCATGGCTTGCCGGCATCAAAAAACAAAGGTAAATAGATGATATAATTTTTTTATAAGAAATTTACGATCGAAGGACGATTCTTTTGTTTTAAAATACATTCGGAGTTTCATTGGTAGAGATTTTTGTTTATTGTTTTGTAGGAAAACGTAATATCATGATTCTATATATGCTTTTTGGCTTTGATTCAAAGACAAACTTTTTTCAGTGTAAAATTGCTTCTTAAAAAAAGTAATTTTCATGCCTGAAATTCATTTTTTAATGTGCACCTTCTCAAAATTCAGCAAATTTTGTTAAAAAATTGATGAAAGCTCTTATATTATAGCTGCAGCCCGCAGCGGAAACATGAAGGGTAGGATATTTATTTCTACGGAGCAATGAATGACTCAAAAACCCGTCGAACCGTGGAAGAAAAACCTGAAAATCTTGGCCAAACAGAACTTGCAATACTCAATGGAGATCAAATCACCAGTTGGTTCTCAAGTAGAGCAAAATATATTTCGAATACAAAAATAATTTGGGGAGCAAAAAAAATTTATAAAAGTGAAGAATAAAATCACGCGCAAAGCGGCGAAATTTTTTCCGAAAAATTAAAATTTTTTACGATTTTTAAAATTGGCAATACGGGGATTTGAAGAATTTATCTTGCGGCTGGCGTGGCTTGGCCACAAACGCGGTGGCTGGTCACTTGACCCTAAAAACCGTGGCTGGCGCGGTGCAGTGCGGCTGGCTGCGACCTTTACGACATTTTAATAGAAGCAATGTTCAATAAAATTAAATAGCTGCTATTAAATAACATTTACATGGTACATGTATGCGCTCAACAATTTTCCGCTCCAGCTTTGTGCTCGAAAATAATTGTTTCCTCAAAAAAATTTGACTTATAGACAAAGTTTTTGCATAAAAAACCATCCGCAATTGGAAATCACAAAGTTTAACTTCAATTATTGGAATTATGAACAGTTTTGAAGTTTTTGGAATAAAAAACGCTGTTTTTACTTACAATTTTTGACCAAATTTGCAAATTTTAATATACTGGTTTGAGCGCAAAGTGCGCTCTGCCCATATAAATTTTACCACGCATCAAGAGAAATTAACATTGAAGTAAAAATCAGACCAATCAATTCTGAAAGTTCGTAATTGAGGCGATTAATAGTTAAAATATTGTCATGGGCTATGCTGTCGAGTAAGTGCGAGTGCATGAACAGCAATCATACTCGCAAGGTGCAATGCATTCAGTCTGCTGTTAACGATGGAACAATAAACACTTCACTGCCCTACCATGATACTCGCCACCTATCTTTCGTTCCCCTTCTTCCCGTAACAATATTTAAACCACAAAATAATAATTAAAGCGCGCCTCTTTGCATTGCAACACGAGAACGCCGAGCAGGAGAAGCCGCCGCCGATCTCTTCACACGTCTGCCAAATCTCACGTTCTCGTCGCGTATTATGGCACGCGAAACTTTGTATTATTTGACAATATAGTTTTAGTAAGTAAACAAATCTCCAGTAAAATCGAAGAAAAACTTGCTTTTTTACTTGAATCTTGGCAGACAAACATTAAGGAGATGAAACTGCGACAAAAATTGAATAATTACATTGGCCTTTTACGCCAGAAGCACCACCGCATTCACAATTGTGTAGTAAAAGTACAATTAAAGTACTCTTTTTGATCAACAAAAATAAGAAGCACCAGATTTTCTCTTGATTCTGATTCAGGCTAGTTTTGAGCTCTGCTTAATTTGGCTCAATCGGAACGCTTTTCTCAGACATTCCCTGATTCACGTTGTTTATTTGCTAAAAAATTGGTTTTTTAGCCGGTTTCCTGCGAGGGGATGGTCGCTGGAATAAAATCTATATAATGAAGGAACAAGATGCAACTTGATAACAAAAACATATTCCAAAGCAGTGTATTTTCTGCTCACCAACTCTCTGTTTGAAATTTTTATTTGCTTCGAAATGAGCGGTTAAATTAACCGCTAATGCACTCAGAAATGATAAAACGGCGCTGTCGTTTCACATGAATTGAAAATTTCATTATTTTTGTGTTAAAAACAAATTTGCTGTTTTTTTAATGATTTGGCCGATTGAATTTTCCGACGAATTTATTGGCAGTATTAATTTTTTATGTCAAATGCAGGAGCTACCAAACTGGTTTTCGTTTCAGACCAAATCGACTCTTGTCTCGCGACTTGTGAAAGTTTACCGATTTTGACCCCATTTTGACCGTAAAGCAATGGCGGACTCAGATGGGCCCTACAGTCACCTCCTGAAGTAATTTGAGTTTTCAAACACACCTTCATTTTTGCTCAATCAGCAATTCCGCTCCACGAGCCAAACTTTCACTGTTAAAAATTTTGAGATTCGAGTTCATTTTTTAGTGGTTTCTTGAAAAATTTTAACTATATATGCAGAAATCAACGCCAAAATATTTTTTAACACTTTTCTCTCATCAAATTGGCGTGGAAATGTTAACTTTTGTTAAAAGGAGTGAAAAGTAATAACCTTAAGATTGAGTTTTTTAGGTCAAGAATAACCAAAAATAACAATTGTGCTCATTTTGTGTAATTGCATCTGTTGCAGGCTGTGATCCCTCAAGTTTTACAGCCAGACGTTTACAAGATGAGTAGACGAGAGGTGAGCGAAGAGCCAAGGCCGGGCCCCAGCCATCAGCCCGAAGCCAAAGAGTCCAAAGGGCTACCCCTTTATCCATTAGGGGCTTCAAAGCAGGCACGATATCATGGCCATCAGTGCCTTGCCACCACCAGCCGCCTTCTGGCTCCAGCAGCAACTACCACCAGGAAAACTGTCGGAGTGGGTGGCCAAGGCGTCGGTCAAGTTGCTGAAGTCCAGGTAAGATTTCTTAATTTTTGGCAGCTTATATAATGAAGGAACAAGATGCGGCTTGATAACAAAAACATATTCCAAGCAGTGTATTTTCTGCTCACCAACTCAAAGATATTTCAATATATGTATTTAAAAAGTTCGTTTCCGTACATATTTTCCATAGTAAATTCTAACTTTTTTGCTTTTTTGAACGTAGACGTTTCAGTGCATTTGACAGCACAAGGCATCATCTATTCCAAACAGAATGACCACTGCTCGGCTCGTTTTGCTTATCCATCGGGTTTCCTTGCCTTCTAACTGCAGGCTGCTGCACTACCGGAATCACCACCTGCAGTAGAAGCAATTGCACAAAATGAGTAAAATTTTATTGTTCATTTGTGACCGAAAAAATCATATCTGTAAAATAATTTGTCCCGACAAGTGCAAAAAAAATTGCAAAAAGCAGCAAACCATGAATTTTGATTAATTCATTTTTGCCCCGCAATATCAAATAATTCCTCGGCAAATTCTCTAGAAATCTTGTCCCTCCCTTAAACACTAAAATACACAACACGATTGCAACAAACTCGAGAACTTTTAGTGTCCCTTTGTGCGCTGTATGAATCAAATTACACATTTAGAGAGCCAATGCAGCAGAAAAGAGATTAAAAAAGGAATTCGTTAATTTTTCATTTTGCTTAAAATCGCCAAAGTTTGACCTCGTCGCGCCTCGTAAGAAACAGCCAACAATTCTTTGCAATCGGCCGGACTTCAATCATTATCATTTTTAGAAAAACACACAAAAACAACTCGCTAATTAAAGAAGTGCACGCAAGTTTTATACAGTTCAGCTAGAACGAGTACCAAAGTTTTCATCTTAAAACTAATAAACCTCAACAAAGAGAAAATTTTAATTACAATTTGCCCTTTCAGTGCGGAATCGTGATCCCGGTCCTATTCTTCAATGTTCTCAAAATAGCCTCCGAGTTTTTTAGACCTGTGGCCAACAAATTAAGTTTTATGTATGAGCTAATTAACAATAATTAATAACTTGATAATAAATAATTTCCATAAAACTTTAAAACTGTAAAACCTTAAGCATAACAGGTTTTATTGTAGTTTACGAGCTAAATTTTGACTTCCATAATTTGCAATATTTCTATCAGAAAATACCAATTTTGTGCTTTAGTGGAGAATATAATATTCCATTATCAATCAAGAATGAATATTTAATTATCGATTAATAATTCTCAGAGCTTAACTATTTGTATTAAACTTATGCAGAAATGCATATTTGCCGAAAGTAATTAAATCAATTTGTATTTTAAATGGCAAAAAGGCCCCACTCACTTGTCAAATTTCCATACTAGGTCTTTTGGATGGTTATGCCCCTCAGAAACGATTTCCCCGTCGGCAGTCTCTTTGGCTTTTGCTCTGCAATCATGACTGTGGCAACATTCATATCTATGTGAATGCCATCGCATGACATAGCCGTTCTTGTCAAAAATATTCTCGTTTTCGTATATGCAGTGGACGCTCCTAAAATTTACTTTATTCGATCAGCAAAATTAGACAAATTGTTCTTTGACGCACTTAATCTTTCCTTTTTCATTCACTTTTAACGTAAGCCTGTTTGGATTATCATCCTTGTGTTTCTCATGCGCTGGGTGGGCACCCAAGTTCTAGCCTTCAGAGCTCGCGACCTGACCCTGCAGCACAGCCTCCAAAACAGACGCAACTGTACCCGCTTGGCGTGTCGAAGCAACAGAAGTTCCATGGCCCGCAGTGCCATGCCACTCACGAGAAGCCCTCAACGAGCCGCGTCCCAGCTCCGTCGGCTGCTAGGCCAAACCTTCAAGGGGGTGGTCGAGGCAGCAAGCATGTTGCCCCTGAAGAAACGAAGAAATTCAGGTCAAGACACGAGTTAAGGTAAGATTTATTTTTCGCAGTTAATTTGTTTTCTTGCTCTTTTGCCTCGATACTGCCAAGTGCAGCCTCTGCAATTGTAAATTGTGTGTTTCCTTTTGCGCTTAATATGTGAATATTTTTTATCTCGGTCAAGTCCATAATGCTCGCAAGAGCATATTTTGCCTACTATCGGTGACTTTTATCAAATACATGCAATGTTATCATTCCCATCAGATCATTTTTACGTGTTTAGTGTTAGGCTGCCAAAATATAACAAAAAAGAATTTCCCGCCTCCTTCCGAAAGATAAACAAAATTTGTGCCAAAAATAACAAATTTAAATACTAGAAAATCAGTATCGAAAAAAGTCTCACGATTTTCTGCCTCACCCTGTAGTGCTGATCCGAGCAAAATTATTGCACCATTCTTTTAAATATTTATTGATAAATCCTCTTGATCCATTTCTGCGCCTTTTTGTAATTTGAATTTGTGACCCACCAATGCCATCGAAAACAAGGGCTGCTTTCGAATTCGCCATTACGTTGTTTGTTTTGCGAATGAAATCGCACGAGCCGTTTCCAATCCTCATATTCTTTTCCGTGCAACTCGTTACGATCACCAAACGTGCTATGCACGTCATTTTAAAAAAAAATGCAACGTTTTTAATTGGTGCTTGTACTGAATAATCAATTAGATCATCTGTTCTGGCAATTTGTGTTAATTTTTCATGAATTCTGAGTTACTTGGGTAATGGGGTGAGCGGGTGAGCGGGGGTGAGTCGAAGGAAACTAATTGAACTTCCAGTGCGGATCATGATTATGGATGGGAAACATATGGGGTAAAAAAGAAATCAACGCTGAATGTGATTTTCAAAAAAAAAAATTTAATTTCAACCCTTAATTAGCAATCAACTGAAAAAGAAGCAAATGAAAGTTCTCAATACATGACTTTAGGAGAAATTTGAAGTCCAAGCGATCGCCAAAGTTGATATATTTTGCTATCAATTTGCTTTCAAACCCCAAATTTGAAATTGCTTTATATTAGCAACAATTTCGAAGCAGGTCGTGTGTCAATGGTAAAATGTAAGCCATACAGCGATTGACATGGGCAATTTTACTTAGTGAATAAAATTTGAACCCCAAATTTCCTACATTGGTGGTTGTAACTTTATTAATTTAGTATATTTCATCAAGCTTTAAATTTTACTAATAACACTAAACTTGCACTTAAATTGTTGTTAATTTTATGAAATTTTAAATTAGGGGTTGACATTAATTTAATGGAGCAAACTCACCTTAGGTTATCGCTTGGGCATCTAATTTTTCCCCAAAATCATTTAATTGCACTTATAGTTTTGTTGTTGTTTGCATTTTAATTAATTGTTTGCTAATTAATGGTTGAAATAAACGTTTAAAGTCGTTGTCTCATACCATGCTAATTGATTAATCTATTCAGCCTCACAAAGTGATATTTTATGTCTGTGCTATCGTTTCTGCATTATCAATTGGTGATATTCTCTGCCTGCAGGCTAACGTAGTGAATCATGACACCGATGCAAATCAAGGACCTGATGATGAGGCAAATGCCTACGAAACCTCATTCTTGGATTTGTCAGACGAGGTAAGTGTTTATGCAAATACTTTCGTTCTTGAATTTCATTATATTAGCAACACACTCCACTCAGCTTACTCGAGTTGTGTTTTCTTCTTATTCTTTGAATTAATTTGCGTGCTTTTACCATCTAATATATGGTCTGATCATTTATATGCCTAGTTTTGTCTTAGCAAGTATTTTTTTTTTCATATCTCACTTTTTTACGGAAAGTTCTAAAATATAAAATGGATAACAAATGAGCAAAACTTTATATTTTTTCAGAAAGCGGAGTCCCGTCAGTCCCAGGGCTGCACCTTATGAGTACAGTGAAGAGCTTGTAAGCACATCTTCCTTTAAAATATGAAACACAACAATTTATCCACTTATTATTCCAGGAAACCAAGTTCGTGCCGGGCACCATGAACGAAATCTTGAATCTGGACCTGAGCAAAGTTACAAAAAGTGATTTGATCCAGTCCCTCATCTTCAACAAAGAAATCGTGCAACTCGACATGGAGTGTAAGTTTTACTTTGCCTCTATCGCATGCGCAGCACATTCTTAAATTTTCTCTTCCCATTTCAGGGATTGTCCTCGCGATCTGTATGATCTACAAACTGGCTTCCAAGGGCCTGTCGCTGTTCAGCAGACAATTCACAATTGTGTCAGCATTGCCTTCGGCCAGCCGTTCATAGAATCATCTGTGGCCACTCTGCCCTCTGCATCAGTTGTGGTGGAAGAGGAGACGCCTGCATTCAGTGCTTGACAACGCCGACCACTAGGCAGGAGAAGTTAGAAATGGTATACACGGAGAAGAAGAGGAAGATTTTCTGGTGAGTTTTCCATCACTAGTATCTATTTTTTGTTAATATAAAACTATAAATAAAACGCCGTACTGGATTCATACAGTCGGCCGGTTTTACTTATGCAATAGAGCTGCGGCCATTGTAGTGATTAACGTTGTTAATAATCATTCGCAATTTTTATGTCTTCACCCATATTATATGAATGAGGTTGAGACTTCATTATGCTTATTAACAACTTGAAAATTCTTGCTTACAGTCTGGCAGCTGGAAAAGGTCTTGTGGTTGCTCAGGTATGTTGTCTTTATACTTTTTTTTTAGAAGCTATGCTGATGAATCTTGATTTAATTAAATTTTGCTGAATTTTTGTTTTTGTATCTTTTAGAGATTTATGACCCGATCCGAAGACGACGCTAAGGCTGTCAGCATAATGGAAAAGATTCAAACAGGCAGCATGTCGGAAGAGTCTTGGCGAGTGAACGTTCATGATGTCCTGAACAAAAGGTTCGATCAACAGGGGCTGCTTGAAACCTTCGAGCTCAACCAAATCTTCGAGACTGTCCATGATGGTGAGTTGCATTATGAAATTTACACTGCTAGTCTAGTTCTATTTTGGAAAATGTTCCACCCCTTTCGGCCCTTTCATTTTCTTCAAATATGTTGCAACACGTGGTCTCGTTTACACCTTTATTGATTTCCTTTCCAGAGTTTGAAGAGCCACTCCGTCGTGTTCTGCTGTGCTGCTTAGTTGCCCGAACCGAACTTCTCTGCCAAGCCTGCGGCGTGAAGAAAAGGACAAAGTTGCATGATTGCCAGCACGACAGCGGCTGCTATGACTGCATGAAGGCCAACCAGGAGAACTGTTTAGTGATGGGCTGTGGTGGAAACCTGTCAGGAGGGCACACGGTTTCGAAACATAAGATTGCTTAAGGGGCCGGTTTTTCAGCTCTCCTCACATACCAAAAACACGTCTCCGTAATAAGTTTGTTTTTCGATTTTACTGCATGCTGGCCAACGGCAACAAGTGCTTGGTGACAAACTGCGAAGGAAATCTCTCTGGTGGCCACACTGTTGCTAAACACAAGATTGCCTGAAGTTCTGCTACCTTAAATTTATGTCTTTATTGCTCTTGAATATATATATTGTATGGAATTGATAACAAAACTTGTAATGAATTTTTTTACCACCAAGACTTTCTTTTCGTCCCAAATATTGTCAATGGTGCCGAGCCAGATATATTTCTCATGCCACTGACTTGAAGTCATTCTGATTTTAATGTGTAATTTAACCCTCGTCGCCCTCGTCTATAATCTCGACTCGTTTATGAAACTTTTGTATTTTCTGGTGCTCTGTGAGTGCTTTGAGGAAATAATTTTATAATCGGCTTTACACTATAATAATTCTTTTAACTAAACACTGTTTGTAACTCCACTTAATTTTTACCAAATTGATAATATAAATTGATAATGTGTGTTTTTTTAAATGGAATTAGGAGATTTTTTAAGATTTTTCGTATGATTAATGAAGCCACGGACGACCCTTCACTTGTGCTCCGAAAATAATATACTTCTCCTCTAAGGACAAGGATCTTTATTATTTAAGAGTGAGAGTCAAGTTAACTAAATTATGATATTGAAATTTGAATAGAATATTGTTGTTTCAAATTTATGTGAATAATCCTGAAATTTTTATGAAATATTTAAATGCACTGCTGATGTTCACCGGGAAACCCCTTTAATAAATAACATGATATTGAAAATATATTATGATTTCATTTGTCTTTTTTTGATTACTTTTGTCGTGAAATTAGTGTTATTTCCAATTTTCACATTTAAAAAATTAGATTTCTTGTTTTTTCTATCAAAATCTGAGGGGTATCATACTTGGATGCCGTTAGGAACATAGAAAATGATAATATTTAATAAAATATTTAATGTTTTTTTATTTCATTTTACAATTTGGGTTTATAATAAGAAGTAAAGAAGACAAAATTCTCTTCATTTATCTAGAATATTATTCATTCTTCCATACAACATCCAATGGAAATGAGGTACTATTGCACTTTTTACAATTTTCATAATTATTGAGGCAAAAGTAATGTTATGCCGTCTCTTGCACACACTCGGGGAGAGTAGTTCATTCCTTGTGCCTTTCCCGCTCTTATTTATATTTTGTTGTCTCTCTCGCGCAAGCACCAACTATTCAAAACTCAAATCACACAAACATACTAAACTTTCAAATCTTGCGAATTACAACAAGATATCATGAGATTTAAATTGCCATCAAAAGGAAATCCCGTCAATTCAAATATTGAATCAAGTAAATCGTCTGTAATCTCTCAAATCTGTTTCTCGCCGTTTTTCGTTAGGTTGGTTTCCGCCCAAAATCCAAGATGGCCTCAGAAAAAATTAAGTAGCAACAACATGAACACAACATGCAACAACATGCTCATGCCACTACACCAGATAGGCTGTTTGCATGGAAGCTAAGACCCTCTCCTGCATGCTTTTGCTCACAAAATCCGTGCACGCTTGAACACTTGATCTTTACCTGTCCACGATAATGGATCGCACGTACCAAGCTTGACCGAACTCTCAGAAATAATAACTTCCGGCCTCCCTTTAATCTCCCAAACATCCTCTCAACCCAAAACAAGCAAATCTACATAGAACTGCACGAGCTGTACAAGAAAATCTTCCCTGCAGCACGACATTAACCAATTAGACCTGTCCTAAATTAGATCTGGCTGAATGGTCACCACCAAAGCCAAAAAATACAAACAACAACAACAACATGAACACCAAGAAGACTTCTTGATCAACACAATACAGGCCACATTTAACATGTCTGTTGATGCCAACGGATCTGCTAAAAGATGCCGCATCGGCCCGATCGGCCGCTGTTGCGACGGCCGAGGGAGAAGAAAAAGCCGCCTCGAACGTTTTCAAGGAAAGGAAGGTCAAAAGGAGGAGGCCAAGAGGCGGAGGATCGAATAGAACTCGTCAAGGTGTTGCGTGGAGTAGGCCGAAGAGGCTTCGGCCCCTCTGACCTCTGCGGCCGTCCATCGGCCTGCAGTGGCCGAGGTGGAGGCGGCCGGCTAGGGGGAGGAGAGGCCCCCGGAGGCGGTGCCGCTCCCTGAGGGCCGGAAGGAGGGTCCGATGTGTGCTTCGACCCTGGTGCAGCAGAAGAGGTTGAACCCAAGCTGGACGAGCTGAGCTCCTTTGACTGTGCCAACAATTTCAACAAAGCAGGACATTGGCTCGGCCCGTATTCGTGAATGCTTGGAAGGTATTGGTTTTGATTTCAATGTTTTGGCAAAACTTTTTGTCTCCAGGAAGCAAAAATCGCTTTAGGCCAAGACGTGTTCTTTCTTTGTTCAGCCAATGTTTTTTCTTTGTCCTGCGCAGACTCCGAGCCTGACCTGATGGAGAAATCAAGCGCTAACCGAGTCTGCGCCGTTTGTCAGAGAGGATTCGGACGCAAGACAAAGGCCGTCGTCCAGTGTGCTCTTCATTAACAAATAATGGTAAAGTTTAAAATTCATTTTGAGATTTTAATTAAGTAATGAAATGATTTGAGAGGAAACTTTTTCCGTGAAATGAAAAGTAAAATATAAAAAACTTTAAAGAGAAAAGAACAGATTAAATTTTCGCCTCCAGCCCGAAGCTCGCAAACCCACAACGGAGTTGCCCACAAAGGGAGTTGTCTGCAAAGGGTGTTTTGAAAGCAAACGGTGTGGTTGCCCATAACGCCCTTCGTGGGCAACTCCGTTGTGGGTTTGCGAGCTTCGGGCTGGAGGCGCGCTAGCCCGAGAACGTGGTGAAGGCCGGCTACGGGCGGGACAAAAGGGCGGGGATCGTGGGGGAGCTCTGCGGAGCCCCCCCCCCCCCCACGAACACAGCCGCCCTTTTGTCCTCGCCCTCCGCACGGCCTTCCCAACCCCAGGAAAAAGTTTAAAGCTAAAATCAAGGTTTTCAAGCTAGAAAAAGCAGAGCAAGCCTAGCTTTTCTAGCTTGTTTTGCTTTTTATAGCATTTTTAGCTTTTTTAATTTTACCAAAACCTTGCTTGACTTAGGTTGCTTAGCTTTGGCAAGCAGAAAAGAGCTTTTTCCAGCTTTCTTTGCTTTCTAATTATAAATTTTAGCTTGAATTTGCGCTAAGCTACGTTAGCTTCATCTAGCTTGCAAAGCTAAATTTGCTTTTTCTAGCAATTTTAGCTCTAGAACAAGCGAAGTAAAATTTTGATTTCAAGCAAAACTTGCTTGGTTCAGCTTTTTCTGCTTTCTATATTTTACCGTCTCGTACAAGTCCGAGCAACCGTTGCTTTATTCAGTTTTTCTAGCTTTATTTGCTTTTTCTTGCTTTCATAGCCTTGAAAACCATCCACTGATCGAAAAGCAAGTTTTAGCTTTACATTGCTTTGCCTAGCTTTCCAAATATCCTTAATTTTAATGAGGATGCTATTTGCTTTTCTTAGCTTTTTCAGCTTTACCGTCAAAATTCCAGCTAGCGTTATCTAGCTTTTCCTAGCTTAAACGGCACATGAATGCTGCTGTGATCAAAAAGTGTTAAGACGGCAGACGCGTAGGCTCTATGCTTTTCGTTGCTCTGCTTTCAAAGGGTGTTTACCTCAATCAGAGATCCTTATATGCTAAAACGAGGTTTTATAATCGAATATTCACCGTTTTTTCAAATATATGTCAATATCTTTGAGTCTAGTTTTTTGGAGTATATAGGGGGGTTTGGCTTCAAAAAGTACTCATAAAAATATTAGATAATAAGCTTTCTACAAAATTTTCTTCTAGTTTCTGCGGTCTTCTACCCCTTGAACCGTCGCCCTCGTGATAAAATTCGACAGAATAAAAAATTTTCTGGACTATCTAAAAATCTTGGACAGAGGATTTGGGTCATTTCTAGCCAACTTTTTTTACATAATTTTTTTTTACCCTTTTTAGCCCTTGCAACCCTGGCCCACCCCCGTGAGGCGTCCCAACGCAGAAACAAAACCTTTTTTTAACCATCTTAAAATTTTGGACAGATCACAGATTCTAGCTTATTTTTGTAAACACTGTAAACAGATGTATGTTCATCGCACCCCTTTTCTCATCATTAATAAAATTTCTATTTCTTGTGCGCAATTTTAAATTGACAAAAATATATTAAATCTGAAGCGGAAAACTCGTGCAAAATTAATTTCAAAGTTAACAAACCAAATAAAAAATATAATAAGAGAAACCGCGGTTTAAATACCAAAAGCGAGCGAGCAAATTTAAGTGAGCCGAAATTCCAAAATTTTAGTCAAGTATTGTTGCTGTTCGAAAAATTGAATCTCTGCCCGCTTCTTCTTTATATATGAAGTAATAATCTGATAATCATGGGACATATCAAAAAGATCTTTTTTTCTAACGTTGTTGTGGATTTCCAAAAAATACAGCACAAAATGAATCTAGCTGGATCAAAAAAAGTATAAAGTTTAAAAATCAATAGTTTTCGTTGGTTTCTAAACAGAGCGGGTTAACCTGGCGAATACGCAAAAAAGTCCACGGCCCGAAATTTCAATCGCCAAATTTGCCGATGAAAGCGCCGAATTTTCGACCACCCTGCTATTATATTGTTTGTATATGCCGCTAAGTTTTATTTGCAAATGCAATCAAAGCGAGGGGTCAGCACTCCTTGAAAAGTGCGTGGCTTTGCTAGATGTGATAAAAGACTCACAAAAAGGTAGTATAAGCCTTAAGCGTAGAGGTAGAAGTCTCTCGGAAAGCCACGCAAGAAGCTAGTCTTGATTTTGAATAAATTAAGATTCCAAAAGCTAGGAAGAAGCAGGGAAAGCTAGATAAAGCAAGGTGTGTGTGCTTTCCTGGAAGTGTCAATACTGTCAAGCTAATAAAGCTTAATAAAGCAAGATGATTTCTCTTCCTTTGAGGTTAAAAGCTACAAAAAGCTTAGAAAAGCAAGACAATTGTACTAGCTTTGAAGTGCAAAGCTAAAAAAGCATGACAAAGCAAAATAATATTTTGTAAAGGACCTGAAAAAGCTAAATAAAGCAACAGAAAGCTTGCCTTGCATAAGTATATCACTTGTGAGAAAGCAAGAAAAGCTTACAAAAGCAGTCAATTTTGTATGTATGAACAGAGAATATAATGACGCTTTTATACAATCTTTGATAACAAAGACCAATAGTGTAATGGTAAAGTCGTGGGCTGGAGATCAAGAGGTTGCAAGATCGAATCTCGATGGAGGAATGGTAAATTCAATTAATTAATGAGAATATTCAAATTAGGGTAATAGCTGATTATAAAATATCCATGTTAATTGGGTTATAACTTATTTTCGACTAATTCTGAGCCAAATTAAAGCTAATCTTTGCACTGAACATAGCAAGCTAAAAAAGCTAAATAAAGCTACCTCAAAATTTCAAAACAACTGAAAAAGCTAGAAAAAGCACAGCTTCATCTGGTGCATGTTTGAAGAACAGAAAGCTAGATAAGCTAGAAAAAGCAGCGCATTCAAGCAAGAAAAGCTAAAACAAGCAAGATATCACGTTTCTAAACTGGTAAATTTTCCAAGCTAAGAAAGCTAAAGTGTTCCAATTTTGTACTAGAAAAAGCCAAGCTGGAAAAAGCTAGCTTAGCTCTGCTTTAAATTTTTTCCTGGGAACGTCCTCGACCTCACTGCGCCTCCACCCCTCGCTCGCGGCTTCTGCAAAAATTAATCTTGGGGGTTGCCCACCTCCGAGTTGCCGGTTTGTGGGGTGGTCTGGTTCGTGGTGTGCACTGTGCACACAATTGCGCTGTTTTCGTTTTTTTTTTTAACATTATTAATTGTATATGTCGCGCGCCTGTTGTAGTGAACCATTACAAGAGGCGCGACATATAAAACAACCCCCTTCCCCGCACATTGGTGGTAGGTCACGTCTTATCAATCAGTTAAGATTGTCTTCCCCTTCTGAACCCATCCCAAAGGCCCTTATTCTTTCCTGCAGTCCCGGTGATTGTGAGGCATAAATACCGGATTTCTTTTATCAACCACCACAGCAGGCGCGACATAAAACCACTTCAGTAGGCGCGACATAAAACCACTACAGCACAGCAGGCGCGACATACCAACCTAATTTTTAAATACTGGTGTATAGGTCGCGCCTCTTGTAAGATTACCAAATTTTCTTCGTTCTTGTTTCTACAGTTCTAGAAGATAATTAGTAAATCAGTTTGAAATGACCTTCAGTAGGACATATGTCAAATTTAAGATTATTGAATTATCCAATTTTAAAAATTAAAAATGTTGTGGTACTATGGATAATAGAGGATTAATTTAAAAATTTTTACTTTTTAAAAATCAGCCAGGGCTAGTTTTGGTTTGATGAGAGTCGATTTCAGGGTCTAATATCATGGCAAACAAAAGACGTATCAATTCATGCGCGCGTCTTTTATTTTAACAGAAGATGAATTTAAAAATTTTCACTTATTAAAAATCAGCCAGGGCTAGTTTTGGTTTAATGAGAGTCGACTTCAGGGTCTAATAACATGGCAACCAAAAGACGTATCAATCCATGCGCGCGACTTTTATTTTAATAGAAGATGAATTTAAAAATTTTCACTTTTTAAAAATCAGCCAGGGCTAGTTTTGGTTTAATGAGAGTCGATTTCAGGGTCTAATAACATGGCAAACAAAAGACGTATCAATCCATGCGCGCGTCTTTTATATAATAGAAGATTAATTTAAAAATTTTCACTTTTTAAAAAACAGCCAGGGCTAGTTTTGGTTTAATGAGAGTCGACTTCAGGGTCTAATAACATGGCAAACAAAAGACGTATCAATCCATGCGCGCGACTTTTATTTTAATAGAAGATGAATTTAAAAATTTTCACTTTTTAAAAATCAGCCAGGGCTAGTTTTGGTTTAATGAGAGTCGATTTCAGGGTCTAATAACATGGCAAACAATAGACGTATCAATCCATGCACACGTCTTTTATATAATAGAGGATTAATTTAAAAATTATCACTTTTTAAAAATCAGCCAGGGCTAGTTTTGGTTTAATGAGAGTCGATTTCAGGGTCTTATAACATGGCAAACAATAGACGTATCAATCCATGCGCGCGTCTTTTATTTTAATAGAAGATTAATTTAAAAATTTTCACTTTTTAAAAAACAGCCAGGGCTAGTTTTGGTTTAATGAGAGTCGACAACAGGGTCTAATAACATGGCAAACAAAAGACGTATCAATCCATGCGCGCGACTTTTATTTTAATAGAAGATGAATTTAAAAATTTTCACTTTTTAAAAATCAGCCAGGGCTAGTTTTGGTTTAATGAGAGTCGATTTCAGGGTCTAATAACATGGCAAACAATAGACGTATCAATCCATGCACACGTCTTTTATATAATAGAGGATTAATTTAAAAATTATCACTTTTTAAAAATCAGCCAGGGCTAGTTTTGGTTTAATGAGAGTCGATTTCAGGGTCTTATAACATGGCAAACAATAGACGTATCAATCCATGCGCGCGTCTTTTATTTTAATAGAAGATTAATTTAAAAATTTTCACTTTTTAAAAAACAGCCAGGGCTAGTTTTGGTTTAATGAGAGTCGACAACAGGGTCTAATAACATGGCAAACAATAGACGTATCAACTCATGCGCACGTCTTTTATTTTAATAGAAGATGAATTTAAAAATTTTCACTTTTTAAAAATCAGCCAGGGCTAGTTTTGGTTTAATGAGAGTCGATTTCAGGGTCTAAAAACATGGCAAACAATAGTCGTATCAATTCATGCGCACGTCTTTTATATAATAGAGGATTAATTTAAAAATTTTCACTTTT
The DNA here is from genome assembly GCF_031216515.1 of Neocloeon triangulifer. Classification (NCBI taxonomy): domain Eukaryota; kingdom Metazoa; phylum Arthropoda; class Insecta; order Ephemeroptera; family Baetidae; genus Neocloeon; species Neocloeon triangulifer. Next base: position 1,446,671 of record NW_026775561.1, read on the forward strand.
TAAAAAACAGCCAGGGCTAGTTTTGGTTTAATGAGAGTTGATTTAGGGGTCTAATAACATGGCAAACAAAAGACGTATCAATTCATGCGCACGTCTTTTATATAATAGAGGATTAATTTAAAAATTTTCACTTTTTAAAAAACAGCCAGGGCTAGTTTTGGTTTAATGAGAGACGACTTCAGGGTCTAATAACATGGCAAACAAAAGACGTATCAATTCATGCGCACGTCTTTTATATAATAGAGGATTAATTTAAAAATTTTCACTTTGTAAAAATCAGCCAGGGCTAGTTTTGGTTTAATGAGAGACGACTTCAGGGTCTAATAACATGGCAAACAATAGACGAATCAATCCATGCACACGTCTTTTATATAATAGAGGATTAATTTAAAAATTTTCACTTTTTAAAAATCAGCCAGGGCTAGTTTTGGTTTAATGAGAGTCGATTTCAGGGTCTAATAACATGGCAAACAATAGTCGTATCAATTCATGCGCACGTCTTTTATATAATAGAGGATTAATTTAAAAATTTTCACTTTTTAAAAAACAGCCAGGGCTAGTTTTGGTTTAATGAGAGTCGATTTAGGGGTCTAATAACATGGCAAACAAAAGACGTATCAATTCATGCGCGCGTCTTTTATTTTAACAGAAGATGAATTTAAAAATTTTCACTTTTTAAAAATCAGCCAGGGCTAGTTTTGGTTTAATGAGAGTCGATTTCAGGGTCTAATAACATGGCAAACAATAGTCGTATCAATTCATGCGCACGTCTTTTATATAATAGAGGATTAATTTAAAAATTTTCACTTTTTAAAAAACAGCCAGGGCTAGTTTTGGTTTAATGAGAGTCGATTTAGGGGTCTAATAACATGGCAAACAAAAGACGTATCAATCCATGCGCGCGACTTTTATTTTAATAGAAGATGAATTTAAAAATTATCACTTTTTAAAAATCAGCCAGGGCTAGTTTTGGTTTAATGAGAGACGACTTCAGGGTCTAATAACATGGCAAACAATAGACGAATCAATCCATGCACACGTCTTTTATATAATAGAGGATTAATTTAAAAATTTTCACTTTTTAAAAATCAGCCAGGGCTAGTTTTGGTTTAATGAGAGTCGATTTCAGGGTCTTATAACATGGCAAACAATAGACGTATCAATCCATGCACACGTCTTTTATATAATAGAGGATTAATTTAAAAATTTTCACTTTTTAAAAATCAGCCAGGGCTAGTTTTGGTTTAATGAGAGTCGATTTCAGGGTCTAAAAACATGGCAAACAATAGTCGTATCAATTCATGCGCGCGTCTTTTATTTTAATAGAAGATGAATTTAAAAATTATCACTTTTTAAAAATCAGCCAGGGCTAGTTTTGGTTTAATGAGAGTCGATTTCAGGGTCTAATAACATGGCAAACAATAGACGTATCAATCCATGCGCGCGACTTTTATTTTAATAGAAGATGAATTTAAAAATTATCACTTTTTAAAAATCAGCCAGGGCTAGTTTTGGTTTAATGAGAGTCGATTTCAGGGTCTTATAACATGGCAAACAATAGACGTATCAATCCATGCGCGCGTCTTTTATTTTAATAGAAGATGAATTTAAAAATTATCACTTTTTAAAAATCAGCCAGGGCTAGTTTTGGTTTAATGAGAGTCGACTTCAGGGTCTAATAACATGGCAAACAATAGACGTATCAATCCATGCGCGCGACTTTTATTTTAATAGAAGATGAATTTAAAAATTATCACTTTTTAAAAATCAGCCAGGGCTAGTTTTGGTTTAATGAGAGTCGATTTCAGGGTCTTATAACATGGCAAACAATAGACGTATCAATCCATGCGCGCGTCTTTTATTTTAATAGAAGATGAATTTAAAAATTATCACTTTTTAAAAATCAGCCAGGGCTAGTTTTGGTTTAATGAGAGTCGACTTCAGGGTCTAATAACATGGCAAACAATAGACGTATCAATCCATGCGCGCGTCTTTTATTTTAATAGAAGATTAATTTAAAAATTTTCACTTTTTAAAAAACAGCCAGGGCTAGATTTGGTTTAATGAGAGTCGACTTCAGGGTCTAATAACATGGCAAACAATAGACGTATCAATCCATGCGCGCGTCTTTTATTTTAGTAGAAGGTGAATTTAAAAATTATCACTTTTTAAAAATCAGCCAGGGCTAGTTTTGGTTTAATGAGAGTCGATTTCAGGGTCTTATAACATGGCAAACAATAGACGTATCAATCCATGCGCGCGTCTTTTATTTTAATAGAAGATTAATTTAAAAATTTTCACTTTTTAAAAAACAGCCAGGGCTAGTTTTGGTTTAATGAGAGTCGACAACAGGGTCTAATAACATGGCAAACAATAGACGTATCAACTCATGCGCACGTCTTTTATTTTAATAGAAGATGAATTTAAAAATTTTCACTTTTTAAAAATCAGCCAGGGCTAGTTTTGGTTTAATGAGAGTCGATTTCAGGGTCTAAAAACATGGCAAACAATAGTCGTATCAATTCATGCGCACGTCTTTTATATAATAGAGGATTAATTTAAAAATTTTCACTTTTTAAAAAACAGCCAGGGCTAGTTTTGGTTTAATGAGAGTTGATTTAGGGGTCTAATAACATGGCAAACAAAAGACGTATCAATTCATGCGCACGTCTTTTATATAATAGAGGATTAATTTAAAAATTTTCACTTTTTAAAAAACAGCCAGGGCTAGTTTTGGTTTAATGAGAGACGACTTCAGGGTCTAATAACATGGCAAACAAAAGACGTATCAATTCATGCGCACGTCTTTTATATAATAGAGGATTAATTTAAAAATTTTCACTTTGTAAAAATCAGCCAGGGCTAGTTTTGGTTTAATGAGAGACGACTTCAGGGTCTAATAACATGGCAAACAATAGACGAATCAATCCATGCACACGTCTTTTATATAATAGAGGATTAATTTAAAAATTTTCACTTTTTAAAAATCAGCCAGGGCTAGTTTTGGTTTAATGAGAGTCGATTTCAGGGTCTAATAACATGGCAAACAATAGTCGTATCAATTCATGCGCACGTCTTTTATATAATAGAGGATTAATTTAAAAATTTTCACTTTTTAAAAAACAGCCAGGGCTAGTTTTGGTTTAATGAGAGTCGATTTAGGGGTCTAATAACATGGCAAACAAAAGACGTATCAATTCATGCGCGCGTCTTTTATTTTAACAGAAGATGAATTTAAAAATTTTCACTTTTTAAAAATCAGCCAGGGCTAGTTTTGGTTTAATGAGAGTCGATTTCAGGGTCTAATAACATGGCAAACAATAGTCGTATCAATTCATGCGCACGTCTTTTATATAATAGAGGATTAATTTAAAAATTTTCACTTTTTAAAAAACAGCCAGGGCTAGTTTTGGTTTAATGAGAGTCGATTTAGGGGTCTAATAACATGGCAAACAAAAGACGTATCAATCCATGCGCGCGACTTTTATTTTAATAGAAGATGAATTTAAAAATTATCACTTTTTAAAAATCAGCCAGGGCTAGTTTTGGTTTAATGAGAGACGACTTCAGGGTCTAATAACATGGCAAACAATAGACGAATCAATCCATGCACACGTCTTTTATATAATAGAGGATTAATTTAAAAATTTTCACTTTTTAAAAATCAGCCAGGGCTAGTTTTGGTTTAATGAGAGTCGATTTCAGGGTCTTATAACATGGCAAACAATAGACGTATCAATCCATGCACACGTCTTTTATATAATAGAGGATTAATTTAAAAATTTTCACTTTTTAAAAATCAGCCAGGGCTAGTTTTGGTTTAATGAGAGTCGATTTCAGGGTCTAAAAACATGGCAAACAATAGTCGTATCAATTCATGCGCGCGTCTTTTATTTTAATAGAAGATGAATTTAAAAATTATCACTTTTTAAAAATCAGCCAGGGCTAGTTTTGGTTTAATGAGAGTCGATTTCAGGGTCTAATAACATGGCAAACAATAGACGTATCAATCCATGCGCGCGACTTTTATTTTAATAGAAGATGAATTTAAAAATTATCACTTTTTAAAAATCAGCCAGGGCTAGTTTTGGTTTAATGAGAGTCGATTTCAGGGTCTTATAACATGGCAAACAATAGACGTATCAATCCATGCGCGCGTCTTTTATTTTAATAGAAGATGAATTTAAAAATTATCACTTTTTAAAAATCAGCCAGGGCTAGTTTTGGTTTAATGAGAGTCGACTTCAGGGTCTAATAACATGGCAAACAATAGACGTATCAATCCATGCGCGCGACTTTTATTTTAATAGAAGATGAATTTAAAAATTATCACTTTTTAAAAATCAGCCAGGGCTAGTTTTGGTTTAATGAGAGTCGATTTCAGGGTCTTATAACATGGCAAACAATAGACGTATCAATCCATGCGCGCGTCTTTTATTTTAATAGAAGATGAATTTAAAAATTATCACTTTTTAAAAATCAGCCAGGGCTAGTTTTGGTTTAATGAGAGTCGACTTCAGGGTCTAATAACATGGCAAACAATAGACGTATCAATCCATGCGCGCGTCTTTTATTTTAATAGAAGATTAATTTAAAAATTTTCACTTTTTAAAAAACAGCCAGGGCTAGATTTGGTTTAATGAGAGTCGACTTCAGGGTCTAATAACATGGCAAACAATAGACGTATCAATCCATGCGCGCGTCTTTTATTTTAGTAGAAGGTGAATTTAAAAATTTTCACTTTTTATAAATCAGCCAGAGCTAGTTTTGGACTATAGAGTTGTTTTCAGTGCTCTGATACTTGTTATTTATTATCAAAGGCGGCGCATAAGTTCATTTCGTAGATTAATTGTGCCACGCCGAGCATTCCCATGTACTTCGCTGCCCACTCTGAATTTCGGCGCTGGGTCTGCGCTGTCTATCGCCTCAGGTGCGCCTCCGCGGCTTCACCATCAGCAACCAGACATGCGACCCTTTCTTCCTGGCAAATGTAATATTTGAATTTACAAAACTTTTTTAATTTTCAAAAAAATCTTGATTCAGATTCCGGGAGTCGCAGATTGGCGTCCTCAGGAAGCGTCTTATCAAGAGAGTGTTCGTCTTATTGTGAACGACGGACTGCGGAAGTTGTTGGCTCTGGACTGGGAGGCCGAAGTCCCGTACGACGCAGAGGCTACTGTCGAGCTTGAGCAGCCTCTGCGCTGCGAAGGGCGCCACGTACCCCGAGGTGGTCATGCAGCTGAAGAAGGCTGGCTATTATAAATTCTACGACACCTCCAGCCAGAAACGCACCGAGGGTCTTGTCGCAGCATCAAGTTTGCCCGACTAGACTTGGCAGACCGCACCACCTTTAAGAACATCATCTTCTAATTTTCAAAGATATACCAAATATATAAACATGTGCTAAAAATATGGGAGAAAGTTTGATATTCAGAATTGCTTTATTTTGATGTACTGCTGTACAATCTCACTGTTAACCCAAAATGTACCAGATTTAAAAGTTCAAGATGAGTAATAAATTAGTGTCTGTTGTTAAAATTTAGTTAAGCTTATTATAGCTTGAGCTTAAGATGATAAAATAATTCCTCATCCTTCTCACTGAGCTTGTTTTTGAGGTAGTAAGTCAATGATTTTATTTTATTGTATCCAATATGTAGTTAATTTGTATATTTCCAGAACAAATTTTAATTTTGTTAGTGGAATTGAATGTTCAGTTGAGAGGAGGCTGGAGGTTTAAAAGATTTGTCGGAATAATTTGTGTCAGAGGCGGTCACTTTCTTTGCAGATGTTGTCTGTGAGGAAATAAAACTAAGTTCAGCTGCAGTATAAAGGGCAGCACATCTTAAAGTTTCTCAGTACACTTTCTGCTGAGGTTGGGGCACCTTTTTGACGAGCATCCTGCAAACTATACCTCGGAGAGTTCTTGCTTAAATCCAAATAAAAAGTTTTCAAATGAAAATAACTTTTTAATAACTATATTGCTCTGCATGTTTCCGCAGTGTGAAAATTATTCCAAACTATATCCATAAAGTGTTGTTAATTAACATAAAATAATTAATTACTTTTTTCAGTTTTTTCCTAAACTCGATAGGACAGGATGAAAAAATCATTTAATCTATATGTATTTTGGAAATATGAAAGTTGGACATTTTTTTTGGTACTGGATGTATCTGATTTTTTTTTATCATGAATGTTAAATTAAATTAAAAAACGGATTCAAGGGGTAATTTAATTCATTTGAAATTTGAAGAATGACTGAGCGTCTCAGCTTTTCAGCCGTTGGGAGATGATGGCAATTTTGCATAAATAGTATAAATGCATATATATGTTTCTCATTATGTAGCGGTTTATTCATAGTTTTTCTCACTACTTTTTACAAGAGTTATCTCCATAAAGATCTTTAATCGCAGGCCGAAAAGAGGCCGACTGATTCAGCCAGTTGCCCTCGGCGCCAAAAAAAATTGCTCTCATATTTCTTTCTGTGACGGATTTGATATTGCCGCCAAATTTGACTTTTTGGCGCGTCAAGCCCACAGAGCGAAACGAGCGCCAACGCCCACCACCACTTGCATGCCATTGTTTTTTTATTGTTTTCGTTGTTGTCTGCCTTTTTTTTGCAGTATTATATCAATTCAGAAGTGAACGATGCAGCAGCAAAACCAAGGAAATTCTGTACGTTTTCGAGACAGGTCGATCTTGCCCTTCGCCAGTGACCTGCTTAAGTGTTCAGCGACGGGCAATCGTGCCCTGATGAATACTATGCCCGATGCGCTCTATGCGCTGATTTGCTGTTGGAACCCAGAGTTCTTGCGACTGCACTTCACAGGACGTACGTTATTCTTTTTCACTTATTCTTATATCCTAAATAAGAAATACAAAGGAAGTAGGCCCAGAATTGAAAGCGGGCCTTAGGCCGCATACATAATTAATGTAAGGTTTCATCCCCGTGCAGCTGTGCGCATTCATGCGTTGCAGGTTTTATGCGTTTTTTTTTTTGCAAAAAAAGAACCAACAATTGTTCACCTTTTTCTTCAAAGTTCATTTTATCAATATTATGGCGAAAATAATTCCCAAAAATCTTACAAATTATACAAACAACACTATTTAATGTAACAGAATTTGGCCTTTAATAATTTTTTTTATCTATTTCACGTGTATACTGTTGACCAAAAACGCCAAGTTGACTGGATGCATTCAGTATATGATTCAGTATAAGTGTATCTTGATTTTAACAATAGATTCATTCTAACGCATATTTATTTTTAATTTTCATCGTCACCAACTTTCTGCTTTCTTCGACACTCAAACATGCAGGATTGAGATTAAAAAATAACTATTCTTGCATTTATTATTACAGCACTTGGAAGCCGGCAACGCATTAAAACACAAGTCGTCGATGCGATCGTCGATGCCCGATCGCTCGTCTTTGAATTTGATGCGTTGCCTCCAGGAGGACATCGGATGGCCGACCTGCCCAGCTTTCTGAGAAGGAGGCTTAATGATATCTCGAGAATCGGGATAAGATATATCCCCACCTTGTGCTGGCACATGGGGCTTCGTTTTCTTCTGAGTGACAGTAATATGGATTTTTATAAATAGGACCTCGATCACAAACAAAATTATTACAACTTTTTCTTCATCACTATCAGATTTTTAAGATTATACGAGGGATGTGACCAAATTTTAAAAAATGAATACTATATTTGTTGATGCCTTTTTAAAACAAAAAAACTTCTTACAACTTTCTTTATATATGAACGGAATTTACCCTAGGACATGAAGGCATCTTTTTATGCCAAACTATTTTTAAATTTAAGATATTTGTAAATTTAATTCTACGCTCATAAGTTATACACTTACCAGGTGTCAATTAATTTGTGATTGGTCCCTAAATTTAAATGTTCAATAATAAAGTACTATTATTTATTTCTTATTTCTTCTTATTTTCAGACCTCTATGCCCTCCGTCAAAGGGCTGCCGAGGAGTATCACCAGAGGGGTTTTGTCGAGTATTTTGAAGCTCCAGGAGCTCATCTGCAGGGAGCCGCCGGAGACGCGCCCCTTCTGGCCCCACAACAAGGTCCTCCTCTTGATCAACAACAGGGGGAGCATGAAGGAATTGCCCCTGGTCCGGCTGGAGACCAGCATTAAAAGTTGCATTTAGTTTACATCACTCAAGTATTGGTACAAAGAAAAAACTTTAAGCTGTTTCCCTCTTTCAAAGTTTGAGTGATTTGTGCAAGCAAAGAAATAATTGTTACTTACTACACACTATGCGTTATTATTTGATGGTGCCATGCAGCTGATATTGATATATGAGCTACTTCGTTTCATTGTTTTAATAATGCTACATGTACATATGACAAGTCAATAATTGTAGGGAGGATATTTGAACTAAAAACAATTTTGTGTAAGAGAATGATTCCTTGTATGGTTCTCCCTTTGGGACGCAGACTCCTTTCCTTTTGCCTCGATTTTTCTACTCGGTCACTGATTCTAATCAAAACATTTTTAAAAATAAACTTAGCCCTGGGGTCAAATATTCAATTTCTCCACCATCTTGCAAGAGTCCTTTGGCCTTATTGTGTAAAGTGTGTTATCAAAGTGAATGTCTATAATGTCATCTCATCTCAAAAAAAATGTTTTAGTTTATCATTAACATAGTGTATAATTATGTGCGAAAGAGTTAATATACAACTCTTGTTAATTTTTATTTGCAGAACTGACATTATGCCTTAATGTTCTAATTTCTGAGAATGATAAAGTATTTAAGTAACTCATTTAACTTAAGTGGTAGATAAATAAACTGAGAAAAATGATTGGCCAGAATTTGGTCCAACACTCCTCTTCCATTTCACTTAATGAAAGAGGAGTTCTGATGGTTTTACGATCAGTCGTGTTTTCTCAAAAGCAGTCGAGTTGACCAAACAAACTTGGCATTTTTGTTTCCAAATCATATCTATGTATTATTTTTTTGCCTCAAAGACAGTCGCAGACCAATTAGTTTTTGTCGTTTTTATAAATTATAAATAGATGCCAAAAAATGAGACAGTTGATGTTTACTTGCCCTTCATTCATTAAAAAAATTCTAATTTATGTCTCCCTTGCACACATAACAGACAAAATGGATAACAGGAATAAAAGCTAAATTTGTAACAAATGAAATAAAATTCTTTTAAATATACACCAAATTCGACATTTATTAATTCAGAGATTGCATTTAGTTTTACAATTATGGATTGTATGGGGGTAATATGCAGACGATTATTTATGTTAAAGTTGAAATTTTTGTGGTCTCACAATCAGACCGGAGAGGCGTCGCACTGGAGGAGGTGCATGGCGCTGGGCGCCTTGTGCAGCGCTCCCGGCCTGGCCGCGGGAGGCGGCCGCGTGTACAGTTTGAGGACGCGGCAGCTGCAGGCCACGCTGAGCGCCATCACCAGGCCCTGCAGACCGGCGGCCACGCTGAACACGGCCAGCAGCAGTTGGCTGTGAATGAGGCGGCCGAACACTCCGACGGCGCTGACCACGGCCAGGAAGGCAGCCAGCCAGAAAAACAGCGACAACTGCAGCCGTCGCCTGCGCAGCATCTTGGCCTGCGGATTAAAATTTCAATCATTAGGCTTAAATCAAAGAGAGCAAGTTGTTTAAAAGTAAACCTTACTTTAAAAATTCAATCAATATCGTTTAAAAATCTCAATTTTCAAATTTTTAAGAAAGAAAACCGATTTAAATTGTGGTTTTCTTAATTGATAAGGAAGGAATTGATCATTTCTTGCTTAAATTTTGACCCTTATAAAAGGAGAGAGGGAGGACTTTAATTTTATTTTGTTTTAAATTGATACATCGAAAGTAGCGGAACACGTTGAAAGCAAATTTTAAATTCATCCACAGGCAATAATTTACTTCATACAGAAGCTTTAGGCTTAATTATTCTATGAACTTCAGTTTGTTAAATGAGGATCGAAGGAGATTTTTCAATTTATTAGAAACTCGAATCAGAGGCAATAAAGTAATCATTAATGTAAATGCAAATTGTAGAAATATCAAACTTTTAATTTAAAAAAAAAAAAAAAAATCCATAATAATTTTTCCGTTTATTTCTCTCTTGAACAATTATTCCATTTTTTTAAAAATCATTGCATTATTTAGTGGTAGTTTAGCCTAATTAATAAATTTAAATTATGAGGGTTATAATTATGAAGACTAACAACTTAAAAAAAACCCACTAAAATTGAATATGAATGAAATTAATTAGTGCAAGATTACTATTCATTCTTTACTTTTTAATTTAAAAAAAAATGTATTTTGATGAATGTTTGAACCTTGACACGCTGCTCAATTTGGAGGCCGACGGCCGCGCGAGCGACGGCCGCGGCGCGCACCAGGAAGGCGAGGTCGGCGACGAGGAGGGCGGCGGCCGGGACGGCGAAAGTGGCCGCCACGGGCATGTCGTCGAGGAACCAGCAGTTGGGGTCGGAGAGGCCGGCGGCCGCGGGGCGCATCTGCAGGAGGTCGGCGGCCAGCGTGGGGAGGAGGGGGCGCCCCACGCAAACAGCAAGAGGCGCGCGAAGGACTGGCGCAGGGCGGGCGGCGTCGGCAGGGCGGCCACCAGCGACGCGTTCTCCCGGAAGCAGCAGTACAGGTCAAAAGTCATCGCGGCCAGCCAGCAGAACACGCTCAGCCGCATGTAGTGCAGCGCCAACGCCAGCGACCAACACAAATCGTGGTCCTGCAAATAAACGCAGCATTAAAATTAATTTGAAGACAAAATTATTTTTTTACTAATTTATCATTATTTTAATGGAGTTGAAATTTTTGGTCCATTTTTCAGCACAATAAGCTCATGGTTTAGACTTATATTAATAATTAATGGGTTTTAATTGGGTTCTAATTGTTCTAAAATTAGCTAGCATTGAGTAGTATATAATACGCGGTGACTAAAACAATTATTCTACATCTCTTTGGGTCAATAAACCTCGTTCGAAGGTAAATGTCAGCTCGCAGACGAGCGTATAACATCGATTGAGATTTACCCGCCGGTGCCGTCGCTGTCTGATAAGTGGCGCATATTAAAGCGCAATTCTGTTGGTGGTATTACATGAGCCGAAGTTGTACGATCGTCTGCGAGCTGTTATTAACCTTCGAACGAGGTTTATTGACCCAGAGAGGTTTAGAATAAATGTTTTAGACCTGTCGTAATATACACTACTGCATTGTAAGTGAGCATTTCCACCATTAATTAAAACAGAAAGCTTCATCACTTGTTTATTGTTGCTATTTAATAGAACATTAAATGAAAATTCCGAGTTTTAATTAAAATTTATGGAATATTGTATTATTTCATTTTCTTTCCAGTGCATTAATTTTTTATTAATCAAAACGAGTTGAAGGCTGCGTCCTGCTTATTCCCTTCGTTAATTTGCTGTGGAAATTGTGTTGGCCGTAAGTGTTAAAAAAATTAAACACGCTTCGACTCTTTTGTTTGAGTGAAAGGAAAAGAGAGAAAAGGACTCGAGATCAAATTAATTAAGCCTCCCATCAAAGAATTCTCTTCTCATCGCCTCCAGGGAGAGTTGAACAACACACTTTATTGTGCTGTTTTGCGAACGCAGCCTTCAAATTGATTGCACAAAGGCTCTCTTTTTGCGTGGATCTTGAAAGGGGACCTTTTCCCTCCGCTCAATTTCTTTTCCTTTTTGCGATGGAGTAGAAAATAAGAGGAAACAGAATCTCGCCCTCTCTGAATTGCCGACACATTGTGCGCTTTTTGCTTCAAAGAAAAATATAATAATAATAAATTCCGGCCCAAAGTAAATTAGCCCCGGCGCAAAAGCAGCCGAGACCTTGCGTCGTCACGGCGGTTTTGGACTTTGCGTGGGCCACTTTTAATTAAATTTCGCTCTCAGCAACTTTATTAAATTGACGCGCAGAAAAATATTAATTACGAAGGGTCGTTTTTTCCCAATTTATGCGTGCGCACTCTGTCAAATTAAGGCAGAGAATTTTTTTTATTTTTGGTTTCGGCGTTCAAATCTTGCACATATTTTTAAAGCAAACAGAGAGTTTTGGTCTGGCGCGCCGCTCGGTTGCATATCATGCTCTCTTGATGAAATATATTATTCCACCAACTGAATATGAAGGGTTGTTAAAGAGGAACACACGCCTGGGCGGCTGCTGCGAGATTTGTGATTCCCACTCGCGTGTTAACTGTATAAATCGAGGCGCTAGTTATATTTTATTGAACTTTTTAAATGAAAAGAATTATAAAATTTTGCTCTTTTCAGGCCTGTGTTTACTGCAATCTCTGACCTAAATCATAATTAAGTCATAACTATGAGGTGAAAGATAAAAAAAAAATCCTCGCTGAGCGCAACTCCACACTCTACAATATGCTCTGGATTGGAATTTGCGGAATGCATGTTTTCAAGTTTACAATTAATGTTATATAGAGCCGTGCCCAGAAAATAATTGTATGTAAGAGAAACACTGAACCACAAAAAAGCACATTGCAGGTCTTCAAAAGAAAAAGAAATCGCATCGTTGAATATATCAATCTAGTAAGATTCTATATATAATTAAAATGGTTGCATTTTCTGATAGGTATTTGAATAATGTATCAAAATTGATGTTAAAAATGTGACCAAATTTTCTGAAGTTAATGGGATTATTTGAAATTAGCATAAGTTACTGCATAAAAATCGAAACGGGAGTAAATCAATCTAAAATTTATTAAGCCCGTAAATTTTGGCGACGTTAAATTGAGTCGCTTTGGATTTTCCCTTGGTAAATTTTTGCAAAAGAAAGTTAAATTTGGTCTATCTTACTGAATGGAGGAAAAATAAATAAATTTGTATCTTTCACCCTGTGAAAAACCTGAAATTGATATGACCAAAACTTCAATTGCTTCCATAAAAAGGGGGAAAAATTCATTTTTTTAGTTAACAAATTAAAAAAAAAAAAAGTGTGATAAGCATCAAACGGGCCAACTAACAATAAGCACTAATATTCAGAGCTAACTTAAACTGTTGAAAATGTTGTTATTTTGTGGTTTAACAACTTGTTTTATTTTCTTCCATAACACGCCTGTTTATTTTATCCCTGCCATTCAATGTGGGAACGCGGTTTAAAAATCTACATTTATCCACCGCTCCGCCTCAACTTGTGCAAATTATTGAAACATATAACGAGAGGGAGGGAGAGGGAGAGAGTCCCTTCTTTATTCTCTCCGAGCCTCTTGATTTTTATTCCGGCGAAGTTTCGCAATCTAAAATGCAAACAGACAGCCTTTTTCAGTGGTTTTTCTCGAAGTCGATATCGCGCGTCCTATCCTGCCAACATTTATCATCTGAAATGAACTTTGCAGCAAAGCTAATTTTATACTTTTCCTTCGAGTAAGTTTTTCGCCACACGGAAAAGACCGTCCTTTTTTGCGCCGTAAATTGCTCAACTTTGTAAAAGACCCTAACGTTTTCGGCGTTTCAAGTTTCATGAGCGCACACTTGACTTTATATACCAAGAGACCACGCTTTTCCGGATATTTTCCGCTCAACTTGAATGGCTCCATAAGCCTTAAAAAGGATATCTCATTTTTATTTGCGGGAAAAGTCAATATTTTATTAATAGTTCTGAAAGAGTTTTCTGTATCTTGTTTTAACCGTAAAAATGTTTTATTATGTAACAGGGAGAGTCATATTTTGAATAATAACTATTTTTAAGTAAATTTTCAAGAAATTCGCGATTTATAAAACAAATTTAAAATTTGGCATCAAAAATAATAAAATTCTTCTGTGTTATTTAAATAGAAAAGTATGAAAAAACTGCAAAATATTTTAATTAATTATGCAACATCTCAATTTTTTTATTGAATTTTAATTCTTTTTTACCAATTCCAGTAAGGATAATATATATCGCCCTAAAATTATTTAAATTTAGGTTAACTTGATTTCAACCTCTTGACACTTCTTCCAAGGTAAAAACTGGCATTCATTCATTTCCATAAAAACTAGCAGCATTCTAAAAATCTGCTAAAATTATAAATATATAGTTTTTTTTCAAGACTGAATTGAAACTTGAAAGTTAAAATAAAAAAACTGCTTTTATGAGAAATAAAAATTAAAAGAAAATGCATTAATAAATCAAACCGCACTTAAAGAACTCATCTAGGAAAGCTTTAGATGGATTGTGTGTTTTACGATTTTAGAATTTCAAATCATTTAATCTGAAGATCGACAAACTATATTATTCTTTTATAAAAACTTCTATAATACTGAAAATTATTTATCACGTTCTAATTTTGCAAAATGCTGAGACTTTGCTGCTCAATTTTTCTTTAGCTTTGCAATAAAATTAACCTTGAATTGAATTTCGCAAAGGAATAGAAACCCGCATACTTAAAGAAGAAAGAGAAAAATTACCAATCTTTCAGTTTAAATTGTACATGTAAGTGATGAAAGCAAAGACAAGCGCGGCGAGAGACGGCCACCAGCGACAAGAGGCCTTCGTGGCCCTCGAGGCCTGTCAGGTTGACAAGCCCCGGGGCCGCAAAACCGTGCACCCTGGCCGCGTACAGGGTGTCCATCCGCCTGCAAGCGTCGCCCCACCGACACTGAACGCCGTCAGCAGGCGCGCGCGACCCACTCTGGCGCCCCAGCTTCTGCGCCGCGCACTCGGCCCTACAACAAAAGCAAGAGCGTGCATTTTTCAATAGCATTTCTGGTTTAGATTAATCATATGATGCTTTTTATATTAGGTACAGAAAAATGATTACTTTCACACTATTAAATTATATATGACACAACCAAAGTTGCAATGTTTTAAGACGCCTGTTTGGAAAGAATTTTGCAGTGCTGGTTGCAATTTAATTTACCAGAGTTTTCTGCTCAAACGCATTATATGAAAGTGAATGTTATAAAAAAACATATCCTTTAGACAATGTTATTGGTTGGGTGAAATTGCAAACCCAATACATCAATTCAAAGTAATTCTGAGCAAAACTTATTTCCTGTGATTTATAAATAATTGAGCTTTAATGCTTAATGCTATTCCACCCTCGAACCAAAATTGTCTCCAACTACGAGCTTATTACTGGCAGTAACTATACCTCTACTTGGTCATAGTTAGCAAAGCCAGGCTGAGAATGCCCACCTTGGCTAGGTTGACATCTTCTTTGACGGAGAAGTTGACCACATTTGTCAAGGTCTTCTCTGCTCGTTTGTCGAGTATCTCTTGGGCATGAGACTTGATGCGGTCAACGGTGAACACTTGACGAACCAGAAATGACACAAATGTTAAGCCACGGTGGGACCGAGCCGTGGTGGCAGAGCAGAGGACTCTCTTGGCCAGAAGAACTGCTTCTGGTTGCAAGGTCCACCAAAACAAAATGTTTTGACTTTGTCATAAAGGCAAGGCAGAGAGCTCTGTAGCTTTGGCTGGCTTTCAGAGTCAAGACTCGCAGGTGAGGAAGAAGCCCTCGCATGACCTTTCTATATTTTAAGGAATAAATAAACAAAATGTCTGTGCAAATAAAAATTTAAAGCAATAACAAATCTGCTGCTTGGAAACTGTTTGGCCCATTTAGCGCAGAAGTCGATGAGTTGCTTCTCGAAAGTGTAACATTAAAATCTTGTAACTGGAGCATGGAAATTATGCTCTTCTCACTTGTTTTCATAGACGAGGGATGCTCCAAGCACCTTACTGTGTTTTCACCCATAAAGAATTAAAGTTTCAGACCAAATGGTAATTTAGAGCATTTAATTACCTTGGCACATTTTATCTTCACATTGTAGTTTTCCTTCTCCGTCTCACCGAGCACAGCATTCAGGAACATAGCCAAACATGATCATCCTCACACACAGGTTGAGCTCCAAATCTCCACGCAATAACCGATGAGGGAATTGATGCGAAAACGATTCGCAAGGTTAAAAATTTCAGCAAAGCATTATCTATATCAAGTGGATCGAGGTAAATCTTCGAGAGGTGAACGAATCTAAAAGTGTAAAAATTATAAATGTTTTAATAAAACAAATTAACGCAGATAAGATTAAATTATACTCTTGAAGAATCTTAGTGGCTGCTTTTCAGCAAATTCGGCCAACACGGTTCAGGCTTGAGACAGCTAGGCTGGCTTGGCGAGGCAACACAAATCTTCTCCAAACTTATTTGGCGAAATTGAGGCCAAATGGTCAGCAATGTAGCTTTGTTGAAATGCAAAATCTGGAAATTTTAACTAGATCAGAAAAAAACATACATGAAAGTTAAATAATAATCAATGTACTACTAAAATACCTCTTCAGCTCCACCATGACCAACTAGCATGACCTTGCAACCTGCCAAGGTCAAGCGGGTGTATGGTTGCGGACACCTTCTCAAGCTTGGACGCAAACAAGAGATTATCCTTTGCCTCTGGAATTTTCAGCCTTTGCAATAAAAAAGAGAGAACAATAATATCAGCAAACATGAAAATATGGAAGTTTTAGACGAATATACTTACGACGTGAGGCCGAGATGGACCAAAAAAGCAGACGCAGGGCACTCTGACGCAGACGAGCGTCGACGCATAAAAAAAAAGAAACAAGACTTGCCCAGCACACTGCGTCGGAAAGAATTCGCAGCCGCAGCGGCGACGACGGCCGCGTGTCTGTGTGGGAAAGTGTTTGGTGTGGAAAATCACATTCGTGTCCGAGGGAAGAAAAACTGCGCAGAGAGAGAGAAACGACGGCACCCCACGTCAGACGCCACTCTGGTCGTAAAATGAAGTTAATTATCTGGAAGATGGAGCGAATAAGATGGAGGCTTGCGATTATTGAATACAGTTACACAAGAAAAGGAATTGCTCAAACAAGTTTCGACAAGTCTTGACAAAAATTGCTGCGCCGGGAGAGAAACAGCCCGCGAAGCCGCCTCCGCATTCCATTGACTTGATAATAATTTTAAACTGCGCCACTAGGTGGCACCACGAGATATAGAGCGAGCAAAATATGGGGGAGCGGAATCGAGCATCGAGCGGAGGGGTAAAAAAGTGCCTCCTTCCCCTACCGCGACAGCTTTCACCAAAACAATTCACTGAATGATTATGATACTGAATCCATGGACCTAATAATCTGGTAAATCAATCAATGACTGAATCCCACTCTCCTTGCAACAAGTCCAGACAAGTCGGAGAGCAGAAAAGACAGAAATGTGCAGTTTTTCATCGCAAAGAAATCCGACGCCAAGCCGGACATCTTGTGGCTTTTCTGCCCACGAGAATCCGTAGTGCGTGTTGGCTTTTTTGAGCTGAATTTCGTCGGCAATCCTTTTCGGCTGTCAACGCAACGGCGTCATTATTTTACGAGTGAGAAAAAATCTTGGTTTAATCAGTCATTCGGCCTCTGAATCGCGCACTAAACGCGGAAAAAAACGGATCTTTTTCGTACCGCAGTCGCGTCGGGAGTTTTTTGTAATTGTTTTTGTCACTACCTTTTTTTCTGTAAAGATTTTTTTCTTTGTGAAAATTTTATGTTTTTCACGGTTCAATTCGGGATTTAATGGTTTAATTGAATTGAAAATTTGTTTAAAACTCTGCGGCGTTGTTCACATGATGTGCACTGCAATTTCGATTTTGTTATCCTTATCGGCGTAATTAAAACTTCGAGCTGACTCATTGTTTTGTTTCAGGAGCCGTGAAACACGAAATTTCTGTCGTCATTTCTGAACAAAGAACGAGCTTTTTCTCGCCCGGACACGTCCTGAGGTCAGTCGAGTGCCTCCGAACAGGATTTTCTTCATCATCAGCCCCCTGCGCTAAGGAGTGTGTAATCTTTAGATCATGATTTTTTAGTCCTAACATTTTTCAGGTATGATACATTTTCCAATTTCCACGTGCGGGGGTGTTTTTACCCCTTCATCATCAGCGCTAATTTTGACAATTTAAAAAGAAATTCATTAAATTTTAAATTCACTCGTAATAATTGATATTTGAACTCTAGTGAAGTTGGCGATATCGCTAGCTTTTTTTAATAATTTTTTAAAATGGGTGAAGTTAGCGATATCGCCAACAATTTGATCAAAAAAAGCAACACTTCCGCTTTGTCAAATGCGTTTTATTGTGTCCCTAATGCAATCAAAAACAGTGAGAAACGCGGGGAACGTGTGGCAAGAGCGAAAATATCACGAAAAATTGGTTTTTCACGATTTTCACCCCATTAGCACCGTTTTGCCGCTTTCTAACCCACCCCTCCCGACGCCCTGGTCGAAGGGTTAATCAAAAACAACCACAAGGTCGCGGCAAAACGGTGCCTTCTAATTTAATTTTCCATCCGAAGATTTTTTTCCCATGCAAAGTACACTAAAAAATCGGTTTTTCATGATTTTCACCCCCTTATTGGGGAAGTGGTAAAATATGGCCCGAATTTCTCACAAAATTTGAATTGTAGAAATTTTGTAATTATCTGCTGCTTGTGCTAAAAATTATAAAACAATAATAAAAAAAATCAAGAACAATTGAAACAAAATATAATAATATTTACGCGAATGGAAAATTAATAAAATAATTTTTTATTTACAAATACAAGTGCCTGAAATTTATATTTATAGAAAACCAAAAGTAAATTTATTCTAATTGTAAAAATAAAAACTAGTGGTTGTCTGTGATTGACTCTTTGACCAGGGCGCTGGGTAGGGTGGGTAAGAAAGCGGCAAAGGCGGACAGTTGTCTCAAAGTTGGTTTATGTGTTCGGCACAAAATCAAAAGGACGTGGCATTTTGAGTTTCAATAGATTTGTAAGTCCAAAATCAAAAATGGGTGTGGTAGTTGATTTTTTTTTGCTTATATTTTATATAAACCCAACTTTTTAAGTTTATTTTTTTACCACTAGCTGACTCTGATTGTTTAAAGGGAACTTTGATTGAAAATGAATGCTATTTTAAATTAAAAAAGTTTAATTTCATTTCATCCGCGATGCCCCTAATTTCATTTTATCCGAAAATTTTTAAAAATTATTTGTCCTAAGTCCTAAACTATTTGTCATGTCATAAAATATTTTTGCAATTGCCGTACATGCATTTTCCACAATTATTTTAGTTTCTATAATTTGACTTAAATTATCTTTACATATTCAGATCAAAGATAAACAATGCAAAACATGTGAAAATTTTGATTTAATTTTAAAACTTTGTAATAGAAATCATAAAAATATTTGTTATTTAACTTTAAATTAAAATTTTACTTCCACTTGTATAAAATATAATATAAATAAAGACGAAAGATAATTCGCCCACAACATGAAAATGAAATATTCAGTTCTTCGTTAAATTTTACGTTCTGAATTTTCAAAAATTTTTTTAGATAAAATCCTTTGACCGCATTAAGAAAGGATTTCATTAAATGTTACGAGAACAAAAGTGCAATCGAATTAATAATGAAAAGGATGCACAATAAATGCTGATTATGAGAGTGATAAAAATTATTGACATATACAAAGAGCATAGAAGGCGTTAAAAAAAAATTTCCAATAATGGCTATACAGCCATTAAGTGATTTTTGTTGTTCATCCCCAGCTGGTTAAAGCTTAACATAGATTGTAATCCTTTCTGTGTCATGCCAATCGACATTGGTGTTGTTGGACTTGTTGGATTTACATACTGTACATATTCTCTTCAAGTTTATCCAAAAATCAAAACAATAATAAATGTAATTTTAAAAATAATTAACTTCATTGTACTCTGCTAACTTGACTGGGATTTATCTCAGACGGACCAGTTACTGCAGACCCATTGGCAAATCGACAAAAATGAATCATCCATCATCGTCGCTAATTAGGAGGCACCATTTTTTGGGTCTGTTTTTAAATTGCATGAAAATGATTTTAAAAAATGTGCAATATAATGGCGTATTTATTTGGGGATTTAGACTTGGTCAAAGGTCGGGCGAGCACGCGGGATCTGGTCGGAGCGGCGAAAGTCCTGCAAACCGTGAGACTGAACCTGGTGCCCTTGCAGGAGCTGGCCATGCGCACCGTCATCTCCAACTTGCCCAAACTGGACCCTGATTCCATCAACAACCTTCGTAACGCAACACTTTTGGCTATTTGCATAGTTCAACTCACGATTCATGTTTTGCAGCGAACTCTTTAAAAACTGCAATCCTCGAGGCCATAACAGAGTTGATTCCCAGGAAAGTCGAAGTCAGATTAAGTGATTTGCCCCCCCTTATTGGCCTTGACCTCGCTCCAGACAGTTCTTGCATCATCCAGGTACAAAACTATTTTCATCTGCTTTGTTGAGAGAAAAATATTTAAATTTAAAGCAGTATTTTGAACTTAAAATACATTTGTTGCTAAAAATTTAGAGTCCGTAAATAATTTCATCCTTTTCTTTCATAAGAAGCATCAATATAAGAAATTTTATTTTTTAAATCTTTTTTGCAGAAAATGTTCATTGGCTTCACTCTTGAGGAGAGAAACTCACTCCAGCCTGATCTCAGCACACTCAAACAGCTCATAACCTCAGATCTGCAAAAATTTGATTTCAATGTGGTTGAACAAGATCTGACCGTCCTCAGCGAAGATTCTGAGAAAATTTGGCAGTGCTTGGCCTCCTCAGCTCCCTACCTATGTAGCATTCGAGACCAAGGGTATCAGAAGCCAAGACCTGGATACCTGATTGTCCCGTACCTTACCAAGTTTTTCCATCTCTTGGACCAGCAGCTGACCACCTTTGAATTCTCCGATCGTATGATTATGCAAATTTATTTAACTATTTACTGATTAAAAATGAATACACAGGTGACATACAAGTGCTGAGTACAAGCTGCCCAAACCTGAAGAATATAATTTTGAGAAGGAACGGAGATTTGACTGAGAACGGACTGCGCTCGCTTGAAAATTTACCCCTGGAGCAAATTTCCATTGATTGCTTGGACCGCAGATATAACCCTAGAGATGTTGTCAACCCTCAAAAAGCATTTGAATTGCTGCCCAAGCTCCGATCCATCCGCAATTGGCACTGTAAGTAATTAAATTAATTTTTTATTGACTATTTATTTCTTATTAAACAACTAATACGTCAAATATTTGGTCAAAAAATTTCCACCCACCTCTTGACTTCTTTTGAAATCAAAAAATTGTTTTATTATTTTATTAAATCTTAAATTATTCCCAACAAAATAATCCCACCAATAGTAAGAAACGTCTCCCTTTTTTTCAGATTCAAACTATGTACAGAATTATAACATTTGACATTGCATTTTACAATTTTACTGACCCTGTGCCATATTGATTTATTGATGAAGAGACGGATCCAATTAATGTTACAGATCCTGATCGCTTTGAACTGCCAAACTTGTCGATCCCGGAAAATCCTCAACAGCGATTCATGTTGGAAGAGGTGGCAGACATCATGGGCTCTTTGGAAAAGTAAGAAGTATTTCTTTTAACTTTTTTTTCAGTTCAATTAATTTTATTTTTCTCAACAAAAGTCATAACAATTTATTTTCTCATTTAAAAAATCTACTATTTTTCTGTATTTTTATTTGCCCGCAGCATTGGAAGTCACCTTAGTAAACTGAAGAGGGTGAACGGCAGTGGCAGTGGAAATAGACTGTCCCCAGAGATTTTGACTCAGCTTCCCCATTTGCAATCGATGCATGACCTTTTCCTCCCTGAGGACTATCTGGCCCTCGAACTGGTCGGCACCAAACTGGTTGAAGTTACAGTTTCGAACATTTTTAGTGAACACGTAGACCTGAGTCGTATTATAATGTTGTGTCCCAACCTGGAGAAGCTGCACCTGTTTGCTTACTTTAGTCTAGAAGACCAGCAGCACGTTGTCGAGCCTGCCAGGTTAAAGCTGAAGGATCTCAAGCTGAAAGCAAGTGTCTCCTCTGATGACGACGCTGAAGACCCTGGCATGATCTTCTGGGATCTGTTGCTGGCGCCGAACCTTGAGAAAGTCGGGCTTTTCGACTTCCTCTTCACCGAGCCGAGCGCCCTCCTCGACTCGGCCTCGCCATTCCTGCAAAGATTGACCTTCCTCAATACCAGGTTTGAGTTCAAGTGGCCCACAAAGGAGACCAAAGACAGAGATTTTCCACAAGCCCTGGACATTCACAACGAGCTGCTCTCGGGGCTCATCAGAAACTGCCCCCATTTGCAAAAAGTGCGATGCGAAATTTTTGCCAAAAAAGCTAACATGTATAGACAGGAACGTCATCACAAGTTGCTTTTGGCAGATGTGTCTCCTGAATGGTGTAGAATCCCTAAACAAAAATACATTTAAGATTTGAAAAATGATTAAGAGACATTTTTCTAAAGCTGTCTTCAATTAAATTTGTGAGAATTAATGGTCTTCCAATTTTCTTCCATGCCAAATAAACGATTTATATCACTGAACTGAATTTATAAACACAAATCAATATTGTGGAAATTTGTTTCTGGCGCACGGCAAAGTATGTTACTGTAGTTCCCTTTCTTCTTCAAAGTTTATTTGGATCATTTCGTAAATAAAGCAAGTCAACTGGTATCTATTGAGATGTTCTTGGTCGCTAAATATGACATTTTAATAATTTATCCTTAAGAGATGAAACAACCTAAAAATGCTGAATCTATAAAAGTAAATTAATCGATCTCCTTGTCCTTGGGATACATCAGTTTCTAAGAAAAAAATATAAGTTCAAGGTTGCATGTTTTATTTTGTGAGATTGTTAAACTGAAATAATTGTAGAAACAGAAGTACAAATTACTATTTAGTCGCCATTAGTTGATAAACGCACAAGACGGTTAAATGGTTATAAAGAGCAAAAGACAAATTAAGAGTTTCCGCATCTTGAGTCCGAAATTGAAAATCACGGTGTCCATCAGAATAATTCATTTCATGGATTTGGTTTTTTTTAGTGAACATTTAATAGTGAACATGACCTCTTATTTTTATAGAACAAATTGATATCAATACAAGATAACAAATATCCATTTTAAAATAATTTTTAATTTTCACACAATTCATCTTTTGTCGTGCAATTTTCACTTACATTTGCCAAGAGAAAGACAATGTAAAAATGCAAATAAAGTAATGAAGAAATTTTGCTAAAAATTAAATTTTCCCTGGCCAAGTTGCGGCCCATCCACAGAATATGTTATTTTGGGGGTCGTAGCTGCAGTTGGCGAGAAGAGGAAGGAGGTTGCCGATCAGGAGGGTGTGAAGCCGAGCCGTTCTTGGGCGAGCGCGGCTCCAGCTTCTTCCACTCCCACTTGCAAACACACAACCTTCTCATTTCATTCATTCGTGTGTGCGCGGCCACCTTATTTTTTCTGTTCCATCTGCGGCGGCCAAAGAACAATGGCAAAAAGCATTCTTTTCATTGCTCATCAACAAAGTTTTGGTTACTGTTTACGTTTTTCAATTTCAATAGGATAAATTGATAAAAAAAAATCTTCAGCCTAAAAAAAATCAGAGAGTTTTTGACCACCGCATCGTAAAAAGTTTTTTTAGAGCGCTCAGTCAAATCATAAATTTCGTTTCATTACAAAATGAAAATATAAAAAAATTATAAGAGCTGTAAATTTAAAAAAAAAAATGCAAAATGTTCAGTAATGATTTGTGGTATAAGAAGGTGAATAAAATTCTAAATAAATGACATGTTTTCTTTTATGCTTCTCTTAAATAATAATTATAGTTTATTATTGCAAATGAAAAATTGCACCAGCGAGTGCCGCAACTCTTAAAATCACAAACATATCTATGACATTATTTGCACTCGCTTTTTTAGCTCTCACACTTATCAAATTTTGCTCAGAAAAAATGATATACAAATTAGGTTTCAATATGATTTCGGCCCATAGGCAAGCACAATAAACTTATTTAACCAACAATTTTGGAGGCACCGACAAAAATAGGGTCATTTTATATGGAGTGGTTGCCCTAGGTTTTACAGCGACTTAAAAAAACGATTTTAGGCTCAAAATTAATTATTAAAAATGGTGTGCTTGACAACCGTGTGACCTTGCGATAGGTGTTCCACACAGTAACGCTCTTTGCATATGCAATAGTTGGCCTTGACGCATTCGTAGCAGAAATTTGAATGTATGCAGGCGTGCAAAATTGTCCTGATGTTTGGAATCGGACGCCCGTGGAGGCTGCAGGTCTGGCACTTGACCTCGCTTCGGGCAAGCAGGCAGGACAAGAGCATGCTGCGCAGGACTTCTTCAGGAACTTTAACGAGGGGTAAATGAGACAAAATATTTTAGGGTAACTTAAAGTGGGAATGAATACATAAAATAAGGCTTGACTATAGAAGTAGAAAAATGCAACTCACCTTCACCTAGATGAATGCCAGTGAAGGTTCTGTTGATCTCGAAGAGTTCGATCAGCTCTTGCTGGTTGAAGTGTTGCAGCACCTCCTCCACCTCACTCCATTTTTCTTCCTTCAGCCCTCCTTGACGAACCAGTTTCATCATTTTGGACAGGCTCTCGGCGTCGGCTTCAGAAAAGGTGACAAATTGCTATAACACAAAAAACCAAAATTCAGCAAGTTTCAATTATTAAATTAAGATTCATCTGCATAGCTTGTAAATAATAATTAGAAGACAACGTACCTGATCGGCAAGCAGAGACCACCCCTCAGGCAGACTGTAAGCAAAATTCATCAGCATAAGTTTCGATCTAGGTTTGATAGGTTCAAAGTGTTAAAACAAAACAAGAAGAGAAATTGCTTAAGTAAAAAGGTTGCAGCTCCAATTGCATAAGCAAAACTGGCCAAATGTGAAGGCAACTCTCCAAGGGACGTTTTTTTTTTTTTTTTTTTAAATAAAATAAAACTCTTTATATATCTTTGCGTTACTTTTCGTCAGTTTCGTCCTGGCTCACTTGCTCGGCGTTGCATTGCACACAGCGATCCACTCCTCCGCAACTGGGGCAGAGGCTGCAGTGGCCACATCCTCTTCTGTGAAACGCCGGGCGAAAACACCGTTGGCAAAGCTGCCGCTGGCAAAGAGGAACGCCACGGGCACCCAGCCTCCGAATCATAATGCTTGCCAAACAGACCCCTGAAATCAGAAGAAAAAATTTATCAACGTGCTTTGCATGCAATAGAGGCAAAATGTAAAACTTACACTCCATTTGGAAGAGAACAACATCACCGTTGAAAAGCAATGAGTGGACCAGGTCAACGTATGAAATATCCCTGAGGTCAATCGTCAAAAAGGCCTCCTTGGTGCCTACAGCGAACATCAAATCCTGGAATATAAGCGGATTAATTGCTGTGTTTCACGTTTCACAAAAGGAAGATGTGTTTTTACCAGCTCGGGACTGTAATCATAACGAAGAGCGTCCTCCTGTTGGAAAAATAGAAAGTTAAGCTTGTTTGTTGTCAATTTTAAATTAGAGATCATTCAGTAAAATGCTGAAATACTTTAAAAACCGTACCAATTTGCTGTTCGTACGCGATAAAAAGTGAATGGGTCGTTTGTGAAAACAAATATATAAGAAAAGACAAAACTATTATTATTTAAATTGGTAAAAACACGCTAATAAATTTGAAGGAAAAAATATCTCAAGTAAGCTGAGTATAGATAGTGTGTTATGCTCTTTCAAGAAACTAAATTCTGAGTGTTTTAAGTATCTTTTTAGGCTCTGTGCATCATCAAATTACAAATTTTGAGAGCCAGTTTCAATGGAGCAGAAAAAGGGTATTCATCAATTTTGCTTAAAATCGCCACAGTTTGATTTGCCAATAATATTCTGAGGCCGGACTTCATTCAAGAAAGAAGTGCGCGCAAGTTTTTTGCAGTTCTGCTACAACGAATACCAAACTCAACAAAGAGAAAGAGCCAAAAAATTGTGTTTTATGTGTGAGATAATTAATATTAATTAATTAATTTATTATAATTATTACTTTCAAACTATATAACAACCTTAAGGGCATCACAGATATTATCTATTTAGAAAAAAGATTTCTTTTGACCACAATTGGTCCGCGAGAGCGCAATTCCGAGTCGCACTGAAAGGTTCATATATGTATGTCTCAAGTTCCAACATTGTAAATAGCTCAATGTGCTTCGGCAACTTGGTAAGAGAGAAATTTTGCAGCCGCAAATCGAGAATAACATAATATCTGAATTATTATTTTCTAAATTCAATTGGACTGTTCGCACTGTTGCATAAAATCATGCAGCAGTGGAATAAAAGCTCGGATGCAATCAATCAACACATTAAAACCAACAATTAACAAACTGAATCTCAAGGTTATTATTGTTCACTAATCTGTTTTAATCAAAGTTTTTTTTTTAAATTTCTACACCAATTTGATAAGAGACAAATAATAAAAAAATCGCACTCGTAATTTAATTGCAAGAAACATAAACAAAAGTTTGCCTGGCGAGCGCAGGCTGGAAAATGAACTTGAAGCTCTAAATATTTTCAGTGCGCAGGAATTAATTTTGGCATGTGGAGCGGAATTGCTGATTGAACGAAAATGTATAGGCGCGCTTTGAAAAATCAAATTACCTCAGGTTGTGTTTGCCTTTCAGGTCCATCACAGTCCGCCATCGCCTTTTTCGGGGTCACACTGGAGTCGGAGACGCCGATTGGTCTGAAATGAAAATCAATAATCGCGTGGTCAGTTTGCTTGCTCGTGCATTTGGCAAAAATTAGTTTTAAAATGAACACTGCCAATAACGTATGAGAATTCAAATAATTAAAATTCAAAATTTTTAATTTGCGTGCGAACGACCGCGTCGTCTTTACGGCACATTTCAAAGCAAATGCATGAAATTTCCAAACAAATTGAGCAGAAACTGCTTGGAATAAGTTTTAATTTTCAAGCGACCATCCCCACAGAAAATGCGTGTATTGGGGCTAAAAAAAACCCTGTTTTGAACAACGTGAATCGAAGGTGTTTGCAGAGAATGCCAGAGAAAAAACAATCCGATTTGAGCCAAATTAATCAGCCCACAAGCAAGATAAAATCTGGTGCGTCTTATTTTTGTAGATCTAAAAAGGATTATTTTAAATAAATTGTACTAATACAATAGTGAATGCGGTGGCCAATTTAATTATCCAACTTTTGTCAAAATTTCCTCTCCTTCATGTTTTGTCTGCCAAAGTCGGAACGCCTCGCACCGTCTCGGGCCGCCTCCGAGTGAATTGGGCAACGGTGGAAGCCCCAGACCGCCTCGCACCGTCTCGTGCTTCCTCCGTAAATTATGTAAACATTATTGTAAACTGTAATTAATTGAATGGCATATTTAAATCATGAATTTTTAAAAAAAAATTTAATTTTTGTTGGAAAAAAAACAAATTTTTAAATGAAAAAATTTATAGAAGCTAATAATTTATATTATTAATTTTTATGTTTTATTTGTGGGTAATTAAAATTTAAAAAAAAAAAAAATTATTTTTTTTGAAGGGGGGTTTTTTTATTTTTTTTTTTACGATTTGCCTCAGTAATAAGTTAAGTGTTAAGTTAGTATTTTAAATAATAATCAAACAAAAATAGCTTTTTATTTTACTTTTAATTAAATTTAATTTCAATTTAAATTGAGTGAGTGAATTAAGGTTGAATTTTAAAATTAAATTTTAGATTTTTTTCAAAAGGTTCATTTAGTCAGGGTTAATAAAATGGGGTTTAATTAATTGTTGTATTTAATAAAATAAATTTATTAAAATTAGCGTATTTTGTAATACGCATCGGAGAACGCCTCCAAACGACTACTACCGCCTAGCACCGTCTTGGGCTGCCTCCGAGTGAATTGGGCATCGGAGAACGCCTCGGAAGTTGTACTGTATAATATTGCTTTAATTTCTAGCACATTAAAGGGTTTTATTTCCAATTTTTAAATTCGCTCTGTCTCGGAGCGCCGAGGGCTGCCACGGAACATTCAAGAAACAATATTATTATACTTACAATAAAAAGGATATAAAAAATTGTGAATTTTGATTTTCTTAACTTTTAATTTTCTGATAAATACAGCGGCATTGCGTTGTATAGGAGGTTGCGTCATTTCTGCCTCGTTTTTTTTTAATATTCCGCCGAGGGCTTCCTCGGGCCGCCGGGCACTGTCTCGAGGCTGACTAAAATTTTATTAAACCAACCTAATATCAATTAAATTGCCATTTTAAAATCAAAATGAATTAACAATTAAGAATAATGATCAATAAAGACTTTATCTTTATAAATGAACCATTAATAACGATGTAATTTAACTTTTTTATCGTAGTCCAACGTATAAACCCAACTAATTTAACCCACAATTTAAGTTTTTAACCCTAAAAATAATATAAATTCAATAGATTTCCAAAGTAATCCTGTCGCGTGATTTTGTAAAGAATTTGTCTCGTTAAGGTCACAGTCGGACTCGCAACCTCGCAAGTCGAGAATGTGAGAACATTTGTGATTGACGCTTCGATATCTGTGATGTGAATTGGCTGGAAGCACTGAATTTTTCTCGCTCAGGCGGACTTAATTGCGGCAAGTTTTTGTAGCCGAGAGTCGCAATCCACCCTTGTTAGAGACTCTTTGTATTAATGTG
This sequence comes from Neocloeon triangulifer, assembly GCF_031216515.1. Lineage (NCBI taxonomy): Eukaryota > Metazoa > Arthropoda > Insecta > Ephemeroptera > Baetidae > Neocloeon > Neocloeon triangulifer. The sequence goes on from NW_026775561.1 coordinate 1,475,172, forward strand.
GCAGATCCGCGCGCCGGCAGCCAAAACCAGCGAACGTGTACATTGTCTTTTTGCCAAGCAGCCAAATCCAGCCAAAATGTTGCGTTCGTGAGAATCGTTCCTACTTCTTGCAGTGAAATACGGTTTTTTTTCTATAGATAAAGAGGAAAAAAATAATATAAAAGACGTAACAATCGTGAATTGGTTAATTTAAAATATACATTTAAGTTATGCTCAATAACACTAAGGCAATTCCCTACCAGTTTTAAAGTGTGATTATATAATTTTTTTAGTCGCCTCCCAAAAAAGATTCCAAGTTTAACGTAAAAAATCAAAATCTTCATATTATGAAAAAAGGTAAATTAATTTATTTATTAATTTCATTAGTATTACCTTTTTTACTTTTAACTTCAAAATTTTACATAATTTTATGCAGGAAATAATTTAAATGTTCAAAAGACAAAAATTTTTTCTTTCAATATATGTGTACATAAATTTTTATTTTTAATTGGATTGAATCGCTATAATATAAATTTTCATTACCTCATCTTTGTAGAGGTGCGGTGCTTTATTATCCAACTATTGATTAATTCAATTGTTTTCCTCCCAGCAATTAAATTATTTTGTCACATTTTTTTTATTTGAAATGTTTGGAAACTTGAAAAACACAACAAAAATAATTTATTTCAAATAATTATAATTTGAAAATATTATTTATTTAAAAAAAAAAACATGAAAATATAAACGTTTTAATTTTTTTCTTCTGATTTGTAGATTTAATTTTTTTGTCTGCGTTCTCAAGTAAGTTTGTGGCAGTTCCACAGCACCAGCAACAACACCAAATTCATATACACAACAATACAGTCTACCACATGGCCGTCCGCCACAGCCCGCTCCGCTAGCTTGCAGTTCAGGGTCCTGCCGCCGACATGACGATAGAAGACCGAGCTGTGATGGATCAAGCCCGTGTGTGGCCACACACTTTTCCCACAAGTTTTTTAACCATTGAAGAAAAGTTTAATTGATTAATGATAATAATACTTTTTTAATGATATTGACGTAATTTGCCGCGAAAATTATATTCCAATCGTGCGAGCGAAGGAAAAAAGGTTCGCGCGAAGTTCTTTGTTCAGCAAAGTTCGTTTGTATAGGCAATCATGGACAAACTGCCTTAACTGCCCAATCGAACTGCGCTGAGACGGTGACGAGAAGAGCGAGTTGAACGCGCGAGCAGCGACTTGGGCGAGAAACGCAAAATTGCCATCATATTTGAACGCCTTTCTGCAACATTTCGATCGTAAAAGGTGAAGTGAAGAAAACGCGTCAAAAGCGTGCGGAATTTGTTGCCAAAGTCAAACGCAAAATAATTGCGCCGAGACCGCAGCGATAAATTGGGAAAAAATTCCAAAGCAAAGTGCGCGGCCTGAGGATATAATGAGAGGTTCGGTTTCAGGATCTTTCAAAATTAAATAAATATTGCGGTTGATCTCGACTCAAAAATTTAATAATTTCACAGGTGTTGTTTGCTAAATCTTTCAAAGTTCAGCAAACGAAGTATGAAATATGTGAAATAGAAAATTTTTGGCGCGCAATTAAAAAAAAGCAGGTTTTTGTACTTGCAAAGTCTGAAGCGTGCGGTCTTGGGCGCGCTCGGTCTCAAAGTCAGAGACGCGGACGGACGCAGAGCAGCAAAACTCTGAAACAATAAAAAATGAAGCACGTGATCGCAATAAATGATGCAAAATTTTGTCCTGCAAGATGTAAACGCATAAAAAAAATCGTTACGCGCGCATTTGGTTCAATCAAATATTTTCTAAATAGATGTTATTAAACTATTTTTCCGCAGGAATGTCGAAAAATTGCGACAAAAAAAATGGTAAAAAAAACGCCAGCTTATTTTTTTTTCGTAAATGCTAAAAACAATACGTAACAAATGTGAAGTGGAAAATGATGCAAAGAAATGCACAGCGCGCGGAATAAATAAAAGCGCAAATATAGGTAAAATTCCAGTCGCTCTGAGGAACTGACGCAAGCGGCTGGAATTTGTGAATCGGATGCAATTTTTTTTAAGACATTGCGCCTGTCTAGAATAAAATGCACTCTCAAAACGAATTGTCTGCGGGAAAATGGAATGAATCCATTAAAACTCTCATTTGGAGTCGTAGGCGCACATAACGTACCTTTTTCAGGTTAGGCGAGGAAGCCGCGCTGAATAAGGTCACGGCGCGCGCGGCCGCTGTGCTGGGTCGCTTGAGGGGCAAGAAGGACTCTGTGGTCTCTGGGCCGGGTTCGTCTCCAAATTGTCTAGGCTTTCAGAGCAGCCGACGTAGACGCTTATCGGTCTTGATCGAGGGCGAGCTACGTGGAGACTGGGACGAGGCGACGGACGGAAGCAGGAAGCAGCAGACTCGGCTCCTCCCCTCTGCACAGGCGTAGCGTGCATATGTCGCGCCTATCGCAGTGAACCATTTCAAGGGGCGCGACATATACAAACAACCCCCTTCCCCCGTACATTGGTGGTAGGTCACGTCTTTTGGCGTGCTATAGAGGTTTCCGAGGAAATCGGTTTGCTTAAAAAATTACATCGCCACACCCAGTATTGAATGCGCGACGTAAAACCACTATTGAAGGCGCGACGTAATACTTTTACGCATGCAGTGATGAAATAAAATGGAAAGAAGTGGAGGAAGCATATATGGAATAAAAAATAGCGGGTTTATTGAACGAACGTTTAACGAAACAAAAAGCGCCTGATCAAGGCATGCGTGACTTCACCAAAGCTTCATCAAATTATTGACGTTTCTAAATTGAAAGCGGCGACTGAGCTGCAATATAACACTTTTTGCTGCAAATGGAATATACTAAATAAAGATTTCATGTCAGTGAGTTACGCGGGTTTCAGTTTTAAGATAAATACAAAAAGATAATTGACGGCTGTTAGCCGTTTACATACATATATCTCGATAAAAAAAAAAAAAAAAAAAATAACGGTCGGTCTTGCTTCAGCAGGTTCCGTAAAGCGGTGCTAAAAAACATGACGGCAATTTCAAAAGTACATTAATTTAAATGAAATATTGAACTGTTTAATAAAATATTGTTTTTTTATAGGCGGTGCCCTACACCAGTGCGCCGCTGGCATGCACCTCTGGCCAGTGGACACATGATCGTACTGGACCAGGTGCTCAGAGGTATGTATGAGAAATATAAAAAAGCGTAAAATGTCCATACAAAAGCTGCTATTGATTTTCAGATTTAATGTTGACTTGATTTGTGGGTTGTCAGTGAAGTGCGACGTTGGCTTGCACGTAAATCCGCGGTACGATGAAATGCGATTGGTGCGCAATACGCGGCACAATGAACGCTGGGGCGAAGAAGAATCTGTGGTGCCTTTCAAGTTGCCCCTAAAAAGAGGGCAGCCCTTTTACATGTACATTTTTGTAGCCGAATCAAAGTTTCTTATTGCTATTGACGTTTGTCATGTGTGCTCATATCAGGTAAATTTATTCTACTCTACAAGAAAAATACTAATGTTTGTAAAATATTTTTTGCACTTTCAAATGCCTCCGATTTGAATTAGTGGGATACACGTTGAAGGGGACATAAAAATGTTTCAACCGGAGCATCGCCGGAATTTGACTGGATACCCGATGCCTTCCTGTGCAATAGCAGCAGCATCTTTGCCCATTCCTACAAGATCGTGTCCTGCTAATCTAAGAACATTTTGCAGCCACATAGTAGGACCGGTAAGTCAACTTTTTTTTTTCAAATTTGATATAATTATTAAATATGAACTTACAGATAGAGATTCGTTTTATGCTCTCTTTATAAATCAGGATTGTATTAAATTTTCATAATTTACCGCCAGCAAACTGTAAATTTAGACCTTGAATGTTTTATACCCATACTTTGATAACTGTTTGGATAGGGCACTCCATTTTTGGGGGACATCCCCGAGGGCCTTGCAATAGGACATCGGGTGGAGGTCAAGGGAAAAGTAAAAGTACTGCCGCACTCGTAAGCTTTTTTCCAGATTCAAATTCTGCGTATTGAAGATTTAAATTAATTAAAGACGGTGCGGCCACAACCTCCGATAATTTTGCACATAAATCCAAGATTTAAGGAGGCACATATCATAGTACGAAATGCATTGCTCAAAGGTTTGTGGGGCAACGAAGAAAGAAGTGGAGGGTGTCCCTTGAAGCCAGGTCAGCCCTTTCATTTGGTGATACGCTGCGAGTCGAAGCAATTTAATATTGCAATCAATGGAATTGCTTTTGCGACTTTTAAATACAGGCAATTTTAGTGGAAGGTGATGTCAAAGTATCAGACATTCGGTGACTAAACGCTGTGCTCTCAGTTAGTGTTTTAATTTTTCTACAAAGAAAGAACTGATCCGGCCATATGTTGATTAATTTTATGTCAACAAGAAAATTGTCCAATATTCTTCATTAACAGGCAACACTTAAATTTCTCATGAGAAAACGAAAATGTGTCCCTTTACTAATTAAAGCAATTAAAGGTGATTTAAATTGATATAACAGTTTTTATCTGTCTCTCTCAATGCTGTATATTTAAAAAATAGTTTGCCACATGATAAAACCACAGCAAATTGTTAGCACAAACATCAGCATATCACTGGCTGAACTCTGAAATAAATTATTTGGATTGTTATTTCGAAATGACTGTAGTCCACTCCACTCTGCTCACACAGCATATCAACAGACCATATAAGAAATCTGAACAAAAATAGTTTTACATAAAATCTTGTTCCCTGCACATAAAGTTTTATTTATGATGGGCTGTAGGTAATTACTTCTGTATAAGAAAAGTAAGTCTAAACTATAAAAAAAAATGTATTTCTTGCTCAGAAGAAAGTAGTGTCATGAATAATGCCCGTATTATTGTCTTTAAAAACAAAGGATTGCTGCGATTACTGCACAATATAAAATCTTTCAAATTAAGATTTGGATGGTAAAAAGAGGTGATCAATTAAGATTTGTATTAAATAGTTATATAAACTTAACTGCACAATATTTTCACCAAACACTAGACAACTATAAAGCGGAGAAATAGATATAAAGGATTGGTGCAGATATTGCAGAAGTATTTAAAGTGAGTTGTACACATTGTCAAGTGTTTTTGATGTATTAGGGCAAGATGTTCTATAAGTTAGGCTTGCAATATTTCATAAATTAATATGTAATTAAAAAAAGCAAACCTCAACACTTCTGCTGTGCAAAAGATAATATAAATAATCTTAACTGAACACCTCCATGGGCTCAAATTGATCAAAACGTCAAACAAACATTCACCAAAATTTAATTTGGTGTGACAAAAATTGTAAAGCCTAATATATATATTGAAATTTAATTAGTGAAAATAATTTAAAGGTGGGCACTCACTCAATTATTATTTTGATTCATTGCAATTTAGTTGCTTTAAAGGCTTATGATTGCAGCCCTGAAGCTGAAAGAAATTCTTGACCATTCCGATCGCCAAAGTTCTATTGGTGTGGGATTTACACAGCGAAAACAAAACTCAGCAAAACGCAGAACACAATACATCCCAATTATTTGTGAGCAAATGGGCCAAATTGAATTTGAAGTAAAAAAAATTACTTAACCAGCAGGAAACCATGTACATTTGCCACAAACTTTTCAAAGTTCTCACGGAATTTCAGTGTATTTGTTCTGTCAGGTGCAAGGGTCAGGTCAGCAGTTAGCTCAGCAAAAGCTTTTGTCAATCTTTGTCTGGCGACGTCCTCTGTCTGAACAGAGAGAATTTCGTCGACAAGCTGGTGGTAGGATTGCTGAAAAAAAGTAATTATAATTGAGGACAAATTCACAAGTGAATAACAATGGCACCAACCTGGAAACAGCAGATCAGGGAGAAAAGGCACTTGCTGGCATTCATAAGGCAGTCTGAATTGATCTGACATGTGATGATAAGGTGGAACATTTGCTGAGAATAAAATTCTAGGTAAATACTCTATGACATAGAAGAGCAGGGAGCTTACTTTTAGGAAGTTATGCATGCAGTTTGCAAAATTTGTGTTTCCCAGTTCAGGGTGAGCAGCTAAGTGCATCGACATGGATCCAATGAAGTCGCAACAATGTGAGCACACTTCAGCACCAAAAGCAGTCAGTCCTAAGTTGATAGCTGACATGATAGGCACCATCAAATTGTCAGATACTGTTGCCATTTTCTCAGGATAAGCCTCCGCAGTAAATGTCACCATTGCATAAAATTTCAAACAGAACTGAGGGAACTGTAGTAAGTCTGTCGTCAAAAGTGGTGCGATGACTTCGGTGCCAAATATGCAAATGTCAACTGCTTTGACTGTTTCAGCCGACTCCTCTAGTAAAGTTACGCAATTAAGGAAAAAAAAAGCTACAACTATCTCTTGGTACCTGCTGTAAATTTCTCCAGGAAGTTTTTAGATGCAATGGATGTAAGAAGTTCAAGGATTAGAAGTAGATCCCTGCAAGAATCTTCCTCAGTTAGGACATGACTGGCACTTTTTCTCCCAATGTTTTCTCTTGCGTATACTTGCATGACGTTCAAGAACACCTTATATAAAAACTGGACATTTTGACTGTCCTGCATTTGACAAAAAGTAAAGATTTTTTTTTGTTAGAGTAATAATAATTAAAATAATAAAAAGACATCTCACCTCTTCAAGGCACCAAAGGGTTCTCTTTGCAGATTCAGTTAAGAACTCGAGTATGAGCTCCACCAGCAAACTGTAATTGCTGTAAAAACTCAGCAGATCAGGCAATCTTCCAATGATGGGGTTCAAAATTTGTAAAATGCACCCAGCCGAGGAACTACTGCTTGACTGAATTGCACCTACAAATTAAAACATCGTTCAATAGGATATGAGACAATTGAGACAGAAGTGGAAAAGCTACCTATCAGACATTCCAAAAGGTCAATGAGCTCCAATCTAACAGCCTCTTCATGGCACCCTTTCTTGAAATTTTTGCTCGACATCATCTCATTGGCTCTATCCACAAATGGAGATAATATCTAAAGATGGATAATAAGAACTTGAATCATAAATTTAATTGGTATTTTCTCGTCTCACTTGTTGCAGATATTCAAGGCGCTTTGTTTGGTTAGGCTCTCCTGCTGCGGCCAATGTCACACCTCTTGTTAACTCTCTTTTGGCTGGCTGGCACCTCGGTGCAATGTGTAGGAATCTATATGAGGATAGATATTTAGTTACTTTGAGCCATTCCTGGAATTTGCAATTATACCTGGCAACAGTAAGAATTCCCGAGCAGGAAAGAATTTTCGCAGCTTTCTTTGGCTTGTCTACAAGAGTAAGTAACAAATTTGCAGAGTCCTTTGCAAGTGAAGTCTCATTTGGGCATAGTCTCAAATTTGCTTCAACCTTTTCCAAAAGTTGATTCATGACCCAAGAGGGAATAGTAGATTCGCTCGAGATAAAAGCAGCTTCAAGCGCTGGACTGACCTGAAAATTTGTCGAGCCAAAAAATAATAAGTCAGCAACTTTTTTGTGCTGCATACCTCATTGTAAAGCGCATCGACGGGCAAAAGATACGACTTTGCCCAATGCGATAGGAACCAAACAATTGTTGAGCCTAGCTCTGGGCTCATCACCGAGACCATCTTGGCCTCCAGTGCTTGCGTTTCAACCTCACATAAGCGTAACACAGCAGAGATGACTCTGAAATTAAAAATTAATTGAAAATTTCTTAAGACAATCAGTAAAATACCTGACAATCCCATCAAGCGATTCAACAGGAACTTGTAGCTGAGAGGGTGTCATGCCTTTAGTTGTTAATAATTTTATGTTTGCTTGCACGTCACTGTTCTGTGACTGTTGCACAGTATAAGTCATCAGATCTGAAGGAATTAAAGCTTGTTCTCCTTCACTCTCCTGTGCCACTAGGTGACCTAAAATTGAAAGTTTACGAGGAATTTCAAAATTTCAATATTTTAAATGAGGAATCACCTGTAACAAGAAGCAGCCAATGCAGATCTTCAAACAAATTGACTGTCTGAGCCGAGTCAGAAATGGTGTAGGACTGTGAAAAAACTTTCTGTAGCTGGCTTTTGAGTTGTTCCGTTCTCTCCTCAATAAGTTTAGCAACCAGAGGTAGACTGTGTTCTAAAACTTGTCTGCCAAAAATTCCTATGATAATCAGCTGCTCTTTGAAACGAACGCGGTCAGGCTCGTCAGTTTCAAATATTTCCTCTTCATTGTGCTCAGGTCCACCCTAAAAAAAAGTGTTAACAGAGAAATTTCCAACGTTGAAAGAGCTAACCTGGCCTCGGGATCCTTCAGGTGGAGCCAAATGGCAACACAGATAAGTGTTGAAAATGTGTATTGCATGTTGTTTGATGAAGCAAGGAGGATAAATGGGTGAGCACTGCAAAACCGACACCCATGCCTCCAGCAAATGCTCAAAAGCTTCTATGAACCTGCAATCTTCAGCAGAAACCTGCCCAAATCATAATTTTAGAGTCGGAGAGGGTAAAAATGTTATCAGAACTAACAGTTTCTTCATATGCAGCGCCTTCGGCAAAGTGGCAAGTGAGCTTTTGGAGCTCGATGATGAGTTGTGAAAATAATTCATTTGGTAACGTCACCAACAACGTTGGTGAGTAAAATGTAAGGAGTTTCCTGAAAATTTGTGCTGTGCCTAAAGCCTCGGTATTCAATACTTTTGTGCTTAAAATTTGTTGCATTAATTTAGAGCATTATAAATTAAGAATAAGCATACTTTTTTAGGAAGGATATCAGGTTTGAAATGTAGCACGAGATAAATCTCGACTTGACTTGAATATCAGTGACCACAGGTCCAGTCAATGAGGCCAGTTGGGCCAAGCAAGTTAGTGAGTAATGGCTCAGATCTGAATTTTCTCTAACTCTCCAGTGTATCTAAAGAAAATTTGTTTGATCAAAGTATTTATTTGCAATGTTCCACTGAAAATTACCTGAAAAAAGCAACCAATGAGTTTTTCGTCTACGATGATATCTTTCCAAGATGATATTAATCTCAAAGCTGGAGTTTGATCAGATTCATAAACGGTTTCAAAGATTCCAATTAGTCGCTTGGGCAGTAAAAATTTATTAAGAAAAATATTTATTACGAAATATGAAATATTAAAAAAAAGTAGTAGCTTAGAAAAGGATATGACTAGCAGATATGAATCCCCAGCAAAGGACTGAGCTTGTGATGGCCAAAAGACTTCTCAAAAGGCTGACGGACTGAGGATCACTCAATACAGTTTCAACTTTGATCAATTCCGAAATAGCTGCCACACAAAATTTAAATATCCTCTTGAGGTCAGATGCCTGATACATAAAAATTGTTAAATTGCTCACATCATAATTAACATAATATATCGTCAGCTTTGAGGACAAATGGCCACTTGCAACAATGTTTTGACAATAAACATTGTTGCAAATGACCATTTATTGTTGCATACCCAACGATATTTTTTCATTTTTATAAAGATTTAAATTCCAATTTATGAAATATTTGCAATGAAAATTTGTTCCACTTTGGAAGTATACATTGATAAAAAATATTAATTTCAATCACAATATGACAATCCAGTTGAAATATAATTTTTCATAAACTAGAATTTAATCTATAGAAAGTTATATTTGGCTCAAAGCATGTGAAATGTACCTCAAATTGTTTTTTAACTTTGAAGTGTGTTTCCCAAGTTAACCCAGCGTCACTTGATTTGACTGTAGTAGCATATTCTTGCATCAGAGCAGTGATGATACTGCACCCAAGATGTTTCTATAATAATATTTTTGTAGTAAAAAAATTATTCAAAATCATAAATGAGCCTACTTTAACTGTATCCCCATTCAAAATAAGGTTTTCTATTTCAGCGACTATACTACTTCGTTCAATTCCAAAGTCATCAACACTGCCCCTCTTGACCATAACTGCAATGACTTGAAGGATTCTCTCTCGGACGAATGAAGCTAGAGCCAGGTTGTTGAGCACATACTGAAGCAGGTACTGCCGCAGTGACAATATGTCAGATTCTTGCATCAAACTCCAGTCTCTAATAAGGGCCTCTTTGATAAGACCCGCTGCTTCAAACAAAACATAGTCCACACGAGATGTGTCTGGAAAATAATAAATAATATCAGTATTAATTCTAAAAAAATTTAATCTGTAATGATATTATATGTCAGTTTGTGGATTAGAAAGAATAAAATTTGAAACAATACCAATAATTAGAAAACAAACCTAAAATGTAGCGGCACAAAGCGTAGGGGGATTTTGTCTTCCTAAAATTTAAGAACACTTGCTCAGCGGATTGCCTCTGCTCCTTGTTGACGATATTTGGTGGTGCCTTTTCAGAACAAGAACAATAAAATTGTTATTGCACAGTACGTTAATCAATAATATGTAATTCAGAATGTTTGTATGAAATTTTATGAGAATTTTGCTGTTGTTGAAAAAAGATTGAAAACCGAGATTAAGGTTGATGACAATCCTCATCGTGCTTTGCTTAAGTTTCACAAAAAAGCAAAATGTGGGCCAAGATGGGGCATGGTCAGAGAGAGGGAAGAAAATTGGTGATAACTTTGTATTCTTTAAATAACACGAATTAATTTTGCAAACAGGTGTAAAATATTACTTTGCGAATATGAAAATCACGTTAAGCTCGGGAAAATACGAAATCAGTCGACTTACAAGAAGAATTTCTGAGGCAACCTCGAGTTCTCGTAATAATTGTTGTTCCGCCATGATGGTTTTACTCGTTACCGCTTTTTTTCAAATGCTTCTCATTCAGAAACGAATGACAACTGTACAAAAGTTTTCGCATTCGATCACATTAACACATTTCGAGAAAAATACGATTTTTAGTAATTTTAAATGCAAGAAAAAATTAAAATGTTCCATTTCTAAACGTTTTAGGTAAAAAATCGATGAAAAATTAAAATTTTAAGCTACATATGAGATTTTACTATTAGGTTAGCATGACTGCGCCTTTATCCAAGCGTTTCAAGCGTGAGCGCTGCCGCCGCCGCCGTGGGCAACGTTGGAACCAAAAAATATGAACCAAGAGGGCGAACAAGGCGGCTTTCGGCTTTTTTCTCTCATCCCGACTCCTCATTGCGCGATTGCGCGTTCGCCAGCGAAATGGCGTCAGAAGCGGAGGACTCCTGTACAACCGACCCGAATTTTGCGGTTATTTGCTCTTTTCTAGAGCGCTTTGCTGAAACATGCGGAATTGTGCATCCTGATTTCAAAGAACTGCAGCAAATGTTAGAGAACAACGAGCTAGGTGCGTTATATCGTGTCTATTTTCCTTCCCTCTGATGCCTGTCATCAAGGGTGAATGGGGCGGCCGCTTTTTTGTTTTGATTTGCATCTTGTTTGTGTTCGAAGTTGTGAAGGTGTTTTTGGAAAAGATAATACATGGTTTCACGATCGTATGCGCATCTGTTTTTTAGGATATTTTATTTGTATTTTTTCCATAATTTTTGTTATATTTCTGAGCATATTACTGAAAATTTCTTTTTGTCGGTGTAACTTTATTTTTCATTATTAACCAGGTAAAGGTATACACATTAAAAGAATCTAAAATTTAAATTTTTACAACTTGATTTTTGACGACGAAACCCCTTTGATTTCAGTTGATCCTCAGCTAATCGACTTGCATGTTAAGCTTTTGAGAAAAGCTCGTAAATCTTTTACTACTGAGAAATGGGAAAAGGCTTTGATTAAATTTTGCCACACGTTTTGCCAAGAAGATGCTACGCAAATCGAATCTCTTGGATACATCAAGTTACCTCTGCTAACAAAAATTAGGCTATTGAAGGTAAGCAAATTTAAAATAAATTTTTTGTTCATCAATTCAGCATTTTATTATTGCAGGCTCTTCTCGAAGCTCAGTTTGATTTGAATGTGAAATTCAAAGCTGCTATCAACAAACTAACAGCATCTGAATTACGGCTGACGCCTTTGGGACGAGATGCTGATGGACAGATTTATTGGGCACAACAAGACAATAAACTTAACTTGAGGGTGTACCAAGAGGACGAAGATGAGAATTCGTGGAATCTTGTTGTCAAGTATGACCATTTGCTCGGTTTTAAGACACCCTCATTATGTTCAATCATTATTTCAGAGATAGGGAGTCTCTTGCTGAACTAATAACAAAATTATCTGGTGGGAAACTTGGTCCTGCTGACCTTGAAAGTGCAGTCTTGGATGACGATAGCAATCAAAGCCAAGATGATGAAGACGAGGATGTGCAGCCTGATGACATTCTACTGGATACTGGTCAACCTGAAGATGCCCTGCCTCCTGGCCTTCTAAACGGACCACACAAGAAGAAGAAGAAGTACCACGAAAAGCAGATAGATAATGTACGTTCAAAGTCAAACAAACTTATTTGATGTTTTCTTATTTAAATTTAAAACAGGTGGAAGAGCCTACGAATGTCGAAAAGGACACAAAGCATTTGTCCGAAGAGAAAAGAGAAGGAGCAAAAAATGATCCTGGTGTGGTAGACGACAATGCCTCCAAGGAAGAAAAGGCTGATGAAGTGGGTGAGACAAAGGAAGAACCTTTGATGGTCATCGAAGGTGAAGGCAATGGAGCAGACTGCGAGGCTGTGTTTGGCGAAGCGATAGAGGAACCAGTGATGTTCTTCTGCGGCACTGGCTCAGGAAAGGAATGTGACACAGGCAATCCTGGTGAAAATGAGGAGGAGAAGCAACCAGAGAAAGATGCAGAGAAAGAAAAAACTGAAAATTCACCCTCCAAGACAGCAGTAAATTTAGTATTGGCAATTTTTCTTTTTGTTTAAAATTTTGTTTGCAGGTCTGGAGCATTGACCAGATATGTGGATCCAGTAAACCAAACAATCAATCCTCATTTTCAATGAGCATGATGTTCGGCAACTTATCAAAACCATCTTTTGTGCCCAGTCCAGAGAAGCCATCTTTTTTCAATGTAAATTTTGCGGCTAGTGCAAAATCTGTTGTGTCTGAGCCAAGCTCAACCTCTAAAGTCGAGGAGGTGATGGACATGCCCAATGAAAAGATCCAACCTACAGATAATAGTGTTGTGACTGCGAGTGATAAGATTGAGTCTGATCTTCCAGCAGTGTCAACAGAGTCAAAAGAAGTTAAAGAGGGTGAAGTGAACACAGCTGTCAATCAAGAAAGTGATTCACAAGAGAGAGGTGACTCAATTTCTACTAAGAATACTGCTGTTGAAGTATCTAGAGACGAGGTTGCCGTCAAAGTATCCACAGACGAGGTTGCCGTCAAAGTATCCACAGACGAGGTTGCCGTCAAAGGATCCACAGATGAGGTTGCTGTCATATCCGCAGACGAGCATGCAATAGCTGGTTCGGATGAGGCAAAACCAGAAAGTAAGCTTGAAGAAGAGCAAACAGAACATACTAGTGTTCATAATGAGCAGGCAGACAAGCTTGAAAATACTGTTGACAAAGAAAAAGTTGACTCTCCAGTGCAATTAAAAGAGGGTCCAGTCACCGTAAGCCAAGAGCCCAGTGTGGAAACAGAGCTAGATGCTGAAGAGCCCAGTAAAGAAAATGTTGTATCTGCCACAAACGAATCACCGAAAGAACAAGAGACTCAAGAGAAATGTGACAAATTGAAAAAAATAGGGCCAAACAAAAGCACGGAACCTGAAGAACAGCCGATGGAGGTGGACGAACCCTCTTCTGAAGTGACGGTGGTTGACAAGAAGGAGAATATTGATATTGTGGAAAAAGAGCCAACTGATCCTTTGGACTCAGGAAATAGCAAGGAAAACGAACCTGATGAAAAAGCACATACTTCTACAGATAGCGATTTAAACCAGCAAGATTTGAAAATTCAAGAGACAACAGGGATTGAGTGTGAAAAAATGGAGGCCATGGATGTCACTGAAGCAGAGGAGAAAAATGTTGATCAAACAGAGGAGGATCAAACAACTGAAGTTAAAGCAGAGGATCTGAAAGCTTCTACCTCGGAATGTGTGAAAAAGGAAATTCCAGAGACTTTGGAGCTGACAAGCTTAAAAGATAGAGATGATCTTAAATCTAAAATTGATGAAAAGTCGTCAGAGAAATATTTCAAAGAGGATGTAGAGCTTGGCCTTGACAAAACAAAAATTGTGGAAGTGGAAAAGAAGGAATCCCTTACAGTGGCATCTGCATTAACTTTTGATTATAACCCACCTGCCAGTCCAGAAGGCAAGCTTGTAATCGAAACGATTCCTCGCTTCACTAGAGGCCGTGGACGACCAGCCAAAAAGAAACTTGGAAACACTGCGCAGCCTGATGACAAAAAGCCTGATACACCGTCTGTTCAGTTGCAAATCACTCCTGGAAGAGGAAGGGGCAGAGGAAGAGGACGGCCGCCGGGCAGACCTAAAGGTTATAACGTTTAAATGTTTGATTATAAAATCTAATAAAATAACAATTTTAAATTTAGCTGGAAGAGTTGATTCACTTACTGTGGATAGTGATGAAAGCAAAGGCAGCCGAAGCCCAGATCTTGCCAATGAAAAAGCTGACGAGGGTGAGTATTTTTTTAATACTCCATCTTAAATTGAACAACCATTAATAATTTTCTGATTTTAGCTTCACCATCTAAGAGAATGAGCAGGCGTATAGCTGTAATACGACAAAAGGAGGAAGAAGATAGAAAACGAAAGGAGGCTGAAGCACTGATTGAAATGCAAAGGAAACGTGAACTTGAATTACTTCGGCAGAAGCAGCTGGAAGAACAAAGTTCCAGTGACTCATCGCCAGACTCTGATTCAGAGGTAGATATTTGTAATAAGAGAATGGGGGTTTTGTTATATTTAGCTTTACTGCTACTAGCAAAGTAAACATCGTGAATTAATTATAAAAAATTAACACCTATGTTTGTTTGCTCATGCTTAACATAATTTGAATGTATGCACCTCACCATACAGCATGGCTTACATGTCCTGCATCCATATTATAATTGTTTCAGGAATCAAATAGTGCTGAAGTTAGGACAAAAAGAAAATACACGCGGCGAAAGAAAAAAGTATGTATTTTTATGTTTTTGCTGTTGCCTTTGGTGTGCTTGCTCAGTTAAAGTGAAATGGAGTTTGTAATTTTCTGTCAATTTTTAGGATGACTATGAAGCAGACATAGCATTAAAGAAGAAGAAAAAGAAGAAGAAGCGAAGGAGGCGAGGACGAAAGGGTGCAGGTGCTAACCCTTGGGAGTCCTCTGATTCAAGGTGCTTTATCTTATTAAAATAATCCCTTAGGACTTTCCATATTTATTTGGTTGTTGTATTGTTTCACAGCGACTCGTCTGAGGAGAGCGATGGATTAGAACCAGAGGACGAGGATGATGATGAAGTGCCTGAACTTAAATCTGATCATGAATTTTCCCCCGAATCAGATCTCGAATTGGGACCCGGAGAAGAACTGCAGCCGGCAAGAAGAGCAAGGACTGTCACTGCTAAGAGAGGTAAACTGATGTGCTAATTATTCAATTATATTAAAATTCTTACCTTTGTTTACAGAAAAAGCTCAAAAAGCCAAAGTTGAAGAGGAGGAAGATGAATATAGATGCCAGAAATGTCAAAGCGGTGACCAACCAGAAATCATTATTCTCTGCGACTCCTGTGATCAGGGTCGTCACATAACATGCATGAAACCACAAATGCACCTGGTACCTGAAGGAGATTGGTATTGTCCACCATGCGGACAAAATCGACTCATAGAAAAACTTACGTCGACATTGAGAGATCTTGATAGGGCCAACAAAAAGAAATCAAATGCAGATCTTAGAAAACAGAGATTGGCTTACGTTGGAATTTCTCTTTCAAACATTATCCCTTCAAAGGTAATCTATTTAAACAGAATTTTACTGTAAACACTAGCTTTTTTAAAAGGATGAAGAAGAATCAGAGGAAAGTGATGATCAGCAAGATGACTCTGTTATATCAGAAGCTGGCTCAGAACTGAAAGAAGCCATAGACGCTGTCGAGCAGGAAGTGGAGGAAGAAAACATAAGCTCTGGAAGTCAAACTTCGAGTAGCAGCGAGTCTGAAGAACAGAAATCTGAGGAGGATGAAGAGATGTATCCTTTAAGACAAAGGAGGGCAGCTGCTTCTGTTAAATACAATTTCCAAGAATACGATGAGATGATTGACTCCGCCATTCAAGTAAGTCTTGTCTGGATCAAATCAGCAGTCAGCAGTTCTATTTTTTTTTCTTGCAATAGGATGAGGTAGAGTTAGTGAAGGGAGCAGGAAACCTAGGCAAAGGCAAAGATATTGGAAATATAGTTAATGCTGAAGAAGACGAGCAGGGATCAGATAAAGCATTTGAGCCCGAGGAAAAAGATAAGATTGAGGAGAAGGAAGAAGAAAAGCAATCAGAATCAGAAGAGGATGAAGATGATGATGGTATTAATTCAAAATAATTATTGCAGATTCGTCTTCATTCTGCATAAAATTAATTTTAAATTTATAGTCAAAACAGTTACTTAACAAATTATTCTTATTCTGTATCAGATCTGAACAAAGCGGCAGCAAAACTAAAGGCCAGAGAAAGGGAACGTTTGGAAATAATTGCAAATGCAAATGCTAGCAAAAGGAAGCAGAAGAAAAAGAGCATTGCTTGTTTAGATGTATCAAGTGGGGATGATGATCATGCCTCCGATGAAGACTTTGTGGGTTCTGACAGTGATTATGAAGACGAGGAAGATGACGACGCATCTGTTGACAGCGGAGACTCCGAAGTAGTACGTTCCAGGCGGAAACGAGGTGCATCAGGACCGGTAAGTTAAAGAAAAAGAATTAGATGTTTAAAATTAAAGTAAAATGTTAGGTGCGGAGATCAAACAGAGCACGTCAGTCACGCTATGACAAAGAATTCATTGACGACAGTGAAGCATCTGATGACAGTCGTAAGGCTAAGAAAAGCAAAGGTAGAGGCAAGGGCTGGCTAGGGTCAGACTTTTCAGAGTCGGTAGACTCTGAAAGTGAAGATTCTGACTGGGGAAGAAAGAAAAAGAGGAAGAGGAATGCACCAACACGATCACGAGCGCCTGCGAAGAAAAGAAAGAAGGGAGGTAAAAAGAAAGGCAAGTCACGAGCACCTGCAAAGAAGAGGTCCTTGCCAAAGGACTCTGACTCGGACAAGCCTGTTGTTAAAAAGCCTCGGCCTAAACCTGAGAGAAGTGAAAAGCCAAAAAGTCCAGTCCCTGTAGAAAAGAGGACGACAAGAGGCAAGAAAATCAACTATCAAGAAATCATTGGCTCCGACAGTGATGAGGTAAAGTAAATTTTGTCGGCCAGATGTGTTATAACTAAAATCCATTGCAGCCCAAACCTAGTCGAGCTAAAGCACGGAAACAAGTGCTGAGTGATGATGAGGCAGATATTGCCGAGGAAGGAAATATCACGGGCAAGATTACTCCTAATAGGAATGGAACACCTGCAAAATCTCCAATGCTTATGAAAGGTATAGAAAGTTTAATTCAAGACTAACATTTAACAAAAATTTTACAAAGTAGCCTCTCCAAGCCTTCAAATAACTGAAAAGTTTCTGCAAGAGAAAACTTCAGTTATCATAAAGACGCCAGCTGCAGATGATGACGAAGCACTCATTCCGTTGACTCTCAACCCACCTGAAAAATTTTTGAATCCATCTCTAGAGACCACCAGTCCGGCTTCCATACCTCAACCCGTTGCTTT
Source organism: Neocloeon triangulifer (assembly GCF_031216515.1). Taxonomy (NCBI): domain Eukaryota; kingdom Metazoa; phylum Arthropoda; class Insecta; order Ephemeroptera; family Baetidae; genus Neocloeon; species Neocloeon triangulifer. Next base: position 1,492,867 of record NW_026775561.1, read on the forward strand.
TTCCCCAAGCAAATATCCATTTGGTACACCTCCAAGTCAACCACCTCCAGCGTATCAAGCGCGACCTTCTGCACCCTCCCCTGCTCGGCTTTCTCAACCCGCTCAGCTGCAACCAGCATTCAGAGGGAATTTGCCAGCGCGTCCCAGATTTGACAGCAAAGACACAATTGTTGGTGTTGGTCGAGGGCAGTACCAACCACCTGCATACCCACCTGGAGGACCCCAACCGTTTTTCTATGGGACCGAGGAATATTATGACAATTTTCCCCAAGAACCGCCTGCCAACTTTGAGACACCAACAGCACCTGCACAAGGCTCAACTGAAGATGAAGTGGGAGAATTTGGAGGTTTGGTGTCATATTTTTCAAGCCAGCGTGAAGATGACCTAGAGTCATAAACTGTCATTTTGTATTCTCTCATAATAATGTAAATAATATTTATGAAAAAATAGCAATTTTTATTTTGCACTCTATGACAAAGAAAAAGTCTTTTTCATTTTAATTTTTGTGGACTGGCCTCATCTGTAAATATTTGATAGACCATTATTTCTGGAATTGTGAATAAATTTTGTTGCTGCATTCATCATGAACAAGTAGTATTTATTAAATAATAATGAATAATAGGATTTTGTAATGATGTATAGCTGAATATCAATTTCCCGAGTTGCTTTAATTAATGTCTTCTGTGGTCCCGTCCGTAGTTTCCGCCAGAAGATGCAGGTCTGCCATGGTGGTGTGGTTCATGGTGATGCTCTCGAAGCTCATGAACTAGAGACGAGTGTCTTTGAGGAGCCACCTGGGGCTGACCAGGCACTCCCTTGTACAGGGAATAGCCTCGTTTGTCCATCTCCTCCCCCTTTCTAATATTTGGTTCTGCATTCGTCAGGAAGATTGTCTCATTAGCTTTCCGCTCTTTCCTTTCCCTATTAATAATTGTAATGATCTATGTGTAATAATATGTTAATAGTAATTACCTCTCCAAACGAATTATCAAGGCGACAACAAACAGGAATAAAATAATTATAGCTCCAGAGAGCACACCAGTGATGATGTACACCTGTGTTTTCAACTCTTCCACATCCTATTTCAATTTAAATAAATTTAAAATCAATATTTAAAACCCAAATCAAGCCTCACCATTTTGACTTGGTGATGATCCAACCAGGAATGGTGCCTTGAATATATTGATAAGATTATATGAACACTCAATTGATAATGAAGAATGTCTGATTAATAATAATCTCAACTCTCAAGTGTGAAGCTTTTTAGCATGATCCTGTTTATTGTGCAAATTTAAAGATAGGCAAATCTAAACATTCTTTTTCTTGATCACGGTCTTCTTCAAATTCTTTTTCTTCATTAATTTCTTTCCAGCGCCAGTTTTTACTTTCTTTGTTTTGAGTTTCCTGACAACAGTAGGAGGGTCCAAAGCTTTTTCAATATCATTATTGCCCTCTGCTCTTCGAGCACTAATTTCCATGGCCTTTTCAATTGGATCGCTGCCAAAAATTTCCTCCAAGTGTCGTTTTTCATGAGTTTTTTCAGGACGCCTCTGCTCATACTCAACTTTAGCACTAATTCTTGCAGCATACTTGCTTCCAAGTTCCCGTTTCAGCTGTTTCCGATACTATGATAATGATTTGATAAATAGCAAGTGCTATTTTAATTGTATAATATCAAACCTCGTTGGGCGACTTATAGGCTGCATTTTCCCAAAGTGTGGCCCCACCAAAGCTTCCATCAAAAATTTTGATAGGTTGCAGAACAAATCTCGGACCTGCGGCATAAAATTGAATACATTTTCTAATAATGAAGTAGGAAGCAAATTTTTGAATAATCGGATGTATGCAGTTTCATACGCAAAATGTCCATTCTAATGGTAAATTGCACCTGTAACTGCTATTATCTTTATATTGCCCTTAGGAATGCCACTTAAGACATTCTGTACACAACCTGAAGTAAAAGCTTGAGGTTGAAAATACTAGGGCTGATTAAAGAAAGATAATAAAAAATTCTAGATACCTATCTCTGCAAGCGATCCATCTTCTGCGACAATTTGGTAGTTGCGGAACCAAATCCTGTTGTCAAGCACAGTGAAGGAAAGTACATGGTCAAAGAAAGGTTGGCTTTTAGGATGATGGTTTGGAGTTCCAAAGACCTGCACCAGCAACTCCTTCAAAAGCTGGTAGTGAGGCAGCTCTTCAAAACTCTTGTCAAACGAAAGGAGTGGCCTTGACCCTTTCAGACTGTTCCCTGTTAGCTTCAATTCACCCATGGTGTACACTGACGGTGTACAAGTTAATCTTAAGCTTATTGGTTATGCAGTTTTTGTTACCATTTTGCACGAGGAATTTTGCTGATGGACCAGCAGCGACGTTGCTAATCCACATGTATAAATCAGTTTTCTTGGCGCTGGTCATGTAAATGCACTTGTTGCAGTTTTTCATCTCACATATCTGTTGATTAAATATACACTATATATCGTTTAAAGAGCCTCAGGGATCGACATCATATTGTAAAGAGCAGACAACTATGGACTATTTTTTTAAGTATTTACGGGACTAAAAGCATCAAACGTTTTTGTGCAATCCATAATTCAACTTAAAGTTTTACCTCGTTAATGGCAGACACGTGCTCCTGCTTGGACATTTTACTCTCCGTCCTACTATGTGGCAGAATGCTCCTGAGATTTTCAAGCAAGTGACGCTGTTGGAATGTTATTCCCCTGGATGCAAAGACAAGGAGTCTTTGCCTGTTGGTCCATTTTACCTTTGTTAACAAATTGATTGTAAAAAAAAAAACGCGTGATAATGTAATAATTTTCAAAAACCTTTTTTGCCGGACTTTCGTCTGAAAATCTCGTCGGCGCAGGCAATTCCTGTTCCTCGGTCTCCGCCTTATCTGAACTTGAAGCCTTCCTCTTTGGATTTTTTATTTTTGATTGGATAAGTTTCATCACAGTCGGCGGCATGGTTATTTATGTGTCTGAAAATTATTATTTTTTTTTTAAATAACATCAAAATTATGTTCGTAGAACGCAATAATATTCACGAAATTATGGTACATTTGATAAAATGTCATTTAAGGATTAATATATGCGTAAAAATTACTAAATGGCAACTTCTGTGAGTATAATTACCGACTAATTATATTCCAAATCGTCCGAGATTTCCACTGTTTCTGATGCACGAGGAGTCGAAAAATGCAGCTCGGAGTCCACGCTTGTTTTGGTTGGTGTGGTGAATGATGAATCTGATGATCGATGATTTTTACTGTTGATAGCCAAAACCAACAAGAGCCAACCAAAAACTTTCTCTTTCCCGGGGTCACGACGTCATTCAAGATTGATTCCCCCACCCCACTGCTATAATATTTTCAACATGGACGGCTGCAGGTAATTTAAAACCCGTCTTGTACTCGAACGAATTTCAAAGTTTAGACCAAAGATCTGTGTCTAAAAAGTTCAAGACAGAGTCGAAAACTCGGACAAGAACCTTGTTGCTCCATCAGCAGTTTGCTCGTGAGAGATTTAGTGCTGTGTATATAAATCTTGCTCCGCAGTAGGTACGTAAAAGTGACGAAACTATGTATAATAAATTAATAGGATCATCGGATCACCTCGAATTTATTATCCCGTTTTGTTTATCCCGAATCTTTCTCCTGCTCTCTGACAACCCTGCTTGATTCAATATCAATCAACCATAATAAGTAATATTAAAAAATTTTTATTGGACAGACACAGCTAGAGCATAATAATGGACAGCAACAAAGACGAAGCTGAGAGATGTCTGGAATACGCAGAACGATTTGCGGAACAAGGGCTCCTGGAAAAGGCTGAAAGGTTCATCATGAAGGCTGAAAAATTATACCCAACAACCAAGGCCAAAGATTTATTGTCAAAACTGAGCAAAATGCAGGAAAATCAAAGCCAAAAGAATTCTGAGGACGAGCCTTCATTTGTACGTCAACGTACAACTACAGCAAACAAGGAAAATACAGCCTCACCTGCAGGTAAAGATAGATATTAATTTATGTAATAAACTCATAATACGTACTGGTGTTAAAATTCTTTAATTAAACTTCAACTTGAAGGTGCAAGTGCAGCAGGCACCGACGAAGGAGATTATACGAGCGAGCAAGTGGAAGCTGTAAAGAGGATCAAACGTTGCAAAGACTACTATGAGGTGCTGAGCATTTCTAAGGAGGCAACCGACTCTGAAATCAAGAAGGCGTACAAGAAGCTAGCCTTGCAGTTGCATCCTGACAAAAATAAAGTTCCCGGAGCAGCCGAGGCCTTCAAAGCCGTCGGCAATGCAGTGGCTGTGCTGACTGATGCGGAAAAACGAAAACGATATGATCAGTTTGGCTCGGACGAAGATCGTCTGAATCACAGACACCAAGGGTATGTTATTTATTGAAACTAATGAGTTGTTAAATTTTAGCCTCCAATTGTTCTTATTTTAGACACTATGACTACAGCTACAGTCGTGGATTTGAGGCCGACGTCACGGCCGAGGAGTTGTTCAACATGTTCTTTGGTGGTGGTTTTCCAAATCAGAATGTTTACGTCCGTCGTGGAGGTCGATGGCAAAGAGCCCAAGCTGGAGCTAATGGAGGTGGCGGCGGCGGTGGAGGGGGCCAGGCCGGTCAGGGAGGCTACACAGTTTTTCTCCAAATGCTGCCCATCTTGCTGCTGATCTTCCTTTCCATGATGAGCAGTTTCTTCATCTCTGATCCGCTCTACTCCCTGCACCAGAGCCACAAGTTCCCTGTCGCAAGGAAATCTATGAACCTCAAAATTCCGTACTATGTTAAGGAAAATTTCCATACCGAATACCAAGGAAGTCTGCGGAGACTGGAGTCGTCCGTTGAAGAAGACTATGTGAATGGATTACGACACGCTTGCCACAGAGAAAAGCATTATAGGTAATTGTTGATTGATTTTACCTTATGCCATGCTAAATTATTAACGCACCAATAGGGAATCAATGCTATGGAAAGCACGCAATTTCGGTGACCACCAGTTATTCCAAAAGGCGCAGAACATACGAACGCCGTCTTGTGAAACTCTGCAACAACTCCATGCCCAGGCAGCTTGAGAAGATTTTTGTTTTGTACGATTGGCTCTGATGTCTTTTAACTGTTAAATTATTTCTTCTTATTTCCCTGATCGGCTGCTCGTGGTCTTGTAAATTTACTGTCGACAAGACATGTAATTTTGTATTTTGTCATATTAGCTTGGCGATACTTAAGTCAAGCTCGCTGTGACTCCCACTGGCATGCCTCAAAAATGAAAACTATCATTGATGTTAGGGTTGTTTACTTCTTATGCCGCACGCTGCGTTAGTCAGCGAGTTTTACCCATTCCAAAGAATTTAAATGGAATATCATTAATAACAACGATTCCTGTGTTTCTAAAAATTGGTTATCTGAAAAAAATTAGTAACGTTAATGTCAAATTACTGCAAATTTTCACATTTTTGCACTTATGCATTTGCAACCAATCCCCAAATGAAACTTCAATGATCACAGGTAAAACTTATCAAACTGATCTAGCTTTCTCATTTAGTTAAAAGATTTTGCTTGCAATATAGCTTGAAAGCGTCCTCTACAAATACACGATTTTGTGATTTCGGTGCCACTGGCACAGTAATTAATTGTATGAGTTTTAGTTATAATGCTAGTCGCATTCACTTGTTATCATTATGTTTTGTAAAGTATAACGCGCAGAGAATAAAAACTGCCCTTTGAGGCAAAATATTAAAAAAAAAAAAAAATGTTCCCTCTCTGTCCTCTGCTAAAAATTAACTAAATACCAAATCGCACCAAATTACAGAGAAGTGTTTGATTCATTTTATTTTAGTAAATGTATCTCTACCGTTGTCGCAAAAAAATTATTGCAGTTTAGAAATTAATTATAAAATCATAACACTTTCATTTATAATGATAAAACATCAAAGTTTGTTATTTTCATTTGGAATAGAAAAAAATGATGCGCAATTTTTGGTCAGCTAAAAAAATTACTAGGGTGAAGAAAACGTGCAATAATATTAAGTATTCATTTAGCTGAACTGAACTTTATCCTTCTCAAATTTTCACGCGCGTTAATTCCAATCCCTTTTCTGTCCTTGCTTCTGTCAAGATCTGCCGAGGTGGAGTGTGACCGTCATCCCTCCTCCCACTGTGATTTTCACTTTTGCTTGTGTTTGACAAAATCAAAATTCCTAGGCGCCTACCACGACCACCATGGCAGCGCAGCAGCATGTTTCTCATTTCACTGTTGTTGGCTGTTGCGACTGCTGCGGCTGTTCTTGTGTCTGTTTTAAATCTTATTTTGCAGTTTTAATTTTTTTCCTTTTGCCAGTTATGATATTGAAACTGTTGATCGCGTGTGCGCGCATTGTGCTGCAGCTGCAATGTGTATAAAATATACGTTTCTTTGATCAACTTTATAGTGTTGTGATCGCCAAAAAATACAAGTGGAAAATATCAAGATTACGCAATCATCAAGTGTTTTAAATCCTTAATTATATTGTGAAATCGTGTGAATCAAAATCATCAGATATATCATCAACACGCAGTTTGGATTATAATTACACCTGAATAACATTATATCGGAACGGAAATTCTGCCCTGCACGCAATGTAAGTTTTCCTCTAAAATTTTATTTACTTTTATGCAAAAACTACAGGCATTATTGCATGTTAAATTGATACTGATTTCATATTTAATTCATCAATCTGACCAATTATAAAATCACTTGGAATCGCTTGGAAGTTACAATTATAAAATAATGCAAGTTTCTTAAGATATTGTAATTATTATTCTCTAAATAATATCGCATAAAAAAGAAATGCTTAAAACCAGACGGACACTCAAGATTTTAAAATGTTAGCTGCATATGTATTTTAATTTTTTAATTGCTATCACAACTCTATATCAGCAAAAAAATTATTGTGAATAATTTTATGTTGTTTCATATAATTATAATTCAGGAAAAATAAATTAAATTAATTAGTCATATGACACATTAAACAAATACACAGTATTTTATGCTAAAGCTGCGTTACCTCATTCATTACTTGAAAATGATCAGCGAAAAATTCTCAAAATTTAATTACGCATATACAGAAGCACAGGCTGCAACTTCGCAGACAAATACGAATGCTGAAACTAGGATTGCAAGAGCCCAAAGTGCGAAAACTCCGGCCAAATGCGTCAACTTCAAGTTGGTGGGCCCCGTGGCTTGTTGCGTGAGGCCGACGGCGGCCAAGTCCCACTTGTGGGCTGCGCGTTCTTCCCAGTGCAGCAGCAGACCCGATTGTTGCAACTGCAGGGCCAGGTCATTCGCAGTGTCGGTCAGGTAGGATCCTTTCCTCAAAACGCTCACCACCATTTCCCAGTAAAGATCCTCGCGCATCAGCCGTAATTTGTCCACTGCCGACGACAACAAAGTGTTCGCAGCGAGTTGGCCCGACGGTAAACGCTCAACGGCAAACGCAACGCGGGCGCCCTGAATCATGGAAATCATGCAGAGTAGAAAATAATTATTTTATTGAGGTTCAGGATTAAAGTTTGCACTTAATTTGAAACGAAATCCCTGTCAATTTGGAACGTTATGGTTATTTTTATTATTATTTTTAGTTAAGAATAATATTCAAAAGGTTCATCATACTTTTTGGCTATAAATTATGGTGTTTAAAAACTCATTATACTTGACAAAACACATTGTTAAAATTTTCTTTTTAAATCTGAATTTTCATCTATCTTTTCCAATGTTAAATGTTATAGTTCATAACTGTCATTGCATGTCTAGAATTTTCGGTTGCGAATAATTTTTTTTTACATTTTCTCTCTTCAGAAAAATTAGTTGAAGGGCCAAATAATTCTAATAAATCTTTTAAATAACTTTTGTGTTTAGTTTATAATGCATTTTTTTTAAATCTATTCATTTTGAGACCCACAATGCAACACTGAAAAAGGGAATAAGCTAAAAGGCTAATGTCCCGAAAACCTGAAAATTAATCGTGCGACAACGGATTTTAAGTTTTAAGTAAACTACATTTATAACAATAAAAGAAAATGTAGTTGATATGTTTGATATAAAAAACTCAATATTTAATATTTTTTTTCTAAATTCTTGTCACTGTTTGCGCGCTTAAATGATTATTTATTATTCTTTAAAAATAAAATTAATTTTTACTTACCTTCAATGCTGCTGCCTGCTGCTCCTCTTCATTCATAATGCGAAACTGTTTATAAACTCTTGCGTACACATTATCCGTCGCATCCCTCAAAGAAAAGGCCCAAGCGTCGTGATTAGCTGCCCAAGCATAGCCTGCAACCAAATGACAATTTAATTGAAATTAATTTTAATTAGTGAATTATGATGCACCGATTTCGGCCATTTGTTTTGGAGTGTCAAGAGGTTGACCGAAACGTGGCACTGTCATTACGGAGATAAGCGAGCTGGAATAACTTGTTGCGAGCAGCAAACCCTTTTCGTATAAAAAATGTTACACTTTCAATTAAGGCGAGATTTTTATGCAAACCTGGACTGAAAAAAAGATCAGGCAAATCTTCACCACTCCTGGGGGCATTTTCGGAGCAGGCACCATCAACATGAAGCCAAGCACGGTCAGGGTGCAATCGACAAATCCAATCAACCTCGACTCGCGGTGCAGCTTTTTTGCCATAAGCCACAAGACAAACGCACCCGCCACGATTGAACTTCCCACCAGGGTCCAAACTCCGTTCGAAAATGGCAAGGCTGGAGCCATCAATCCAGACAAGAGCTTCGGTCTGGGCGCTAAACATGTTATGCCTGCTAAATGCTTTTTTTGATCAATTTTTTTTCAACCTAATTTTTTTGTTTTATTGCCTGTGCGGATGTATGGAACGGTGAAGTCCAAATGTTGGTACTCGTTGTACCACAAATAAATGGCACCAAATCCAAAATCGGCCTTTTCACCAGCGACGTTTCTTGATTTTTTTTTTGTCATTAATGTTATTGCAACAGTCGATTAAATTTACCCCAGAATTCCATCACCAGTAGAGTTTTCAAAAATCTGACCCCATTGCGAGGAGTCGGTAACAAGTTGCCAAGTGAAATTTAGTTTCCGAGCGAGCTCAATCGCCAACTTCATTTCTGTTCCATCCCATTGATTGCCCTCTTTTTTAAAATCATTTTTATTAAAACATTGAAATGTTTAATCTTTCTCACCGATTATGGAGTATGGTGGATAGTTGAATGTAGCCATCCGGAGTTTTCGCAACCTCAAATTTCTCCAATCCTCAGGAAAAAGGTTATTATTGCCAAATAAAAACGACTCGTTTTTCCAAACATCGATCAGGACGGGCTCATTTTGCACTTCCTTTGAACTCCCGCTAAATTTCTGCCGCCAAAAAGTGATCTTGTCCTCGTAAAGTAGGCCAAGCGCGAAATTCGCAAAGAACCCTAGTACGTCTAGGTTCAATATCTGTGAATATAGTTTTTTGTTTTACATTAATTCAGATAAGAAATAGTAAATTTACTTCTCTGGGGTCTGTTCCTTGGGAAATCATGACGACCTTTCTGTGTTTTCTTTGCCCAGACTTCTTTGTCGCTAAGTGCAAATTATCTAACGCCTCGCTTGGCTCATTGGTAAAAATAACCACACTTTCACACCCCAAGTCAAGAGAAGCACTGATGGAGGCCCTTAAATTAGATGTGTCACCGCATTAAAAAAATGAGAATCTTAAGTAAAAATATGATCATTCAATAATGTAAAATAAATGTAGAACAGCAACGACTTTCAAAGAAGTTATATTAAACGCCTGATGTATTCAAAGTAGGCAATCCGCACATCATTGGTGTCAAACCAGTGGCCTACCTTGTACAAGTCGTGTGTTGAAACTTCTTCAGAAACTAATTTCTTAACACCTGGTTGGCTAGTTTAAATTAACTTACCTGTCATTTTGCTGAACTCTGACTATGGGCGTGTGTCCAGGAGAAAAATTTGGCAAGTCAAGTGTATCGTTCATTTGGCCCAAAATAAAAATCACGCAGAAGGATGGAAAGAAGTTTATGCTGGATAGAATGCCATGCACAAAATTAAACATTTCCATTGTTGCCTCGCTTGGAAAGTTCTTTCTTGTTGAGAACCAAGAAGAATATGAAAATGATTTTCCTGAAATCGGCGCAAAGCCCCACTATTCATGATGGGATTTTAACTAGAAAATAATACGACCCTTTTATCTTGTAATCTTGTTGCTATTCGTTTATTTATTTTATTACCAAACATCAAACAGATCGAATTTTACAGCCACAAGACGAAAATGTCTATGTTGAACGATTTGTTAGATCATTGATGATCTCATAAATAACTCTTTTCTAAGCACATTTATCTGGTTGAAGGGTGTGTGTGTAACAGGCAGCATATGCATCCAAATACAATGTATTGTGTGCGACTGCAATATGCGGGTAAAAATCAACTTTGCAATGTTTATGGATTAAAATTGTAATTTTTGTGGTGCATGGCAAAGTTGCAGTGGTACAAGTCGATATTAAAATCTTATATAATAGTTAAAATATTTCCTCTTCAGTTGGTGCCTTGCCTTCATTTCAATTCATAAATTTTCCACTGCTGCATAATATTATAATATTTTATTATTTAACATTTTATGCGCACAACTTGGAATCCGAATCCAGTCGAATACATAATATCTTAATTAGTCTTTTTATAATAACCATGAATGGGTAATCACACATAATATACATTATATGTTCCCATAATTTTCTGTATGAAAATATACACCAATTTAGATCAGCTAAAACTGTCCTTATTTGGCCACAAATCACATTCATTTCTATATCAGTTTCTATTTTTGGATGTACGAACTATCTGGAAGTTGAAACACGATGGGGGCTACACGGAGACTGGACACTTGACCGGAATCAAATCATTCAAAATTTCTGCAAAAATGTATTTATCAAAAAGTAAATAATCTAATAAGATGAAATTTTAAAAAATAAATGTTAGGATAAAATTATTTAAAAAGAAAGGCGAAGAATAAAATGAAAAATTAAAAAAAAAAATGTGAATCCAAGTCTAGTCCCGGTCGCCTAAAGGGGCCTACTGGTCATGGTCTGAATCCCACGCCTCGTTGCCGCTTATGCTGCCCCCATCAAGCGTGGGTCACCGAACCCTACCCGAGGGCGACCGCAAGTGAGACCTGATGTATCCGGTTCGATAATCGACGATGTCGCGGCGCTGCCCTGTGAGGGCGCCGTGTCTGTGGCGCCGACTCCACCTATCACGTGAAAAAAAGTTAGTTTTAAATTTAGTTTAAGCACGATCTATCCATGCAAATCATTCAACAATGGAGTTTGCAAGCATTATGATGCAAATTTTTCTGCAATAAAATATCAACTTTGTCAGTCGAGTTGATAGCGTAGCATCTAATCTCAAATTTTAATTACGTGTAATTTTGAAAAGAAAATTAACAAAGCAAAATTGAAAACTTGTACAAGCAGAATTTTTTGATTACATGTACAATTTCAGCTAGTTTTCATGGTTCTATGATAAGCAGAAATTCCGTGCGAATAAGCATATTCGAGCTTTCCATGTACGCACTTGTCTTATTGCCAAATGCAGGAGCCGTTTTTAGTGCAATTTATATATTAAGTGTACAGATAGATTATTGTGCTTAAGGATGAGGCCAAAATTTTTGGTTGGTGGGGATCGTCTGGATGGATACAGGAATTTCCTCAAGGATGAAAGATATTTATTTATCCCCAAGCCAATTATGAAAAAATTATTTATCTGCACGTATTTTTGATAATTTTAAATTTATCGTGAGTTAAAGCACTATATACTTTATTAAAGAAGTTTTACATAATTTTTCATACAATTTTATTTAAAAAACGTACAAATGGGAACCTTAATCATTTAATTGCTGGGACTTAACTTGCAAATGCATAATTATTGTGACTCCAAACATAAATTTGTGTAAAAAATAATATTTTTTGTGAGCCGAAATAGCAATAAGACTAATGTAATCGTGAGCAATGTTACTATGAGGACTGAGGAGCTAATAGTTACTTTGGAAACAGTTAAATGCAAAGCAGCGTAGTGTGTGTTCCCTTAGCTCTCATCAGTAATGGTTCAAATTTTGAGAGATGCTGACATCTTTATGCTTTCCTCCAGCCCTAACCCTATAAAAGAGCAAAACAAACCCTGCAGAGTACCAAAAGTCAGGTCAGGAGATGATGGGGTCACAGAAAAACAGACACGATTTCCTTGGAAAAGTTTTGAGTTGAAGAAATCGATCTTATGAATACAAATTTTAATTATAACAAAAGTTTGACGTCTCTTCTTAGAATTGAAAAGAGAAATTTTTAAAAGACATATTTTTATTTTTAATGAATTAAAATTTAAAAAAATAGGAAACGTAGTATTTAAATTTTCCATGAATAATAAACATTAAATATAAAAGGAGTATTGAAGTATATGTTATTTACACACATGCTTACTTCAAAAATTAAGTACTAAAAAATCTAGCAGCTTACCTAGCGCTATGGCTTAGCAGAATTACATTTCTGTAAGAAGCAGTGTTGACGGTTAGCATTATATAAAAATTGCAAAACCCCACCAGTGGTGACATTTATAATAATCTGAACCAAAAAATTCAGACTTTTGTTGCTCAAAATAGAATTAATCGAAATTAATTTAATCCCAAAAAATTTAGCAAGGTTTGTAGGCGCTCAAATTCAATTATTAATCTATGCACGCCAAAATCTGGTGTTAATGTAAATAATTATGAAAATCTACGTAAAAAATTCAAATACCTGAGCAGTCTGGTGATATAGTCTGGCCAATTATCTGGGAAGAAAACAAGAAAGAATCCGATCGCAATCAAAATCATGCCAGACAGCCTCATTCCAGCAAATTCAGCGTGGTACAGCACAATATCCACCGCTGAGATTAGATAAGATTTTAATTTAAAAAAATTGAAAGTGAACATTAATATTTTAATTTAACCTCCCGATGATGGAACCGCGGCAATTAATCCAATCGTAATGAAAAATTCGTAGGTGTAAACCGTCCCAAAGTTGCTGATTAAATTGGTTGCTGCAAAAACATTAATTTTACAAATAACCACCATAACATGTTTTCAGTATAAGCACACCTAGCAGAAGAGTGGAAGCTGCAAGCAAAGTAATCCAAGGCAGGTCTGGCCAAGGGACAGACTCGGAGCCAGAGAGAAAAAGTCCGAGGGCCACAGGCCACAAAAGCGTCGCATTCATCAGTCCAAGAGCTGAGTGACACACCGCGATTTGGCCCCTGCTTGCATTTGGGCCGACCGTTTTTCTTAGCATAACCTTGCAAATAAATTCAGATCCAGTTAAGAATGGATATTGCGTAAAAAAATTACCTTAAAAATCGCAAACGCTGTAGCTGATGTCACAGCCAAGACGACTCCGCCTAGCGTCGGACTATCCGTGATGCCGTCCATGTAGGCGATCAACGCTATCCCCGTATCGCACATGATTACAGCAACAATCTATACGAATAAAAAATAGTGTTTTTCTTTTTAACAAAATATATATTGTGTTGACGTTACCCTTATGCCAACAAATTGCTCATGGAGAATTACCCACGAAAGGAGGTAGGCGAAGGAAACAGTTGTTGCGAATAAAGCAAGCGAATCTGTGACGTAGATCGTCCTCAGCGAGAGCACCAGGCAGTAATAGGATGCAAGCCAAAGGCCAGTCATGAACATCAGACGTATAAAGAAACGAGCTGAACAATTTGTTTGAATTAAAGAATTACTTTTCTTTTAATAAATCATAATTACTAAACGTAAATCCCTTTTCTCTGAACGGTCTGAGTGCTTCGGCAATTATCTTTGTGGGGTTCGAACACCTCGATCCTGGTATTCGGCAGAGGAGGTAAAATGGCAAGAACAAAATGTTCCAGTTCGTTAAAAACCACGCAGTGCAAAACGGCGCGTCGTAGTGAATTGTCCTCTGAAAAATTAAAAAAAAATGTATGTATATTTTAAATTCGCAGAAAACTTTACTTAAAATTTACCATGCTGACAATTTCTCCGGATTTGGTGATGTTTGTAACATTGTTTAGGGTGGTAAGGTTGTAAAATAAGGGTTTCGCGGGTGAGGAAGCATTAGTAGCGCTGCGGTGGCGGTACAAAAGTTTGAACGAGTGAGCAGTGCCCACCCAACAGCCCGTAACCACGACCATGACACAAACGCCACAGTATATCTGAAAATATAGCAGTATAAAAAAGTTTAAAAAAAAATTTGCTACCTTTCTCGCAGGCAAAGAAATGCACGAATCACTTAATTTTTTGCATTTGCTCCAGATGGAAGAGTGCTTTGTTATTGGCTGTATGGCAGCACTTGTGTCAGGCTCCGAGGGTGCTGAAAGTAAAATTTTTGTATAAATTTTAATTTTATATCAAGAAATGCTTAATTTTAACCTTGCTCGGTGGAGTCCTGTTGTCTAGGGTGCTTTTGTATGCTGGTGAACGGACCATTGGTGACGGGGGTGGTGGGAACAGGGGCTGCCTCCCCGTCCTCCGTTGTCACCACCACACTTGGGGTTCTGGGTCGGCGGGGATTGAAGATGGATGGGATGGAATCCCCCTCTCGCATCCTCGGTCAAACTCGTTCCAAAATATCAGTAGCGGCAAAGATGACACTGTTGATACTGCAATTAATTGTGTATTGATCCTCTTTTTAAATACGCCTTTATTATGATTTTTCAAGTTGGAAAATTTTCAAGATTTGCAAAATTCCATAAAAAAAGGAATATAAAAATGCAATCGATAGAATCATTCCTCTGATAAGCTTCAATCCTAACTTTGGCGTGATTTTTGCACTAGCCGCTTGTTGAATAATTTATGTTTCTCCGTCCGGAGCAAATGATTGGTGCTATTAATTAACGCGAGTGTTTGCTACTATATGTGATCTGAGCGCGGTCGGTCGAGACTCAAATTTTGATAGCAGCTGGCCATGGATTTGTGCAATAAAGAACTCACATTCGCCCTGAGCGCCCTGCGCCACAACCACCCTTCGGGACGACTTTCTCTCCGAAAAATGGGACAAAGTTTCGGTTCTTGTTGCGAAACAACTCCGTGTAATGTAGGGCGCGTGCGTGCGCGCAAAATTAATAAGAGGTCGGCGCCAGTCGACGCTCTCCGGCGCATATCGCACCCCAACCCCGGCTATAGAGAGGGTAGCTGCGCGCTGTGTTTTCCAGCTTTATTCGTGTTTTCCTCTCTGTGATAAATTACCTAATCGATTTGATTTATTGATGCGCTGCATCTCGTTTTTCAAAAATTACGTACTCATTTCGAGCGCTTTTTTCTTAAGTAAAAAAAATTGAGATAGATTTTAAAAATGTGGGTCAATTTTTGAAAATGAATTTACAAAGTAGAAATAAAATGTTTTAAAATTAGAATGAAGTGCACGAAAAATTTTCTCTTCCGCACTGATTGTGAGATGATAACGCAAAATTAGAATTAATGAGGAAGTGAGAAATAATCTCTAAAGCAACACATTTTGCCGCCCCTTGAATAACGCCCATAGCGTGTATATTATTTCAGGCGCTTAGCAAAGGCAGTCGGTGTTTAGGATTCAAATATTCAGCACATACGTTGGGTTGATATTATGAAATCCGGAGAGTGCAATTTATTTTTTGCATTGATCATAAATTTGTGTTTGGGTAGGTTAACGATTTTTAATTTTTGCTCGTCGCAATTGAAATTTATTAGTGATTTCACAAACAAATGCCGATGCGGTCAAAACTTGGATGCCAAACACGAACTACTGGGATCCAATGAATTGGGATGTGAAGCGCATGCCGTGCCGAAACGATCTCGTCATATTTCCATCAAGTTTGTCGGCCTCTATTGCACTCCATCCCGGTGCCACCAGCGTCAAGGGAATCGTGTTGCCCACCACAGGCGAACTTCTGTTGAGTAACGGGGACCTCATCTTAACCGGCCTGCAAAATGCATCAGGCTGCATTGGAGAAGGTTTATAATTTATTTTTATCGCATTTTATTCACTAAATTCGAAAAAAAAAAAAAAGATGTTGAATTTACTGGTGGTGAAGCACGGTACTGGTTAGACCCAGGAAATTGGAATGGCCCAAGCGGAGAACCTTTGAAAGGCGGACAAAATTCACCCATTCCACACAGCGAAAGAATTCCTTGCGAAACTGACCAGGTCATATTCTTGAACGGCGGCACTTTTCAGGTCCAGTTGCCTGACGTGCCCGTCAAAGTCGGTGCTGTGAATATTGAGGGAAAGGTGCCTTTGATATTAATTCCATTTTTTTAATTTAAATTAAAATTTCAATTTTCATCACTTTTTAGGATGTTTCGCTAGAACAATTGCATGAGTTGGTCTTAGATGACACGGGCTTCCATTTATTCAAAGGCGACGCTTCGCAACTGGAAATTACGAATGAACTGTGCCAGGATCCGCGGGGCTGCATATGCAACGCCGATCTGCACCCGTTGACGTGGCAGCGCATTTGTTCATTCGAGAGTGTCCGTTGCGCTCTGCCCATGTGCGAAAATCCAATTAAGCCCAAAGGATTCTGCTGCCCCATTTGTGGTTTGCAATTTTAAATCTAACTTTTAAATAAAAACGTATTTTTTTTATTTTAAATAAAAAGGAGCGGCGATCTACATTTCTTTCAAAGGCAGTTGGCCAAGAATGAAGCAAATGATTGAGAGCATGATCGACTACAATCAGGAAAAGGGGACATACCCTGTCCTGTATCATATCAGCAGAGTTGGCAAAAATGAACTCCAAGTTGTTCTAAGAGACCCAAATATTTACACGAGTGCAAGCGTTGCCCTCGCTCTTGTTTTGCAAAAGCAGTTTGAAACGGGTGAGAATTTTTCAATTTCGACTCTTGTGATGTTTTTCACTTGAAAAATTATTTCAGTCAGCTTCGAAACTACACCTTATACTAGAACGACATATTCAGGAGATCCCGTAACATCTTGGGGCACTACAAGTGCGATTATTTCAAAAATCCTCCTGGCCGCAGTTTTAGTTCTTGGCGTGGCTTTTGCAATCAATCATTTGTCTAACAAAACGGGGTAACAAACCAAACAATTTAATTATTTGTAAATTTTAAATTCATTTGCGTAGAAGAACTGTTCCTGCTGAATTCATTCAGCCCTCGTTCCTATTTGCAAGATTTGAAAACACGGCAGCTGAAGGCGAGGTGGAAATCACGCAGCAAGCATTTCATAACCCTATGTTTGATATAAGAGCGGTAACAAGCATTTTATTTTTTTTTTCGATTTTTCGGCCGTGTATTGATTTGATAAAAATATACAGAGGTCGGTCAACTCTTTAGAGGGAATAACTTTTAAGGAGCTGGAAGACCAGGAAAATCTCTCGGAAGAAATTTCCTCACAATCAACCGAGAGGACATTTAGTCTTGAAGAATAATACAATTTTATTCTCCTATATATTATATTCTAAACACGTAATTTGCCAAAAAGCGCAAGACAATAAAATTCTTAAGTAATAATCTAGATCGAGATTTTTTGATCACATACCAAGAAAGGTTGATTCTAGTAAAATAATATTTTTAAATTTTCGTTACACTAATATGGAATAATAAATTAAATGAATAATGATAATTTAAAAAACGGTTTGACTATCCCGAAGGAAAAATTGGCTTTAGTTAAATTAAAATTTAGCTATTTTATACTGCTTTTCATTTTATTTTACTATAAAACTTGATAAAACTGCGCAAAAATCATCAAAATTAATGTTTAAATAAATCATTCTCTGTTCAATCATGAAACGCATCCAAAATTAAATTAATTTATTTTCTTCGACGAGTAGACAAAACAAAAACGTGCTTTTCAATAAAGCACGTCTTTAATCCCGCCACTTTTCTCTCCTTCTCGTGGATCGTTTTCGAACGACCAATGAGCGAACGTAAAATAATGGGCGTGGCATTGGCCATTTTTCTGTTTTCTTTCAAGTCTTTCAAGTCCTGGAATCGGCGAAAATTTAAAGCAATCCTTCGGATACCTACGATTTGCACTACTCACATTAGTCTTTTAAAATGGAAAGGAAAACAGCCTTAGAACTTTTGGAACCTTCCAATCGCGACGACCTAAACGTCTTGTACAAAACTTGGGGAGTCGTGGCTGGCACCGTCCTGGGAATAGCCTCAGCAGTGTGGATGAACTGGGCGAGTTATAAACCAGCATACAGCGGTGTGTATCTTGACTGAACAATTTCTTTTATGAACTTTACAAAAATTACATTTGTCACAGGCGCTCCCAGATCACTCCTTATCATAGCTGCATTCGGTGGAGCTGGAAAATATCTCCAGGATTACAGAGATAGAAAGTTGGCCGAGAGGGACGCTATTTTGAGACATTATATTACTCTCCACCCTGAAGATTTTGAATTACCACGTAAGACAAATATTATTATTGCTGGAATTTAAAATTAAGAGAGAATTTTTTCCAGCTCGCGTCAAGTACGCTGATGTGTTCCAGAAATGGATTCCCGTTCGATAAACATTGAGGTTTGCTGCATGTGTTAAAAGCTCGCATAGTTGATTATTAATAAAAAGATGTAAATAGAAATATTACTTTTTAAAATTTCTTTATTTGAAAAATCATTTTAAATTCAACTCGACCGTGGGCAAATGTCTAGAATTCCAGACTGGGTGATAACTTTTGAGACAACAGTATCACCTTCTGAAACAGTTTTACTTTCATGAAAAAGATATGCTGCTTGAAGTAAATGAGAATCGGGTCGGTTTGTTGTCACATGAATTGTGCCTCCAAAATCAAACTCGAACCAGTATGCCAAGGCATCAACTGTACCTTGCTTAAGCACTTTGACGTCCACACAAGTTAGACTGTCAGGTAGCTGGCACAATTCAAAAGAATGGAATTGTTGAGGTTCACTAAGAGGAATGTATTGAACGTTTTGAATACTCAAATCTAGGTGTTTCTTGAGCTGAAAATTAGAAATCTTCAATAACAAGTGAATCAGTTTTTCTTAATGATGATATAATTGTTTGTAATTATTTGAAGGAAGACAATTTATACTATCCATAAATTGGATTGAAAGTAATTTGAATTTCTACTTCTTTTATCTTTTAAAACATACCTTATATTTGTTGACAAACTCCGAAATTCGAAAATTTGTGACATTTTCATCTGAGGTGAGCCTCGACATTGAGTTTAACCATTGCGACTCCCATAATTGACCAACCACAGTGATCTTCTCTGGTAGTAAAATGCAATTTTCAGTCATGTGATTCCTAAAAATATCGCACTTTTAAATCTCTTTACAATATATTTCAACCAATTTAAAAAGCTACCGTAGATTCCCAAACATGTGCATAGCTTCTTGATCTATTTCTCCATGTTGACTGCACGGGCTTAGGATCACAACGTCAAAGATTTGGTCTCCGTTGAGCTCCTCTATATCCTGAATAAACCGTAAAGTCCCAATTGTACCAAACACGTCTTTACAAGCATCTTCCATTTTTAACAAGGTGGTCAAACTTTTGCACACTCCCTTTTTCAGCATCAACAGACCTAAATATGGAAAAGGACTCAGATCCAAGACATTGGAATTTTCAGTCGCTTTCATGTTATTTGCCACGCTATGCATTGCGCTTATCCAGGCTCTGTCATTTAAAAAACGAATGGCATCTGGTTCGAGCTTCAGAAAATGAAATAATAAGAGATTGAAGAGAAAAAAGAAACAGATAGAACATACCAAGCAATAGGAATCGATCTCTATATCTTTAGCATCGAGCTGGACATTCAACACACCCTTTGCCGAACTTATGCATATTTTGACCTTCTGGTTTGATTCCACCACTAATGGGATCCTTGTTGCGAAAACAGCCTGCTCCCAGCAAGACTGTTGGCACGGCTTGGTAGATATTTTCAAATCTTCGTCGAGTTGCAAGACAAACCAGGAAACGAAGGCATCTATGACACCTGGTTCGCTGCACATCAAATCAACCTGATGGAAAATTTCCTCTATTAATTATAATGATTTATAGATTTTCTTTTCTAAATTACCGTCTTATCACGTTCACCGTTTAGGTGCTTTTTTAAGTCGTCAGGGTCATTGAAGTTCACTTTGAGAACTTCTACAGGTTCTGTTAGCAATTTAAACCCTCCAGGTAACCTTGTTAAATCTTCAGAACTGTACTCTCCGTTTTCAAGTGCAGACGACGCAATCACTTTAAACGGCAAAGCTTCTAGAATCTCACATTTTCCAGGTAGGACATGGCTGGAATTGGCAATGAACGGACACTGTACACCGGCAACAAAAATTGTTGCTCCAAAGGGAACAACAATTCCGTTCCGTGAGCTTGCTTTAGGAGCAGTGAAATATTTTGTCGGAGGCAGAAGGAGTCTGTCCCAGGCATCTATCAGCGACTGCAGTATGTTTTCGCCAAAAACTCCTGCGTCCATAGTCTCGGTCACAAGCAATGATACCCTAAAAATATGTTTTTTAGTAAGGAAGTAAATAATAAATAATTTATTACCTAGAGGGCAAATTTTGCGGAATTTGGAGATCAGTTGAGGACAGGGGTATAAGCTGTATGAGAGTTTTGGAGTCGTTATATTTTATCACATCTTTTGCTATTTCAATCATGGCAGGCGAGTTTTCACAGGCAAAAATTTTCTTTGCCCCTCCTTGCATTGCATAGAGACTAATATGAGCGTTGCATAGTTAATCGAATGTTTTGTCTTTTCCTTAAGCCTTACCTTAAAAGGGAAGTGCCTGTGCCTAAGTCAAGTATGGTCGAAAATCCTTGCCGAATTTTTTTAAAGATTGCTTCTCGATAGGACTCGTTTCTGACTGTGTCGTTGAGCATTCGGAAGTGCCAACGTTCCACCATTGCAGACGCTAAGTTTTCCAGATTGTGAGCTGCTGGCAAGTAGTCTTCTTTGGCACTGAGGGCCTTCTCAAAAAACTCTTTTGCCTCCACCAAGTGGCCCATTCTGAAAAAAATTTAAATTAAATTAAATGATTTTATTTTGAATAAATAAATTACCATGAAATTAATTTGCCTACAGCACAATATTCGACTGCGTGGCAACAGAAGTGGCAAAAGATATTTGTCGAAAGATTGACTGATCGACTTTCTCAAAATTGGAGCAAAACCAATCCTGAATCATAGACTTTAAAATTTGTTATGAGCAAAATCCTGAATGAAATAAAAATTCTGGCTAACCTTAAAATCACCAAAAAACATTTCCGGCACACTAAAAGAAGATAAGACGCAATTTTTTTCCAAGACCCTGTGCCGCCCTTCAACTTTTACGTTGATCAAGGAAATGTTTGCCAATCCATGGTCTGCTTTGGGTTGTAGCCAGTACAGAACAGGATAACCAAGTAGCAATCCTGTAAGTGTTGGGACACTCCATTCCGGGTCTAAACTTAAAACCCCAGAGTGAGAGTCGAGAGTGGTTCTCACGGACGCAACCATGGCCGCAATATCTTTGGCCCTTTGAACAACTCTAGGAGGGTCAAAGCATTTGCTGACATCCACTACTTCTATTTTTCGTCCCAGACTCCCATGAAGAGTATTTGTGCAGGCCACAATGAATTCCTTGATCGACACAATAGTTGCAGTTGATTTAGAATAATTTCAAAGTTAAGCACCAGAAGGGTACTTTTTAAACTAAGTTTTCAAACACACACCCCATCATCCAAGATGAGTACTGTTGTATTAGAGTGGACAAATCCTTTCTCTACTAAAGCAGCAACAGCCCCTTCGAGTTCTGCTCTTTCTGTGCGGAAAAAATCCCACACAAAGGCTGGCTTGAGCCCGGCAGTGAGGCTCTCGAAGGCACATATTGTATTATGCATGTGCCTACGTAACTTCTTAGTTGCCCAAAATGCTGAGAGGACATTGAGCCACGATTTACAAATAGCTGCAGCGGAAAGTAATTTCATGGTAATTTTTTATTTTTCTTATTTTTTGTTAATTTTTTTACCTGAAGAGATGGGCTCCGAGGTTATTGAGAAGCTCATGGTCAATTGGATAAACTTCCAGAGCTTGTTCGTAACAGTGGAGCAAGTCTTGGAATCGTCCTTCTCTTTCCAATATTTTACCCCAAAAGCCTATTGAAACAATAAAAAGGAAGATAATATTGAAAATTTCATTCTACTTTTTTAATTTAAAAAATTTTGCGCACATAAGCAAGTTGAAATTTGGTCCTGGAGCTGCTGCTTCCACGATGGTTCAAGTTTTAGGCACAATACAAAATGGGCAAAAGCTCGTCCCCAGTTTTCTTGTGTTAAATGTGCTTGTGCCTTTGCCCTGGAATCCAGTGCCACTTCTTGCATTGCATTTCCACTCATGCAGCACAGATCGGACCTATAAGCCGTGACTTCTATTGACGAGAAAAAAAGGCGTAATTTCTTATTAAATGCTAAAAAAGCAATTTATTTTTCCGGGGCTGTCTTGGGCAACGGCAGGGCAGATTGTTTGGAAAACTCCCTTCCCTGGCAGTGGGGCGTGGGCCCAAGTCTCGATTTCTTTGCAGCTGCGCACAACAACGGTATTTGAGCTCAGATAACGCCAACAATACTTTCATGACCTTCAAAACTTTAATATTGTTATGTGGTCATGATAGGATGGGTGGAATAGCTAGAGCTTAAAAATTTGAAATAATTAAAAATTATTCTACTTCTATAAAAGCTACAATAAATTTCAAAACCTTCTAAACTGAACCAAATTTTTCATAAATTACCAATGATCTTTTCATTTTTTGTATATATATAATAATTATGTATTAATAAATTATACATTCAGCAAGGCACATGATATTATTAATAAAAGTTGTTTAATATTCACATTTTTGTTGATATGATATTTATATTCATAACGATTAACGATTCATGTGTATATAACATAATAGTTTGATTACTTAAGATATATAATTATATATTATAGTCAAGATGAGAGGATACAAATTTTACATAATCATATATAATGAGGACGAATTTTGTCAAGATAGCATAAAATGCATTTTAATAAGTATGAAAGTTGTAAAAATTATTAACTTAACCGTAAAAAAAAAATGAAAAAATGTAATCACAATAGCGTATAATTATTTAAAATGCGTTACAGATTAAGATATTAAAAATAAAACTGTTTTAAAACCCCAGTAAATTTATGCATATATGCTTAAAAGCACTTAACACAGTCTTGGCACCGATCAATTCGTACATATATTTTTTATCTATTATATTTCCGTAATTCTATACATTGTCTTGTCATTCACATGCACCAGGTCTCAAAAAGCATTAATAATATAAAAATGAATCAATTATTTATCTTAAATTGAGAATCGTAAAAGAAAGTACAGTACAACGTACAACCTGTCCAAACCCATCAACCAAACACAATTAATGCTTTTAAGTCTTAACTTGAGTCTTGTGTCAAAAACGAACATTATAAATAACAGATGGCATGATATAATTATTATTGTGCAACATTAATTGAGTGGCTCATATGCCGAGATTTTAACATTCAGATGGATATATTCCATTTCAGCAAATGCACACACCAAAAGATAACGAGAGAAAATCTCTCAACTTGCTGACTTAGCTTTTCAACAAGATTTTTGATTATTTTGATCACGTTCTATATTATAGCGAGTCCAATAAAATTGAGATCTTACAGCAACCGAATCATCAAAAGGCTCAAGCCAGCACCTATCGAGGTACCCATGCTTAACCACGCAGTTATAATTTGGGATGCAGTTTCCACCTCTGCATTGCTTGTTAGACTGCAGAAATTAATTTAAATTTTGCAACAAGATTTAAAAAAAAATGCTTACCTTGGAACATTAATGAAGATTATATTGGCCAGATAGCCATTTGACAAAGCAAATGCCATCATAATCAATACGTAATAAGCGTCACTGTCAATTAGCACTGGTAACGAATTACGAGGTTCAGCGTTGCAGAACATGAAGAGAGGTATAAATGCAATCCTGAGAATACTTAACAAGGCCAGAAGCCACTGATTTCTTTTAGGCTACATGAAATAAGATAAAAGTTGTTGTAATGTAAAATGTTGATTTACAGTAAAATAAAATTTACCCGTCGAAGCCAACCAGCAAAAAGACGTCCTGCGTAATCGCAAATACTAAAAATCAAAAAGCCAACGACAGGAACAAAGTAGATATCTGTAAAAATCAAATATAAAATTCACTGTAACACACTTAAAAGACTTGAAAATTTTCTATACAATTCCATGGCTTCTTGTTTGCTTTATGCACTGAATTTATTAGCACTGTGATCCCAGGAAATGCTCCAATAGTGACGACAAACACCATCAAAATACTAAAACAATGCACCCAAATCTGAAATAATTAAAACTGACATGAGAAGCCATGAGATTATATAGAACTTATCTAACCTTCTTTTGTATTCTACGAAACGAAATGTCAGAGGGTAGCACATTAGAATCTCCATCGTCTGTAGGGCTGAACGGGACATTTTGGTGCCGAAGGCCCATGTAAAATTTGAAGAATGGCTGCAAAATAAAATAAAAATATTTTATCACTCAATAAAAAGTGAAACACGCACAGACGATGAAAGGGCCAAGTAGGCAATCACAGATGTCGCAAGCACAATATCGGCCACCAAAAAATATGCAAGAGCGCTGGATTGGGGAGATGCTCCGAGCCAGATGGAAACAATATTTGCTAAAGCAGCAAAAACACCTCCTAATGCTTGGCCACCAACCACTGCTGTTATGTATCGATGCGGGAAACTGCCAACAATTCCGTAAAGGCCAAGGTTCATAATAGCCGTCCCCACTGAAAATAAAATTAATGTCATTAATTATATTATCATTCCTGTTCTAATATTGTATTTTGTATCAAATAAATACAGACCATTTAGAATAACTACTGTAGCTAACGTCAAGATAAAGAAACTTTGTTGCCCTGAAAACAATAAAGGTTTTAAAATTTATGTTGACCAACCTATATTTAGAATAGAAAGATTAAGAAAATGCTCTTACATGTGTCAGTGTTCACATAAACCAATGAAGTTGTCACCAGAAATAAGACCAAGATTAAAGCCAGGCTGCCAATCATTCTAAGCTTTAATGGAATGCTAAAAAATAAAATGTTTTAAATTTTAAAAATTCCAAAACAAGTAGCAAATAAAATACCGTTTTCCATACAGTGCTCCCAAAATCATAAAAACTGTGTTTGGGACGTTGGCAGCAAGACTCAAGTAAGACGTAAATTCAGCTTGCAAGGGTGTCCTTCCATTGCTGGGAACTGTAGAATTGTCCGATACCTCCCGCAATTTGTACATCCAGTACTAAATTTAAAATAATATTATTCAAAAATGAAAATTATGTATTGGAAGTTTTGGCTTACGTGGTCTGGTGTGATGAAGAAATTCCACGGCAGAAGTGTGGTCATTCCAAGCAAATAAAAGATGAAAAATGCTACATTGTATCTAAGAAAAATCTTTTGGAAACGCTGTAGATAAAAATTTATTTTGTTAAAAATACCCGTCTCGAGGGTTTCCATATTTGATTAGACGATCAGAGGTTTTTGAAGACGGACTCGCATCATCTGGTAATATGTCATCACATTGTTGAGTTTCTGAAGAACTCTGCTCTGCCTCGCTATCGTCACTGTCATTCTTTTGATGCAGAGGCTGACAATTTACAGCCAAATCCATTGTTACAGCTTTTTATGTTTCCGAGCAAGGTTCTACAAGAAATAATTATATAAACAAAACATAACAGATATGTACACCAATATCCACTCTTCATGCAGGGCAATAAAATTATTCGTTTGCAAAGAATGTTTGAGAGCAAAAAATATTGAGCAAAATAATAAATTGCACTTTTTCTTAATGAAATGAGAGTGAACTTAAATAATATAAGTACTTACAAAATAAATGAGACAGCGCAGCAATGATTCACGAATCACGTGAAACTAGTCCTCGACTTGCTCCTCGACCGAGAGCAAATCCTGCGACCCAATGTTTGTTTATTGTTTATTATTGTTTTGGTTTTTTTCTCCTTTCCTCTCTTCGCAGTCTCCACCCTCCCTCCACCTTCTCCGATCCTCTCTCCCCCCACCATTTGAGTTACAAGTTCGTAGCCCATCTGTCGCTGTAGGAAAAGGTTCCAACTCGCCCCCCCCCCCTTCCACTGTTGTTGTCGTGTTCCGCATCCTCCATTATAGCATAGCGGCTTTGTGTATCAAACTGAACCGGCAGAATATTTGCGACAAAATCTTGGCAAAAATGATGGGCTTTGCGCCTAAAAAGGACGGCGGTCCGAACACAAAATTCTTCGAGAGTCCGGAAACCCTTACGCAGCTGGACGCGGTGCGCACTTGGCTGCTGAAAAATTGCAAGAAGGTATGAGCGGCTAAAGCGTCACTTTTGGCTCGGCATTTTTCGTCAGCGCTAATCAAAAAATTTCCTCTTTTGTTTTTCGTTTTACTGACCGTAAAGTAAAGTTTTGAAGTCATTACATACTCCAATACAAAAGTCAAGAATATGTATGTTTTAAATCTGTTTTAAATATGATCAAATGAGTTCACAAAACTTAACACGGTTTCAGGATTTCCTTCTCTTTGTGTATGCATATGTATATATGTTGTTGTGTAATATGTAAAATCTGATAAAATGGTTTGATTTGGAATATTTCTAAAATTAATGACTTTGCCCAGCTGCTCTGAGTTAAATCCACATTCTAAGATTATATTTTCATGTTTTAGCATGTCCAGACAGAACCACCATCCAACAAGTCACTCTCGTCATTGACAATCCAGCTCATCCAGTTCCAAGAGGACAACTTGGGGAAGAATGCTACAAAACCTCCCATGACCAGATTGCCTGTACCTTTGTCTTACCAGTTCACAACTCATTGAAGTCCTAATGTTTTCATTTAATTTTAGGCAAGGTGCTTTCTTGACTTTAAACCTGGTGGAGCATTATGCCACATTTTAGCTACTGCTTTCAAGTTTAGAACAGATCAAGGATGGAGACGATTTGATTTCCAGGTAGCTAATATATAATTTTATTTATAAAATAAACTATACATTTTCAAAATGGATATTTTTTATAATTAAATTTAAAAAATTAATTTTTAGTCACCTTCACGGTTGGAACGCAACATCGAGCTCTTTGTGAGCATGGAGAAAGCGTTAATCCAGAACAAATGTTTGACACTTCCTGTAGTCTGCCTGAGGCCAGATCTTGACAAAGCCACTCAGGCCAAGGTTCGGGAAATTGTAAAGAAACATCAAGGAACGGTCACTGAGAACGAGGATCAAGCAACCCACATCATCTACCCGTCTTGCGATCCCCTCGATGAGGAATACGCAAGGCCGTTGTTCCACCGAGATAGGATGGTGTTGCTCCACTGGTACTACTTTCCTGACAGTTACGACTCATGGGTTGCTGCAGAACTTCCCATCGAACCTCCCGATTCGCCTCAGAGCCGAAATGGACCATGGAGGGTCAATGCATCTTGGGTCAATGAGGTAGAAGAGTACAACGAGTGGATGACAGAAGAGGATTATGAGGTTGACGAAAGTGGCAAAAAGAAAGTGCACAAAGTAAATTAAAAATATTATACGATTGCTTAAAATATTGTTAATCAAATTAAATTTAGCTCCGACTCTCCGTCGAAGACATGATGAATTTAGGAGATCCAGAGAGGTCAAAGAAGAAACCGAAAAGGAAGAGATCTCCCTCGCCTCCACCCAAACCCGGGAAAAGGAAGAGGTAATTATGATAAGTAATATTTATTGAGATTTTGAAGCTAATAGACTTGATTAGTGGACGCGCTCCTGGTGTTGGTGGCAAGAAACACCGCGGCGAGGACGAAGATGACGATGCCAGCAAGGATGCTGAAGAAAGTTCTCAAGATCACAGCATTATTCAGGAAGTTAATCTGAAGCCAGGCTCTGCTTCCAATTCCAATTCCAACCCGTCAAATGCCTCGCGTTCAAAGGATTCCGAGATGCAGCCCATCAAAGGTGGAGTTGTTCTTGATTTAGACGAAGATGCTGAAAAAGGTGAAGACTCTCAAACTGGAAGAGGTGTGGAAAATCAAGATGCTGCTAAAGATGATGGCCAAGTATGCAAATGCAGCTATTTGAAGTAAAAATTAACTTATTTTCAATTGAACAGGAGGACAACGTAACGGAGCAAACTCATCACATCGTCATTCCAAGCTATGCGGCTTGGTTTGACTATAACGCAATTCACACTGTTGAACGCAGGGCCATGCCTGAATTTTTCAATGGCAAGAACCGTTCAAAGACCCCAGAAATCTATCTGGCTTACAGGAACTTCATGGTTGACACGTATCGTCTGAATCCGACAGAATATCTCACAAGCACAGCTTGCAGGAGGAACTTGGCTGGAGATGTGTGCGCCATTATGCGTGTGCATGCATTCCTTGAACAGTGGGGACTAGTTAATTATCAAGTATTTATTTTTCATTTGCGTTTGTCTGCAATTAAAGTATAAATGTCATCAGGTTGATGCTGAATGTCGTCCCACACCAATGGGTCCGCCACCAACATCTCACTTCCATGTATTGGCTGATACACCCAGCGGCTTGGCTCCAGTCAATCCTCCAAAAACACCCCAGCCGTCTGCTGCCAAAACTTTGTTGGACTTGGACAAGAAGGATCCAAAGATTAAAACTGAAGGAGAAGGTATATTTTAATTATTATTATTATTATTATTTTTTTTTTTAATGAATCTAACTCTCGTTGCAGCAGAAGCTATTGGGGCAAACTTTGGTCTCAAACTTGACCAGTATACCAAGAAACCTGCAGCCATGAGGAATAAAACTGCTGCAAACATGGCCAGAGAATGGACTGAACAGGAAACGTTGCTTTTGCTTGAGGGTCTGGAACTTTACAAAGATGACTGGAACAAGGTTTGTCATTTCATTGGTATCCATAATAAGCTACTAGAGTGGATTGATAGGTTTGTGAGCACGTTGGCAGTCGCACTCAAGACGAGTGCATTTTGCATTTCCTGCGCCTCCCCATAGAGGATCCTTACCTGGAGAGTGTTGAGGACAATGGGTGGCTGGGTCCACTTGCTTTCCAACCAATTCCATTCAGCCAAGCTGGGAACCCAATTATGTCAACAGTTGCATTCTTGGCATCTGTTGTTGACCCAAGGATTGCTTCAAGTGCAGCCAAAGCTGCTATGCAAGAATTTTCTAATATCCGCGACGAGGTATATAATCTTGCATAGTTCATTCTAAAAAAAATTAAATTATAAAAAACCAGGTTCCGTCTGCTCTGCTTGACGCCCATCTTCAGAGAGTTGCAGCCTCTGGCAAAGAGGGTGCCTTTGACCCGAGTGCAGGTCTTCTTCAGAGCGGAATAGCTGGAACTGCTGCCCCTGGTGATGAAAAGGTCGAGGGCGATGAAAAGAAAGAAGAAGAAAAGGAGGGCGAAGAGAAGGTTTGATACTAAATCAAATTTTGTTGAATTTTGTTATTACAATTTAATTCCAGGATAAGATCGAAGATAAGGAAAGTATCGAAAAGAAAGAGGATGAGAAAAAGGATGAGTCCATGGAGGTGGACAAGGAAGAAAAACCAAAAGAGGACGAGGAAGAGCCCAAAGAGAGTGAAGATATGGATGCTGAGTCAAAGGAGGCAGAGGAGGAGATTAAAGAAAAAGACCCTGCCGTCGTTGCCAAGGAACGGATTATTAAGGATGCTCAGCTTCAATCCGCTGCAGCTGCTGCCTTGGCTGCTGCAGCAGTGAAAGCAAAGCATTTGGCTGCAGTTGAAGAGCGGAAAATCAAGTCTCTTGTGGCTTTGCTAGTTGAAACGCAAATGAAGAAGCTTGAAATTAAGGTATTTTTGTAGGGATTGATATTTCACTGAAAAAGGTGTACTAATTAAAAAAATAAAATAATTTAGCTGAGACACTTCGAGGAGCTTGAAACCACCATGGAAAGGGAACGTGAAGGGCTCGAGTATCAAAGACAGCAACTCATTGCAGAACGACAGCAGTTTCACCTCGAGCAGTTGAAAGCAGCTGAATTCCGTGCCCGACAACAAGCCCATCAACGAGCTGCTGCTGAACAGCACCTCTGGGCGCAGCAGCAAGCCCAACCCCCTCCAGCAGGGCCTACTGCAACTGCTCAGGCCGCACAAGACACACCAGGATCGCCTCAAGCTGTTGCAGTTGTGCCAGGAGCCCCAATGCCTCCTGCGAGTCTGCCTCCGCCAGTTATCCAAGCTACTCATTCTCCAGCAGGAGGTCTGCCTCCGTCATCTGCTCAGGTGGCTCCTTTGCCCAGTGTAGGTGCAATTGTGCCAGGAGGCTCACCACCTCAAGCACAAGCTCAGTCAGTTGCTGTTGTTTCGCCTGCTGACGCTTAGATCTGTACTGGTGACCAAATTTTTAGTTCTATCAGTTCTTGCTAATTCTGTATAAATTCATGATTTATTTGTAGGATGATGGGTCTTAATGTATAATTCATTATTTTAACAAGCCTGGAGTGGGTGCTCAGGCCCAACCCCGGTGGGCCGCGGCTCAATATAATATTAGTCTTAATGGGGAAAGGAAGACTGCGCCGACAAACTGGGCCGTGCTTTCTCAATGATATCGCCCTATGGGCCGCGGAGCCCCTATCCGGCCTTGATATTTAATCACGCTTAAGGTAGCACGATAAATTTGCTACTTTAATGTTTTCTTAGCTAAAAATCTTCATTTTGATTTTGTAAGTGATTATTCTGTATGTTTCAATTTTATTGAATAAAAGCACAGAAGTAATCAGCAAAATAACTACCCACAATGCTTTGCAGAATAAATTAATTGTGTAAACATTATTCAACTGTAGTGAGTTAATTTTTCATCAGCCCGAGAGGTTATGTAAAATCACACTTATATTAAAGCAAAGTTACTATAGTGTGCATCCATAATATTTCATTTAATTAATGCAATTTTCCTTGTTGCCAATTTTCTCGTAAAATATATTTGTTTGGTAAAAAAGGGAAAGAAAGATTGAAGTTTGCCCGGGTTTTATTTAAAAAAAAAAATACAATGATTATGCTTTAACTTTTTTTTATCAATTTTAATTTTTGTTCACCCCTTCCATCAAAAGGATGAGACCAAGATGAGACCTGCTCGTGTGCCGCTCCCAAGGATCTTTAAAAGATCCCATGGATTTATTATAGTAATCTTTTAACTCCTTGCCTTACTCTCCTTACCTGGCCGCTCCTTTGCCTCCTTTCAAGGAGGCTCCTCCTTCCCCTTCACTACCCTCACCCCTCACATTTCATAAAATTCTACCAATCAAAATGCGCGAGCTGAATGGCTATCCGTCCCATCCAGAGTGAGTTGATAAACCCCGCGAAAATCGAAAATTTAAAGGTCCGTTGTGTGTTGTTGACGTCCGTCGTGGAAAATTATACATATTCTGTGCATCTTGTTTGAGATCAAAGCACTTCCAGGTCGGTTAATTCAAGTAAACAAATCAAAAAACATTTTGTCTTTAATACAAATGTGATTATTATTAACACGCAGCCCAACGCAAGATTTTAAAAGCGTCAGCAAGACGGCGGACCTTGGGGTACGACTCTTCAAAAAATGAAGGAAAACAAAGCAGGCAAGCAACGCTTTAAAGTCCATTTGGACCCAGATGAGGTGATGACTCAACTGCAGCAGATGGGCTACAAAAATTTATCACCCAGCCAACTTCAGATTTTCATGAAAGGTTAGTTGCCGCATTTTTTTGGAAATTTTTTCTTTTCTCTATATGTGAACACAATAATTTCCTTCTGCTTTAATTTTAGATCTAACAAAACTTATCAAACATGACCTGAAGAAGAATTTGAACTCCT
The DNA here is from genome assembly GCF_031216515.1 of Neocloeon triangulifer. Classification (NCBI taxonomy): domain Eukaryota; kingdom Metazoa; phylum Arthropoda; class Insecta; order Ephemeroptera; family Baetidae; genus Neocloeon; species Neocloeon triangulifer. The sequence continues at coordinate 1,524,785 of NW_026775561.1, forward strand.
CCGAATCGTCTGCTGAGGGGTTTGCATGTAGTGCTTCGAGTAGCACTGGAGAAACTAACATGTCTACAAACCAATCGACCTTTGCTTCGTCATTTTCTACAAGAGACCCCTTAAAGGACATTGATGGGAACTTAAGGTAAATTTAGAATTTTATAACATGTTTTGTAAAACAAAGGAATAATAACTAAAAAGCGCTAAAAACAATATAATTTTTATCAATGATAATAATATTTGCCAACAGGACTGGCAGCTTCAACAGTGCATCCTCATCGACAAGTCTTTCTAAAGGATCATCGAGGGATGAGAAGTTGTCGGAAATGCCAAAGAGAAGAATTCCAAAAGGTATTATTGCAGGCAAAGAATAATATTAAGATTCATTTAATCATTTCTAGATAATTACTTTTTCAGATTGCAAAAAGTTGAAAGAGCCACCAAGGCATGATCCTGTAGCTCTCTACCACTATTATGAAAAGTTTTGGAAGCAATTCAACATCCCTAAGGAAAATAATCCTGCTATATGGCAAAATCAACAAATATCAAGGAAGTCTGCAGGGGACAGGGTATAAATATATAATTTAATTTGAACTTTGCTTGCAACTTGAAATCACTACTATATATATTATGAGCTTGTATTAATTAATTAAAAAAAAATTTTCAGCTCTGCTTCTGAAACCGAGTCATCTGCAGTTCAATGAAGGCCTATTTATCTGTGAAAAAACTACGCCCTTAGGCTAGATGAATATTAAAGAGTTGTTTTTATGTGGGAAATATTTATAAATGATTGTATTAAGACTACAGAGAAGTGAATCTCCTTAATAATATGTAACTAAAAATGAAAGGTTTCTATTATTGCCTAGACGGGAGGTACCTTCCTTCAGTTTTAGCACTCTTATTTCTGTGTATGTTCATGAGAAGTTGGTGTTCAATTCTCTCTAATGCGGCCAACGTCAACACAAGGGTTTCGTGTTTGAGCATACTGTAGACATTCAGACCTGGATGAACCAATATATTTTTAAATTAGTTTTTGTAAAAGTGGCAAATTTTTACTAATGAAATATTACCATAAACAGGCATAAGGTTTATGTGTTTGATGGAATCCGTAGCTTTGGTGATGTTTCTTGGCATCTTGTCTTCCCTATTTTTTTTATTTTGTGAAATACAAGTATGATGTAATAATAATTGCATACTCATCAACAAAGAGCACAGATGGTCCCCAATTCCTGGATTCAACCAGCTGTTCCATGTATTCTTTCTCGTCGGTCGGAATATCTAATGATTCGACAATGTGCAAATCATCCTGGGCTAGTTTTACCGAGAGGGTGGTTGTCAACCCCATCAATCGAGCGTCAAAAGAAAGCATGAACAAATGCGATTTTGGAGCACGAGGGCCATGAGCTTTGCCTCCACCCTTAAACAATGGTGACCTGATGCTGCCATGCCTTGCTCGGCCAAGACCTTTTTGAGGCCATGGCTTACGACCACCGCCTGGTAGTTCAGCTCTAGAAGGCGCTTGATTCAAATCCTATAATTTATTTTGAAATATTTATAGATATCGATGGCAAATAATGATAAGAAAAATTCATACCACTCTTCCGTACAGTGTCTGCCAGCGTATATTCCTGGAAATTATGTCAAGTCGAGGAAGGACACCAAAAACTTGAGGGTGGACATCTAAGATTGAAAGTTTTTCTTCGTCAACCGTACTGAGATTTTCGAGCCAGACTTGCTTTGGTTTCTCAAATGTGGACATGAAACTTAATTTTCTTGGCCCAGCAGCATAAATATTTGATTTTGTAGTTATGGGTGGTGAAATTTCTGCAGATTAAATAGAGTGTACATATACGTTTTATTGAATTTTCATTTTATATTGATTTTTTTTTTATTTAAATCCCATTTTAACTCACCAGACTCCAAGGGGTTTTGTTCAATGCTTCCCGCCAGTGAAGTTACATTTATCTGTAATCATGAAGAGAAATTATGATGCCATTTAAAATAAAACTATGCATAATTGTTAACTTTTACACAAGTACACACATGGTCCTAAAGTTTTTACGCCATAATTTATTTTATATTTTACCTTTGGAAGAATATTTTGAGTTTTTCTGCTGTTTACAAACAGGCCAAGTGAAATTCGTTGAAACATTCTTCACTCAGGAACTATTCTGCGCTAAAAACGATGTTGTTTTTAATTATTAAATATGAATGAAAATCAGCGTCTGCTGGAATTTGGGTTCTTTATTTTTAATTTAACCTACATTATTCCACCGCTAGATGGAAGATATTATGCCACACCCCCCGCCCCCTGTCAAATAAGTGCAAATAAGCTAGCTACAGGACCGAAGAAATTAAATTTATAAATTCTGTGGTATGGCTTCAAAAGCAATCGAGCGCACTAACCGCTGCTAAAGCTGCTTTGAAATTAATGTTGACTAACAATATCATCTGGAAAAAGCAGGCAATTTTTATCCTATTTCAAACATTTCAATTTTGCCTAGCACGTGCTCTCGTGTTTGAAATTCGCGCCCGGTAGTCACAGTATCGATTATTCCGAAGTTGCAGCCAATCAGAACACTCGCTCACGAGACCGGCGCGAAAGCCATTGGTCATTGGTCCGCCATGAAAGTCGATACGAGCGACTCCGACTCGCGCTGAAGTTGCCTTATTTCCCAAGCCTGATTTTCCGGGAAAAACGTGCCTTAAGTAAGTAAATAATTGCGAATACTAAGAGGATTTAAGTATGTAAACGAATTTAGTTGTAAAATTCAACATATTTGTCGATGGTGAAGATAAGTGCAAAAAATTCGCGACGAGGGCAAGGCAGTTCAGCAACCACGTGTTGGAATTACTCGACTTCTTGCTGTCCCAAATTGTCCCACTTGCGCGGTTTGTCGGTCTTTGTCTTTGATTTATGCGTTACAACCGAAAAACGCGTGTATGGGGTGGCAGGTAGCCGGGCGGGGGCGGTGGAGGCGGTTCGGTGGGCTTATCGATCGGCTCGCGACCGCCATTCTGGAGACACAGTGTGCATGCAGCACCCCGGGCCTCGACGGTCTCTATGGCTGCCTCTTTCAAAGTGCACCCTCGCCCCTTTCGACGAAAAGATTTGAGAACGTATTGGATTTTCTTTAACATTCGCTCTGAATACAAATGTCTTATACTTGTGAACTGAAATTTAAAATTATTAATATTTTCAGACAGATTCTCAAAAGTCAAAAATGTTAAATTAACGTGTCACAGACGCAGAACGACAATGAACGAAATTTCTATATCCAATAATTCAAGTTTGAATTATACAATTAGTTATTTGCTTGCATATTTCTTTTAAGCTGATTATCCTTCTAGAATTGTCGATGCCTTTTATAATTAAATATTTATTTTCTTCAAGAAAGCCTTTATTTAATTTATTTATAGTTTGTTCTTTTTTCCAGTCATTTAAATGGTATTGCTTGAGGATGGGCTCAGAATTTGTCGACGGTTGGTCCGTCGTTCAAGTGCTTGGAGAAGGAGCTTATGGAGAGTAAGTTTGAGATTGAAGCCTATAAATTGGAATGAAAAATTATTAATTTGAAATTTAGGGTCAAACTAATCACAAACAGTAGTGGAGAAGCGGTGGCTGTGAAAATTGTAGACACGGTGAAGCACCCAGACGCATTAGTCAATTTAAAAAAAGAAGTGGCCATCCATCGAATGACGAAACACCCAAATATTATTCACTTCTTCGGCCACCGAAGAGAGAATGCTCAAGAGTATATTTTTCTAGAGTATGCATCCGGAGGGGAGCTTTTTGATAGGATTGGTAAAGTTTTTCAATTGAAGTTTCTGCTAAATTGTGCTAAATATAAATCTTATGCAGATCCCGACATTGGAATGCCTGTGGGACAGGCTCAAAAATACTTTACTGAACTTATTGCTGGAGTTGTAAGTATTTTGTAGCAGATAAATTTTTGTCGAATTTACGTTATGTCTATTAGGAGTACCTGCATAGCATGGGCATTGCCCACCGAGATCTCAAACCAGAAAATCTGCTTCTGGATACCTTTGATCATTTGAAGATCACTGACTTTGGCCTTGCAACAATTTTCCGACTGAATGGTAGAGAGAGGCTGCTAGACAAAAAGTGCGGGACACTTCCCTATGTGGCTCCAGAGGTCCTTCTGAAGCCTTACAGTGCTCAACAAGCAGACGTATGGTCTTGTGGAATAATATTAGTTGCCATGCTTGCTGGAGGTAATATTTGGAAAATCTGAAATCATTTTACTGATGAATTTTTTAATATTAAATCTATGTTAGAGCTGCCTTGGGATGCACCTAATTCTGATTGCCCAGAGTACATGGCGTGGAAAGATGGGAAAAATTCCTTGAGTCCATGGACAAAGGTCGATAACATGGGCTTGAGTTTACTGCGGAAAGTCCTAGCACCTTTGCCTTCGAGTCGAATCTCTATCGAACAGATCAAGAAGCACAGATGGATGCAGCGAACGCACACAAATGGTAATTTTCAAATTTCTTCTTTATCTGATACAGGTCAGAGGAGACGGCCAAATATTCATCCGTTCCCAGGTCAGGTACTGCGTGACTCTGAGCTTGTGTGAACCCTCAATCCCAGGACACGAGTACCTTTCCTGGTGGCAGGACCCCAGTCAACAAGCACCTGCGGTTCAAAATGTCTTGTGTCGGTGCTTTGGTACTCTGGCTTAACATGACTATGAGATCATAAAGCTAGATTACCAAAGCACTGCTGCAATGACCTGTCAGCATTTTGCAGCGGAAAAAAGATATGTTATTGTTGTTAATTGATAACAAGTGTGTTAGCAGTTAAAGCTTTTATTCTTATTTCTTATAACCACTCTTTGCAGAAAACCAGATTTGTGTCCTTTCTTTGGTAATCTAGCTGTATGACGTACACTGGTTCATAAAGCTTAGATAACCAAAGCAAGGAAGCAAGTCAATGCACAGCAAGTTTCAAAGTTTTTCTTCTCGGCACTTCCTTATCACCTTTGAGATCAAAATGCAAATTATGTAGAACTGTGGCCTGTGGGTTCTATACATGAAAAGTTTTAAAAGCACACCTGGTTTTGTCACCAAATAATTCTATAATGTTATTACCATTTGTATATTGTTAGTAATTGAATATTATGAAGTAAGTAATTAAGTAACAATTGAGTGAAATGAAATTGTTTTATTAGTTTTAAATTTGCTAAGATGATTTAAGCTTTTTTGACTGATGTAAACCAATCCTGTAAATTTTAGATGATTCGTCAGCAATGTCAAATCGACCGCTTGGAAAGCGACTGTGTTCAGACTTGGAGTTTGGTGGTGTGGCTAGCGAAGAAGATATAAGACTTTGCCAATCTCAACCGGCACCCGTGGGAATGAGCGCTACACAGGCTAGTCTTCCTCAAGCCTTAGACCCAGGTGGCTGGTGCTTCTCCCAACCACCCAACCTTGAAGACCTGCTGCTGAGTACGCAGCTTCACAGCACTCAATCAACATGCAGTCAGGTAATTAATCTGTGTTTTTTAAGGTCCTGTGATATTTACATACTTGTTCATTTAGACATCATATCAAAAGTTGGTTAAGAGGATGACCAGATTTTTCGTTAAAACCAATTTTGACGAAACTATTGCAACGTTGAAAGGTGTATTGGATCACAAGGGATACATGTTTAAAATCAACCCGATGAGTGAGGTATGATAGATAAAATTACCCTGGAATGATATGAACGAATGTTTATGGAACTTATCTTTTTATAGGTCACTGTCTCAACTGTTGACAAAAGGAAAATGCATTTAGTTTTTAAAGCGTGTCCTATTGAGATGGATGGAAAAATTTTGTTAAACTTCCGACTATCCAAAGGCTGTGGCCTGGAGTTTAAAAGGATCTTTGTACAGATAAAGAATAGCCTCTCCGGTATTATCATGAAGGGACCTGTATCGTGGCCAATTGCCATTGCCACAAATTGTGTGCCATGAATCTTTTAATTTGTAAAACTGTTGAATTTCTAATTTAAACAGATGAAGGTAAAATTTTGTTCTGAAATCAAATCTCAATGTCAACGTAACTGGCAGATTATTTAAGTTTATTCCCTGCACCACCTGTATGTAATGTTGTCCTGTAAAATAAAAGCTGCAAGCCTTGAAATTGACAATTTTTAAAAGATTCATGCAAGTCTATAGTCTTATGCACTCCGAAAAGTTTATGGAAATTTTTATATCTGCCCCTCCAGTTGTGTAAATACTCATTTTATGAAAATAAAGGACTAATTTTTTAACTACCTATAATTTTATTGCTACCCTTATATCTGAACATCTTATGAGTCAGTGTTGCCGACAATAAGTTGGTTCCAATAAGGTACATTGGAAGTATGAATCTTGTGAACCAGAAAGACAATTTAAATTCATAATGTGTGAGTAACGTAATTTATTTTAATTTTGTCTCTACATTTTACCAAATTCATGCAAGAGCAGGGACCATATTTTTGGACTCTTCATTTTGGTCCTCTGCGGTTTTGATCTCGGACTCTTCTGGAAGATCAGGCAAAGGATCAGGTTTTCTGAAAGTTCTTGGAACAGGCTCTGCAGCGGGCATCCAGTCAGGAATTATTTTGTGGTGCATTCTCCAGGCTCCATATTGCTCCGATATATGTTTCTCAAAAACAACATACTCAAGAACGTCTTTGATAATATTTTCATCTCCGTATTCCTTTCTTCCGAATCTGTCATAGATGCACAAAGACTAAGCACAGATAACATTAATGTGTTGCATTTTTTATTTTTTAAGTGACCTACTTGTTGCGTATGAAATCGAACAGTGACTTGGGCAAAGATGTTTTCTTTTGTCACAACATTGCCTGCTCTAGCATGCACCACTTTAGGTGGGCCTAACGATTTATGGAATTTCCATACTAATGTTTTGTATTTAACATTTTCCGTCATTTCCACGTAGGCTTTTTCAGTCACAAATTCTTCAAGTTTTTCCTTGTTGTTCCTAAAGCTATGAAAAAGAATTCAATTAATTGAAATTAACATACTATTTAACAACTTACTTCACTAATGCCTCGTGGGATTTTTTATACACTTCCAAAGCATCTTCAACAAAATCTTGCAGAGTGAAGTCTTCGTCGTAACTTTTAATTTTTCTCACTGCAAGCATCGATTTTCCCTTTTTCTCGATAATTTCAAACTTTTGCTTTGCTCCCTGAAATTATTTTAATTAACATTCTATTATTTACCATTTCAATCAGTAAACATGAGACCACGTACCTCAACAGTCACCATTGAAAGTTTACCATCACCCTCAGGAGGGACATATGGTTCAAACACAGTCCCAGAATTAGACACATACAAACTTCTCTCATTCCAAGTTCTGAATGGCTGAATTCCCTTTTCCTTCAGTTTTGTCCTCATAATCTCAGGGGTCAAGTCAGTATTTTTGTCCTCATTTAAATCTGGCAAGTCCACTTTGATAAACTATAAAATGATGGTCATCAAAACCGCAAAGTCAATTTATTGCATTATGAAGAAGGCACAAGTTCAAGTCAATTCAAAAGTGACTTTAATCAACGAATGAGTTTACAAAGAGTTAAATACCTTAGCGCCTCGAAGCCTTCGGAATTTTGGATCATAATGCTTTCTTATTGTGGTGCGTACTTGCTGTTGCTGTACACTAGATTGAACCACCAATGGCATCAAAACATTTGGGTTGACGGGGTTTAACTGCAGAGAAAAAAATAATGTATTACAAGATAATTATTATGCTTTTTGTTTGTGAATGATTAAATTTTAAGAGGAATTTCTTAGCAACACGACCAAATCTTAAATAAATACATGTACATAAATTTCCATAATACATTATTATGAGCAATTATTTTAATTTTCTTTTTTAATCGTTACGTATGTGCAAGAATTCATACCCAGCCTAATGGATTAGCAATTTTTTTGAAGCTGTGCACTGAGCGACTCAGCATCATTTCTGCTTTATAATCGAAGTACTAAACAGTCCAGTAACCGCTGTAGGATTTTGTTTCCCTAAAATACATAATAGAAAGAACATATTAGCTACATACATACATATTATATCATAATACAATTGAGGAGGCTTTAGTTTTTGTCATTAGTATCAACACATACCTGGCTATGTACTGCATATAACTACCAATAATAATTTATTTTATTTATTTAATATTCCATCAATATAAATCAAATTTCTTGGATTTTTTTCTGAACTAAAGTCCATACTCTTAGTCTTATACTCTTATTTGTATTTCATATTGATAATCACCTCTGATTTTTGTCTTTCCTTTTCTGCCGTCAAGAAGACACAGTAAAATTGAAGTTCTTAGCCGAAACGCTGAACAGAAACAACCGACTTTAAAATAAAAACGTATTTTCTTCTGTATATTTACAATTTTGCTAATTTTTCCGTGCGCCCATGTTTTCTCTCGTCACTCCCACTTTTGCTTGCGCGTGTTTGGTTGGTGCGCGCGCATCGTTTTTTTGTTCAACAACCAGAACCAATAGAAATTCATGTTGCGCTCGCTGGCCTCGCTGCCCTCCTTGTCGCTGCCAATCCTCGCTGCCAATCCTCGCTGCTCAAACAAATTATGTTTTGCACTTTTTTTACAATTCATCTACATATCAGTTTCATAAACCACAACTACAAAAACCTTTTTCCGATCACCTCGATCCGGCGTGTATGCAGATTTTCTTTTGTCGTCCATCCATAATATTTCAGAAAATCGTAAATTTTGTTCAACTTTCAAAAGTGGCGCCAGTTTCATACTTACGTAAAATCGGTCGCCGCCGCCGGAAGTTCCGTCACACGTTGCCCGTCCCGTCCGCTCTCAGCGCTTGCCCGCTTTCCTGATCGTCATTTGCTTGAAGCTGCTGTACACCGCAAGACCACCCGTAAGTACTAGAAAGGGCGAAAAGGGCCACTTCATGCCCCTAATAGTGGTCAAAAATACACCCTAACCAACCTCGAGATATTGATAAAGCGGAGGAATCATTGGTTAAAGCAGTCAGACGAGCGTCCTCCATGGCCAACGTGTTGAGCCAGAAGTTTTCGGCTTACAAGGCTTTCAATTTTATTTGCGCGCTAATTTAATTACGTAGGGTTTGTTTCGCGAGGGTTTGTGCGAATGATTCATAATTTTTTCGCAATACCTGCGTCTTCAGTTACTTGATCTTATTAGACAGTTCGAATATGATTCCGCACGCGACGGTCAGCACCGATTGCAACAAATAGAGGTCACTCACACAGTATAGTAGTTCCTTCATTTCTCTCTTCCTTGTTGCAGCCGGAATTGTATGAGTCAAAAAACAGAAAAGCCAGTGCTATCGGGTCAACGCATCAAGACCAGAAAAAGAGGTGCGTATTATTAATTTTGTTTAAAAAGTAAACAGGCTGACCTGGCGATTTGCTGTCAGTTGCATTGCATAAGTATCGAGGGACAACTGCATTCTTGAATGCTAGTCCTGGTTAATGACCTTGTTGTGAAATTCTTTTTATGGCATGCCTGCACACTTCTTTTGCAATATGTACCGTTGCATTGTGGCAGAGCATTTTTGGTTCTTCTAATATTAGTGGAATACATAATCTGAAAAAAAAACGCTGCTAATTTATAATTTGCACAATTTGAAATTGCAATTTATGACAAAAAATTTGCCTACGCGTTTAAATTGCAACTCAATGCTCTCCAACTGTTTAAAATTGTTCATGTTATCCAGAGTTATGTATAAAATATTTTTATATTTAAAGATGAGAAAGAGAAGTACGACCCCGCCGGGTTCCGCGACGCGGTCCTGGTGGGACTCACCAAGGCTGGCAGCGACCTAGAGGCCATCTACAAGTTCCTCGACACTGCCGGATCAAAGTTGGACTATCGTCGCTATGGCGAAGCCCTGTTTGACATTCTCATTGCTGGAGGGTTGCTTAGTAAGTTACAAAATTATACATTTTTTTTAATTGATTATATAATTATTTAAGCTATGATCTTGTAATTTAACCAAAAGTAAATAAATAATTAAACATGGTGACTTACTCATAGTGATGAGGAGCAAGATCAGAGCTATTATTTTTGGCACTTAGATGAGTCAAAGAAACCAAATAATCAGATCAGCATAAAGTTGCATTTTTTACTCATTTTAATTTCATACATGAATTCTAGAATCCTTAAAAATTTTCTTTGATTTTGACATGAGCTTAGTGTTGAAACAAATTTTCTGTTGCAGTGCCAGGAGGCAGTATCCAGCTTGAGGGTGACAAAGTATGCAAGTGGGGTTCATGCATCTTTGATGCCGCCGAGGACATGGAAACGATGCATAATTACGAGCAAGTGTTTGTAAAGCTTATGCGTCGCTACAAGTATCTTGAGAAGATGTTTCTGGATGAGATGAACAAGATTCTTGTTTATCTCAAAGGCTTCACTGAATCGGAGCGTCTTAAGTTGGCTCGTATGACAGCTTTGTGGATGGTGAATGGTTCTGTACCTCCCTCAACTTTGCTCGTCATGATCAATGTAAGATCAGTTTCCGTTTGAAGGAAGCTTAGCTAGTGTATCTACCTCTTTACCCATTAAATCTCAGATTACATGCAACCTTGTTTTCAATCTATTTTAGGAACATCAAGTGAAAGATGGGCTTGCTTTGGATTTTCTGCTTGAAGTGTTTGTCACTTGGAAAAATGAAAAGGGATTACCGTCACTGATGATGGCTCTGAAGAAAGGCGGCCTTGAAGGACGGTAATATTTTCAATCTTGATTTTTATTGCAGAAACTGCAAGGGTTTTATTCTAGTTTAATGGAGTTCTTCCCAATGAACAAGCGGGGCGAGGAACACTTTAAAGTTGTCTACGATGAGAAGGGTCTTGGAGAGGTCGTCAAGCTTCACAGGGCGCAGGCTAGCCAAGAAGCTAAGAAAGACATGCAGCTGCAGCTGGAGGACCTGCTTTCCGAAGGGCGCCCTATTAAGGACCTAGTGGCGGAAATTCGAGAGTCGTCATCAAGAAACGCTATCGCCGATAGTGATGTCATCTCACTGGTATTCATATCTAGAGTTTTGCATTTGCATTTTTTCTGACAAACGTCTCCAGATTTGGACAAGCGTCATGGCACAAGTTGAATGGAACAAGAAGGAAGAGCTGGTCGGCGAGCAGGCCCTCAAGCATCTGAAAACGTTTGCCCCGCTGTTTGCTGCCTTCACTACATCGGCCAAAGCTGAGCTATGTCTCATGCTCAGAGTCCAGGAATATTGCTATGGCAACATGAACTTCATGAAGGTCTTCTCAAAGATCATCATGCTCTTTTACAGAAGTAATTTGCATTTTTTTCTTTTCTTTTTTGCTGGAATTAAAATGTTATTTTTTGTAGCTGATGTATTGTCGGAAGAAGCTATCCTTCGATGGTACAAAGAAGGCCATTCTGTCAAGGGGAAGATGATGTTCCTTGACCAGATGAAGAAGTTCATTGAGTGGCTCCAAAATGCTGAGGAGGAGTCGGAGTCTGGCGAGGATGAAGACTAATAAAGTATCGACCATGCTCAGGTTTTCTAAGGTATGTTAATTCCTAGTTTAATGAGAGCATTGTTAATTGATTTCTTGTTTACAGATTCAACTGCACTGACAAATTCAGACGACGCCTGCCAATATACTGGCCAAAAGGACCATTTAATCTCGCCTCATCGTTAAAATAAAAGTTTTGCAACCCTCAGAAATGCTGAAAAGTTTGCCAGTGCAGCTCAAACATACCTTTTCTTTAGCTTTGGTTGCAGGTGCATTTTATACTAAAATGTTTGTGAAGACAGATTGATTGAAAATACAACATAAAACAACACAGTTAAAAAGTAACATTAGATATATAAATTTAATAACTTAAAATGAATGGCTGGGTATCATGTATGGAGAGGGAATAATCCTGTGCTCTAGAGTAACTATTTATAGGTACATGATGATGACATGGTAATTTAATTTCTTATGTGTTTTGGATATAAAACCACAAGGTGATGTCAAGCAATTCCCATAATTTTCAAGATTTTTATTTCGGGGGTGATCCTATGAAATGCACTGCATTAAGGTAGCTTTGAATGAAGAAAGCAAATTTAGAAAGGTGCAACATCATTGCATGCAAAAGCAAAGACAAGTGGATTGGCAAAGTGAAGGTACCTAGCTTTCAAAATGGGCGCTCTGACCCGCTGACCTGAAATACCAATCACGACAATTCGTTCTGTGACTGAGCATCCAATAGGATTGCACACCGCTCTTTACGCACCAATCGGCAAGTGGTCCGTACCACAACCAGGAGGGGATTTTGACTGGGAGACAGAACTAGCTGATGCGGCATGCGATTATTGACACGACTGCTGAGCAGTGCGATCGCCACTAAATCGGCAAATTTAGCTTTCAGGAAGTCCTGTTTCAGCACAAAACCACCCAGCGTGCCCGCGTGGGGCTCTAAAAAGAGCAACCGTTCTGTGAAGTTAAACTTCCCACTATCCATAATGGCAGATCCGAAAACAGAGGAGATTTTGGCACCTTTCCGGGCTTCCGTCAAAGAGCAGGTTTGTCCATGCGGCTCTTTAAATTTCTTAGTTTTTATCTTTTTGCTAACTGAAGCATAATTATAATTTTTATACGCCCAGGGACCATCCCATCACATTCTATTTGTTCTTAATATATTTCAGGGCGATATTGTACGGTCATTGAAGGAGAGCGGTGCACCTGAACTTGATGTGAAAAAGGCTGTCGCTGAGCTCAAGTTGAGGAAGAAGAAGCTCGAAGACAAAGAACTTGCGTTGGCTCCTGCTTCAGCCTCATTTGATCGAGCAAAGATGGAAGATCTCCTTAAAAGAAGATTTTTTTATGATCAATCATTTGCAATTTATGGTGGTATGTCACTTAGTAATTTTTTTAAGAATTTCGTCAGAATTTTATTAATATATTTTACCATTCAAATTCCTCCAACTTTGTTTCTAATTTTTTTTTACAAACTTAACAGGTATAACTGGCCAGTTTGACTTTGGACCTATGGGGTGTGCCTTCAAAACCAACATTCTGAATTTGTGGAGAAAATTCTTTGTTTTAGAAGAGCAGATGTTGGAAGTGGACTGCTCGATTTTGACCCCAGAACCTGTTCTCAAGTGAAAAAAATCCCTTAACATGCAGAAATGTGTATATTAATTAGTATTTTGATTGAACTTTAGAGCCTCTGGACATGTTGATCGTTTTGCAGACCTTATGGTGAAAGACCTGAAAACTGGAGAATGCTTCCGTCTGGATCATCTCATTAAAGCGCACTTGGAGAAGGTGGCTGCCGAGAAAAAGACATCGGTAGAAACTAAGGCATTGTGCGAAGACATTATCGTCAAAGTATGGACATCAAATATAGTTTATTTATGAGATTTATTACTTAAAAGTTGCATTTCATTGCAGCTTGACGGAATGAATAAAGACGAGATGAATGGTGTCTTGCAAAAGTTCAATATCAAGTCTCCATTAACTGGGAACGATTTGACTGAACCCATTGAGTTTAACTTGATGTTTGGAACCCAAATTGGACCGTCTGGGCTGATTAAAGGGTAATGTCACATTGGCCCTTATTTCTACATCTTTTTAAAACTTGTGCGTCCTCAGTTTTTTGCGTCCAGAGACTGCCCAAGGCATATTTGTCAACTTCAAACGCCTGCTGGAGTTCAATCAAGGGCATCTTCCATTTGCTGCTGCACAAATTGGCAACTCGTTCAGAAACGAGATTTCACCTCGATCAGGGCTCATAAGAGTCAGGTAAAGTTATTATACCCTATTTTTTTTTATTATGGAGGTTGTAAATTAATTATATATGAATTATTAGAGAGTTTACTATGGCTGAAATTGAACATTTCTGTGACCCTAACAACAAGAGTCATCCAAAGTTTGAGACGATCAAAGATACCAAAATGCTATTTTACTCTGCTTGCTCTCAAATGGATGGTAAACCAGCCGAACACCACACCATAGGAGACGCTGTAGCTACTGTAACACAATTTTAATTTCATTGCATCCTGAAGTAACTTAAATAACTTTATTTCAGGGCTTGGTTGCTAACGAAACCTTGGGCTATTTCATGGCCAGGATCCACCTCTTCATGGTAAAGGTGGGGGTTGATCCACTGAAATTGCGCTTCAGGCAACACATGGGCAATGAGATGGCTCACTATGCTTGCGACTGCTGGGATGCCGAGTGCCTTACATCTTATGTAAAAGATTATTTATAAATATTTCAATTGAATTTCAAATTAAAACGTAGGGTTGGATTGAGTGTGTTGGATGCGCAGATCGCTCAGCGTATGACTTGACTCAGCATACAAAAGCCACTGGCGTAAAGCTTGTGGCTGAGAAGAAGCTGAAAGAACCGAAAGTGGTTGATGTTGTTGGTAAAATTTACATAAAACCTTACTTTGTAGTTTAATAAAAAAATCACTTTTAAGAACCAAATATCAACCAAGGTTTGGTTGGAAAAACTTACAAAAAGGACGCCAAACTGATCGTCGAAGTGCTCAACCGACTTGACACTGAAGGCCTTCATCAACTTGAGGAAGCCCTCGATTCAGATGGGTAATAGTTTTGTGTATTCATTCTTTCATTTTATACAATTTTAATTCTCTTCAGTGAGTACCTAATTGATGCTGGAGGAAACTCCTTCAAAATCACAAAGGACATGGTGAAAATCAAGAAAGGCCAAAAAACAGTTCACACGGAAGAGGTTGTGCCAAATGTAATTGAACCATCCTTTGGCATTGGACGTATCATGTACTCGGTGTTTGAGCATAACTTCCGCATGAGAGAGGGAGATGAGCAGAGAACCGTTAGTCAATTTTGACTGCGCTTAAAATGTTACTGATTATTTTTTTTTCTAGTTTTTCTCTCTTCCCCCGCAAGTTTCTCCTATCAAATGCTCCGTCTTACCTCTAAGCAACAAGCCAGAGTTCAATGTTTTTGTCCGCAAGCTTTGTAAGTTTTTCGTTAAGAATTTTCACTTCTGTAATTATTTTGCTGTGATATAGCTCAAGAGCTAACATCTTATGATGTGTCTAACCGTGTTGACGACTCATCTGGCTCCATTGGTCGCCGCTATGCTCGCACTGATGAAATTGCCATCCCATTTGGCATCACCGTCGATTTTGATTCCTTGAAAGAGCCTCACTCAGCCACTTTGAGAGACAGGGATTCGATGAGTCAAGTCAGGATTCCAGTGAGATAAAAATGATTATAAATCATATTACGTCATAATTAATTTTCTTCTGCAGCTTGATGACTTGTCCAGAGTTGTGAGCGATCTAACCTTTGAAAGAATCCAATGGACAGACGTTGCTGCTAAATATCCTAAATTTGAGCAGCAAGAAGCAACAAGAGAAGCCTAAGTCAACTGTTACTGTTGCTTGGACAAATAAATTATTAATTGCAAAATGACAAGTGGAAATTTAAATTATCTTTTTTGTTTTGCAAAAGCAAGATCTAGGGCAACGGCGCCAGCTGGGCATTATTGTCCCACGTCAGGGAGTTAGGTTTCAAGCTCCTTGGCCTATGTGATCAGCCATGGCTGAAATTGCACGGCTTGGCGAGCCATCAGCCAACTATTTTTCAAATATTTGTTGCTTGCCTCGAAAAAATACTTATTTTTGTATTTCTAAGATTTGAGAATATAAAAAAAATCCTTTTATCAATGTAAAAAATCATTTCAAAGGAAAAAAAATTAACAAAAAAAATTGTGTCAGCCGCGCCTGCCACCGCAATAAAAAACAAGCCGCCGATTAGAAACTTGACGGCTCAGTCAAAGCCAGTCGCCGCCTAAGCGTGGCTGAGGTCTCTACAAAAAAAAGCATTTGAATTTTTCCAAAAATATTTATATTTTTCATATTCTGAAAATTTAGCAGTTTACATAAAAAGATCATCAAAGTATTCCTGGAACTCTGTCTCTCTTGATTTGACAAGGGCTGGATTTTCTG
Source organism: Neocloeon triangulifer (assembly GCF_031216515.1). Taxonomy (NCBI): domain Eukaryota; kingdom Metazoa; phylum Arthropoda; class Insecta; order Ephemeroptera; family Baetidae; genus Neocloeon; species Neocloeon triangulifer. The sequence goes on from NW_026775561.1 coordinate 1,540,761, forward strand.
TTTTCTTCCACAATTGTGATTCATCTATATCTGCAGACTTATTTGGTACAATCTCTTTGCTAGAGCCCTCCGCAGCTGTACTTGCTTCACTCTTCCTTTTCTTAGATTCCTCCTCCTCACTTACACCCTCTGCCGACGACTTTCTCTTCCTTGCTGGTTTCACTTCTTTTTTCTTGTGGTAGTAATTCAATTTCTTAGAACAAGGAAGGCATAAACCTGCAAAAATGTGTTTATATTGCATAATTATATTTTTTTAATTAAACTTACGTAATTTCACCAGAGCATTTTTCTTTTCTCCATGCTCTTTGTAAGCAAAATTTACTTCCCAAGAAGTCAACTGGTCTTTCTGTTCACAGACTTTGTTTCCACATTCAAATTGTCCCTTTCCGACAACAACTTCCTGCTCTATGCGCCATCTCAGTGCAACCTGTAATTATTTCAGATTTATTAATTACATATTGGGAATACAAGAATATAATTATCTATACCTTGTTTTCCTTGTACCTGCTGAGATCGCAAATGCAGTACTCCTTGAAAAGCTTGTCATAGTATTTCTTTGCCAGCTTTTCGCCCCAGGTTTGACCTTCACCTTCTTCATCAGACCAAAGAAAGCGATGATTTTCTTTGATGACGTCCAAATCACGTTTGTCTTTGGAGCTGTAACAATTAATTTCAGTTATAAAAATTACTTAGTACATCCATCATGAAAACATACTTGTTTCTTTTAAGGAGTTTGTGGGCACCGGGATTAGTGAGAAGGTACTCGTTGATGAGCAGTTTGTGCCTCTCGTATGGATTGAGTCTGAAGTAGTTTGCATTTCTAAGCATTGCTTGTTGCCCCTGCACGAGACAAAGTCTCATTTACTGTGATTTGCAAATGCTAAATTTTCAGAATATAAAATATAAATAGTCTAAAATCCTCTTAAAGTAACATAGAGCTTCTTCAAATCTACATATCGGCCACACTCCACTTGTAGGCCTCCTCTTGTTGAGCTTCTTTTGCGTTTCTACTGATGAACAGTTTTTTCTCATAGCCATTTGACCTGTCCACCCCATCCCAGCGGTGTCCAGGCACAATATTGAAGCGGTTTGGAGGCCCATCTGGTCCTTTGTACGCTGGTTTGTTTTCACCTGGGTTCTCTTTGATGCGTTTTGCACGCAAGTAATCCAACATTGGGTCTCCGTCTCGCTCTTGAGCTTTCAAATGACGTTCAAGATCTTCGTCACCTGCATAGCGCGCCACTGGCTTTGACATTTCATGAAGAGTTTCTTGCAGAGCTTGCGCTCGTTTCTCTTCCTGAACGACACCACGACCAATTCTGTCAAATTCTTCTTTGCGTTTCCGTTCGGCCTCCTGCATTAAAAAACTGTTACTAAAAGAAAAGCCAGTACAATTTAAGATTTTACCTTTTCTATTTCACTTTCTTCCTCCTCCTGTTCTAGATTCCTCTTTCGTCCGGTACGTCTATCACGGAAAACTGCTTGGGCGCCTCGTCCGGACACTTGATCTGACAATTTCTTGTATTGCTCTTGCTCCTTTTTTCGATACAGTTCCATCTCTGCTTTCAAAGTCTTGGCATCTTGCAGACCAGCCGTTTTACCTTCCAAGGTTTTATTTCTTGCATTCTGGCTGTCAACCGGCTCTTGTTTAATTACCACTGAAGGCGGCTTTGAAGTCTGACGACTTCTTTCGGAGGGGCTTAGTGGCTCCTTTTTAACTCGAGGAGGTGAGAGGTCTGAATCTGAGTCCATCGGTCTTTGTCTGGGCAATGTATCTGCTTTTTTTGACACTTTGGAATGTCTGGGGGGAGACAAATCAGAGTCGGAGCTATTCTGACATCTTCTACTGCTGGTTTTTGCAACAGGTGATCTTCGACGAGGCTCTTTGCTGCTTCTTTCATTTCTAGGAGCTCTTGAACTTGAATCGCTTTGACGACGTTGAGGCGAGTGGGATTTTGTTCTTTTATCTCTCAACTTATTTCTCTGACCTGTTTCTCTAGGTGGTGAAATGTCAGAGTCCGAGTCTCGATCTTTATGAAATCTGGACGGTCTGTTCAGCCTTTCTCTTCTCCTCGGTGAGGACGATCTTCGCTTTCTACCTGCTGGGGACATTTTCCTGGATCTCTGCGAGGAGTCACCTCTTCTGCCTTTAACTCTTTTCGGTGATCTGGATCGGTTTTGTCTCTGAGGGGGAGGCCGCCTCCTTTCATTTCCTGAGGACTCGGAATCAGAACTTAAACGCCTTCTACTTTTTGGCGAAGCTGACCTCTTTTCTCTAAAATTACGCCTTTCTTTTCCCCTAGAATCCAGCCTACCACTCATTGGCGAGGAACTTCTTCTTCGGCTAGCATTTTCCTTTCTACTTGGGGACTTGTCTCTTTTAGATGTTTTCCTAGGTGGAGACACGTCATCGTCACTGGACTTTTCTTTGGTAACTCGTTTAGGAGAAAGGTCAGAATCTGTGCCCCTGTTCTTCCGTGCCGAGGATTGATCCGGCACAGTCTTCTGAATCTCTTCGTCGGCTTCCAAAGCTCTCCACTTTGCTCCAAAAAGTTTGTCTTGCGCCTGTTGAATGTGGATCGGTCGGTCATCAAACACCCCAGCGACCTGAGGAGCGTTCTCTGCAAGCTCATAAAGGTCAGCATCATCGTCTTCCTCAATAGTCACAGTTTCCAAATTATCATCTACAATGTTGAGACCACAACCAGTTGTTGAGATCTTCGTCTTCTTGCGCTTCTTCTTTCCATCTTTTCTACCTTTCGATAAATATCGCTTGAGGTATTCCTTCTGGTTGATTGCGGCGGTGCTTGTCATGCTCAAAATTTTCACTGAAAAATGGAGAAAAGTGCTAACCTGATTAAGGTTAAAATTGCTTCCACTGGCTTCTGCTGTATTTTGTTTGTTGTTTTCGTTCGATTTTTGATGGCTCGTGTTTCCGTGGTGCCAGGCCAGGTGCAAGTGCGCGTGCTCGAAAAAACTAACATTGCAGCCAACTTTTGGGGTAAGCAAGAATTTTTATTGCCGCTGGAGTAAAAGGAATATAATTTTCTAACGCATGAATCATAACTGAAATTAGACATTTCAATTAATTTTTGAGTTTCCTAAAACAAAAATGAAATAAAGTTTCACTTTTTACAAATAATGAAATACAATGCAATTAACAAATTCATGAGGGTTTTGAAGTTTTGTCAAGTTGGTGTTTCTTTTTCCAGGCCAGCGGCCAGCTGAAATGTAGCTTTTGATTGCGGGAAAAACACTGAATCAAAAAAAGTTTGTTTTTATTGTGATTTTCCTTTATCTGTGAAGGCAAGCCAGCCGAATTTTTCGACGAAAATTATTCAGAACGCACGTCTTTTCTACCCAGCACAGATCGCAATTCTTTACATGTGTTCAAGAAGGTTTGGAACGATATTTTCTGCTCGAAATGGCGTTGAGAGCCTCAACAAGTCCTAACAAGGATGGAATGCATACGCCAGCAAAACAATCAGACCTGAACAAAAATTCCCTGAATCGTTTGAAGCTTAACATTTTGACCTCAACTGCACTCCGACCACGTGCCATCAGCCATGCTGGACTTGGGTGAGAAAATCTGAATGCACATTTCTTTGCAAATTCTTGGTGGAACTTAAATTACGGCAACAATATTTCTTTAGCCTCAACGAGACCGACATCTCAGAAATCAACTCGCCTTACCGTGCCAACACAGTGTCAAGAGAACTAGCTTCCTTTACCCAAACTGAACCAAGAGCTCATTATCGTAAGTCGGCGTCGCATTTGGACAAAATTTTAGGGAGCATAAATAAATGCGTTCTGCCCATGAACGATGTTGCGGATGATGCTGACTCAGTAAATGAAAACGCTGTCCACAAATTCAGCCTTAATTCACCTGGCTCACATTATCAAGGGTATCAGGATCTGTCTTCTCTGGGAATTCTGAGGCAATCAGGTTAGCTACTTTAGTTAATAAATTAGTAACATTTTTACATGCAATTCAAATATTTACAGAGATGATTTCTCCGTTTGATACAGCTGGCAGCCATAGATTTGTTGGCGATGAAGTAGATGCAAAGTCAAATAAAAACCACTCACCTGAAAAGGTTTGATTTGAAGAACGATAACCAGGAAAAAATTATTAAATATTGGATATTTTCCAGATTCAAAATAGTGCTAGAGATACATGTCTGGAATCAAACTCCAGCTTTGATCTAAGCAATTTCCTCACATCTTCTCAAAAGTGCGATTCCTTTAGGTCAGTTTGAAATTCCTGCATAAGAAAGCAATGTTCTAACAAATTTACTTTCAGGCCAACCAGTCTGCCAAACACTTTCCTTGATAACATTGACTTCAAACCAGCAGGTCACTTAATATTTATTTTGTGTTGAAAGTTTTATCAATTTTTAAATTATATTATATAGAATCATCAGTTGTGCGTGAAATGTTCAAAAAGGCGGAAGAGGAATTCCAAACACTTGGTGTGCGTCAAACAGATCCCAGCCTTACTTTTGCATCACCATCTGGAGATGCCAGGTAAATTCGATGAATTTTACTATTTTTTCTATTTACATCTTCTTAATGTCACCTTTAGGAAATCTTGGGTTAGCCCTGAAAAACGAGCTCAGCTAGATGGGAAAAGGCTCACCATTGGCCAATATTTCCAGCTGAAGTCATCAGACTTGAAAGAGCTTAGCCAAAGTCTCGATAGCGATGTATACAATATATTTGTTCATCTAAATTGACAATATTGACTTCTAAATTTCTTGCAGGAAAGTTTTTGCTCGCAAGTAGCCACTGCCCTTCCACGAGGACCTAAACCAGAATACATTCAAGGATTTAAAGAAACAATTGGTAAATTTTATGCAAGCTTAAATTCACATTTGGTCTATGCTTCCAATACTGATATTTTTTGGGATTTCAGACTTGACAGAGAACACAAGAAAAAACACAATAACATTGGATGATACGCAAAGTAATATTTTTCTTATTTTATTTCAATTTTTCATTAAACTCTGGGGAAAGATGGAGATATTCAAAATATTTCAGATTTGGATCACACTTTGGTACCTGACATTGAAGCATTGAGTATTTCGACTATTGCTAATCTCATGGATGACAGGAAAGGGAGTGACACAGTTGTGAGGGAGTTGCTTTATCTGGCAAACAAAAGTGATGAAGCCAATCTAAGGTGATTTATTCTTTTTTCTTTTATTTTGTACCAACATTTCTAGGATTAATTTTTCTTTTAGATCTCCTCGTAACATCAGAGGAGAAGCGCCCCTGACACCCAAGAAGGCAGGTTCGCGCTTGCCCCGTCCTCAGTCCAAGGTGGTAGCAGCATCCAAACCTTCAACTGTTCGAAGCATCAGAGGAACTGGGCACCTTGTCTGCCTTGATACAAAAATTCGAGGGCAAAAAGTAGTGGCTCACGCCTGCAACTTGTCAGTCACAGTGGTCAATGAGGGTAGCGACACATTGCAATGTGAACTAGTAGACCTTGCAGATAATGGAGCTTATTCTGTCACCAACCAGTCACAACCTGTTATGCTCCTGTCAAAGAGAAAAGCAACATTGCAGGTATATTAGTGAATTTTTATCAACTTCTGTTGCAATTATAATTTATTCAAACTTAAGGGAACAATAATTTTCCATCAACCTGGGGAAATTGAAGTTAATGTTGGTGTTCAGACGATGGACATAAGGAGCAAGAAAAGGAGCTCAGTTGTTGCTCCTCCCTTAAAAGTTCTTGTTGACGTAAATACAAAATCGCTTTCTTGAATTTTACACTGACTTTTATAAATTAGCCTCAAATTTATCTAAAAACACCTTACAAAGATGGAATTGACTTTGGCTTGCATGCTGAGGATACAAAAGCTACATCGTTCTTTGAAATTATCAATCTCAGCCCGGATGATATTCCAATTTGCATCTCCATTGATCAGGTGTGTGCTGAGGTTAAAAATGTTACTTTGTCTGTAAAGTGAAAATTTTAGGATGCTGAAGAGAATTCATATTTATTGATGGTACCCCCCGAGGAAAGGGGAGGTGAAGTGAGGCTCTCGGCTTGCATGGCATTTTCTCTGCCTGGAACTCACGATAGAAAGAATGCTACAAGTGTCAACATTGGAATTGTGTTTTTCTCACCAAATTTGAGCTCCGTCACAGGTAATTATTATAAATTTTATTTTTCAGTGTTCAATTATTGTGGGTCATGTACAAGGGATGTTACCCATTTTTTTGGGTTGTTTAATACAATTTTTATAATGGGTTTCGAGTAACGATTTCAAGTAAAAATAAGTTAATCATATATTATGCAACCCACACAAAGTCAATTTATACTCAGCCTCTTTTAATTGTAATTGATACATTTCTGAGAACTTCACTTTATTGTTAAGGTGATAACCTTGACGTTAGTGGGACTACTGCTAAAATTGAAGCCACGCTAAAAATTGAAACCTCCGAGCATGAGGGAGCACATGAAATTTCATCACACCCTCAAAAGTTGTTGGCGAAATGCCCAATTATTGGGCGTGTAGGACTGACACAACTACTAGTAACCAGCAACACCTTGACTCTTATCCCTGGAGTGTCTCAAGAATTGGCAGTCAAGAACGCTGGTGTGGTACCTCTTAGCTTGCAAATTGTACCTTACTGCAGATTCCAAAGAAATACTCAAGAGGAGAAATCCATTCATGTTGAACCATCAGAAATGCTATTGTTACCTGGAGAGGATAAGCATTTATTCATAACATGGGTTCCAGACATCGACAATGCTGCTAACTTCATTTGGTAAGTCTGACAACAACAAAATCAAAATTGTCTTCAACTGAAAATGTTTTTAGTGACCTGCACCTCATGTATGATAATCTTGCTGCTGATCATGTTGTCACTTTGGAGTGCAAAGTTCAAGTGGTAACAAAAAACTTTTTGCTGCAAACAAATGTTTTAATTGTACTAAAAGGCCAAAGATCGTCTACCATTGAGGACTACCAGGCCTCATGTGGCATGGGGCTCTACTCGGCCTGGTGATACATCCAAACAAACTTTGGGATTTCAGAATGTAGGCTCCTCGGAAATTACCGTAGGATTCCGAACTGTTGGGGATTACAGTGAATTGCCATTTAAAGTATTCTATTGTTTTGTGTTTGATGACTTATTAAACACACATTTCAGATTTTGAGTGATACTGATGAAGTGACATCTGAACTTGAAATTCATTTTGGGCCTCAGCAAAAGAAAAACCTCACCGTCATGTTCAGCCCTACAAGATTAGGCCCTGCTTGTGCGGAGATTGCTATGTTGCCAAAGTCGTCACCAAATTTCCTTCATAAGATTGTATGCAATTTTGAGATGCGGCTATATTTTGTAACGTAGTTCATTACAGATACCTCTGTCTGGATTTGGGGGACACAGCAAAATAATACTTCGACAAGTTTCAACATCCTTGGGAAACAAATGGATTACTTTGAAACCCGACTTCGGAGATGCAATTGTCGGCAATCTCACTCTCTACAATGACGGAACGATTCCTGCATTTGTCAAAATCACAGGATCATTGTCCAGTAATATTAACGTCCTGTTCATTTATAACTTAATTTCCACCCTCTTTAATTCCAGTACCCGTCACTGAAAATATGTCCTTAACATGCAATCCCGACGTATTGTTTGTGCCACCTAAAGAAAGTGTAGATGTGTCAGTCAAGCTCAGTGGTGTCCGTTCTGTAATGAGCCGTACCCCCTCTAGTGAGGTGAAAACATTGGCTGCATTGCACATATCAACCATTAATGAAGTTACCAGGAGGCGCCTTAGAAAGTTAGAAAATGGGAATTTTTCAAAATCGGTTTCATTGAATGTATTTAACAATTACAGAGTGCTCCCAACCTTAAGCAGCAAAGATCTGATCAATTTCTTGAAAAGTGAAAATGGCGCAGGAATGAACAGCCTAGTCTCTACTATTTTAAATGGAGAAGAAAAATGTGTCAGTGAATCAAATTTAGAGCAGCTCAGAGACTTTTCAGGCGCAAGTGCATCTTTCTTGACCAAGGATCTGGAAGTGATCAATGTTGAACTAAGAGCTGAAGGTACAGGTGCAGGGAGAGCTTTGCCTGAGCTCGACACCATCGAATCGTTCGTCAGCATAATGGATAAAACAGCTAATGAAACGGACATGAATCAAATGTTCAACAGGTCTGGCCAAAAAATGAAAAACAAAAATATCTTCAATAATTTAATTTTCTCCAATTATAGGGACATGTACAAACGAGAATGGGACTTGGATCAGAAAGAAGTGACTTTGCAAATGGAGAACAACTTCAAAGCAGCTATCCAAGCAACAAATTTCACAGAGAAGCCTCTCAGCCTAGAAGTGGTATGTGACGAGGGCCTGGAAGCAACTCCAACACACCCTTGCTTGGCAGCGTACAAAACGGCAATAATATTCATTGCATTCAACCACGATGCGCATCTGCAGATGATTGTTGACAAAGAAGTGGTTGTAAGTATTACATTTTAAATTAATTCAAGATTCCAAATCGCTGAAACTTTATGAACAAAACTTAAGAATTAAAATTTCTTTTAAGGTGTATTCCAAAAATGATCGAGTGTCTGTGCGTGTTCGGGTTCTTCCCAAGCCACGGCATAGAATGGTCATAGCGGCTCGCAAACCTCTGGAGCCGTCGTTTGCCAGCTGCTCTTCTTCAGTTCCTCCACCATCACCTGCCCACTCCAACTATTCATCATCGTCATCTTCCTCTTCTGGATCAGGAAGTGGCAATTCATGGCACTCTATTTTGTCTGCGCACTCTGACGATGAAAAGTCCTCGGAGGTTTACACTGATACGAAGACTGTCGTTTTCCCATATACGCCCAAAGGACACGAGTCGACCGTCACCCTCACAATTTTCAATCGTTCTAGTTTGGACAAAAATGTATTTCTCATTTTCCAAATGCACAGTTTGCCTAACTTTTTTTTAAAGGTCTGCATCATCCCACCAGGAGAGCCGTTTTGGATTACCGATAACTGCTCATTAGTGATTCCTGCCAAGTGGCATGTGTACGTCAGGCTCTACTTCAGACCCACTATAGCCAGAGATGTGTCCAGCACCCTGAAAATAAAGGTCGAAGGGTACGACAAAAGCATCATTGTGCAACTCCAAGGATTGACTGACAATCATTGATTCACAAAAACGCCAAACCGCCTCATAATCGAGTCAGCGGATAAATTTTATTTACTTCTTCAGTAGCTAAGCTTGTTAATTCAAATTTTTGCTTTACTCTGCCTGGCACTATTGAATATCACCAGTAAGCATTCTATCAATGTATGTTAGTTGTGGTAAAATTCGGTAAAATTATCAAAACTTGATCTTTGCTACACTTCAAAGCTTTGGAAGCAACTATATAATACTTAATTTAATATTTCTAGATTTTGTTGAAGCTTTAAATGTCGTTGACATAGATGTTAATTTGTGATAACTGTTTTAACGCACATGGGGAATGTAACGTGAAAGAAATCTGAAATATTTTGATAATATATCGATGTGCGAATTACATCAGTTTTATATTAATATCAATCGTGTACCTCTTTAAGCAATTTGAAAAGATAATTAGAAAATAAAAAATATTTAATATAATTTCCCTTTATTTTCCTCTGTTGTACTTATCGTTGTGAATTAATCCATTACAGGGTTTCTGGGCATGAGCATTTTCATCTGCTCAACTAGTGTTGCTCACGAGCATGCTCACTTTTTTGGGTGCTCAACTTTGTCTGCTCATGAGCAAGCTCACTTGCATATGCTCATGCTCAATATACCCTTGCTGAACGCTGCTCATAAGCAAAATTTGCTCAAACCTTGCTCATGAGCAGCTCATGCTCAGATTCCCTGATCCATTATCATCTCCCATTCTGCATTATAAAAGATGCACCTGCGCCATCAGCTGGTGGAATTTGATACTGCGCCTTCGTGATTTCCCCGAGGCAAAAATACCTTCGGAAAGCTCACTCTGGCGAGCAGCGCGATTCTTACCCTGGTAAAAGGTGAAGCGGCAGCGCAGCGAACTAACCAATTTCAGAAACCACCGACGGTCCGCAGCACCAGCTTGGACCGCAACCACAGCACAGGTACCTGCCTGTTGGTGCCTGCTCGCGCCTGTACCTGTCTCGATTTTGTACACGCCAGCCATAACACGGACCTACGGCCGATTTTGCTCAGGATTTTGGTCACTGTGCGACGGTGTGGCGGAATTCGCTCGGTTGCGCGAGTGATGTGTGTGAACGCGGAGTGATCTCAAGAAAACGCTGTCATCACATTCTCCGACTTGCGAGTTGCCTGAACATGAGCTGGGTGAGTATCATCCGGGGTGAAATTTCAAATCGCCTTCATATAATTAGATCACGCCCAACTCAAGCGCGAGGCGCAGGTACGAAATGCCACTTTAAAAAAAAAATATATATATATTTTCTTGCCAGACATAAATCATATGCGATTTTTTACATATTTATAAGCAAAGACCATAATTTTAAATCGAGAGAAATTTGTTTATTGTGCGACATCACCACGACGTCACCAAGAAAATGCTGCTTAGGGGTTGTTTTTGTGGTGGTGATTTTTACATCCATGGGGCCACCCAATACACGGGACGTTTTTTGCCCTGAGGGATTTTTCGTTCGTTACAAATTAAGGGGATATAAAATGTGGCACGAACCCCAGCCACGCCGTTTCTTGGAAAATATTTTTCTTGCAAAATATATAATTTAAATTTTATTTACAATGTAAAAATGCAATTTTTTACAGTAGTTTTATTTTAGGCTTTCGAGTAAAAGTAACTAATAAGAAGTGTAGTAAATAATATTATCTTGCATAAGGAAATAATTAAATAATTTTATGTTCAGGAAATTTAATATCGGCGCACCTTAAATAATGATGGAGTAATGAAAATTAGAAAATTATGGCTCCATATATTTACTGTTTAATTTAATAAAATTGCAATTCAAGTTTTTCTCGGATTAGATTTGTACTGATTACAAAAATACTGCAATATATTAAGTTTTTTTTTAATTTAATGCTGAAATAAGATGATGCCGTTCTTGGAAAAAATCAACAATTAATATATTATATAGCAAATTGAGCCAAACAAATTCCTCGCATTGGATTTTAATAACGCGTGCCAATGAAAATTTTCATCATCGGGCGGATAAATTTTCAGACCAAAAAATAAATCAAACGATGAAAATTTGTGGGAAAAGCACTAAAAGTTCTTGCATAAAATTAAAAATTTATTTGATTAATCACTATTGTTCATGAAAATGTCTGAAGCAGTTTCACATGTCATTGTTTTGATGTTGTCTCTTTCAAAAGTTTAGGCGTATCGTGCCCTATATCGTAACACCTGTTCCATCAGATGTGTCCGGCTTATGATAAATATCTCCTCGCCAATTTGATCGATTCGTTTTGCATTTTGCTAGATATGAGCGAGCACATCACAGGATCATTTCAAATACGAATATTTTTAATTTTATCGCAATTCTTCGATTTTTGTCTATATTTTTTTATTTCTCGCCTCGTCGTCAACGCGTTTTTGTGTGTGGCAGATATTTTACGGTGGTAGTCGGTCATGTCGCGTTTTTTGTTGTTTGTGTATGCGCGCCGAAATAAAAACAACAAAGATAACAAATTTTGGTGAGGCCATTCAAGGATGAAAAGAGTGTCGAGACCGAAATTGAATTTTGAGGTTTCTCTCCTGTGGCAGGCGAGGCGAGGCGAGCATGAAAATAAATAAACTGCCATGTATGATTGGACCGGAGATGAGAAGAGCTCGGCCGGAGAAAGTGCCGCGTATTAAAAATCTGTTTGACGCTCCTCTGCCGACCGGAGATGTTCATTTTGTTTATTTATGTATGGCGAGGTGGAACAAGTTGCTCAGGAATTTGACTGCGTGGAAAGAATGGAAGGAGCGAGAGAAGAAAGTGGACCGCCATTGTATGCCCGACGGCGAAATGTGCACATTCGAACGCGAATATAAATATAAAAATATATTATAGCGCACGTTATAAAAGGTGCAGTGACATGTGTTTGACAATGAGAGGCAGACGAGGGAAATAATTTGATATTTTCATTCATACGAATCTCCTCAAGTCCGCAGCCAATTCAAATGCGCTGAAATTAACCGTGGTAAATTTTTGTCTCTAAGTTATATTAATTATTCAAATAGAATTTTTTTTAAATATCATTTTCTTAAATATTTTTATCTTTATGAGTAAACTGCAGGTTTTTGAAAACTCACTAATTGAATGATAAAGGGAAAGGGACTGCGCCGTGCTATTTATTATGATTTTGTTTTGTTTCGTTTTATGAAAGTGCGCATACAAATTCAAGTACCAACCTATTTCATGAGCAAACGCACTGCTATAATTAATATAAACAATAAGCAGAGCTAAGAAAGACAGATTGGGAGAGGTTAATAATTTTTTTAAAACTATTGCTTTAATCTGCATCTTGAACTGTCAATTTTTGTATTATTTTTCATCGCTTTTTAACAAAACAAAAAAATATTGGATTTAATTTATTTTTCCTTAAAACTGACCGCTCAATTAAAAAACCTTGTTTAAATTAGCCAATTGAAACTTTTACAATGAAATATAAATACTATATTAAGTCGTTTGTGTAGAAAACTTTGTCTACAAAATCTTTTCCCATTAAAATACTTATATTTAAATAATTTATTAAAACTACGCATGGATTTGAAGCATATTTTAAGTACAAAATATTGATTTTTTTATTAAAAGCTGGTAAAGATCATATTATTTTGGTCAATTCAAAGCTTTTTTCGTGGCTTGTCGGTGTTAAAATTGAACATCATGACAGCAGTGTGTGTTGATCGTGTCATGTGCGGTGCGGTGCAAAGCGTAAGCCAAGACGACTGCGGCTTTTGCCTTTTGCAATATGTCCGCATATTGTGCTTGCCGCAAAGGTCCGCGCTTGCTCGCGAGAAAGGTGCACCCTGAGAGTTAGGCTAACGAGCCAGCAGCAGCCAGTCAGGTACACTCTTAAGTGAACATAGGTGGGCATGATGGTGCTAACGGGACCTTTGGAATGCCGCGTGGATACCTTTGAAGGTATCCTTCCTTTGTGGCCAGCTCAACACCAGCTCTTTTTAGCATTCACCGATGAATAAGCAAACACTACAATGCGAACCTAACTGCATTCATTTTTGCGTCTGGCCACACGATTTGCGGCTTCTTTTTTCCAAAATCCCAATATAATATATTATATGGTGGAATTCGTAGTTTGAACAGCAAGCTGACTTTTCTTTGTCTGAAAGAGTTAACTGGAAAGGTCGATGGCAGAGCGGAATTAATCGGCGATTTCAAGCTTTTCTAGCTGCGGCACAGATTTGCATAGCGAAGAAATGAAAACGTTATTGTACCTTGAAGCAAAATGAGTTGTTCATCCTCCAAATCTTTTAAAAATCTCCGAGTTATTGGCTGGAATAAATTTCTTCAAATCGTTGTATTATTTTCTTTTTCTATTATTTTTCTTTTCTAAGATTTTTGGCTTGCGGTGCGAAAATTGAGATGTATTATTGGCGAGACTGAGAGGTTATTTCCGGCCTTGCAAATGGCCACCAAGACGGCGTTACAATCATGCTCGTTGCACTTTGCTCAAAAAAGCAAAAGTGCCTCGAGATGGGAAAAAATTATAAAACATTCACGACTTTAGCGAGCGGCACGGACCAAATCGCACGCTGCCATTAAAGTTCACACTCGCATCGCGCACATCAACGCTTTTTGCACATGTACAATAACAAAAAGAATAGAAAAAACAAGTCCTGGAAGTCACCGGTTTTCCACTTTTTTTATATATATTAATCAATCATCAATCTCTTTATAATGTTATAGCAGGACATAATCTGGCCTCTCTCCAAATAATTCTCACTTCATTAAAAAAAGGATAAATCTCACAATCAGTAAAAAAATTATCCACGAGAGAAATTCAGAAACTGAGCTTGAAAATTAAAACGGAAAACAACGCAAACACAACACAATTCTACACACAAAATTACAAAAAAAAAACACACATTTTTTGTTTTCAACAATTGAATGTAAAAAATGGAAAAAATGTATTTGTAACAATGTGGACAAATAAACAACAACTATTATAACTTAATACAATTAACAAATTTTTAAGAATATTTAAAAGTTAGAAGTGGAAAAATGTATCTACTTATTTACTGCATTTAAATTTATACAAAAAATAATATTTTTGAGAAATAGATTATAAAAATTAAATAAAAGTACGTTTCTAATGACCAAAGTATATATTTTTTGAAATTTTTTATTTTTGATGAATTCAGCAGGATATATTAATATGATACCCTTTAAATCTGAATTTGAATACACTAAAAAGAAAATAAAGTACAATAAGCTCAAGGAAATTGACTCAAAGAAATATACTTTGGAGATTTTTGTGTGCTCTTTTAAACAATTTCTTGAGCGCACCGTGAAATTCGATGTTATGCGCTTTTCTTGTACAGTCAGTTGAGGCAATGCAAATTAGACGATGCTAACTGGATATCCAACCTGCTCTTTCAATTTTCAAGTCACGTGAGCTGTATCTGTGAGTCACAAAATTCGTGAACTTGAGAAGTTTTAAAAATATCACTCGCTCACTTTTGTTGGTCATCCATGGCGCAAGGAACACAGAAGGAGATGAGATTAGAAAATGAGAGGAAGGGGAATGCACAAGAGTGTGTGTGTAGGTCTGCAGCCTCAGGTCGGTCGGTCACTCAGCCAGGCTGGCCGCAGGGCTCGGCCACTCCCTCAGCCACATTGACATTCTTAATTAATTAGTCGGTGCTGCGAACGAAAACCTCTTCGTTCCAGACCCTATGCTGAATCTTCCCAAAACCACGCAACCTCTCAACATTTTCATTTCATGAGTTTAAAAAAAAAGGAAAATGTTTTCCCAAATTCCATGAACATGGACAAGCAGTTTGAGCGGATGATGTTGAAAGGATTTAGGTCAGCGCCGTTTCTTTTCACAGAGAAACTTAATACGCGTTTACGTTAAGGCGCGATTAGCTCTTTTCTTTTGTGCTTCAATGGCATTATCCCGCGCAGGAAGCTAACTTATTTTCAAACAAAACGTCTTCATTAACGAATAAAATATTTGGCTTTTCGTGTTCACAGGACAAAGTGAGATGGAGCAGTCGTTGAGCTGAGCGGAGATCACGGAAAATCTGCCAAAATGCCGTCTGCACAGCCGCTGGAGTTTGAAAAGGTAAGATTTTATTTAAGTGCGTTTTTATCAATCTTGGGGTGAATACAACTTCATTTTTTTTTTTTTTTTACTTGCGTCTGTAGAGTAAAAGGAAACATAAATATAAAACAGACACGGACATTTTATTGCAGCGCTGGCAGAAGTGCAATAATTTACTTAATTGCACTCCGCGGTGCATTTTCCCATGCATTCGTTTAGTAAATTTATTACATGTGCGAACAGGTTAGCCTCGCACATACGCTACACGTTTTTCGCCGGCTGAATGGCGGCGCATTTTGAGGTTAGTCGTGAAAATATGGATTTTATTATGCTGGTGTGGATACAAGATTACTTGATGCGTGCGACACTCGTTGTGATATAAAATTTCACCAGTTCAGGTGACATTTGCGATTTAATTCATTGCTATAGCTGCGGTCGTTATAATATTATGTATAAAAAGTCGTTGAGCAACTGCAAGTCTTGCAAGAAAAGTGTCTCAGTCAGGAAGAAGTCTATGATTGTCGAAATGCTAAAAGTAATTGTTTAAAATCCGTCGAGGTAAAAGTCGCAAAGACATTTTTTGTTGCAGCAACGAGCAAAAACGTGCTCTTCTCTGGTTTGAGCGCTATGAGAGAGATTCAATAATTTAAATCATTAGCCGAGTAATTTCCTTGGAGCATCCCAGACTAATTAATTTTGCAAGGAATCGTTGCTTTCTTGATTGTGAATTTGGCTAAAAGAGAAAGGAGCGTTTGCGTGCTTGAATTTGGGTGTGTTGCATTTCACTCTTTTCTCCGCACACTTTATTTCAAAGTCTACGTAAAAATTCTTCAATAAAACTTTAACGTATTTTTTTTCCTTAAATTAATGAATAAAGAAAGGAGGACCAACGCGATGGTATCAATATAATTATTAGTGCTTTGCCTGGTGACCAACAACAAATTAACTATTTTGAGCTGGAGAACCCGTTTTCCAAGTTCTTCTTGCTTATTCCGTCACGTGGCTTCCTTTTTCATACCTTCTGCCAGGTAGCGCAGGTAGTCGGCTTTGTTTTGCTGACGATGAGCGCAGTCGGTAGATGGAGCTCCGTGTGCACCTGAGGAGCACCGCCTGAGAACCAGTCAATGACCCCAGCCAGATTGCACCCTGCTATAATTTTATATCATAGCGTCCGACGTCCGAATTATAATTATTGTTAATTCTCGCTAAGCTCGGTGCTCACTCGAGTCCAGTGGGAACCTTGAATGAACTTTTCAAGGACCACCGCTTCCTGCATTATTCAGACTATAATGGCACTGAATTCACATCTTTTCTACTGTAAATAGTGGATATAATAAAATTCCACATGTCTAAATTCTCTAAATTCGTGATTATTATTTTTTGCCGGTAGAAACCATTCATTGTGAGCCTCGCTTGTTCCCAAAACTCCAAAACTTCGTGTCTGACACGTTTCTCATGTAAATAAAAATATTTTTACGCCAATAATAAATATTTAAATTTTCATGCTGGATGAAATTAGTCGACACTATTTTTAATATTTTTATTTTAGCAAAGTTGAAAAGCGAAATCGGTTAAATCTTTTAAATACATTTTTATCGAACTTACAAAATTTAACACCATGAATGGTTTTGGTAAAAATTTACCAAAATGTTAAAATTTGGCTTGAGAATGCATCACAAAATTCTAACTAAATGTTTTAATTTTTTCAAAATAAATCAAAGTGGTTCAGAATAACAAATTAACAACATAAATGTTTGAACTGAAAGTAAGAAATGACTTTTGTTGTTTATTATAATAATAAATTATTTTTTCTAAACTTATTTGCATCGAAACAATGTAAAATTTAAGCACAAATAAACAATGGTGATAGTTAACACGCTTGATTGAATTTATTCGCTTGCCAATATTTTAAAGGAAATACGCTTTCTGTTTTAATTACTCTACTCACAAAAGCAGCTTAAAATACAATGTCATCAGTCAATAGAAAATAATTTAAATCAATTAAGGCAAAGTTTTTTTATTATAAAGAAAAAAACTTCAATTAATTTCTTTATTTATTCTCCATTCATATTATGGTACATTTTGAACTAAAACACTATAAATCTTACGTCAATTAAATCGATACTTCAAAATTAAATTATTTGAAATTTCTCGCAATTATTGTCTTAATAAATGATTATAAGCTACATTTAAGTTGTTATATTTTTCATTTCTGTAAGAGTTTGGGAGGGAAAAACTAATTAGCAGTGAGGATGTGTGTGTGTGTGAGAGGAAGTGAGAAAGGAGTGAGTGCACCCAACAGCGACTACTGGTTGGCCAATTTTTTCTCAGCGAATTCCCACCATGTGAGGCTGCAAGGATGCGTAAAGCACAGTTGGCGATATGGTGCATTTTTGAAAACAGTGCCGGTGGCGATGCAATTCGGTGAGGTGTGTTTGCTTGCGGGAGTGTTTTTTGAGGATGTTTCCGGGTAGTTTCCCCTATTGTTGGCAGTCATGTGTTCGCGGGTCTACGAATGGAGTCCGTCAAAGTGCAGGGCCAGTGTCGAAATTTCGGGCTTTGGATTCAAGTTCAGGAAGCGTTGGCTGGAACTAGAGGAATTTGGATGGGCTTTCTGCAGGCTCAAGAAAAATTATGAACCCAGAGGTTTGTGACGCACGGGGGAGAAACCAATATTTTTTTTTTTTTATCAGTTGCCAATTAAATTCTGATAAATATTTGCATATAAACAATTTAACTTGCTAAGATTTCTTAAAAAAAAAAAAATTTTATTTTGGTAACTTAATTTGCACAAATATAAGTTTCAAGCGGTTTAAAAATCATGATCTTTTTATAGACAAATTAAAAAAAAAAAAAAGTGCCTATTCTATTTTAAATTTGCGTAGTGAATTTCTAAAAATCGCTAAAATTCATATTTAATCAAAATTTGAAAATTTACTTGCTTATTTATTTGCAAAAAGATTAAAATGTTTTTTCATTAAAATTGTTGAGCTTTTTAAGTCAAGAGAAGTATTAAAAAAAAAACGTTTTCGGCAACTTTATTTATATTTAATTTCTTGTTTTACGAAATTAAACAAAACTCAATCCTCGTGCAACCCTGAATAGCACGCGCGCCGAGTTTGGAGCGGAATTTCCCTTTTCTGACGGCATTCGACATCCCTGATGAGCCCGTGTCTCTGCCCAGTTTCCTCCCTCAGGAGGCTGTGCCACCCCCTCTGCCACCATGCAGAGCCCGAGGGCGCACGTTGGTGCGGCCCCGGTCTGTGGAGGCCCTTTGTCGCCGAAGCATGGAGCGGAGGCGGCTCGAGGAGGTCGGCGGCGGCACTTCGCCGCCTCCGCGCCGCCCTCGAGCGTTCGTCAAGCGACGGGAAGCCGCTCGCAGACTGTCGCGACTCGACAGTCCTCAGGACAGCGTTTTGGACAGTTGGTTGGAGGACGAGTGGCAGTGGTTTGAGGCTCGGAGGCGGGCCGCCTCCGCCTCGCCCTGCAGAGGCCACGGACTGCTGCAGCTGGTGCCGAGGCACACAGAACGAATCCACGATGAGCCCAACACTTCTGATTTGGGCAGCAGCGAGGGCTCCACTGAAAATGAATCGCCGCTGCATTTTGAAAAGGTGTGTGGGTGAAAAATTGCTCAAAAGTTTGTTGACAGGTTGACGTTATTTCAGGCAATAATGTTTCCTCTTGAATTTAATCAAAAACAAAGGGAAAAAAATCGTTGAAACGAAAAAAAAATTCTACGAAAAATAATCGAATTTGTTTGGATGAAATGTTGAATACGCTTTACATTATATTTAGTTATTTATAAATTTAAAATATATTCCTTTACTGAATATTTATTTATTATTTAAGCAGGCATTATATTTTCGTATCGAGTTTAAGTTTTCTAAGATTTTGATTAAAAAAATAAATCGGCGTATAGTGAATATACTCTTTAATAAAAAAATTCTGCGTTTTTGTAGGGTCTCGCTCATCGTGACGGAAATATTTTAAAGTATTTTAAAAACAATTTACCAAAGCTTGTGTGTGGATAACACAAGAATAATGTAAATGCATGTGCCACATCCGTGGAATTTTCACAAACGCGCATTGCATGCGCCACGATTCTCACAGGTCCAAGTGGCTGGTGAGAAAAAGACACAATGAAAATGATTTTTTTAAATACGCTCCTCTTGATATCATACTTTAACCTTGCAGGGCACTCATTTAGTCGCCAAATATTTTCAGCG
Source organism: Neocloeon triangulifer (assembly GCF_031216515.1). NCBI lineage: Eukaryota > Metazoa > Arthropoda > Insecta > Ephemeroptera > Baetidae > Neocloeon > Neocloeon triangulifer. The sequence continues at coordinate 1,560,239 of NW_026775561.1, forward strand.
AGATATTTTTTGCGAATAACTCATTTTCTTTTATTAACATTTGTGTCTTCCGTTTTTGGAGCAAAATTTCCAGAGAGGAATTGCATTGTGTAAGCGAAAATTGAAGCAGCTGTTGTTCAAAGGAACACGTGCAATACTTTATTCTTAATACACAAAGCGCATCGCTCATTTTGCATATTTAGCCAATCTGCACCGCGATTATTATTATTTTTTCACTGAATCGCTGCTTCAAAAAAAGGCATTATTAAATTGCGTCACGGCTGATGCGCCCTCGCGAGTGATGCCGATTACTGCTCACAAGGCATCCATCCACCTATAAGTTCTGGCTGCTGAGCCAATTAAAAACTAACGCTATGCCATGCGGTTTTGCTCTTTCTCTTCATAGTGTGCAATTCTTGTGGAATGAAATAAATTCCTCTCTGTCGTAGGATACGACTGAAATTTTCTCTCGCGTCAATAAAAAAAAAGAGAAGAAATCGTGCAAAACTTTTACAATAAAGCCACAATTATAAGTGAAAAGCTCTCAAGGTGCTTTTACTGCGCTTAAAAATTTTCATTTAATCCACACCAGTTTTATTGATATTTTTTAGGTAATTTAATCGGAACCCAACAATTAGTAGCAAAACAAAATATAAGTTGTGGTGGAATTTAATTAATTTGTGTGTGGCTACTTATCAATATTATATACAATTTTCCTATCCAAATACTAATTAAACTGTCCCAGGGAAGATTGATTAATAAATTTATTTTGCTTTATTTTTTCAGCTATTTAAAGATTCCTTTGAAAATTATACACTTTTAATTAAGATTGTTTTTTTTAATACCTTCAAAATTTGTTTATTTTTATTTAAGCATGCATTTGCTCTTGAATGAAATAATATGATTTCACTTTCTTGTCCCACAGGGCGACCTTGTGTGGTTTGACCCAGGAATCGGATATGTACTGCCTGGCGAGGTTCTCGAGTACCACAGAGCCGGCCAAGTGGTCACTGTGCAAGCGGTCATTGCTGGAAAGGTGAGCTTGTTATTTTACTATTGTTTTGATGAAATTTTGCATCTGAGATATTATTGCATCAATTATGTATGCTCCAGTTCGCTCATCACCAAAATTTTTAAATTTAGGCAATTACTTTTACGACTCTTCCGTCGGTAGTTGCATAAGTTGCGTTTTTGTCTCCTGTTGTTCTTAAGATAGCTTTTATGAAACACGTGAAGTGCGCGTCATAATTTAAGCTATTAACAGGAAATATGTGTGCCATACCGTTAATTTCATTTCCACTCGCGTGCCTCGGCTCCTTGCATGCACTTTGTGGTTGGATAACCAACAACATTCGCCCCACCCAATTTGCTCAAGTAAATTTGTTTTAGTTGAGGAATTAGAATTAACGACTGTATAGGAAGTGAACTCTTATTTACAATAGGAAAATGTTATATTATTTAATTACACTGATGTAGTTGATTATACCGAAAGCGCCGTCGGGATATTTGATCCAAGTAATTATTATTTTTGATTAATAATCAAAAATAAATTTTAATATAATTATGATTTATTGATTGAGTATGCAAATTACATTAAATAATTGTCTTTTTTTAGCACAAATATAAACCCAAATGAAACTGATCTTGACAAAGAAAATAAATTTACTTTTCCATTACAAATTTTCGCCTTTGTTTCCAAAAGTTTTTATCGCAAATTTAACGTTTTAAATATTGGCCCTTCCGCATTTTATTGAGTCTGAACAAAAGCAATGATCCACTTAATCGACCGCCTTCAAGGATGTGGGGCTCTTGCTGCATTTTAGTGCCCCTGCCGAGAGTCAAAGGTGGGAGAGCCGGTCTTTACGAACTTGTCGCTGCATTAAAAACCAAAGCACTATTTCCGCGTGTCCAAGCGCGATGGACGGTTCGGTGCCGTCCCTCGACCGAGGTCGATACCTGGACAACATCACTTTCTACGACGCTGGACAAAAGTCATTGATAGTCACTGGCAAGCCGAGTGATGCGTCGAAAAACAAGGTGCTCGCCTCTTGCAGCGTCCGGGATGTGCCCAACATGCTCATGCTCCTGAGCAGGGGCGTCCAGACTGTCCAGCAAGATGATCTTCCGTCCAGGTGGCGGCGTAATAGTTGCCCTGGTAGCCTTGCTGAGTATAGTCTCAGGGTGCTTGTACAAAATGTGAGTTATGTAATGTTATTTCATCAAAGACATTTTTATCTGTACTAATGTTTTCTTTTTCTTTTTGCGTGTCCCAAAGCAACTCAGTCATTTATAGCTCTTTTTTTAGCGATTGATCAAAATTTAGCCGGATCTAGTTTTACTTTTTCTACTATATTATGATTTGAAAAAAAAATGTTTAAAAGTATTTTTGTCTTATTCTTCATCAACCGTAATTCTGTATGTTGCGATCTATGCACGCCGCTGTGCACCGTCGTGAGTGACAAGACGCGAGCAGTAGATCCGGTCTTCATTGTTTTATTGACCCACAACTAATGACAACTGCATCTCAAAAGTGGACACATTCCAGGAAGACTCTCAGTTAACCAAGTTTACTTTTTATCGCAAGTCAAGTAGGACAAACGCAGACTGAACCACCTCATTTTTTTCCCATTGTCTTTCTGAAAACTGGATTCATGTTCCTTTGAAAACACTTTTCCGTGTTTCGCTTGCACCTCGTCTAGACAGAATTGATTTCTTGATGCAAAATTTCATTAAGAAAGAACGCAAATCGCTCTTACATTAGAAAATTACCACGCATTTATTTCAAAATTTCAGCCTCAAGTTTTCACCCTCACCAGCATGAGTGGGGTGAAGAAGAGACAGGATTTGGGCCTCACGGGCTTGGAGGACATGATTCAACTATCGTAAGTAGACCTCAATGCATCTACATTTAAATTGAGTTGCCAAAAATTTAAGTTATCTGTTTAAAAAATATTTAATTTGCATCAATAGTGACTTGAATGAGGCCTCGTTGCTGTGGAACCTGAAAATTCGTTACGACAAGGAACTCATTTACGTGAGTGATATGTTTAATTAAAATAAGGATTCCGATCAGTTATTTAATACGCTGATGTTCTTATACAACATAAGGCGTGACCTAAACTCATTCATACATACAAGCGTTACTTCAAAACATATTCAATGTGCGTTCATTTTAAAGCGCAATGGCTATAATTGGAGCCTGCATGCGCCAGCTGAGAAGCAACGGAATTCTAACTGCAACTGAAGTATTGCATTAAGCCTGATACAATACCTTTTGAAAAGCTGGACATTTACTTGTTCATACCAATTTATTGATCCTATTTAAAACAAGCTTCTTTGCAATTGCAAGATTTTTTCAACTTCCGCAAAATACTATAATAGAGAATGCAAATTTTTTGGTTAGATTCTATCGGTATGCAGCGCTTTAATTAATATCGTTTTTTTTTCGTCTTTTATAATTATCGAAATAACAATTATTTTAGACCTACACTGGAAGCATCCTTGTGGCTGTGAACCCTTACAAAATGTTTGACATCTACGGATTGGACATGGTTAAAAAATACGAAGGACAAATCATGGGCACACTACCACCGTAAGTGGCCTTTATACCACGTCTATTTATTAGCATTAAAATATTTAATTTTATTTAAAAATTCATTGTTTCTCAGACACTTGTTTGCTGTTGGCTCTTGTGCGTACAGCAGAATGAGCAAAGACTCTGAAAGTCAAGTGGTTGTCATATCTGGGGAGAGTGGCTCTGGAAAAACTGAGAGCACCAAGCTGGTGATGCAGTATCTGGCTGCTGTCAATAAAGCCACGTCCAATCTAATTACCGAACAAATTCTGGAGGCATCGCCACTTCTCGAAAGCTTTGGCAATGCTAAGACTGTGAAAAACGACAATTCAAGCCGTTTCGGCAAATACCTTGATGTTCACTTTAAACAGTACGATGAACTAAAACTAGCAATTTTTTTTTTACTAATAGTTAAAATTTTCAGAGGTGTGATAGTAGGTGCCAAGATAACTGAGTATTTGTTAGAGAAGTCGAGGATAGTCACTCAAGCGCAAGATGAACGAAATTATCACATTTTCTATGAAATGCTGAAAGGCCTGAATGCAGAGCAAAAAGAGAAGTACGGCCTTCTCACTCCTGAAAAGTACTTCTATCTGAATCAAGGTGGCAACTGTGAAATCGATGGAAAAAATGATCTAGAAGATTTCCAGTCACTTTTGTCAGCCATGCAGGTAATTTTCGCTGCAGTATCAGGGAAATTAATTTTAACACTCATTGAAATAGGTCTTGGGACTGAACTCTGAAGAGCAAGACACAATCTTTAGGATACTGTCATCCGTTTTGCATTTGGGAAACGTCTACTTTCATAGAAAGCAATTGAAACATGGCCAAGAGGGTGTTGAAATTGGCTCCGACGCTGAAATACGTTGGGCGGGCCATCTGCTTCAGCTCAATGTTGATGGAATCAAGAGGTCCCTCACGATGAAAATCACGGTATGAATCATAAAACATATGCATTTTTATTCTGAATATAATTTGTCTGTGTCTGATGAGCAGGAGGCCCGCAACGAGCGGCTTTTCACTCCTCTGAGTATTGACCAGGCTCTGGACGCACGCGATGCATTTGCTAAGGCTTTGTACAGTACTCTGTTCTCCTGGCTTGTAGCCAGGATTAACCAGATTGTCTGCAAAGGTGGGAAAAGAACAGCAATTTCCATTTTGGACATATTCGGCTTTGAGGATTTCAAGGTAAACCTTTTTGAAGCAATAAGTAGTTGCAATTTTTAAAATATATATATTTACAGGAGAACAGCTTTGAGCAACTATGCATCAATTATGCGAACGAGAATCTACAGTTTTATTTTAACAAACACATCTTCAAGCTTGAACAGCAGGAATATGCTAAAGAAAAAATTGAATGGCAAACAATTACTTACACGGTATAAATAATTCATTTTTATTAAATTGTCCCATTTAAATTTTTTATTCATATTAATATAACTACTGATACAGTTCATTAATATGTCTCTATAATATGTTAGGACAATTTGCCTGTAATCCATTTAGTGGCTAAGAAACCCGTCGGAATACTCCACCTGCTGGACGACGAGTCAAACTTTCCTAAAGCCACTGACATTTCCTTCCTCGAAAAATGCCATTACAACCATGCCTTAAATGAACTCTACTCAAGACCAAGGATGTCAAGTATGGAGTTTGGAGTTCGACATTATGCTGGACAGGTCTGGTACAATGTTGAAGGATTCTTAGACAAGAACAGAGATACGCTCAGACAAGACGTTGTCGATCTTCTCATTGGCAGCAAAATTCCCGTAAATGAACTTAAGAAATAATTTTAATTTTTTTATTCTTACAAAAAATTGCATAGATGGTCAGCAAAATGTTCCAGTCTTTGAGAAATTATCAAGAAACCACCAAGACTTTAAACAAAGCAAATGGTAGATTTGTCACAATGAAGCCCCGCACACCAACTGTTGCTGCTCGTTTTCATGATTCACTTCAGCAACTTTTGGATTCGATGTCAAAGTAAGAACTCGCATTGATGTTCTCAAAACAATTTAAAATTTTGCATTTGCTTCAGGTGCAACCCTTGGTTCGTTCGGTGCATCAAACCAAACAACGAGAAGGCTGCTATGAAATTTGACATGCCAACCGTACTAGAGCAGTTGAGGTACACTGGGATGCTGGAAACAATAAGGATCAGGAAAACAGGGTATCCTGTTCGACTAAAGTTTGGCCAGTTTGTCGAGCGATACAGATACCTGCTGAGCCCATCAGCCCTTCCGAAAGGTACTCCCCTTCGTGAGGTCTGCAGAGTTATTCTTGACAGGTATGTTTTTTGTGTTGCACATAATAAAGTAGGGCAAGAAATAAAATGTCAGTGTAAACAGGGAGCCAGAAAACTATCAGTTGGGCACCCATAGAGTTTTCCTACGTGAAACCCTCGAGCGCCGGCTGGAAGAAGAACGTGCGCGCGTCCTTGGCACTGCTGTGATGAAAATCCAGAAAAATGTCAGAGCCTATCTTGCCAGACGCAAGTTCCAGCAGCAGAAGAAAGCTGCTGTGACTGTGCAAACTGCCTTCCGTGCCTATAAAGCGAGAAGAAATTTCAGAGTGAAACGCAACGTAGCTTTGAAGGCGCAAGCAAACTTCAGGATGAAGAAGGAGAGGAAGAGGTTTAACGAGCTAAAGGTAAGAGAATTGTCCCCGTTTTATTTTTTCTATTGCATGCAAAAATCAAATAAGAAAAAAATGTTATTTTGATAGAATTATCTTATTTCCAAATTAAAAGAAATACCTAGCTTAATTCCATTTAGTACTTTTTTAAAAATATTTTTGTTTGCGTTTCTTTAGTTCCTGCAAAAATTGTAAAAATGGGTTAACATTCTCAAGAAGAGTTGAGAGCCAATTTATTCAAACTCGTAAACCATTAGGCAGCGTGCCAAGTATTACATCCTTATTGTTGCCAGAAATTTTCTTCCACTAGCAGTCTTTAGTCATTGTAACGTATTCCACTCCATGCGCGTGTTTCTTTTTTTATTGCGTGCTTTGCTTGCTGTCCGTTCAGTTTCTTAAAGTGATAACAATAACACGCATGCACATTCTGCTTTGTCTGCAGGTGGAGTTGAAAAGACGGGCCGAAGTGGAAAAAATGGCCCGTGAAAGGGCAAAGAACAAGGCCCAAAAAGAAGACCAAGACCGGAGTTCTAGGGCAGTTGCAGGGGTCACTCACCTTGAAATCCCGGCAGAACTTGCCTTTATCTTCAGCAAACTTGATGGTGAGTCATTTTTAGTTCTGTTGTAGTTTGAACAAAAAAACATAATAAATTGTTTAAAACGCCAACTTGAGAAGCGGCTGAATTCCTCAGTTAGGTCCCACTGGGAGTTTATTTTAATTATAAAACAAAAATTATTGACGCAAAAAATATGTTTCGCAAAATTTCAAAATTTTTATTTTTGTAATTTTTTTTCGATTGAGTAGGTTTCTTTTTTTAACAATAAATTATAGATTTAAACTTGTAAACCATTTTAATTTGTAAAAACTACAGTACTTTTGCACTGCCTCGACCATATTGTAATGTGAACATTATCAGTTTTAATGCTAATTGACCTGATGATAAGTCACCCGTTTTTAAACTACTGTTTCCTTCTGGTAGATTGGCAGCCGATCCACTCGGAGCGCAACCTAGTAAAGGTGGTCGGCGCATTGCCAAGTCGGTCTGACCGTTTCTACCTTCCCCATGACATTGATCACCACGCCTTTACAAAGTTCACCAATATTTATTTCAAGGTATAATTATTAGTTAACTTTTTATTTAAGGTTCATTAATTGACTAAATCATTATTTTAGTCTCACGTGTGGGGCATGAAAAGAGAGCCAATTAAAACTCCTTTCTTGGCAAAGAGCAAGGATATTGACTATCAAGATTCATTGGCGATTTTCAAACTTATTTTGAGGTTCATGAACGACAATAATTTGAGTCCCAAGAGAGAGCAGGTTCTGGGAGATTACATTGTAAATAAGGTAAATTGTGTAATTTTGCCCTAATTTGTCGGACTACAAAATTTTTTTACGTAGGGTTTAATCAGCGACAAACTGCGAGATGAAATTCTTTGCCAACTTTGCAATCAAACGTGGAAAAACGAAAACGAAGCAAACAACGAACGAGGATGGTTGCTGATGGCCAACTGCCTGTCATGCTTTCCTCCCTCAAAGATATTCTATAAATACTTGTTGAAGTAGTTTAATAATATTTTATAAAAAAAAAGCTCAGTTTACCTAATTAATTGTTTTAAGGTATGTGTCAGACAGTGCTTATAACGGCTACAAGGCCATTTGCCAGCGCAAGCTATTGCAGTCTGCCAGAGTCGAGTGCCAGATGGCCAGGGCATACCCTCCATCTCTTCTCGAATGGAGAGCAAACCGCAAAAAGGTCAATATGGCTCTTGAAGTGCAGTTCCCTGATGGGGAAGTCAGGAACACCCCAGTCGAATCCTGGATAACAGGAGAGGAACTTGCAGGACTTGTCATTCGCGATAGGTAATTTACGCCTCGAGAATTTAAAAACTTCTTACTAAATTTTATTTGTGATATTCAGAGGGATCGATGAGTGTCATGGTTGGACTGTGTCCTGCCACAGTGAGGATGACAATGAAGGAGAAGTTCGGGAAATGTGCGGATTTGACTATGTTTTGGACCTTGTGTCTGAAATGGAGCTGCCGCCTGCATTCCCAGTGGTCAAAAATTATTTCCTCGTGTCAGGAAAGAAGGGAAAGAGAATGCCCGTAAGAATTATCACTTCCTGTCAAAAGGAACGGAGTAAAAAAACTTGTCAACAGCAATTTTCGTCGATGGGGGCTTTGACCGTCGATATAGATGACCATTCACCGAGGCGTCCAGTCAACCCTCCTCCAGAGCCACCTGTTACCAAGCAACTTGTAAGTTCATTTTTATTCGTCTTTAGTTGAAAAAGCAACGCAAAATTCTCTTCAGACAAGGAAAATGTCACACGAAGTCATTTCTGAAAAATGGGCTGACGCGCAGCAACCTAGCCGAGGTCGCTCTCAGTCTCGAGACCACACAAACGACATTGGTCTGTCAAGAAAATCGGCATTGAATGACAGATATTTTGAAGAGAAAACCCGGAGCAGAAGCTTGGACAATCTCTTAGGAGATGTGAGTGGTCATGAATTCCCCAGCAAGAGATTAATGTTTGCACTGATTTTTGTTTTTTAAGGAGCCTGTGCCAGCTAGCAAATTGAAGGGCCTTGGCTTGTCTCAAAGTAAGCTAAATGACCGCTACAGATCAGTCGAAAAGCTGGAAGTGCCCGTAATGGTGCACAACCAAGAGTACATGAGTCGAGCAGAAGTTGACGAAGCTTTAGAGTCAATTTCCCAGAGAGGCGTCAGCAAATTAAACGAAGACGTTCCCAAAAGCCAGTGGTCAAAGTTTGGCTTGAGCGGCAGCAATTTGAATGACAGGTGCCTATCAATAGAATAACAAATCAGCTTGAAATTAAAGTATTGTCTCAGATATTTCAAAGAGAACAACATGGACATGCAAAGTGAACTCGGCAGCGAGTTCAGCACACCACATATTCAGCCCGAGTTCTTTGATCGTAGGCCAAGGAGGCCACCGTCTGTAGACAATGGGGTCAGCAAAAGGAGAGTGTCTGCTTCTGATTTTGACAACTATAGGGACAAGAATAATTTCAAGTAAGTATAATCTCATTATTTGAAAAAACGTTCGCACCGTACGCACCCCTTTTCTGTTCACTATAGTTTTTTTTTTTATAAATAATATTGATCAAACTTTTTAAGTAACAATTTAAAGGCATGTTAATTTGTTAATCCAATTTACTGATCTTAATTGTGAAAAGTTTTCTTTCCCGTTAGTGGAAAATCACTTAACAAAAAGCACCCTTCCCCTAAATTGTAAATACGGCGCACTCTTGTGAGATAAGGTAGTGCCAAGGGGTCCCTTGTGGTCCCCAAGTCGACAGACTGATGGCACGCAACTGACCCTAGCACTCTTCTGTGTCAACTCTCAGCACTGGCAGCACGCACGACGGCCAGCTCTCTCGCCACAACAGCCCCTCCACCAGCCAGCTGCCTTCTAACGGCCACAACGAATTCGACTTTGGCCATAGCCGCCTGGGCAGAGGCCACCCCAGGTCGGTGCCCACTGTAACTCACAAAGTCACTTAAATGCAGAATTCATCATTCTTAATTTCATTAATCTTGTAAAATTTAAAGCTGATCATAGAAAATCTGCATTTAAGTATTACCTGCGCCTGTCAATATTTTCCTTCTTCTATAAAAGCACAAAAAGCACTCCTTTCACATGCCTACTTAGTTAATTGCCTGTGTAGTCTTTTTTATGAGACAATCATATGTTTTGCCTTTTTTTTTCATCGTCTTGCAGCACAAGGTAAAGAAAAGTGAACTTTGAACTTTGACTGTTCCAGGTTCATTAAATCACACAACGCTGCTAAGAGAACTCCCGGAAGTCACTCTAGCAGAAACTACCTTGAGAAATCCGAGTACAGCGTCAAGTCGTCAGCGCTCTCAGACACCAGTGAAGCGCCGTCCCTCGGTACATTCTCAAATGTTTTTGGTTAGCGAAATTTATCTTTCAACTCTTAGCCTCACACGTACGCCGAGTGCGGGTGCCTTCGCAGGCCTCAGACGTTGACCAGTTCTTGGATGACCTGTTTATGCCAGTTTTGGACGGCAATTTGGACGAGTTGTCGGACGCTCGCTCGCTGGCTGCATCTATCAAGGGCGGCGGGCAGAAGGGAAAGAGCGGCCAGATGGAGTGCAGACATGAAGAGGAGGTTGACCACGAGGTGGCCTCCATCACACAGTCCCTCACCAGAACTCGGTAATATAATGATTTTATTTTTCTCTACAATGTGTTTATTGCTATAATTTTAGACGCGGCGTTTGCGCTGCCTCGAGTGAAACGGAGACCGTGAACTCAGAAAGCGTCGAGGACTACATCCAGGGGCTGTTGGCCCCAGTTTCACTTAATGGCAGTCTCAAGAAACTCAGCTCAGCCGACACTCTTGTAGACACCATTAAAGGTGGAGGAGATAGTGTTGGAGGAGTGGAAACTCCGGTAAAACTTTCTCGACTTTTTCAATCAACGATTTCTGAAATATTAATATTCGATTTCAGGGTTCCCAAGGTCAACCCAAAGGATTTGGTTTCACCCCTATAACTGGAATGACATCACCCACCCCGATGGGAATCATGTCAGGCATGATGTCGCCAACGCAGATGATGATGCCAACTATACCAGTGTACACACCTGCAGGTATGTGTATTTTTAGTTGTTAGCATGCTTTTGCTTACGGTTCAAGTTAAAGAGTTTAAGGCTCATTAAATGTTTGTATTTGTACATAAAATTGTTTGCAGGTTTGTTTCTGGATAGAATAAAGCTTTTTATAGTCCCATTTTCAATTTAGATTGAAATTTCCTCGATCAAATCTTTAATAATTGTTAGTGTCGAGTCACTTTTGCTTAATGTGGTTTGATTTAATTGCCTTAAAACTCTAAATTTAATGATGTGATATGAATTTATGTTGGTTATAAATTATTTCCATAAAAAATTAGCTTGTAATTTACTTAATTTTGAAAGCGGAAAACTTTATAGAAATATAAACTAATTCATAATGCACAAATAAAGAAAGTTAAACTCAACTGCTGCAAATTGATTTTATAGGTTGTGGTTTTTTAATTTTTCATTGCCATTAGATAGCAGTTGACGTTTTGAGTAGAAATGCACAATTTTATGTGTTGCAATATGCACTTATGTTTTTTTTCTTGTGGACTTTGTGTTCAGCACAAGCTGCTTTCATGGCCTCAGGAAGTCTCGTGGCCTCTCCTGGCTCACCCTCAATCTTTTCCACGCCCATGGGTGCTGAACAAGCTAGCATCCCCGCAAGCTTGCCTTATTCGACACCCGCAGGCCAGCAGCAGCCCTTTGTTCCTGTACCAATCTACAATATGCAAGGTCTGAAAATCCCATCAGACTCCTTTTAGTTTCAAAAAACTTGTGTATATTATGAAAATTTAAAACTGTTCTTGTATAATTATTTTCCCGTAAATGCTTGCAAAAAATTTGTACATTTTTCCTTTTTCTTATAATTAATTATTTTTATTTTTAGGCAGAAACTCAAGTTTCTTATTTTGTTTTATTTCAGGAATGAACTTACCTTTTAATCAAATGGATCCTAGCCAAGTGGCTGCTTACCAACAAAACCTGCAACATGCCTTTTTGCAGTCAGCAATGGCTCAAAACATGCAAATCCAGCAGCAGCTATATGCCCAAAATCAAGCGTTGCAACAGATGCTGCATGTACAGGCTTCGCCAGCTTCATCCAGCAGACCTGTAAGTGCAGATGTGTTGATTTTTATATCTTTTGCACTGTAGATGTCTCTTGAATGCTGTGAAAGTCTTAAAAATTATGCTCTTGCATTTTTTTTTTTTTTTTTTTTATCTGTGTCTGGGATAAAATGTTAAAATTTCTGTCTGTTTCTGATTTTTTTTTTACTTGTCTGCATCATTCATACAAAAATAATGCAGCGTGACATTCTGTTGTAACTTTCAACTTCTGTCCTCATCATGCGCACGCTATCTTCTCTCAGGTTCACACTGCCACCGAGATGTCGCCCCCACCACCCCCGCCCTTGTTTCCGCCACCGCTTCCAAGCGTAGTGGCTCAACCTCATCGAAGCACTCCCCAGCAGGTAATGAATGCACTTCATACCACTGGGAAATTGTTCTGCAATATGCTTTTATTTGTTGTTTGTTTGGTAATTGGTAAACACTGCTGATTTTACTAATATACTATTCTCGTTGAAATCTATATTTTTGCACCAAAATAGTGTTTAAATAATAAATTTTTTAATTTTAAATCAAGATTAATTTTTAAACTGAAGAATTGGAAATAAATAAAGAAGCAAATAAATAATTAATTTAAATCAATGTCATTATTGACTCTTTTATTATTAAAAATTACTTTTGGCTCTGCATCTACATTAAGAGATTTTTATGCTTGCAGAACTCAAATATGTTCACACCAGTGAGCAGCAAGGAGTCGGGGGCCCCCAGAAAGAGCAGTGCCAAGGGCACTTCTCAGCATGCTGTGTTCGGTAGTGTGCTCACTGAACTAAAAAACCGCAAGGTTTCACAAGATTCTGTGGGAAAGGTATACCATTAATTCAATTTATTTTTTTATCTAAATCTGCCATCTTAATGCTTACATTTGCTCCCGAATAAAAATTATTTTTAACGTAAAATTAATATTTTAGCAGAGCCAATCTATTCCGCCACCTCCTCCAATGCCTCCAGCACCTGAAAACTGTGACCCCTCTGGGTCCCGTCCTTTCATTGACCTTTATGGAAGAGCCAAAACCGTGAGAATAGGCAAATGGAGGTGGCCACCGCCAAAGGACAGCGTGGAACAAAACCCTGACAGTTTCATGGATTTCAAAATTAGGCAGCATCATCGCCGATCAGCTCAGCACCAACACCCCATTGTATTTTCTGAATTCATTTAAAGTATTTTTAACAAATACAATGATTGTTGTTTATGTAGGACCTGGGTGAAGGCGGAATCACAGTTATGAGCTATGATAGGACTGACGCTGTCGAGTGGGAAGAATTTGAGGTGGAAGGTCCGCCAAGTTCAAAGGAAACTACACCTGCCAAGAAAGACGCAATCGAACCAAAGTCAGAAAAGTCCGGTTTCAAGTTAGTATAAACAAAAAAAAAATGGTAGTACAGTTTATTTTATAAACAATGTTCAGAGCATTTGAAGTTGGTCCCCGAAAGACGACTCCCGGAAGTATTGGAAAATTGCGAATCAGTAGTGAAATGCGTCAAAAGCTGGAGTTAGTCACTGCCAATCACAGCAGCATGCGTTCAACAACGAAATCTGAAAAGCCATCTCTGCTGCCCATGAAAGAACATAAGGCAGTCAAGAAACTTGAGGACAACCGAAAATTGCTGCTAGAAGCACAATTAGGTACATTAATATTGTAGCGAAAATAATATATTCAAAATAATATCTTGTTTTTCAATTATTAAGCTGGACGATGGGACACCATTGATTCAGTCGAGGCTGTAACAAAAGACATAAGTGTTGTGCCTCCTCCACACATGAGAATGCAAGACAAGTCATCGAACGGTCGATATGAAGATAATCGTCGGCCGATACCACCGCCTCCACCTGTTACTCCTCATTTTATGGAGCAAGCAATCCATCAACATCACCCTGCTTCAAGATCAAGCAGTTTTTATTCATCAAAGTATGTTAAAGATTTTAGGATTTTATAAATAATAAATTTTATGCTTTAGCGCAAACCAAGTGCCTGAACCTCGATCGCCACCTCCACCAATTCAGCCCATCAAGTCTGATTCGTACCAAATGCAACAGCGGGTGCAGGAGAGGAGATCTTCGGTTTCTACACACCTGACCGACAAAGCGGACAGAATCGAAAGTACGTATTAAGTTCTGCATTTAGATGATATTTTATTTCAACGTTTTGCAAATATTTTTAGTTGAGGAATCTTCTGAATTCCTCCAGCCTGTAGATTCGTCAACTCCAGTTTCTATGGACAGGGAATTTGCACGAAGCTTAGAGAATATCAAAACAAAATTATACTCTGCAAGCAGCAGTGCAAATCACTTCACTTACAACAGAGTCAACTGGAAATTACACATAAGGAAAGAGGTAATTGTTTTCAGGATGTTGAGCCATGTGAAACATGTTGACTTTTTTAAAGGTGTTTTCGCCAAATGAGATGCTTAGCAACCCTCTAGCGCTGCATTTGGTCTTTTGCCAAGTTGTGCAGGATGCTTTGAGCCTTGCCTGTATCAGAATCAGCCGAGAGGAGCGCAACAAAATGCGCAAAATGCTTGACAGCTATGGCATCACGCTAAGCAATTTACACTCTCCTCACCATAAAGTGACAATCAAGAAGAACATTGTGGACATTGCTAAAGACTGGCCAACATATTTTGCCAGAATCTTTCCCATTACTGTAAGAAAATTAATACCTGATAAAGGAAAATATATGCGAGTCTCTAAAATTTCAGGGAAGTCACCAAAATCCTGACGTTAAGCATCTTGCTGTTTCACACTCAGGTATTCGGTTAATCAGAAGAGAGAAAAGCATTCCCAACGACTACCTCCAAGTCTTAGATACATTTAGGTAGTTAATAAAAGTTTAATAATTTTTTATAAGTACTGATGGATTTTGTTTTTAGCTTTGACGAAATTGCTGAAACCTCAATTGTCAAGGGCAGTGCCTTGCAAATTGTACTGACCTCTGGCACAAGATATGTTTTCTTCACCCAGAGAGCAATTCAGATCCGAAATATGATTGAGCGCTATATTGTGGAAATTGACAAGGTAAGTTAGATTTTTGCGTCTGGCGTGGATATGGTTCTGAACATTTTTTTATTTTCAAAAACAGGAGCAGCACGAGTTTGTGAGAGCTGTCAGTGATCACCCAACAAGAGAGCCATCTCTGCTGGCCTTCAGAAAAGGCGACCTCATAAAAGTCGTCAACAAAGATCAATACATTCAGAAAGGTAAGTTCTGATTTGTTAAATAAAAAATACAAACATAGTTTTCGTTAACGTTATAGCTCCAAAATTGAAAAATAGTTGCTTTAAAGTAAGGTGCATGTCCTCATTTGCTTATGAACGATGTTAGCAAAAGACATTTCAGACGTTTCAGATTATGATTCATTTGTCATTTTTTACGCAGAAATTTTGCAGTATCCGAGGTATCCGCTGGGCTGTACTTGTATAAATTCAAACCCCTGATACATATTTTTTTTTCTTTCTTTCACAGGGTGGCTGTATGGCTCAACGAATGGTCGTAGTGGAGTTTTCCCTTGCGATCTGGTTGAAGTGCTTGGGCGCAATGAAGCCATCATGGTGGTGAGTACCATTTTCACATTATCCATCTATATTTTTTTAAATAAATTAATTTTCCTGTGAATCGGTCTCATACTACATGATGGTAATGATTCAAACAAAGCACTATAGAGAAAAATAGTCTTTATTATTAAAACTAAACAATTAAGTTCAATTGAAGAATAAATATGCCAAAAGTAGAATGATATTCAATTAAAAACTAAATGAACTAAAAGCGTGAAACTTGAATATGTACATGATCACTTGAAAACTAAATTGTATCAATTCATTTTACTTTCTCCATAAAACCCAGTCACGAAAGAAATTTATTGATATAAAAAGGTACTTAAGCATCCAAGATAAGAGTGCTGCGATAAACGACCACACGTTAATTTATTTATCAAGCTTCTCGGCTGCAAAGTTAAAAACAAAATGCCACTATGATTCTCGCGAGAGGTGAAAGCTTGTAAGGAGTGAATTTTTGATGAAGAAAATAAGGCAGAGCAGTTTTAGCAGCCAACTTAACAACTGTAGCCAATGCGTGTGCCTCTGCTTTCACCAACCAAACTCGAGCCAGAATACAGATTAATATTATTATTGTTGGCCATTGTTATTATCTCAACCGCATTTATTAAAAGCTCTCTTATAAATATTCTCAAAGATTCACTTACACTTTCCTTTAGTCTCAAATCTCACCAACGTAAGTGGAAGCTGTATATTTAATTTTCAAACCAAGCTTTTCTCATTTATGACGCCATAAAACTGCCAAAATTATTTCCATTTAGTTTTAATTTCCTAGTGTGCCTGTCCTTGGATCCTTATTATCAAGAAGCAATAAAAAATATAAGAATAGTATTAGAGCAATAAGGCTGTATAATTTTGTGTGGACAAAAGTTAAAAATTTGAAAGAAAATTCAGTAGAAGCATTTTGCAAAAAAAGCAATTTTTTCGTGATTTTCATTTTATTTAATTATAAATAATTTCTTTGAGCTAAATAATTAAACCAAGTGCAATGAAATAAGCAATGTTTATTCTTCACAAATTGAGTCACAGAATTATATTATTCGAATTATTTGAGTAATTAAGAAATGCACTCATCAAACTGTGTCTAAAAATTTGTAACTATTTTACGGCCAATTTGCAATCAATTTCCGGTTGAATCCGTTTATTTGAGATTGAATAGTTAGTTTTGAACCCGTTTAAATTAATTGCATACAATATAGAGCGTCGCTGTAGTGGCGATTTGTGATTAACATCACTGACTCTCAAACGATCAAACATGAACTTGCAACGTTGGTTATAAACAAATTTGACGAGAATGTGGTCCAGATACATCCGAGAAATCCTTATGCCACTGGTTTTCACATCAAGTGCGTTACTGTTATTATAAATGGATGACGAGCAGGAATTAATAAATAAATCAGCCAGCCGGGCACACATGTGGCTTTTGCTGCCTCACGGTACACTTATGTGGCACATGCTTGCGCTGCTTCCTCCGAGTGCACAATGCATTACAAATGAGAAAATATTCGTTCCAATTTAAGCAGATTTCAATCTTAACTTTAATTAAAAAAATGATCTCTTATTAAGGAAAATCAATAGGTTAAATTTTATGCTACACGTTTTCCTATTTCTAGATTTCTTTATTTGATTTTCAAATAAAATAAAATTCCAAAGCCTATTGCTAATTAAAAAATTTAAAGAATACTTCTTGGTTTTAGTGAAAATTTTTGAATTCCCAGCAAGCTATTTTTAGAAATTGGTTACGCCAGCAGAAAAAAAAACTGATTCTCTTTGAAATAATTTAAAATGCAAGTGCGCAACAACAACCAGTTCCGTTAGCGCAAAGTTAAACGGTATTGCTGCGTTTATCGAACACTCTGTCTGCAGAAGTGCAGTCGGAATGAAGAGATGCAGTTGGCCTAATTATCCAATTACCTTGGGCCAGGTCAGTATGCACCGAGTCTGGTCCACACTCAAACCGGTCGTGAGTTCGACGATCGATCTGCTAGGCCTAAGGAATGCTCGTCGCTCGTCGCGCAGTTTCACTCTGAAAAAGAGAAAATTTCATAGTCAATGCCAAGATGAGTTTTCAATTAATTGAAATAAAGGCATCGGCTTTTGTGCAGCACTTTTTAGCAATTCAGCGTAATTAAATCTTCAAAAAGAGGAAGTTTATAGAAATTGTTTTGAATCTTCGTTCGATTAACTAAAGTTTTATTGGACCGAGGTGGTGAAATTTATTAGATAATGCATGTTTGAATTATGTGATTTGAGATAATCGTCGTAGAAAAGGAAGTATGCATACTTTTTTTAATTTTTACTTTGCTAAAAGAGAGTGAAACTCATTCCAAGAGGCGTACTTGTAATTATTACTGATCGCCGAGCTTGCAAAATTACGCAGATTTGAACAAGTTAATCGGTCGCAAGTTTTGCTCAGCTGAAAAGCACTCTCTAATCGCACGCCAAGAGAAACCGTCGTGGGGAAGTTGCTGTTGGGCGGTTGACGCTCTTTTCCTTCGTACACAGAATCCGCACAAACTCCTGACATTTCTGAAAACCTCACTTTGGAAAGCTGGATAATTCTGGCAAAAACTGAAAACTTTCTTAGTTGGACGTTTTTAATCTTACATGCAAAGAAATTTTGCTAGAAATGTGTCTTAATTTCAATTTAAAACAGCCTTTTGAATCTTTGGCACCCCAAAATCAAAATCGAATTTATTTTTTTGCCTCAATAGGAAATTTCCATTTAATATTAGCACCCATTTCGTCGATTTACAGCAAGAAGTTGAGATAACCGTTTGCAGCTAGGACAACTGTCTCCATCCACCAGATAAATAATACACAGGGATATAATTTTCACATGGCATAACTGGTGTAGCACGTTTTTTGCTCCGTCACTGCCTACGGCCAGCGCACACGAAAATTAGTAGATGCAGATGTCCGGCATGATTGGTGCTGCAGTTTTGACTAATTTACCACAGCAGATGTGCGTACAAAGCACGCCAACCGCATACGTGGAAACTTTTGACAAGTAACGTACCCGAGACCCGAGCAAAAAATTTCAGGTCCCATTTCTCTTTGCCCGTTAGCATTAAATTTCTCTCGTGTCCCAAAATGCAAAGACCATTGTATTATTAATTTTAATTTTTGTCTGCTAAATTGCACTGATTTTGCAATTGTGTTACTTTTTATTTTTAGAAACGGCGATTGCGCTCAATTTTTCTTTCTTTAAATGAAGACATGAAGCAGAGGTAGCATTTATTTGATTCAATCATCACTCGTTCTGTACAAAATGTATTTGAAAATTTGTATTTTCTCCTTTATTCTTTTTTCAATTTATTTAAAGTTTTTTATTGATAACCTTTCATAAAAAATTGTTGATTAAAATATTGCAAAATATGTTAAATTAAGGTAGTAACTGAAGAAATCTTTCTTAATTGATGAATAATCAAAGAATGCAATCATGATTAATTAATTAAGTTGTTAAAAAAATCAACAACTCTTTTTGTCCTTTCAGCAAACTAGTTGAAATTTAGATAAATGATTATAACCAAAAATTCAGTTTGTTAAGTAATTTATGAGTCAATGATGCAAAACAAACCTTGATATAAATTTAAAAAATCTGTTTTTTCGTTCATTGGGAGCTGCGTAAAAATTTTGTTAATTAAGAAGCACTTCTTGCCGAAAAAATCAACATCTTTAATAAATATGGGTGGAAGCGCAGACAATATATCATGTTTCACTCCTACGCGAGACGCGTTGGATAATAAATTGCTAGGCTAAGCCTCGAAAATCGGCAAAAGAGGAAATGCGAAACGAAAATTATGAGTCAAGTATTAAAAAAGCGAGCCGCCTCCGCTTCCCCCGCTGGCTGCCCCACCAGACCGTGGCGAAGCCGCAACTCTCGCAGCGGCTGCACGTTAGGTCGGTTAGTCTGTGCTTGTGCCCCAGCGAAGGAAAACGACGAGTGTCTCGAAAGCGTCCGTCCGTCCGTCCGTCCGTCCGTTTGTTCGGCGAGTGATGTGAAATGCCGGCGGACGAGAGTGTGGTGCGGAAGGCGGTGCCGCCGTCCAAGCGCTTGTCCACGCTTTTCCGGTTGATTCACGCGAGCAACGGCCTTCGAGGCCTGAAACTCATTGCCGAGGAAACGAACCGAGAGCTCATGGAGGAGACCCGGGATGAGGCGGACACGCGCAAACAAATGCAGGACAAAATGCAGAGTAACTGGAAACACTTGCCAGACACTCTCAGGTAGCATCACAACATTAATAATACTAGGATTTTAAACTGGCCAAGATTTAAATCAATTTTTAAATTATAAAAGTGTCAATATTCTTTTAAGCATTATTTTCCAAAAGTTCTATAAAAAAAATAGGCAATAGTTTTTCTTTTATATAGGTCTTTTTTTATCTTACATTTTAATTGCTATAGAGTCTGATATAAACACTATTTAAGCTAATTCAGTAACATAATAATTGCTTTTATTTACTTATTTAAACAAAGAGTGGTTTTAGCTCTTTTATTTTGCAGGTTAAATATTGTGGGAAATAGCTGGGGGAAATTGTATTTGTTTTTAAGTCCTTTTTAAAAAGTCAATTTTAGAATTTTGATTAAGGCTGTTTTCAAGAAGCTTTTTTTAATTTCTGTTAATTAGTTCAAAAATGTTAACAGTTACTAAAAGAGCAACAGCACCCTTTATTTTCTCGAAGAAAAAAAATCGTTATAATAACTTCCCGTCTTACTTCTTTCACATTAAATCCGTTTATTTTTACTACAGAAATCTAAATGGAAGTAAAATAAAATATATATATACATATATTTTATTTATTATAAAAAATTATGACATTAATATCTTGGTCAAAACTCAAAATAGATTAGACTTTAAAACTGAAAATTCACTATGATGCAAAGGCGGAAGCTCAAGCACCGAGAGTCGGTGCTGGCGGAATTCCACGCGGACGAAGAGAGCCAAATGCGAGGCCGGACGACGTCGACGGACAGCCTCCTCAGCAGCAGTTCTGGAGGCAGCGAAAGCCCGTCTTTACCACCCCCTGCAGACGAGGAGGCGGCCGACTCGGGCACCGACGGCCACGCGCCCGCCTCCATCGCCAGTTCGGACGACGAGCAGCAAAATCGGGTGGTCGAAGAATGCGTCCGGCTGGACGTGATGATGTCCGACGGCACGTACGAAGACGTCGAAGCGCCCACGCAAAAAGCACCGGTGCCGTCGCCACCCCTTGAGCCCGCCTATTCGCAAGTGGTCAAACCCAGCAAGCAAATTTCATCCGAGGCAGAGTCAACCGCGTCTTCATCAGACGCAAACTGCAGTGGACGTTTTTTGACTGAGGAGAACATCGAGGCGGCGGAGGCGGCCGACAACGAGCAGACTGGGACTTCCGACACTTTGAAGGATATTCAGCAAACTTTGCAAATGCTGGAGGAAAAAGTGCGAATGTACGAAACAAGACTGGCCGTCGAGCATCCCGACAACGACGTAGACGACAAATCGGTATGGATTTACAGAATATTATTTAGTTCATTATTCAATTTGCAAGATGGGATTAAAACTTTAAACCGTTCTATAAATTAAAAGTTAGGGAATTGATTTAAATAATCTTCCAAAAAAATAGAAGTCGCCATGAAGTGAAAAACGGTTTAATTCCGCTTTAAAAAAATATTAAAAGACAATTTGATCAGAATTCTTTAATTTAATTAGCTGATCCTTTACCTCATTGAAAATTATTCTTGTGTGTGTAATAAGTAATAATTACTGCACTGATCAAAGAATAAAGTTACAATTCATTTCTCAACGCTCAGTTCGTCTTGCAAGGCCATTATGATAAAAGAATTTGCAAGGAAAAACGAATTCAATTTGGTCTGCTCGGAGCTGCAGAAGCGATCAACCAAATTGTGGTCAACTTTCAAAACCAAAGCGTGTTTCCGAGCGAGTGCCTTCGCGACCTTTGCATAAATAAAATATAAAATACCGCAGCATCTTCTGAACGTGCTCGATCGATTTGTCTCACTGATTCTGCGAGTGAGTGTGAGAGATATTAAATTACCACGCGGCTGACAGTCGCGCGTAATTGATTCCAGTCGTGCACCCAATGGGCGAGGAGAAAACTACTTTTACTATTCATTCATTCACCCATTTAGCAAGTTGTTATTTATTACGCCAAGCGAGCTATCGTAACGCGATTGAATCACGTCTATTGTATTTGATCCCTTCAAGTTGCTAAACGAGACGCCAAAAATTCCACCCGTCCTTCCAAAGTGGACAGATTGTAACACTACTTTTTATGCCTCGGGCCATGAATATTCAATTATTGTCTCACTTGTCACGAGCGAGTGAGTGGTCAGCACAATTTCACACTGCTTTGCGTTTGAATTATAAAAAATACATACACTGCTCTCTTTATTTCTTCTCATTGTTAGTCATTTGATCGACTTATAAAATATATACAAGTTGGAAAGAGAAATAAAACTCATTGCTCGCAGCTAATTGGTCTCAACGTACTTGAAACGTAAGAATTGTAGACACCTTGGGCGGAAGATCCAAATTAATAATAATTGTTGTTGTTGTTTTTTTATACTATCGCCTCACGTGTCAGCAGGATATTGTTTCATACGCGTGGCTCCTTAAATGTCTGGCGTTACAATGGCAAATAATGGAATATTTTTTTTTTTTACAAATAATAAACAATGGCTTTTGGTGTAAATTATTGCTCAGCGTTCCTCCAAGATCCCAATTTTATGGAATACAATTACAGAAGCGCACTGTTATTATAACAGGTAGGCTCGCGCGCGCTCACAAGATTTCAACTTTCTACTTTATGGCCACAAAAATGATACAGAAAATTAGCATGAGACTAGGTAGGCTTTTGTAGAACAAGCTCTCGTTTTGGTCTCAAATTGTGCGGTTTTCTCAAATGGCGTTTCATATTATTCAAAATTAATTTCATTTTACTTCACCGCCGTTTGTGGTTTTTATTAAGAAAATTGATGAAGCACTTAATGCTCAAAAACAAAATATTTTTACTTGGACCAGTTTAATAGAATTTTTAGTCTTAAATCGTTTCAAAGCAAAAAAGCAAATTTTGTTTTTTTCCAAACTGGGAAGTTGGTGCAGCTTTGGTGTACTTTTTGCCGGTGTTCCCCTTAAGCAGCAGACCCAGTTATAATACGTATTATATAAACTAGATTTGCAGATAGGTGCACACACAATTATTACTTTGTATCGAGTGCGCGCATCTGTCGTCACGCTCACTGACCATCAGCCAGAAAGTCGACCGCGCAACCGAAATTAGACGCGCATTAGACCCAAAAACACTCGCATTTGTATGCAGTTTTATTCCACTGCAAACTTCCAGATGGCCAGTCAAAATTAATTGCCAAAATTGATTCATTCAGCTCTAGTTATCCGCTAATGCTCCTTTGTCTTATAATCAGACACCGCTTATAAATCACAGACGTAAATAATGGAACGTTATTTTTAGAGCAATTAAGACTTAATGAAGAACTTCCAGTTGCTAAAAAAAGTTAAGCAAATTCAATTTGCTTAAGTTTTAAAAGTATATTAATTTTAAACTAATATTATAATGTACTGCAACCTGCAATTTTTATTGTTCAATCTTTAAATAATAAAAAATAATCTATACTTTCCAGTATTTCAATTGAAAAAATGTAAAAAAAAATAATTAACCTCATTGGAAAATAAACTTAAAGTGGAAATAAAATATAAATTTAATGTAATCAGTTGCTCACGTCCAATGTGGAAGCAGCTGCGGTAACTGGTAGGTAGGCAACCTGTCGGTCTTTCACGATCGCCAGGTTGCATTCAGCGGACAATTACTTTTGAATCGCTTTGAATCATTACTTCATGTTATAAAATACAACCAGCTTTTTATAATTAATTTTTATTAGATATAGCGAATTTTAATATTATTTGTTTATAATTTTGCAGCAAAAACAACAACAGAAACAGGTTGAAATGCACCTGCAGGGCGAACAGGACGGCTGGACGAGGGGGATGCTGCCTCAGGTGCAGGTCCCTGTGGCCAACAAGGACTTCGCAGCACCGCCTGTGGGCCGCATGAGCCGCGAGGGCAGGTCAAGCAGCATGGTGCACGATGGCAAACACTCCCTTCTTCAGTTCGCCATGCTCCACTTCAGAAACAGTCCTGAAAAGTCAGTGCTATTTTCATTTATATTTAGGTAGAAAAATAGGTTTCTCCAATTAAGTCTGCAAAATTTGCGCTCGGCATTGTTTCGTTTTTGTGTTGATTTTTGCACAATGTGGTAATTTACTTCACACGCAGAAAAAGTAAAAGTTTGACCGAAAAGTCAAATTAATGCTAAAAAGTTTCAATTTTTGAATTATTCCGCTACTCTCGGATGTTTATAAAGAAGAACACTTTCTCATCGCCGTGAGATCTTTGTGGAAATTAAGCATGAGCGTGGAAATTATTAACCCACCACCGAATTATGCCTAGCTAACAATTAAAATGCAACTGTTTCGTGCGAAAAGCCTCGATAAGTACATTCGCCAGCCAGGACAAATTATGTGAGAAAACGAACGCGTCTCAGGGTCTGAAGCGCCTTCTCGCGCCGACTCAACGTACCTTGTTTGCACGACCTGAGGCTACAGCAGTAGTGGGTGGGAAGGCGCGCGTCGGACAGACAATGAGTGAGAATTGGGCCCGGCAGTGAGTGTCTGGTCGGCACAATGTTGCCATGGAGTCCTTACCGCAGCGGCCTCCAGCCCCTCGTGCTTTACCCCGAAACCCCCGCGTTGAAGAGGTCTTCGTCGTGGCGCCAACACTTGTTGACGGACACTCTGCCCGCGCAAAGGTTTTTATACTTATTTTTAGAGCCAAAACCAAAATGGTTAAAATATCCATTTTGTTGTTGATATATTTTTTTTTCCGGATCTCTTCAACACAATCTCTAGAAAGTTTATTTAAGATCATTAATTGCAACTGGTTTATCGAAAGTGCCAAAGGGGTTAAGTATTGATTAATGAAAGTGATCTTTGAGTGATCGTCAATTTTTGTGTGGCACGTTTAAATTTCTATCGCAATGATTTTCACTTTTCTCAAAACACTTCAATGATTTCGTTTTTCTTAATTTTAATAATTTGATCTTGAAGTGAATGCTAGAATATTAAAAACTACTTGATGGATTTTTTTATTTGGAGATATTTTGAACCCTTCGCAAAATCCAGTAATTATAAAGCATTTATAGATCTGATTGAAGACAATGAAGCCGATCCGTCGGCATCCGTGGCAAAAGCGTTTGAGTTTCTCGGTTGACATCCGTGAAAGATCACACCACGCATTTCACTCTTCGTGGCCGTGCGCGGATTCTGATATTTCATCTCGCCTTTTCAATCTTATCCAAATAATCTGCAGTGAAAATTGTATTTAAGTAGACGAGCAGCAAAAGATTTTCCCTTTTTACAGCGCACTCTGTTTACCTTGGCTGATGAGTTTGCCCGTTACTTCCTGCTCTAAATTTCATTTATATATTTTTATACAGAGCGTTAATGCTCGAGTGCATTGCTATTGCAAACACAATTGCAAAGAATTCGCCGTCGAGCTTTTTTCCCTGTGTGTGGGAAAATGTGGAGCAAAACTTGCTCGTGAGATCGGCGTCTCTTAATAATTTCCATCAATTTGTTTCAGGTTTGAAATGCTGAAAACTGCAGACGGTTCAATCAGCGGATCACTAAAGGTTATCGAAAGCATCAAGAACAACAAGAAGAACAAAAAGAAGAGCAAAGACAACACCAGTGATTGGACGTGGAAGGAACAGGTAAAAATATATTTCACATAATAAATCCTAAAAAAAAAAACATGCATAGAAAGTTTGTGGTTTTTCGCAATTCGCGGGATGTTTTTTTATTAGTTTACAACTTTGCTAAAATGCATTTTTAGCTCTGATTTAAGTAAGAGATTTTAAGTGAATTATGAATTTAGTGGCGTGCATTTGACTTGAGCAATATGCGTTGCCCCAAAAGTAAAGGAAAGTTTTCATGTCCATAAAAATGATTATAAAATCAAGAAAAATGCTGCTTGTTACGAAGTTAATGTGAGTGGCCCAGGGAACGCGCACAAATTTAAATTGATTAAGGCGGCGTGTGTGTGCATTATGAGATGAATTTGAGCGCGCAATTGAAGTAGGTCGTGCGTGGAATGGCTCTCTGGGAGCCATCAGGAGAGAAAGTAGCTGCAGATCTGAAGAACGCGAGGCATTTTTTCGGTGCTCAGAAAATGTGCACGCTCGATCGACTCTGCACAAAGGATCACGCGCCTGATGAATTGGCCTGCGCCTCGTTAGATTGCCTTTCAATAAATCAGATTTGGGTGCCACAAACGGCAAAATAATTATTTGCAACTGAAGAACAGATGTTAATTTAGGTCTTGAATTGTTCACGCCTTTGATTCTCGATGCCCATGATCAATGACCAGGAACTTCTAAATTTTAATTAGCTTTTTACTCTGTTACAAAATCTTTAAATTAGTGATTGGCACTAAAGCACGGTGAAATTTGTAAGCAATGTTAATTTTTATATAAATGGCCATAATCATTAACCAAATTATTACAAAAAAATTGAAAATTTTCTCCTATGCTTCCAATAATTATTGGCAGTTAAATATTTCTGGTTTAATTTTGTTATTAATTAAGACATAGATATAATTGGTAGAGAAAGGTTATCAGGATGTTCCATTGATTTCATAAGCTGTGAAATTAACTTCTTAATTATTTTGCAAAGAGCACGCTTCGTACGATAAAATACAATTTCCTGTCATATTTTTGGAGAAGTGGGTATATTATATAATGAAAATTTTAAACGCAGTCTCGCCATTCAATGGCGTTTGGCGGCGGCAACGGGGTCAAAACATGCGATACAATCGCACTCGGCTTATCAGTGATTTTTTTTAGAAAGTAACATTATGTGCAAATACACACTGCATTTCAATGGACACAAAAGCACGATATATCCACAGCAATCTGAAAGTCACGTGCTGCGTTTGTTATTGTAATTGAGGAATTGAACACGTGCTTTTTAAAACGCACGAAAATTGCGAATCATTAAAACTTACGTGTCAAATTGAAATCACGATTTTCGCGTCTTTTATGTCCACATTATGCGAAAACCCGAAAATTTAGTGCCAAATTGCTGTGCAATTATTGCAGCAACACAATTCAGGTGTTATGAATTTTTCATGTTGCGTTGCAGGTTGACATGGTGAAATTTTCTCCGGAACCTCCGAAGCAGTCCTTGTTGCGTCTGGAGTCGGGCGAGCTCAGCGATCTGGCCATTGAATGTTTCAACAGTATCATGTGCTACATGGGCGACCTGCCTATGCCAGCTGAGGTGACCGAGGTCAAATGCGTCTACACCATTCTCATGGTGAGTCCATTAAAACGTTTCAAATTGCGTTATAATTCCTGAAATTTTATAATATTAAATAAAGAAAGTCTGAAAATGCTTAAATTAAATTTTTAGGTTTTTGTGAAGACTTCAGATTATTTTTTGAAATTAATTTGGCGCAAAATTGTTTAATATGTAGACAAATTTTGATTTTTTTTTTAATAAGAACATATTTGTACTATCTACGCTTTTAATTTTTAATTCATGGGAATTTTTGGTGCTAACTTAGCATGTGAATATCCCCTAAATTTAAAAATTATTTTTCATTGTGTATTTTCAGCATTGTCACAAACACGAAAGTTTGAGGGACGAAGTCTACTGTCAAATTATGAAGCAAACCACAAACAACAAATCGCCGCAGCCGGACTCTTGCCAAAGGGGTTGGAGACTCTTCAGCATCATCGCTGCATACTTCACAAGCTCACCCACACTGAAGCCTTACCTCTTCAAGTATTTGGAAACTGCTGCCTACGACAAGAGAAGAGCTTATCATGGTGAGTTTTCCTCAAAATCGAGCAGATCAACTTTGAAGTATAAAATTTGAATACAGGCACTGCCACCGTCTGCCTGCAAAACCTGCGGAAAACCTTCAAGTATGGAGGCCGAAAGAATGTTCCCAGTGTCGAAGAAATCACCGCAATCAGCGCCGGCAGAAATTCTAAGCGCCAGATTTACAGACTGCCTGGCGGCACCGAAAGGGTGATTAACACAAAATCAACCACTGTCGTCCAGGTAATTAAAATACATTTTTTTTTCTTTAAAAATTCTATAATTTCTTTACAATGGAATAAATTTGTGTAGCCCAAAGAGATAGTTTTTTTTTTTAATAATTAATCAAATCCTGTGCAGGACATCATTGAAGAGATTTGCACTGTGATTGGGGTGCCGTCCGGCGCAGAGACTGAAGAATTTTCTCTTTACTGCATCGTCGAGGGCGACTCGTTCACAATGCCGCTTGCGAGGGAAGAGTACGTCCTTGACGTCACCACCGAGCTGCACAAGAACCAGCAGGTCTTTTACCTCATCTTCTGCCGCTCTGTGTGGTTCTACCCCATGAGACTCGAAAGTGCCCTCTACGTTGAAGTCGTCTTCAATCAAGTGGCACCGGATTACCTGGAAGGGCTGCTGCTCGTCATGCCCGGGGAACAACTTGACCAGGAACTAGTGGTAAAACATCCCTTCTGCCCACCAAAATCAAATCCTCCAATTAATTTTATTTTTTCAGTACGACATTGCAAAGGTTGCCGCTTTGCTGCACCGAGCTGCCGACCTGAGTCACCTGCCCACAATGAAGGAAACGAAATTCCTCCTTCCGAGGCCAGCACTTGGGGTCAGGGACATCAAACCACCCCAATGGGTCAACATGGTCCAGGCAAGCTGGCATGAGGTGGAACCTTTGACCGTTTCCCAAGCAAAGGCTCAAGTTTTAGGTAAATTTTTGCACTTGAAATGTTTAAATTTAGGGTATTAATTTAAAAATTTCAGATCTGTTGTCCAAGTGGCCGCTTTTCGGATCCAGCTTCTTTGCTGTTAAGAGATTATCTGATCCGAAAGAGAGGTCAGACCACATTTTGGCCCTGAACAGACACGGAGTTCACTTCTTAGATCTCATCACTCATGTAAGAATAAATTTTTTATATTTATTACAAAAAATTCATAATGAATTTTGGCATTTCAGGAGACTCTGATGCACTATCCATTCAGCGAAGTGATTTCGACAAGGAAGGTCAAATCTGAGGATGGAATTCTTTATCTGGACATGAAGTGTGGCAACCTGATGCAGCAGCGCATTACTCGTTTGCAAACCGACCAGGCGCACGAAATCTCCCGACTCATCAGGCAATACATCAGCATGGAGCAGAGGCTGCGGGGAGGACCAGACCAACCCCACGACCACCCAGCAGACATCAGCCTCAACTCGAGATAGCTCAGCTCAATCGGTGCTGTATTTAAACGAGAAGAAAGTAGATCAAATAATTTTAGTGTGTAAAATAATGATTATCCATGTGCCTATCTAAGCATCTAGTTTATAATTCGGCGACGATTTAAATACACCTTTGTAATAGCCAATTATGCAAACGCTCAATTCAAAAGTATGCATCAGAGGTATATATTTCTGTTTGTTTTTAATAACAAAAACAATACAATTATCATTGCATCGAGAAAGGATTTCTATGTTTTTGAAAAATTTGTTAAACCATATAATTGATTTTTTTTTCATTTAAAGCATCTTGTATGTGCTATCATAAGTGGGATATTTTATTTTTACTATTATCCAAATATATAAATTAAATTTATTAGAATTTGAATTTCTATAAAAAAAACTTGTTTGTGATGCAATTGTATTAAACCATTTGCAATCAATGTTTGTTGCTACTCTTTTATGGATGCGGAAACGTAAACTACAGAGATGTTTGAGGATATTTTATTACAATTAAACAAAATATTGTATTCAACAAAATTTATTACAATTTGTCAATTGAAAGTAGTGAAAGTATAAATGCTATAACATAACCTCAACAGTTAAGTTGTTTTGTAAATATTATTATTTAAATAAAAAGATCCACTTATTGCGTTCTGGATATAATAACAAATTTATTGACCTTCATTAAATCAATTCTTTTTTTTATCAGAAATTAATTTGTTCAACAATCAATAATTTGTATTTCCCCAAAGCCAGCAAATCCAATTCAGGAGTTTTCACGTATTAATTTAAAAAAAGTATAGATTTTAATTAATTTTTCTGGAATTTTATTTTAGAGTGTGATGTTGATGTTGCCCAAGGAAAAATGAATTGATCGTCCATGCTGCCAAATTAGCGCGCTCTAATTTAAATTGCGCTTGTCCCAAGGAGCCAATAAAATTGCGTCCCACGGGGGCGTGTCGTTTTTGTTTTGGTTTGGTGGCGAGTTCGTGAACTTCTCGAGGCGAGGTTCACGAGTTGACGCCAAACAACGAAAACCTGTTTCTGCTCTTGTGTTTTTCACCTGTGACCTGTCGTCTTTAATTTTCCGCCTTTCGCCACATTTGAAAGCAAAACGGAAAAAACTTAAATCAAAGCTGGATGCATTATTTTGAAATTATATGCCATTTATATCAGGAAAAACACTCGTTTTTGAAATGTCGTGACACGATTGGGCTGCAAAAGTCATGCAGCCTTTTAGACAAAGGCTTTATCGTAAGTTGAAATAAATTAACTTTCATTATTTACATTTTTTTTTGTAAAATTCAAGCATACACTTGCGTACAGAGTATTTATAATTATTATATTTTTATTTTGCAACATCCCAAATTATTATTTTAACTCATTTAATGTTGCCAACAAATTTTCTTCGTCGTCTCTCAACTTCTTTATTTCAGTAGAGATTTTGAACTTATTCTAACTGAAGTCATAATTTTGATACGCTGACCTTAGCATCCCTCACCACAAAGTATGCTTTGATTTTCCCACATTTTACAGTAAAGATTATGCGTGGAAAGTTCGTTTGATGGTTCCTTAATCCACGTATATAATTTTTTGCTGACCAAGTAATTTTATGATTGCCGCTTTCCTCTTTTAAAAATAATTCCTTTATTAATTTACATCTTTTATGCAATTTCATTTTTGCTTCGACTTTCCGATTATGTATTTAACAGCAGAATCATTAAAATATAGAAGGACGTAAAAAAAGTCTATGACCAGCTTGCATGTAGTGGTTCTAATAAATAATTTTATTGTGCTCACGTGTATATTTGTTGAAGCAGCTGTCGTTTTATGTGAACAGATTGTTGTCTGTTTTCAGAGGAGAAAACTTAATCTGACCATAAAGCATTTCCTTGATATTTCAGAACTTCCGCCGGCGCCAGCAATGTCGGTGTCTGAGCCTGGAATGGCTGGAGTTTTAACACCGTCCATGTCTACTGAAGATTGTCCCTTAGATCTAAGTCGATCCGTCAATTCCGTCAGCTCTCCAGGTAAATATTGAAAATTGCGATTATAAAATTGCTTAATTACTAAATTAAATTGTTCATAGTTCTGTACTTTATAATTATATTTATAAAATATTAATATTTTTTTCCTTCTCTAATAAATTATTTTTTATTGAAGGTGCTCATCAATCTCATCATCAGCCAACCAAATTTGCTGGCCCAAATCGTACTTACCACGCGTCTGGACAAATATGTCCTAAAAATGCTCACACGCGAGGTAATGATTAAAATAATTTATTTAGCGGAAATCTTTAATAAATATTTTATTATGAAATTATTTTAGGTGACCATCCTGTAGCGCAAGACTCACATTCCAGTCAGATTAATCAAGGACGCAATTTTTTTTCCAGTCCAGGTACTAAATTTGTTTAATAATTGTTAAAAAAATTTAGTATTTATTTAAAATAATTGTTATATGGAAACTTGGCTATTTCTATAAAACTGAAGCTATTGTGTTTTTCAAACGATATCAATTCTAATTGTAAGTTACAAAAAATCAATAAACTGCTCTACAAGCCCTTTGTCGTCAACAAAACACGACTAAGCTCGTGCATTATTATGGCTGCAACCCCAAGACAAATGTTTTATTAACTTGACACAAGCAAAAAGATGCAATAATAATAAATCGTCATAAAACCTATCAAGCAATAGCCGAATTTCAATTCGACAAGGAATTGATTTAAAAAATTGTCAACGCATTTTTCTGAAACTGAAATAAAACTACTTTTTTTCCAGAACATGCAAGTCGGCCCCATTCCATTGCACCGCCTGTTCCTTCTGTGATTGTTTCGCTTTCATCTCCAAGCTCAATAAGTTCAAGGGACCAAAATTCCCCCTGGTGCTCACCAAAACCAACAAGTGGTAGTGACCCTGAGACTCGTGCGACGATGTCTCCTAACGAGTTCGCTCATCGGCAAGTGGAGTCGGCTTCTCCGTGTTCCACAACCACGGCTCAAGACAAATTTTGTACCGCACAATTGCGCCAAGTGTCAGTCATTGTTGCACCACAAAAAAGATCTCATTCGGAAGAAGTTGAGCCGAAGAAATTAAAAGAGGATAATTCTCAACCTATGGAGCTGAATCAAAACGGAGAAGAATCTCAATTGAATTCAGAAAGACCTGCCAAACGCCATTCCAGTGAAGACTGCCAGGATCAACTTCCTTTAAAAATTGCTGCCTTGGAAGAGGCGCCCGTTGACGATATAGAAACAAAAAATGTCCAAAATGTATGTGGTTTTTGCAGCAAAGTTGTGCCTGAGAGAACATTTTTCTGCTCAGTATGGTGCCAAGTGGAGAAAAGAATGGCCAACAAAAAACAAAATTTAAATGGATCTCGAGTAAAATTGTCCATACAAAGCATAGACATGTGGTGTCATGAATGCTCCTATTTTTATCCGAAGCAAGCGTTCGTGAGAAAACACAAGAAAGAAACGTGCCAGGTTTTGCAGAAGTGGGTAGCTTCAGGCAATTGCCCTTCTTCGCTGTTAATAACAATCAACGAAGAGTACGTCAGACCTCCTCCGTTGGTCAAGCTGAAGAAAAAAATAATCCTGAAAAATGAGACTTTGAAAAAGCCACAGCCGAGCAGAATATGCGAATTTTGCAACGAGGATCTAAAGACGAAGGTGAAACTTGTATCGCACAAATCTTGGCAGCGCTGCCACAAATGCAGCATAGTTTTCAATTGTCTCACTCTTCTGGAGCAGCACATCCAAGCCGGACACCCCGAAGCAGGAACATCGACCCCCGAGGAGAGTCCAGCATTGGATTCCGTCATGTGCAAATATTGCAATGTGAGCCTCGATTCGAGCCAAATTTTGGCAAATCACCAGCATTCGAAAAAGTGCTCCAAATGCAGCACGTTTTTGGGCTGCTGCCGGAAACTAGCAGAACACTGGAAACTGTGCAGGGGCGGTGACAAGGAGGTC
This sequence comes from Neocloeon triangulifer, assembly GCF_031216515.1. Classification (NCBI taxonomy): domain Eukaryota; kingdom Metazoa; phylum Arthropoda; class Insecta; order Ephemeroptera; family Baetidae; genus Neocloeon; species Neocloeon triangulifer. Next base: position 1,593,024 of record NW_026775561.1, read on the forward strand.
GGCAGCACGTGGCTGTGCGATTTCTGCGGCAAATCGGTCAAGGACAACATGCGCAAGGTCCATCAGACGCTCAGCAACTGCGTCAACTGCCATTTGACGCTGCCTTGCTACGGCCTGATGGAAAAACACCAGACGCAGTGCGTGGGTCGGAAAAGGAGCAAAATCTGCACTCACTGCCGGAAAAACTTGCCTTCGTCCACCGCCCTGATGAAACACACCCGGTCCAAGAGTTGTCCCGACTGCTCGTTCAGCGCCACTTGCTTCACCCAGTACAAACACCACAAGTGCAACAAACCCGAGGGGAAAGAGAAAACCGCCCCTCTCGTCATTCCTCCTCCTCCTGCACCGGCAGAAAAAGTTCCTGTCCCTCCGCAACCTTGGAAATCCGCAGAGCCCCTCAAGTACCGGTGCGATTTCTGCCACGACATCCTTTTCAGCGAAGAGCAACTGGACAATCACGAGCAGCCCTTCAACTGCAGCCGCTGCAAGTTTGTGCAGCCGTGCTTGAAATTACTAAAGGACCACGAGGCATATTGTCGGTTCGTGCCGCATCCGACAGAGTCCGAGGCTCCGCAAGAGATGGATATTCTGCAGTCCGGACAAGTGAGTCAGTCCAACAATAAGGAAAGTCCAGAGCCTGAAGAGGCTCAAAATCAAGTGGAGGAAAAAGTTTTGGTGGCAAAACCAAATCCTCCTGAGGAAGGTCATTCTCAAGAGGTTGCTGACCAGGACGAGTGGGAGAAGTTGGAGGAGGAGGAGGTTCTGCGGCAGGAAAGAACTGATGCTTGTGATTCACAGGCAGATAATTTGCCTGAAATTAATCAAAACGCAGTAGAAATTTTTATTGACCTGACCATGGACGACGACGATGAAGACAGCGACGTTCAACTTATCGAGTAATCAAGACACAGATGTGTTCAAATTATACATTTACCATGTAATATTTTTTATTTTCCAATCGTATATGTCAATGAATGGCAGAACAATTTTAATAAGAAACTAAATTCTACACATTTGTATTAGAAGATTTGAAGTTTCATTTAATGAACAGCAAATTTTAAACCAAAATTTCAAAATTTTGATCAACTTTAATGGCGCTTTTGAAAGCATAATGCAAAATAGGGATGAAACAATGTTTAATTAGACTTAATATTAGAAATTTATTCAACAAAAATTCCTGCAGTGGAATTATTTGTAATACGTAAATTTATAAATCTATTCTTGATTTAATCCAATTTAATTTCCTGAGAGATTCCCTATTAAAATTTATCTTGACATAAAAAAAATAAAACCGCAAGTACATATATTTTTTCTTCCGTTACAGTCATATCATGACATGTTCAGCGTGTTCGTTAAATGCTTGATAACAATTTTAATTTAAGTTGTTGTATTGCGACCACATACGGAACTTGCTCCTATTTGAACGCACCAACTCTGTGCGTGCGTCATACGTGGACGGGTAAAGATTATTTTGCGGGGTGCAACAGGTTGTGCAGGGCGGTACGTGCGAAGAGGGAGGTGTTGCCTCGAATGACCTTCGCTTTCACCTCTAGCGATTCGCTCCTCCCAGACAAGAAGCAGCTTTTCCACTTTCCGCGTCGCATCCGAACACTCGAGTCGGAAATCCGCCTCCTTCAGAGATAATTGCTGCTCAAATCCAGGTAAATTAGCTTCGTCGTAATTCTCTTTTTAAATTTTGCAAACACTCTCGCGCGCCTTTGTCGATTTTCTCTCATGATTTCCTGTTTTAATCCAAGCTTCGCACTTTTTTATTAGTAAAATAAAATATCAGATATTAAATTTTTTTGTTTGTTTAATAATCAAGTTATTTTTAAGGAAATTGTTTTACAAAACATTTTAATGAATCGGCAAGATTTACTTCGTTTCGCTTTATTTGCAATTTTTTCCTCCTTTTATCATTGTGATTAATCATAATATATCATTTTCTTCTTGTGCTGATTCCAAACTATTCTATGTATTTGAGACAATTTGACGGTGAATAAATTCTTGCACATGCCCCTGGGGTACGAACGAGACCGACTGTGAGAACAAAGCGCGACAGGCCAACACAATAATGTATAGAATGAATAGAATGCAGAAGAATGCGTTTGGCGATCTTGCAACCGTTTCCACGTCTCACTTACAAAAGATTTTTTCTTTGCACGTACTCGGAGCATTCCAATAAATCATTCCTGGGTAGGGGAAAACTACTTTTTGTGTTTGGCCAGCAAAATAAATTATATCTAATTTTTTTTCTAATTGTCAGAAACGCCAAAATAATTAATCACCGCGAATAATTTATTCTTGAATAAAATCAAACACATTTGTTTGATCGACTGTTGCTCGGTCGATTCGGCTGCTCTTATTAATTTTCAAAAGCGAGTGGCCGGCGGTGGCTGGCGTGACGTGGATTAGGCAACTGGATTGATTCGCCCGTCGAGCGGGTTGCTTGAATGACGAACGGCAGGCGTTTTAAATGGGCTAGCGCTGTATATAAATAAGGGGTTTTGCCGTCCTTCGTGGCTTCCTGCCCGGCTGACTCACGGACAAAATAGACACCAAAGCAAACTTTTATCTCGGCCAGGCGTACGTGCGCCTCTGAACGCACACCCAGGGCGCACCCATCGTTTGCAAAAATCATTTGGCGAATCTCAGCATACAACATTGAACAGCAAACCCGCTCCAAAACCTCTATAATTAGCATTCGTTAAATACCAAGTACAGCAGAGAGGTACAAAGGAAGGAAATTTCAATATGTTTGCTCATTCAATTATTATCTCTTCTTCGGTAATAAGCCCTGCTGACTTGCATAATTAACAAGTTTCAATAGCCAACAATTACTCATGGTGAATTTTATGGTAAAAATAATTTCAATCTTCTTTTTTAATTTTAATATAATTTTTTTTAAACGATGTTATTTCTTGAGTCATCAGTCACCATAATTAATATTTAGGCTAAACAAATTTGATAATTATTGCTCTGTCTGACGATGGTATGACAATTTTCTAAAATAACTTTTTCCTAAAATTTGTCTAATTTTTATTTGATTTTAAATTACATAAAACTTTTACAATTTACAATAAATTATCAAAATGTTATAATAAAAAATTCAGTAAATACTTTTCTTTGCTAATATACGTATGATGATTATACCTAGACATAAAATAATTAAAAGCTTTATTTTACCTTTTTAACGCTTTTTATCTAATTTTATTAAAAAAAAACGAGATTTTCTTTAAAAAAATTTACATTATAATTTTTTTTTTGTAAAAATTATTGGCCGAATAAAAATTAATAAAAGTTTCACCAAATCAAGCACATAATAAGTTGAAGGAAAATGAAATTAAAAAATTATCAAAGCTTAAATATTTGCATTTGATCTAACAGGAAACTTTTCAGTAATTTGTTTTGCAGTATGGAGATATCGTTGATTTCATTTAATTAATTCTTGTGAATAAAAAACTAGAAAAATATGAAAATAAAACGACAAAACCAAATGCGAAGCGCCGGTCCAAAAGAAGTTTCAGACTCTGCGCCCGCTGAACATTCGCGCATTGCCAAAATTTCATTGACGAACCGCTCACGTGGTACTCATTTGAACCGTCTTTTATCTTGTTTTAATGATAGGTGCGCACGAGCCGTTGATTAGCGTCCTTCTGGTGTCGTCCTGCTCTGCGAGTCACGTAGTCTCGATCATGTCCTCCGCGCACCAGTACCAGCACGGCAAGAGCTACGGCTTCGGCCTGGCCGCCCTTCGGCGACACCCTGCGGTGAGTAGCAAAGAAATTCCACTGACACTTTTGCAAAAAGAAAAAAGAAGATTTCACTCGTTTTTTTAAGTGAGTCGTGCGAGTTTTTTTATTGGTCTTTATCACAGAGGCTATACAAACTCCAGTTGTTGGTCTCAGTCCAGCACTGCTTTTGCTATTGTCATCAGAGGAAGACCCACCTAGGCCAGGACGCTTCCAAAATATTTCATATTTACAGCAATCAAATTGTCCTGGCTATCGGAATTGATTTTTCATTATTATTTTTTTCTTTTAATCTCATCCTTTTTCCGGGTAGTGTGTAAGTTTTGAACACAGTATTTTTTCTCCTAATTTTCATATAATATATGATATAGTTGCCATTTTTTTTCAATTGCGTGTGTATAAATGCTGCAGTTTAAAGAGGGCACCTAAAACTGACACACCGACAACGATTTTTACCCACCTGCGACAATCAAAGCTATTGCTACTCTCAGTGGCATGCTCTCTACCTAAGACATGAAAAGCGGCTATTCGGCTAATTAATCAATCATCTCTATTTATTTTACACAAAATTTGCTCCAACTATTTTAATTGCCTTTCTAAATTTAGGCTGATTTATTCAATTATATTAATTCCGAAACTTTTTACTTGCTTCAAATCTGATATGCCTGAGGTGTGATATTTTTTTAATTGATAAGTTTCGCCTCAACCGCGCTTAGGCCGAGATAAAAAGCCGGGGATGAAACTGAATACTGATGGCGAAGGCACAAATTTTCTGATTAAAAGCGCCTCCGAATTTTTGCAGGAAAATCTTCTTTTAAAAATGTGTTTTCTTCCGCAAAACTCTATAAAATCTATTAATTTCAGGCGTTAAAGAATTATCCGTAATACTCCAGATTTGTCATAGAATGAGCGGTCGAAAGAATCTGAGCTTGCCACTTTTAATGGTCCTACTAGAGAATTCTCGATTACCTCAAATACCAACAGCGTCAAAAATGCACATCAAGATTTTGAAAATATGATTCAAAAAAAGCGGCTGGCGGCCACCACTGCACATCCATGGCCACTTGTCGCCAAACAACTCTATGTATAAATGTTTTCCAACAAGATGAGACAAATTTCGAAAGGAGATGCTCAACAACGGCTGCATGAAAATCAACATTAAGATATTGAGAATAAAAAAATAAACCATGGTTAATTAAAAATAATAAATAATATTAGTCATGCAAGGCTGACCTACTCTATGTAATAATAAGTCCAATTCAAAGTCTGCTACGGTGGACGTGATGGAGATGAAATTTTTATAGCGCCAACCGTATGATTAAATTTTGCACAATGAATCGAATGACAGGTGAAACCATTTATTATCCAATTAATTAAGTAAAAAAAAAGAACACACATAATCGATTAATGATAATTTACGCATGTTAATTAATCAACCAACCAACAAATCAGTCAATCAACCAACCAGAGATGAAAGTACAAAACAAAACTACGCTGATATATAAGAAAAGAACGCATCTACTTTATTTTTTATTGAGTATTGCAATCAATCTACAGTGCAACGTCCACTACGATTAATTAATTGTTCGGTTATTGCCAGCGACCCACGCGGGCCCTGCCCCCCGCCGGCCCGCAGTTGACGTGAGCAAGTGGCAGGCCCGCGGAGGACAAGCAGGCCCCTGGGTCTCTCCGTAAATCAAAGTAGGAGGCGCGCGCTTGGGGCTCCAAGTCGCCCCGGCACGCGCAAGCAAGGAAGTCCAACACGGGGGCCCCGGCCCGCTCCCCACCTGCTATTTCAAAAACGACCCGAAAAGACCATTTTAGGTGTCAAGGAACTTTACTGGAAGTGGCTGTTCGACGAAATCGAGATCAGAAAGCGAATTTTTTTTATTGCTCAAATTTTGAAAGTGGAGAAATCGCGTGCTTTTGAGTATTTATTATTTTTATCACCGATAAATATCAGCAGGAGATCACAGCAAATTTCGTTTCTGCATGATTGCTTGTAAGTTTCTTTGAACCGAAAATAAAAAATGCTTAGCCACTTTTTATCAAGAGAGATCACTAAAAGGATCATTAAGACTTGAATATTTATTGGGAATAGATTTAAAAACGTTGAATTCTTTTGGTCCGATACTATATTATTAATTATTACGAGGAGCTTCTTGGTGGGCATTTGGGACCCCCGGCCAACGAGGGAGGCACGTGGTACGCTAACATAGTACACAACAATACCACAACAACAATGACACTGCTGCTTGATACAATAATGTGATAGTTAAACCCTCTGTTTTTCGCATGTTAGTTATTTTAGTCTCTCGTGAGTAAATATATATGTGTGTATTACTGGTAATTACTTGTATATGCATTCGTTCCATGAGTATATGCTAAGGGTGGGCGGGCGCGCGCGGCGAAAGTGTGGCGCGGCGCCCTTTTCCGAAATTTGACCGAGAGCTAAGATTACCCTCGACGAGCGCTACACGAGGCATCATGCAAATTAAACTAAATAGGTGCGACACTGACTTTGATACAATGTTAGCATTTTTTTCCTCGTCTCATACAATTGATTAGATAATGAATAATCGATCAAAATACGCGCACTGAAAATGCAAAAAGACCAGAGAGCAATGGAGGAAGCAACCAAATACACACGGCTAGATCAGCCCTCAGCTGACATGTACAGTGCGAGAAAGATTTAAGTACAGTGGTGAGTTTTCGGGCGGGAGTTGGCCCAAGGCACGGGACCTTCGTCCCTGTATTGCTCAAAGGAAAGTTGTACATACAAAATAATCAAACCACAGTCGTTTGTATTCCATTATTATTGTTGTGATATTAATTTTGTTTGTTTGCTTTGTCAGTTTGTAGTCACTTTGTATAATTTAGAATGGCGACTTACAAAAATAGAGGGTTCGTAATGTATAATATATTCTATAATTAATTTCCATTTCTTTTTTTTTTACTTTGTTATTCTCTCAAGTTAGATTTTTCGTTATGCAATTGCTCTCTCACTCTCATCTTGACATCATTGTTTTGCATCATGTAAATATATATAGATTTCAATATATCATCATCATATGCATGAGTGTGTTTGTTTGTTTGTTTCTTCTTTGCTTTGTTTCCACTTTGCACGTGTATAATAATATATAACATTTTATTACTTTTGTAATTAAGTATTTTTCTTTTCTTGCTTTTCGTCCGTGCGTTGCTAGCGCTACGAGCAATGTTTGCGGTTAAGTATCAATCAATCAATCAATCAATCAACCAAGTGGTTATTGCTAGTGTTGTTTCGTTATTGTTTCCTTGCTATCTCAGCTTATGCGAGTCAGTTTTAAGTACCCTAGCGGCAGTGCTGCTAAAACTCGACTTTTATGCAGCTTGAGTAGGTAAAATGGGAGACTCGTTCCACACTTAAAGGCTATTTATACAGACAGGTCAAGAGAAAAGCACATACAAGGGTCACCCACGCGCTCGCAACCGACCGAAGCAAAGCCAAAGGTCCTGAGTATGGATATTCTTTGAATTCTACACACAAGCAGCGCCGGTTGCGAGACAGGGCGGCCCTCTTTTCTCCACAGAAAATGAACGCCTCCTCAACATTGTTTTTTTGTTTTCGTGTTCAAGAAACTTGCTTAATCATTAGTCTTTACAGGCTAGCGTAGTAAATAAATTAGTTGAACTTACACATTAAACGAGTTAATCGCGCTACTTTAATTTTTACAATTACAATTCTATTTAATGATCGTTGGTCATGTCGCATCACGAGCAGTCAGCTGATCTGCACTGCAACTCCTCCAAGCGATGAGCTAGGAATGTGGTGGTGGCTGGGTAAGTGAGTGAGTGAGTGAGGGGTGAACAAGGGTACTTGGCAATCTTCGGACTAGAGAGGTGGAGGAAAACACGTTTCTTTTTCAATTGAAGAGATCGCGCTAGGACCTAGCCTAGGTTATTGCTAGCTAATTTGGCCCTCTGAGTGACAAGTGAGTTTGTTTCGTGGTCCTCGGCGGCGATTCTCAATCGCCTCTTAATTTTCTTCTTTCGTTAGCTGCCCACCCGAGACACCTTTTATTTGCTCTCGCTATCTCTCGGCAAGTTCTTATCCAAGGGAGGCCGGCTGGCTATTCGTAAAATCCAGTATTTACAACAGGGCTAGCCAAAAGAGCTGCCCCAGCGCTTTGGAATCGAGGTCTATTTACAAAAGCTGGCTAACTTGGTAGCCTAAACACATGAGGAAATGCCGGTTGGTGAGCAAAAGTGTGGTCAATGTCCGTCAATGGCCTCCCCTGATCAGCACTTTTCACTTAATTCACTAGTTATTCATTAATTTACAAGCTGCCTTCAATTTTATATTTTTCAATATTTTGTAAGCGAGTCAAAAGTGAGTATTCGGTTAATATTTTGCCAAGTCACAACATGTGGATTTTGAGCAATTTAGCTTCTTACGACATATGTTTTGAGTATTTTGTCCAGGTCTGGCGCAAAAATTTTCATAAACAAATCCACAACTCAGCAAAATATTTATTACATCAACAAGCTTGCAAAGCATACTTTGAGACTAAAGGGAGGGAAAGAGATGAATAGTAACAAAAAACAATTTTTGTTCAAAACAAAAGACATTCCAATGTCAGAATTTCGGAACGAACATGAGATAAATATAACAGGATTAACTTAAGAGGGAAAAAGCAACTGTCTCAGTAGCCATGCTTGCATAAATTGAGATTGCTTTAAATTATTTTCACTTGAATACCTGCTTGCTTGCAAAGAGCACAAATTATACTGAAGTTCCACTTTGGTGTTGTACAAAATTAACATATCTCTTCGCGCGCGATTTTTTTGTCTCACTTTCCGATCAGTCTCGCGGTTACATGAGAAACAAATGAGTTTTTGGTGCCTCGGGGGTGAGAGAGAGATTTGAGATTGAATTTGTTACACAGACAGAACTGCAGAGTGGGAGTGTGAGCAAGGCTTCAGTCTACACGTACATGCCCATGCCGTACATCGAGCCCCAGTCCACGCCCTGGAAGCTTGACATGTCCACGTTGGTCAGCGAGTAGCCCTGATAAGGGTTGCCCGCGGCCGCAGCCGCCTGGTTGGGCGCTTGGGGCATGGCCGTCGGAGCCTGAGCCAGTGCAGCCTGCGGTTGATTCGGAGACTGCTGGGCTGCGGCCGCTGCAGCGATCGAGGCCACTGGCAGGGGGTACGGGGCATATCGGTGGTGGTAGCCAAGATGGTATGCCGGGTTCAGGAACTTGTTGTAAGCAGCAGCAGCCATGGCCGCCTGAACCTAAATTATTCACATTTTTTTAAAATTAAAAATAAAAATAACAATGATGAGAAAAAAATCGGAATTGGATTGGATTAAAATTAATTTTTGGTTGAATATTCAAGTTAATAATTCCAAATTGAAAACTATTTTACGTTTTGTTATTTAATTTGACTTTTTTTGTATGAAACCAAAATTTTGTAGAATTTTTTGTCTTTTTTTTGTAATTTCTTTTTAATTAATTAATTCATGTCAATTTTTATCTACCTGTGCTGCCTGATGTTGTTGGAACTGAGTGGCTGTCAGCACTTGTGCACGCTTGAGGGCAGCGGCCACTGGGGCCTGATAGCCGCCCACTTGCATTCCACCAGCCGATGGGAGCACCAGAGGTGCCGCGGCAACCGCGGCAGCAGCAGCAGCGGCCGCTGCAGCCTCTTTGGGCTGAGCCTTCTTGCATTCCACTTTCTTGTTCTTGATTGTGTGGAAGTGAATGTCGCACACACGGTCCACCTGTAATAATTAAATTTGAGGAATTCGATCTTGATCATGAAAAAATTACTTACCACGTCTTCGCACTCGAAAGTGACGAAGCCGAAGCCGCGGTGTCTCTTGGTCTGCTGGTCCATCAGCATGACAGCCTCCTCGACACGTCCGAACTGACTGAAATAGGCTTTGACCTCGTCGGCTGACGTCTCCTGGCTCACCCCGCCGACAAAGATTTTCTTTGTCTTGTTGGGGCGGCCGCCCTTGCTCTTGGGGGTTGCGTGTTTGGGGTCAATTTTCTTGCCGTCCAGAGTGTGTTCCGGTTCCTTCAGAACCTTCTGCACTGTCGAAGGCTCACTGAATGTGATGAAGCCAAAGCCGCGGCTCCTCTGCAAAGACAAAACAATGTTGCAATCAACTGAAAATCACAAATTCAATTAAATTCTAAGGGCAAAGTTAGAGGACCACACAGGCAAGGCAGAGGCCTATTGAAAAGTGTGGTGCTCTGCAAAAACTTTCCACAATTTTGTTGAATTTCATATATAATTTTTTGTCATTCAATGTTATTAATTGTGGAAAATTTCTGCTAGAGATGTGTGTGTTTGAACACCAAAAAATTACAAACTAATGAATACCATCAATTAATAAAATTTATAGTTGGCAATGTATATAGTCAAGTTTTTGATCTAATCAAATATAAGGAAAATGCGTGTATGTGTGTGACATATTGAAAGATCAGAAAAAATCATTACTCTACTTTTTGAGGCTGGGCGCGACGGAAAACCAGTGTTTTGTGTGTGGTTTGAAAAATCTCCGCACCAGCCTCGATTATGCCCCAAAACGTGTAATTTTGTTGACAAATAGCACTACCAAATACAAAATCGAGAAAGTTAATTGGAAATAATAAAATGTTCAATAAAATTCAAACGCACCAAGTAATGCAAATAAATTACTGTTGAAATGAATGCCACAACTGAACTCAATATATTGTTAAATGATATAATAGTAAATACCCATAATTACAACAGCAATTAAGTAGTGTAATCAATGCACCGCTTAGGCATGTAATAAATTACAGCGCCAATAATCAAAGTAACAATAATTAGCCTGGCCTGACTGCTGCTTAATTTAGATCTGGACCTAGTTCGTAGAACGACGATCGTATTTACAGCCTGCTCTTGAGCTTGGCAACATGCAAACCAACCAGTGATCAGTAGACCAAGTTTTAATCAAAACTTCTAATCACAATTAATTCCAATTTTAATCAAAGTATATAATATATTTTATATGGGGGACAAAATGTTACGCAAAATACTTAAATATATATAACTCGAGCTTGCATAGGGCACTTGGGAGCTGGTGACACATTTCGCACATTCCAAATCTAGTCACAACTGCAATTTTTATACGAGTAGCCCAATTAAATTAATCAATGGCCGGCTGCAGTGTCACCAGCATGAGGCGCCGCGTGCGTTGGAAGGGGGTGTTAATCAAGAAGTACTGATGGTCCGACAATAATATTTAATTAATTAATCAATCAATCAATCAACCAAAAGAAGAGATGCCCACTGCTACTTCCAACCTAGGTGCCAACCAAGTCCAACCGAGCACACTCACGCGCTGGCTGTTTTACCTAACCGGCCTGTTCGTTCGTTCGTTCGTTCGTTCTTTGGTTTTGTCGGCAGCAGTGGCGCTGGGCAAGAACGGCGGGTATTCACCTGGGTGACGGGGTCCTTCATGACCAGAACGTCGGTCACTTTGCCGAACTGGCCGAAATACTCGCGCAGCTTCTCAGCTGACGTTTGCCAGCTGAGTCCGCCGACGAACAACTTGCCGGGGGCCGGCTCGCTTGAGCTGCCCCCACTGGGCGTCGAGCGGCCCGACGAGCCGCCCTGGCTGCCGCCCCCGCCGTTCAGGGTCGCGTTTTCGCTGCCGTTCACCATCATGGGGCTGGCACCAACCACGCCGTTCACGATTCCCTCCATTCCAAGCTGAAACAAAACAAGAGCAAATTTTTAAAATAAACTTCAACTAAAATTAAAGGAATTTATTCAATACTGGGGGTTTTATTGGGCCGACTACATTTTAAATATTTTTCTTTGTCATAATTTGCGACTCACTTAAATATACATTTTTAATATTTTCATATTAATTATTTTCCTGCACATTTTTATTTGTACTTTATTATAATTAATTTATCCTCTTTTTTTCCAGATTGTGCCGATTGTGGTGATAGTCGGTGGCGTTATGGTCTTTGCCTCCTCTGCAACAATTTACTTCGCCACAAAGAAGCTGGACGTTCAGTAAGTTCGTTTATTGCGACCCCTTTGATCTCGTCGCGTTCCAAATGACACGCGGCTTCCGCCTCGTCTGCATTCCCGTCTCTCAACGCAAAATCAGTTTGCCGCGCAAATTGACGTTTATTGGCGGCGTCGAATCGCTTCCCGGCTGCTGCATTTGTCAACCAAATCTAATTTTCGCCTCCGCTTTGATCCCAATTTGATTTGCAAAGCGCGACACGCAAACCACTTTTGATGCTGCGTGCGAAACTAACAGAATTTTTCGTCGGGCGACGCGAGAACAAAAATCGCCGTTAATTGACAACCGTTACACTCAAACGCGCTTTAGACGAGACAAACAATTACACTTATCGCAATTTGATAATTGTGCTGATAATGGTGCTTGTAATTCACAGATTCGTGGGTCAGAAAGCAGACTGCGATAAGCTTAATCTCGCAGAACCTCGGTACGCCAAGGTGAGTTTACGATCACAATTTTTTATTTAAAATAATTTCTATTTGAAATTTTCCAGGTGTTCCGTTTCAAGCAGGAGGTGAAGCCAAATCCTGAGCTACAAAAACTTCTGGAGGAAATCAATCAGAAGTAAAATGGAACTGAAGCGCTACGTTTTAAGTTAGTATGAAATATCTTGATGTGTAGGAGATAAATAAATAAAAAATATTACGATCATGTATCGCTGTCAAGCAAATAAAAAAAAATGTATCATGCAATGAAATAATTTACCGTTTCGCAATTTATTATCATTATACCTGACCTTCATCGAAGTCAATGCTTTATATTTTCAAAGAATTTTTATTTGTATTCATTTGATTGAACTTGGCTGATCGCAATCAAAGTTACTTTTCTCGGCCCCACGATATATAGTCCAGGTGCGGCTCAACTCATTTTTTTTGTAAGCTGTGACGTGCCATCAAGCTGCATTGTTATGTGCTGGAGGGAATCGGGGCACAATAGAAAAGTAGACGGTGAGAGCTGCTCCCCTTGCGCAACTTGTATCTTTTGGCGGTTGTTTCTTCAGGGAAATTGTTTCGTTTCGCGCGTCGCAGCTATTTATCCATTTGTCCGGCCAGCTGATGCTTGTACGTGTTGTACAGTCTGGCGTTTGCGTTCAATTTGATTTATGATGCGGCTCACCCATATAATAATCACTATGCCAACGTGCATCGCCATGTGTTACTGCGACTGTAGCGATAGGAAGATTTGCAACGCCTGATTTGCAAGGATGGTCAAGCGAGCGAATTATATTAAAAAATTCCAACTGGAAACCATGACTTATTGGCGAAGCCCGCACTGCGCAAATTTGCACTGCAATGCTCGTTTCTTTGTCTCTTCAAAAAGTGCAAAATACAATTAAAAATAAAAACTTAAAAAACAAGCTAATTGAAGTTAAGATTGAAAATTTGGAAAGTTTAATTGATTTAGCTTCAAATAGTAAAACAGCTATAGCAAAAAGTATATAAGCACAATTTATAATGAAGTAAAAATTAAAAAAAAATTAATTTCAATTTAAAAAAAAATATATTACAAGAATTTTCATGATATTATTTAATTTCAAAATAAAAATTATTTTCTTGTGAATTTTTTTGCCGGTTTTGTTTAGATTACAGTTATATTTTTTCTTTATGAGCAATTTCAAGTCCGTCGGCAGTTGAAAATGCTCGATGATCACGCAGCTTGTTCTCACTTTCAGCTGCCGCTGCTTGGTTACCAGGTAAATAAGTGCATATGCGCTCTCCGCGTGTATTAGCACATTTTCTACCGTTTGATCCGGCCCGATTTACATAATACTTCCTTCCCTCCTCTTCTCCTGGGCAGACGGCGCGAGCGAGCGAAAAGAAGAAAGAAAGAATGGAGAGAGAAAAAAGCGGGGCACAAAAGAGGGCAAAAAAAAAAATAAAGAGTGTGCATCATCCCCATGCGCGGCAGCAGCTAGACCAGGTGGCGGCGATACAAAATCCTGGCGAGCTGCAAGCAAATCTTGCAAGGGGTGCAAAGAGAAAAGAAAGAAGTGTCGGTTGCATCGCGCGTTCGCCTCCCTTCTTCTTCTTCTTCAACGAACGTTCGGCGCGAGGGGCGACTCGGGGCCGGAGGGGGCAGCTGCGCCCATTGTTGGCATCGATCGCAACAATGGCGTGGTGGGGGTTGGCCGATCAATAGGGTGGGGCGGTGCTTCAGCATCCCCCCGTCAGAGCGCACACCCGTCAGTCGCTCGTGGGACGCGCAAGCGAAGGCAGTGTCGGCGGCGGCCGAAGAGCCGCGGCCCCCGGCCCAGGGCCGCCCCCGGTTGGACGAGATATTGTCCTGTCACAGCAGTACTGAACTCAGGTTACTGGTGGGACGGGACATAACCTCGCCCCAACTATTTCAACAAACGCCTGCCGGCACCTCTCGCCCTGCGACCTGAGGGCCCCGTCGGCCCCCGCCGCGACTGCGCCCCTCCTCGGACGGCCCACGCCGAGACCCACCGCCCGGCCATCGACCGGGCCCGCCGCCATCTTGCCCTTTGTCAACTGCATCGATCGCGCCGCCGCCATCTTGGCTGCCCCCTGGCCCATGCCGTCCTGTGGGCCCTCGAGCCGCCTCTGACGGGGGGCGGCCCCCTTCCCTTTTCACGGCGGGGCTGTTTGGCCTCGGACGGTCAATTTCCAGTCCCAGCCCAAACGGGCCTCGCCGTTCTCGTCCACACTGCGGAGGGTGCAATGGCCTATCAACCCTTGCAAAATTTATATTTTGTACTAGCGATCTTAGAATTGCGTTGAATTTGCAATGTTAGCTTTAATGAGGCGTTTTCGTGCCGAGTGGCTTTGCTGTTTTGTATCTAGATTATTGATCTGACTGTCTCCTCATATTTGCTTCCATTTGCAAACAACCGCGAATATTGATGTTTTTCTTTTAACTTTGTGCCTTTTGTTAGTTTTATATGTCGTGTTTGTTTTCCTTGAGCGCAATTTTGAAAGTTGGTGCAATAGTTACTGAAAGGTCGATAACATGTAATTAAAAAAAAAAAATGCTGGTTTTGCTTTATTAGAAGGAAATTTAGATTGTTGGAATTTGAATAAAAATTGTGTTCCTAAAGAAAATTTTATAAGATTATTATTTACGCTTGTGGTGTTTGCTACATTAAAAAATGCATGTGAAATCAATCTTACGCTATGCAAATTTTTTAGATAAAATAGAAAATGATTGTTTTAAAATCAAAAGAATACAAAAATTCTCTTGTTCCAATGGGGAATTTTTTTATTTTAAAAACAAAAAAATAAGCCGTAAAAATGAGGGAAATCTCAAAATAATTTATTCAAGCAAAGGACTGCACTGGATTTGCTGTAAAATGCGGGTTGCGTTTAACCTTTAAGCATTGTCAAAGGCGGGGAAAAATGAATTCACGTTTTCTTAATCCGTACAGGCGAACAATGCATTGAATATTCGGGCGCGTCGATTATCGCAAGCCATTTGGTGATTGCCAATCTAATTAAATCAGGAAGACGTTCGCGAGCCACACGGGGGGCGCCACCAGCAGGGGCTGCAAGCATCGATCCACCCCCTCCGCCCACCCTTGCAGAACGCCTCTCGTCCTCCGCTCTTGATACTTCTCATGGGCCCGATACTTTTGCTCCGGTGGCAAATTTGCCATTGTTGCTACAATAATGCGATGGGTGGCCGCAGACTTGCTCTTTTTGCGGTCAGAGAGAGTTATTTGCGCCTCCGCGCCGCCCTCTGCTGCAAAAGCACCCTCAGACCACGTGGTTCGGGTGAGAACGCTTTTGTCCGTTGCACGCTGGCCGCGTTTATACGAGTCTCGCGCGCTTTACATTATATTATATAATTAAAATATAATTTACTCGCGTGCCGACCGGATCTGATAAAATGCTGTGGAAACACCTCAACCTTTCTCTCTTGGCGGCCACTATCTTTTTTCGAGTGTCCACGCGACAAATTCATTTTACGCACCAGTGTTTACGGAAGTGTAAATTAAATGGAAAACGCGGAAAGTTGGCCACTAGTTAACTTTATACACGTATATTTCGGCATTAATTTGGCATGAATTTTTTATTAAAGAAACGAGGATAAAATTTAATAAGTTGATTTTTAATTTACTTTTATGCCACAAAATAAAAAATACATCAAAATATGCATAAACTCTCTTAATTTATGGAAAAATCGTCTTTTTAATAGATTAAAAAAATAAATGCAATTAATATTTCTATAAGTTTATTGAAAAGTTAAGCAGGGATAAATTATTTCTTTTTATAATTTTTGGGTTAGTTCTTGAAATATTTCTAAATTTCATAAAACGGTCAGGGAAAAATTATTAATTTTCAAAACACTATTTCCATGCACGAAAAAAATGGAAGACAACAGCCGCTAACTTTTGACCTTTGCATAATGTGGCATAATGGCATGACGCCCACACGCGTTTTGGGCAGCGGAAAGACGGAAAAGTTGCCATTGAAATATAAAATGACACACGGAAAGTGTCGAGAAGAAGATAGCGCGCTGCCAGCCAACTCACTCAGTGGGAAGTTGCCGGCAAAAAGTTCGCACATCTGCTGCTCAACGACAAATTACGCCAACCAGAGCCAACTTTTTACTCTAGACAATTATTAGCCGATTTCCCTCGCAAAACTCCAAGGAAATATCCAGAAATTCGACGAAAAAACGTGTTTGAATAATGTAGAAGTCGCTTACTCATTGTATTAACAAGAGGGAGATAGCAAAATATGACATTACAAAACACGTTTTATCAACGCAGTACATTAGCCACGATTGCACGGACGATTTTTGCGCGCACCAGCAAATTGGTTCCGCGGCCCATTTGGGCCCAGTGAAGCGTGCCTATCGAGTCTGCGTTAAGTGATTGATGGGCCGGCTTATCAAGCGTGTTCACACCCAATTAGCGACGGGCGCTTGCGGGTCCTCCGAAGCCCCTCTCGCGGGGAAGACTTACTTACTTTCGAGCCGGCTGAGCACGTGGGACGGAAATAATATTCGAAGCAAATAGGCACAATGAGAGACGAGCGGGAGGCCATTCAAATATTACTCTCCGCTTTTCCCTGACAAAAAGAAATCCCCTTAAGTGTCTGCGGGGTATATGGAGAATTGAGCAGCTTTCTCACATTTCGTGCCAGCAGCAGGCGCACTCCAAATATTTTATTCACTAGCTTGCAGCCCATCTCATTTCGGTTTCCGTTTTCTCAGCGGGCTTTGTGAGAAAATGTTCATTAATTTTCCCCTCGAGTCGTTCAAAAATTAAATTAAATTACAAAAAAAAAATCGTGTTTGGTCATTGATTTGCGGCCGGATGACAAAAAGTGGACTAGGTTTGACGTTTCCGCAATTTGCATGTTTAACAAAGTCCTATTAGTTGGGCTCCGTGTCACAGCGCTCTGTATTTGCACAAAACACGCGTCCGCGCTCTGCTAATGCGATTGTGGCAATTCGCATTCGCAGTACTTTGCATAAATTTTTAAGGAGATCCATTGGCTGCCGCCGGTTGGGCAAACGGAGGGTGTCCAATAACACGGGCAGAAGGGGTGGTTGGCGCAAATAAGCGAGCCACATATTCGGCGGTATTGGGCGAGTGCGTGTTGCAAAAACCGGTAGCACATTTACTGATGTGTCACATGGGGTGGGCTCTGCAGCAGCGCCATCGATCCGCGCGATCGATCCGCCAACTAACCCCCCGCCCGCCATCTTGCACCCCTCACTGTTATTGTGCAAATTTTAGAAATTAATTTAACAATCCCCTAAACTCATGAATGGCATGATCTCTCTGGCGCGGCTGTAAAATAACGGCACGAGCAATGAAAATCCGCCCCAGTAAAGAAGAAATAAATTGTATACAAATTTATATTAATTTATTTATTTAAAAAAAGTACCACACAATTTATTTTTTTATTTTTAAGGAAAACTAATTACAACTAAAAGCAAGATTCTTTTGTGAGCTACTCTGTAATTTTAAAGAACAAGGTGCGTATTAATAGGCGCCACACGCGCGTTCAATCATCATCATCAAGCAAAGTCTCGCCCGGGTGAATTCCTTTTAAGCAGCCGCCGAGTAAATTGCGAAATTCACAATCGCACCAAGTCGGCGGTTTTGTGTTTATATTTTCGGGGCCGATTCCCTTCAAGGGGTAATTTAACAGGACTAATTAAGATCCCGGCGAGGCGCTCTGTTGTGTAAATGCTTATTTAGCAAGGCACACGTCTCGTCCTTTCCTTCCTCTCTCTCTACCCAGAGTGTTTTTCTCACGTTTCACAAACAAACCTGCCCCAAGAGAAAACTTTCCAAACTATATTTTATATATTTTTTTAACCAGCTTAATCAAATTTCGGCCGATGCGTGCGGGCGTTTTGATTAAACTTGTGATGAAAGAGCGCGCGCAGAAAACTCGCGGTTGCAGTTGAGCCGAGTGAGCGGCGGCCGCGCTCACAAGAGAGGGCGATGATGATTCAGTGAGAAGAAATAATGAGAAAGGGCGAGAGCGAAAATAAAAATGGGGTCGTCACAGCACTCGCTATTGCTTGTTGTCTCAAAAATTCCAGCTGGTCTCTCGCTCTCCCGTTTTTCTCTTTCTATTTTATTTACGCAGAGGCACACGGCAGATAAACATTGAGGTAGGTCAACCCGCGGCCTGTGAGAGGGAAGAGCCCAGCAGGCCGAAAACACCCCAAGCCGTTCGCTTTCAAGGCTTTTCCGACGACGAGAGCAGGGCAACGCTGTGTCACAAAAACACTTGACGAAACAGAGAAAGCAAGACGAGAGAGAGACACGCATGCAGCAGCAGCACCCACAAGAGATGAGTGGTGCGGTTGCGTTGGGAAATTTTAAGTGTCCCAAATATCTCACCCGAGTCCGCTGCCACCACTTTTAAAAGCCAAGCAAATCTTCCACATTTTATTTTTAGTGCAAGTTGTGTAAATTTTTAATATTATTGGTGATTTGAATTTAAATTCGGCTTTTCCACAATCGGTTGTTGTGAGTTGTTTATTGTTTAAGAAAATTAATATCCTGCTCTACATGTTTCATGAGCTGTGAATTCATTTTGTCAAGAATTAGTACAAAAACCTATTTTTAAACAACATTTTCCTTTCAAATTAAAATTATTCAAAGGCTACATATTAACACACAGCAATTTTAAACACAAAATTTGACAATTGAATTCAATTTTTTTTTTAGCAAATTAATTTATGCAGGATATTGTTTTTTCTTAAAGCAATAAACAACTCACAAAACCCATCGAGGAAAAGCCGACTTTAAACTCAAAAATTCAAATCACCATGAATCAACCCTCGATCGTGAAATTCTACCACAAAATTGTGATTATTGTTTGTTTATTTGTCCCCTAATAAAATAATTTACACAAATTTCCCTAAAAATAAAATTTGGAATATTTACTTGATGTATAATATATAATAATTTGAGACTACGACGTGGTTTTAAATTAAAATTTAATTTAAATTTTCTACTTATATTCGTCCTCTAAAAATGATTTGCCAGTGACACAATTATTTCCGTGAAATTAATCTCGGCGCTTTTTCTTTGGCGAGTTATTTTCATAATTTCCTTTGGTCGCAATCTCATTTGCCTTGGAAACTGTGACAAAAAGAACAGAGAGCAGAGAAAGAGGAAATCTACAGCAGCAGCAGCCTCGTGGCAGCCTCCTTTTTCTCTTTCTGTGTGATTGCAAATGGGACCGTTTCTTTGCAGGCGCGCGCGAGATCGAAGTTGGAAGCAGAAGTGCTCCACGTGCACACAGCTGACGAGCAAAATAAATCTGTGCCATAATTCAGGCGTGGGAGTGCAGGCAAGGGTGTTGCCTCAGTTTTTTTTTGCGCGAGAAAAGGTCAAACAGGACTCGTTGTGAGAAAATGGTTTGCGGGTGCAGCGGCGTTGCATGAATCGGCCGGCATTTGTGTGCATGGGTAAATAAATTCAGTTTGTAGGTGGAAACTTTGCAGGGGAGAGAAGCCCCGCGAGTGCCATTGTTGCGAAATGCCAGCCGGGCCATTACACTCAAATATGTGTGAGCTGTACATAAAATGTAGTGCACAAGGCGGTGGTTGGGCTGCTGTCCTTTTGTCTGCGCGCCCAGGTGGCTTTTCAAAGCGCTTTCAGGCCTGAGCACAGGAAGGCCCAACTCATCGCGCGCTACCTTCTTTCTCCCGCGTGCACGGCAGGAAATTGTAAATCATACATTATCAAATTCAATTCAAATCGTAGGGAGCAGAAATGATTGTCAGGATGTGCCAGGAAATAGCTTTTCTTTCCGTATTCCTAATTCCATTGGCGGAATGGAGCGAGGAAAATTATTTATCGCCTTGGATGCGTGGATCAAATTGAAAAAAAATATTGCCCCGGGAGACGCTCGTCCTACTTCTATGTGAATTGAAAAAGAAATTGAAAAGAAGAAAAAACACTGCCCTCCAGCCTTTGCATTGTGTGAACGGAACGAGTGCAAATTTCTAGGTCTGATAATATAGAATATAATTATATTCTACAGTTTAAAATGTTTTAAATTTACTACTCTGCTTTTTAATAAAATTTCTTGTATTCAAATTAAAATGTTTTTTTTTTACAATCATAGTAATTCAAAACTGCAGCGAAACATTTGACCACAAAGAAATTACCGCCGAATTAAAAGCGACTCTGCATTACAAATGCTGTTTTATATTTCCTGCGCAGTTTCAACCGTCGTCTGCTTCAAATTCAATAGAAAAGCTCTTCACTGTGCAGATCTGCCCGTTTCATTATTTCACAACGAACGCATGTACACGTTTTTCAGGCGGCGGGGCATGACTAAATATAAATAAAATTAATTCCGGCGCCCAACGAGTGCCGAGGAAGTTGAAGTCGAGGCAGATGGAGCTCTTGTTTAAAAGTGATGGCGATTAGGCACTCACCTGGCGCGGGAGCAGCTGTTGGGCACCTGGTGGACCCCAAAAGCAAGCAAGGGTCACCATCACCAGGCACGCGACCAACTCGCCAGCTGGCGCAATTTTTCAAACGCATATCAAATGAAGAAGAGAGGAGAGGCAACAAAAAATGCACTGCAGCGTGACTTTATACGTTGCCAAAGAAAGAGCAGAATGGGCTTATTATTTCGGCAGTTTATTGTGAATTTGCTGCCTGGCACGCGACATAATTTACTTTTGGCCAACAGAAAGCAACCTTTGTTATTTTTTTTTATGTAATAAGTTTCTCTTGTGACATCTCTTAAATTATATAAAAAAAAAATCTCATAAAACTTTTACAGCACCAGAATTGCATAAATTACATTTTTGAGACTTAATTGACATTCAAGTAGACAAATCATGATGAAAATAAGAAAAGCATTGAACTTAATTTTGTGCTTTTATCTATGATTTAAAAAGCCAGATTCAGAAAGTATTGCAATAATAAATAATGAGAGACTATTTGATGCTAAATCCAAGCCTGTAAACTGATTTAATGCTTATTTTGTAAACCTTTCAGCGTTTGACTTTTTTATTACCTCCAAATGACTCATCAAAATAATGCCATTGTTTCGTGCCAAAAACCGATGGCTATGTTTAGGTTTGGAATAGAAGCAAAATTTAGCAAAAAAAAGCGCATTATAGGCTCTGCAAAACTATAACATTAACTGTTATATAATATTGAGATGAGTAAAAATATTTAAAATTAAATATGTTGTATTTAAAAATTTTTCAAATGATTTTTTTTTTACAATCTGAAAGGAACTTTGAAGTTTTGTTCCCATAACTTTGGATATCAATTGCATTTGAAAAAAAAACTCCTTTGACGAGTGAGCGAATTGTAGAAAAAAAAAACTGGGCGCCAGAAACAAAAACACGCTACAACTTGTGCGTCAATGGCGTTGGCCAAAAGTTGAAGGATTTATTTGTGAATAAGTTTGCAGGCAAATATTTTTTGCAGCAATCTGCGTCGAGTAGAATCTTTCATGCAGCAAGCAGCACTTGTGTGTGTATAGCTTCCATTTCGTTTTTGTGCAAAGAGTTAAGCTCGGGCGAGTGTGAGAAGAGCGCGCAGGGCTAAGCGCGCGCGGTTGAATGGAAAAATGATAATTCACATCACGATCCGCGAGAGCAAGTGATAAAAAGTGAGGCGCAAAATGGATATAATACACACACACCCCGACCCACCCACACTCGCACCCAGTCAGCTTTTTTGTTGAAGGCGCCGTATAATAAAGGTACGTGCGAGAGTCTGAGAGAGAGAGAGAGAGATTTATTCTTTTGTCCTGCAAAACCCGCGGGCCACAAATTTGAATGAGCTCGCGCTGATTGCGAATTTGGACCGATAACTCTTTCGCTCGCTCTCTTGTGCGTCGATATCTCTTGAATTTCACACATAATGCTTTTCTCCTCTCCCCGACAATGTGTATATCGGCCGGGCGCCATGTTATGTTACGCCATAAAAATTGATTTTATATATGTGAGGAGGAAAGCAAGAATGAATGGCCGAGGCGTACTTCTTTATTTATTTATTTTCATGGCAGGCACCCCTCATGTGCGCAAAAGGGCACCGTCTGCGCTTGACCTCTCTCTTTCTGCTCCGACCGAGTGTTTTATATGGGCCGATATTTGCGATTCCAGAGATAGCGGCAGACAAGTATTCAATTTCAGCAGCCCTTTTGGGACCTTGCGAAGCAGCCACTTTGTGAAATTTACGCCACTTTGCGTCTGCAGCAAAATGGCGATTGGCGATGTTGTGATATCATTTTCCTTTGGGAAAGACTGACTGACTGACTTTCGTTTTTCTCTCGTCTACTGTGGGCCAAGTTTGCTAAGAAATTAAAGCCAGGAAGGTCGTCTGACGTCAGCGGGAACGGTTTGCTGCCGAGGACATTAAAAAATATCCATATTTATGAAAAGTCATTAAATGGATTTATATTTTTCCTCCTCGAGAAAGCGGGAGAGCAGCAAATGGTGCACTTTCCTGAAATATTCATTAAGGCGCGGCGGTGACATAAAAAGCAGGATTAAAATGTTTTATGGATAAAATATTGATATAAAGACTTGGCTTGGCTAAGCATTGATTTGCGAATCTTTGTGCGGCGGTGCTGCCACTCCGGCATTTACAAAAATTTCTTTTGAGAAAAACCAATTATTCCGCCGCAATTTCAAAACAAATTGACCATGAAATTGAATAAAATGTTGTCATTCTCGGTCATTTGCTATTTGAGCTTTTCATCAAATTTTTTTTTTATTTATAAACATATTTTTAGAGAAAACGATCACTTCCATCCCTCACTTTATGTGTGGTTTGAAAGCCGACACCGGACCGGAGACTGCCACGCTCATTAAGGCGCACCTGGATAAAAAAAAACTATCCAGCCCCCGCCGCCAACGCAGCAGCTGTTTTGCATTTCCGGTGCCGCAGCCAGAGAGGGTTTCTCGAGTAAAAATACAACGAATCGGCGCAGAAAAACTAATTATGGACCCACAGCGGATAAAACTTTGCCTATTTCCATCCTGCTGACTTGGCAAACTTGAAAGTAGGCACTTACTTTCGCGCTCAGTCGCTTTCGCTTTGCATTTTGGATTAATTTCAAAGCGTTCCATTAAACTTCCGGACTGGATTTATTTATAAACACTTTTAAATCGTGCACACCGTGAAGACTCTATTTGAGCAGCAGAGTCCACGAATAGCTCAGAATGTTACTTGTACATGTGCAATCTATACATAAAGAATATTTTTACCAGAAGCGAAAATGGACAAAGCTGCGAAATTTACTTTGGCACGTGTGGGGAGCACTAATCCCTCGCCGCGCGCGAGGCATCAGAGAGAATTCTTTACAAGAGCTGTGGTGAGGCAGGCCTTTGATTTGAGGCACCAAAAAGCTTTTAACTCGCCGCAAAATGCGAGAGATTCGCGCGTCTTATGGTGAGCAGCCGATATATCGAGCCGAGTGAAGAATTGCATACAAGAAAAATCGAGTGGACGAGCAAAAAGGGTGGAACTTTCTTTCTTAACGCCATTGCAAAACCAAAATGCAATTTCCTTAGCTCAAATTTTTTATTCTTTCACTTTCCGAGGTGCTTCCAATCTCTTGCGCGTCAGGTTACGATATTTTCGGCCTTTCATTCTGCCAGAGCAGTCCATCAACGCTGAAATAATGAACTATTTTTGGTAGATTAATGGTGCGCCCGGCATTTTGACAACTTTAAAAATATACGCGCGGGCCGAGCAGTCGCACGCAGCGAAAGACTGAGTGAGTGGCGTGGTGAATTTTCGAGGCAGCCAATATATTCGCGCGCGCGACACTTTTGATATTGCCGCAAGTTCTTTCAAATTCGACTGCATTAACAAACGCAATTTTTTTTTAAACCCGCTGTCAAGTTTTTGCGGATTGTCCGTCGACAGAAGAGTCTGAGTTGTTATCTTTTGCCGGGATGTGTTTTAAAGCAAAAAATAGCCGCGAGAGTAGAGCAGAGCCGAGTGTGCGTACAGAGAATAATTTTCACATCCCCCGAGGCAATTAAGCGTGCAATCCGTCTTGGCTGGATCTTTGTCTCACATCCCCTCGCGCATTAATTAGACAACCACAGCCAGCGCGGGCGGGACCAAAATGTATTTTTTCCTGCACCTTTTCTCGCTTCCGTCCTCTCTATATTGGGCGAACATGCGTAAAAAAGTGGACCGGAGCAAGGGAAGTTTGTATGCGGCGCGTGGGGCTGTTTTTATGTTAATGTGCGGCGGCTAAGTATTATTTCGCTATTTGGAGCGCGACTATCGATTTTTGTGGCGATCGCCTCTTAAATAATAGAGCGGGGCCAACTGTGAGCGGGCCTGGACTAAATCAGTTGGAATTTTAAATTGAAAAGGAAACGAATTTTCGGCTCAAAGGGCTAAGAAAATTTTTACTTTGAAAAACTTAACTTTTGAATTAGACAAAAATTTAATGTTCCAAATAAACCATTTTGTTAGAAAATCACTTTACTCAGAAATATACTACTTATCAAGCTGTAAGGACACTATAATTCACACAGGAGCAATCTACAGACCGGAAGTGAAGTCATGTAGAGGAAAGTTTTATGATCGCCGAGCCTCAAATCTAGGCGGTCCCGCTTGCTGTAAGCATGGCGATTGGGGTGGGTGCAGGTGTGCGATTTGCATGCACGCTATCCGGCACAATCAGATTTGAATATTCACGTATTCATGGGTATGTTTTCAGCGGCACGCGACCTCATCGACTGACTTCATGGAGGTGTCGACGATGACCATCGTGCCCTCTCGTGTCCCGGCAATTAGACTGTAATTAATTAATCCACTCGCCCACTCGCAGTCCTTAGGAAAAAAAAGCCGAGCGGCACACGCACATCAATTCGCAATTTGAGCAGTTGCCAATGGCTGCGCACAAATTTACATAATTAAATCGATTTTTTGTGCTTAATAGGAATTTTAGTAGGAATGGAAGTGACATCAAAATTTGATTATCTCTGCTTTAATGCACCAAAAAAGTAAGCAAAGGATCCGCTAAGTTTAACATGATGAGCGAGAAAATTTAATTTACAGTCTCCTCATGTTGCTTTTCATTTTTTATTTATTTTAATACTTATAATTAGCATAACAAAATAAACTTACTTTCAGAAAATAGAATCAAATTAGCAAATCGTTAGTATCCCATTTACATAATTTAAAAAAGCACGCTACTGGCGAAAAAAGTTGTTTCTCAGTGAGAAAGAAAGTGGCTCTTTAGGTAGACCGAGCAGATCCCTTGCAAATTGATTTACTGCGCGATAATAATCCTGATGTTTGTCTAGCCAAAGAAAGGTCAACAGCTCGGCGAGTTTTTTTGCCCGTGAAAAATTAATTGGCCATTTGTTGAGCGGACGGACAAGACACCAAAATAAATCGAGCGCTAGGAAAAGAAGAAACGCGATTCATCTGCGCGATGATTACGGACGGAGCTCTCGAAGAGGTCGCTGCTGGCCCGCATAATAAGCCTGCTCTTCCAAGTGGCCAGATATAAATGAATTATCTCGATTTCATGTCCGCATGAATGAATCACCGAAAATACTTCGGACCGCACTTATTTTTAGAATTGTACATCCTCTCCTCGCGGCGCGTCGTCGCCGAGCCAGCGACTCCTGCAAATCTTTCCAGCCACTTGAACTAAATGTCCGTAATTCAAATCTGGCGAAATTCGCTCTGCCGTGCAATTAAATTTCGGCAAAAAGGATCAACACTTTTTTTACTCGTTTTTTAAATTGGCCCCATTTTTCAGAAAAACTCGTTGGTCGGCCCCGTAAGTAGGAAGCAGCAGCTGTTTTAATAAATCCTCGGCGATTTATAATCAAGCATATATTTTCGCTCCTACGAACGCCCACGTGCTGGAAAAAAACTTGTGAGTCGCGTCCTTGGTGTAATTTTGCTTTAAAGCACGCATAACTTTGATATACTGAGCTGGAAGTGCCGTCCAGTGTCATTCATTCGAAGAGGTGTAGGTAAAAATAATTTGAACACGTGGACAGCGGCGACGAGAAAATATATGTTGAATGATGAATTTTCTGCTCTCGCGGCACAGGAAATGTCACACGATATATCTGCAGCTGGAAGAGGTTCTAATTAACTTTACGCGGATAACGCTTTAGATGAAAAAGATACCGTTCGGACGAAAATATTTTCAAGTGCCTCTTTTACTTAAAACTTATCCAACCACTGAAAATAGAATAAACGAAAATTTAGTGAATTTAAATGCATAAATTATTCCGGCGGAAAATCAATTTTGTGCTGGAATAAAACTGGCCAATTTAAAATGTCAAAGCTTTTTGGCTCATGTCACCGGTAAGACCGAATTAAATTGTTTGTCAATTGATGTTTGCAAACATTGCGCAAATACCACTGGAAATGGCAGCAGTGAGCCGATTGTGTGGCACGAGAGGGGCATTCAGAGTTGCGAATGTAGGTATATAAAAGTGTAATATTGGAGCTGACGTGTTTGTAACCGGCCGGCCGACCGACCGACAAAAATGTCCCTCTCGACGTGGATTTGACTGGCGAAGTGGCCGAATCGATATTCATACACTCTCGCACACGAGAAATGGCTTTCCGTGGCGCGTACAATTCTGGTTCAAGCGCCGGACCTAATTTCATTTTGCTAAACCCGCGGCTGATGCGGCAAGGGGCGATTTAATTTTACGGCTTTTACATTTGCAGTGGGAGAAAAAAGCGCGGAGAGTGGCCAAAAACTGAGAGCAACGGCATGTTATTTCGCCTTCGCTTTATGATATCATGTATTTTGGGGCACATATTTTATTTCGTCTACAGGGATGGTTGATAAAGAGAGAGACACACACACAGGCGGGGGCTGTGCAACGTCGAAAAGGGGCAAATGCATTCGGCGTCTCTGTTTTTGGAGCGGGGCCAAGTGAACAGGCGTTGCACCAAAAACAGGAAAACATCCAGCGAGGAATTTGGCCATCCAACCCGGCCCAAGACATCAAAATTACTCTCGCAGAGACGCAATATGCCAGCAGAAATATTTATGAGCCATGATGGTGATCGCGCTACACAAAACAACTCGCCCGCTGCAGTCTCGCTTCGTTTTTATTATTCGCCAATTACTCGCCATTTCTTTTTTTTTTTTTCAGACGACCGAGTCGTTTCCAACCAATTTTCAGAAGTTTTGATAACAGGGCGGGCAGTGATTTATCGGTTGATTGAGTGAGCGTGCGTCTAATTGCAAGTAATCAGAGCGTCTTTGGTTGTTTGTAGTTGCGGGCATGGCGACAGGCACCGAGCGACGGAGAAATCGGCACCTTTCAAGTCACTCACTCGATTGGTCACACGTTGCTGCTTCTAAAAATACCGGCATCAATCATAAAAGCAGCAACGGCAGAACCCCGGCTCCAAATTAACGCCACCTCTAACGAACATACACTGCCATTCAACATCTCAAAATATCTCTCAATAATTGCCCGCTCAAGTCTTTTGCGCGATTTAGTTGCAAAATATTTATTGATATATGACAGAAGCAATCGCTGCCCATATCGAGATACATTGACCGTAAATTCAAAGTAATTAAATTTTATTCTTATTAAGAGAGAAAAAATTACACATTTTAACAATTTAATCACAAATTTTGAAAAATCACAAAAAATTAAATATTATTCCATGTATAAGGAAAATTTTTAATTGTGTTAAGAGTCCCATTTCTTAATTCATGAACTAAATTGCGTTGTGAAACTTGCGTCGACAAAAATTATTATAAGCCCAAATTTTAAAAGCTTTTAGACGGCTTAATGCTTGCGTGAACTTTGTGCACTCGGCAATGGAAAACTTCAGTTGGAACTCCTTTTAAAAGCGAGTTGGATAACTTGGAGAAACTAGAAGGCATTCCACAGCGACAAAGTTTTTAGCTCATCAGTCCAATCTGTGTCGTCGTAACGCGCGGCAGCTTTACGTTTTCTATGCGATCGACGAAACACAATATTGCAAGGGCGAGAGAGACGGTGGCGAAAAATGGGTCTGAATTAGTGGCGGCATTATTTGGCACTCGAGGGCCTGTTTGAAGTGAGAGAGAGAAAGAGAGAGACAAAGAAGAGCATTGGCGTGTGTAGGGCCTCTCGTGGTGGTGTTTGCATTGCGGTGCTCTCTGGCTGCCTATCGACCAGGGGCGCCCACTGTGGTGTCGTCCCTTCCTTCTCACTCTCTCTATCCAGCCAGCCACTTTGCTCCTCGCCATGTTTATATTTATAGCGCAAATTCTGCTTGCTTAACAAATTCGATATTAAAACGTGCCCACATAAAACAAGCGGAGGTGTTGCTCCAAGTTGAGTTTGAGATTTATGCAAGGACTGTTAAATGAAGATTTACTTTTTCACTTTTTCAATAAATAATTTTTATAAAAAGTTTGCTATATTAAATTTTAATTTGGCGAATTATTAAATGCTTTGTGAGAAAATCGTAGCCATGAAATTTTAATTGACTTTCACTCTTTTTTAGTGCTAATAGAATTGTAAACTGCGTCAAGCGTGATGAGAATTGAAGCTTGAATGTTTAGTGCTCCAATTTTAAGAGTCACCATGCACGAGAGCAGCACCAGGCAATGGATTCACTTTTTACTTTTCACGATTGCATGGTGAAGCGGAAAAATTTTGCGATGAAAAAAGACGACTCACGGTTTGATGTGAATGTAGGGGAAAGGCAGTTTCTTTCTTTCATCCAACTTTTCAATTTGCAGCTGGCCGCGAGCTTCTAGTTTCTGATTTTGAAGCGTAATTTGTGATCGCACAACGGGCACCTATTCATTGGCAGCGCGGAGGCTCCAATCGGACGCCGTGTTTCGGCATTCCCATGATTTGCATTTGAAAAGAACCCGACGCTGCAACAGGGGCTTCTTGTGCACGAGAATTTTTACTTATTGCACCTGAGGACCGCACGTGAGCGCAATGTGGGAAATAAAGTTAGATGGCCGGGTTTTATTTATACTTTCGGTGGCAATATCGTGTAGCTCGGCGCGAGCTAGATTTTTATGCTTCCGACCTGATTTGATTAGACACACGGCGCGCGCTTTTATATTTATACTGGGGCGAGGGTGTGTCTCGTTTGATGCGCACAACTATTTATATTAATATTTTGATGTAATTACGTGCGCCATTAAGAGCGACGGACCGACGGTAGCCCGTGATCGACGATCCATCACCGTGAGGCTAAGTGCACACTTTGCCCAGCGATTTTATCTTGCCGAGTGTAAAAACAACAGGGAAACACCCAGATCCAAACCGACTGTTAAAAGGGGCTCACTTCTTATTTTTTCATCTCGGAAATCAAAATCCTATTTTTTCATCATTTTTTTCTTCTTAAAATTAAAAAAAAAAATGCGATAAACCCTAATGAGAGAAGTTCAACGAGTTTGAACGTTTAAATCTTGAAATTTATATTTAGTTCTCCGCAAGGGATATAAAAAGAGAATGAGCTTATTAAAAATCATGTCGATTTTAGGCCTGCACCGCCCATAACTAAATTTAAATATAATTATAGTTTCATTTGAATGAATAAATAAAGTTTGAAAAGAAAGATCGTCGCCTCTCTCGGCATCACCCGCAACCTTGACGTCCAAAGATGACTAATGCATTAAAAAGTAAATTTGCGACCCACGCACTTGAATATGAGAAATGTGTGTTTGGATCTCATAAATCCACGCAAAGGTGTTGAGAAATTAGTTAGGAGACTAAACGCCGAGCGAGACGCGTTTGTTAGCCAAGAGATGGATGGCTCGCTTTTCTTTTCATTATTGTTCCAAAATATAAAGCCGAGGTACAAAGAAGGAAAGATGCTGCCAAATTGATATTACTAAGCGCGGGCAGCATCGACCCCCACACAAAATTATCACAAACACAGACAAAAACTTAAGCGTTGCTGCAATTCATTTGGCTATTAAAAAGGCGCGCTAAGGTGAACGCAGTGCCAGTGGGCGCTCCGAAAATGCCATCGCTGCGTCGAAAAATTGTTGTTTCGGAGCATTGTTTGCTTCGCATTGTGCGCCTGGCCCACTAATTGACCCACCTGGGCAACTCAATTTGCGTCGCGCCAGCAGCGAACGGAAACCAAACTCAATCACAATGAGGCTCCGTCGCCTGCATTTTATGATTTTATAATAAAATACTCTGTAAGCAGCTCTTTTTTTCTGAGTGAATATTAATAGCACCGAAATTAATTTTAAGTAATAGGGGCAAACATTGCAGTCCCCATTAGCGTGCTGCAGCGTCTGCTCGAATTGAAAGCACGGCCTGTCTCTGATGTTATCAGTGTGTTCCAGAAGTAGGAAACCAGTTCGGTCGGTCCACATCGCCCAGACTATTTTTGCACCCAAGAGCGTATTAAGATTACAAAGGCTTTGCTGCTCACATCAAAATCTGCTTTCAATAGTAAAATTAAATATTCCCTGAAGGTCGTAATAACTATTTTTCCGTAGTAAATTTTTTCATAAATAAATTATTAATACTGCACGTTTTAAAATTAATTGAATAAACTTAATCGCGTGAAATGAATAAAGGCGAATTCAAACAATGTATTAATTTTTATTTTTAAATACTTTAAAATAATATTTGCTTTTATAAAGAAATTAATTGGGAGTCCACGTGGTCCCTGAAAAAATGAGGCACAATAAAATCGTTCTCAAGGTTTTCAGTCAATATAAAGAGGAGGAAAAAATACCAGAGAGCGAGCGTTTGCTCTAGATGGGTCGTGGGCACAAAAGTGAGGCAGGCTACGTGCTATACCTGGGCTCAGGGTGTTTACCTGTGACCTGGGCCGCCATTCAAGGTGATCCACCCGCATCCCATCCTACGTCTTGCTTGCTTGCGAGCGAGCGAGGCTTCTTTCGCATTGCATTCCTTGTACAGATTTCACCAGGAAGCGAGCAAGCGAGAGACGGAGCACTCTCAATGCCTCTCTTTTTTCCCAACAAACGGTCTGCTACGCTTTTGTCCCGAATTTAGCCAGCCATCCATCGCACTTTTGGGCTTCTTTCACAGACGTGGGGTTTTCACATGCGAGCTTTTTTATTCCTTGGCAGCTTTCAAGCCTCCGTTTTTTATTATTTGATTTATTATTAAATAAATAATACCGCAAACGAACAAAGCAAAAGACCCCAAGGAGTTTTTAACGCAGACACAGGAAACGTCTTTATGTTCCCGTGATGGAAATTTCGCCGCGTTACAGCTGTTGATGTCAGCTCTGCGGCTCAGGTAAAATTGCCATTGCCTATGAAGCCTTGTAATTTTTACACAGAAGAAATAAGGAAAAATTAAATTGGAATAGGCTTTCACAAAATTAATTTAAGTTTTAATTGTATTAAAATATTCATATATATTTTTGATCAGAATCAGAAATATCAAACGAACCAGCATAAACTTTTAAAATTTGTGTGCCTTGAAATTATGTGTCACCCCTATAACATTTTGATTAACAAACTCCCCTAGATTATTTTTTTAGAAACACGATACATAATCAAGTAATCTGATTCTTTTAAAAATTCCCCTCCACTTTTTGTAATTGCTGCTATCTATAAATTTTTGTGTGTTTTGACAATTTTTCAGCTTGGCTAATTGTTTTGTCATATTTTATCAACTTTAGGCATAACTACCTTTGCCTTATTTAGTTAGTACTGAATTGAAGCGGCGGTCCTTTAAAAGAGTCGTTTAACTTGCCAAATTGTAGAAAGTGCTTTAATGAACCAGTTAAATAGTCTGCAGCATGTCAAATTGTAATTTGAAAGAAACGAGCAAATCCAATTGAACGCATTAGAGTTTACAGTGAATGTCACCGACAGGTCCCGGTCGCTTTTTGCACTGGTTAAGAAGCCGATTGTCTGAATTTTGTGCATGACAAGCGATTTATAGTGGCCAAACGAGTTGAGATGCTTGCTCCAGTTGCCAGGCGGGCCACGTTGTTGGGCCGAGCCGTATTTAGTTTCTTTCTTTTTTCTTTCGCTCTCCCGCACCCGGTAAGGTCTGCACTTGGTAATGGCACATGCCGCGAATTTGCACTTCGGTGAAGCCTCTCTTACGCGGCGGCGTCTGTTTTCCGAGCGTTTTGCATGGCAAAGGCCCATAAAATTAAATTTACAACCAGCATCTCTTTCGCGCCAGTTAAACTCTTTTGCGGAGAATCCGTGCCAACGCGAGGTGCAAGCATTAATTAAGAGATGCTGTGAGAATGTTTTGAGTGCTGGGAAAAAGAATAAGCAGCTTAACGCTTCGGCGAAACAAAAACAAACCGCGTTTGCTCTAAATATATGATGGGCGAGGTATGTGCAAGCCAAATAATGAGAAGGCGACAGAGAATGTACCGCGAGATAAAAGCGATCATGCGATAGGGAGTGATCGCGGATCGCGAGTAAAAAGTGAATTTCACTGTGAACAATTGGTTGGTAAAAATAGTCCGGCTGCTCTCGGATGGCCTACTGAACTGACTCTCGGGTCGGCGGGCAGGCGCAAAAAGTGCAAAGAAAGCGACAGTCAGGGTCTTCTGATCGAGGTTGCTTATTTCACACAGCCGAATATTCACCGTTACTCCACGCGGTGCAAGAATATACACCGGATCCCGCGCCAGAGGT
Source organism: Neocloeon triangulifer (assembly GCF_031216515.1). Taxonomy (NCBI): domain Eukaryota; kingdom Metazoa; phylum Arthropoda; class Insecta; order Ephemeroptera; family Baetidae; genus Neocloeon; species Neocloeon triangulifer. Next base: position 1,625,882 of record NW_026775561.1, read on the forward strand.
ACGAATAAGTACTCTTAATAATTTGACGCCGACCGGCTCGACATCCTGCATGGCTATTATCGCCAGACTTTTTAATACGCCATTCCAACGACCTGCGACTATGTGCAGTTTTGACATTCACTTTTATGCAAATCTCGTGTCACGATGGGCCGAATTCATTATTAATCTTGTTGCAAATTTAAATTTACAAACAAGAGCAGAAAACAGTAGCACCATCAAAACGGTACACGTTTTTTCCCACGACACCGGTTCATTTTTAGTTCTTGCATTTTGCAACCGCAAAATTAACATTCACCAAATTCATTAAAAAGAAATTTCGAATCTTTACACTTTGATGTTGATTGATTTGAATATGATGTTTAATTTTAATTTCATTTTCAATTTTTAAACCGCAGCATGATGTGCCTAGCTATTTTATTTCTCATTATAACAGTTTTTGCCTCACGAATAGTAAATTTTGCCCGTTAATTTAATTCAAAATGTTTGGAACCGGAGAGCAAGAAAACTGTCGGACCTTAAATGGAACAAGCCGCACTCATAAAAGAGTGAAATTTAGACACTGTTTTCGTGATAGGGTGGATAGTTGCAAACTTCCCGTGGCACGAGCACCTATTTCTACGGAGACAGCGCCTTGTGAGCAAAAAATAAACAACAGAATAAATGTTTGGGTCTGCCTGCATAACCAAAGGAGGAGGAACACAATACAGTGTGGCAACAATGGCTTTTTTGCGTGCGCCCGCTGCCTTTGGAGAAGATCCATCCTGCTGGCCTCAATTTTGTGCCGTATATAAAAATATCCGTCATATTTCACATCATCGAAATGGCGCTGCATGCAAATCGCGGCGCACACGGCTCGCCGACTGCATTAATTGACGCGCTTTTGTTTTCATCACAAAAAGTATGGATTGACGGCAAAATGTTTGCAGGTGCGACGATTGTAATGGATCGCGTCGCTGCTTCTCTGTTTGTGCACTCGGGACACGTATTTGTCTGCATCTGCTCTTGATCTATCACACGCGCCATCGCCGCTAATTTATTTTCCGCACGTCCTTAGAAAAAGTCAATCATTTTGATTTGCAATTTTTTCCGGAGGCAAATTCCGCAGAATCAAGAAGTTTTATGAAACGAATGGAAGAAATCCCATTAGCAAGTGGGTGAGACTGTTTTTTTTTTATAAATTCTTGTTATTATGCAATTATAACTTCTTCTGATGAATTAATCGTCGGCTTGGTTCAGCAGAAAGATCCGACTTGTAATTAATTAATTATAATTCATGATGATTCCATCTGAAATTACAGATTACGCTAGCGGCGTAATAGGAATTGATTTTATCGGCTTTGAATTAATGAATATTTTCTGTGCAAAGAGAGCAACGTTGCCAAAACTTCTGAGTTACATAAGACGAGTGCAAAAGTATTGGAACAGTTATGTATGGTTAGTGATTATCGTCATCATCATTTGAAGCGGCTTTTGGTACTCAAGAGCTAAACAGCACGCGGCTTTCAAAGGATTTAATAAATCCGCATGCGATGATACGTTTGAGAAACTGAATTTATTCACAAAAAGGTCATGATTTAAAGAGAAGGAAAAAGAGACACGCCCGTCGCTATTTTGCAGCACAAAACGAAAGAAGTGTTCTGCGTGGGGGGACTCGGCGGCGCAGGCATCAAATACATTTACTTTTAAACACGTTTGTAAAAGCCAGCAAGACTTGCTAGCAATCGAATGACGGAGTGTGTAAAATATAGGCACAGTTATTGTCGTGATTCGAGGACGAGTTAATTCTAATCTCGGAACTGATGGGAAGAAGGTGAACCGTGAAAACGGGGTTAAACAATCAGAAGCAGCGTGATCCTCCTACTCCTCCTCCGCCGCCGACTGAGCGAACCAGCAATGGAGAACCGAGATTGAACGCTATGATAGACTTTGCTTGCTCTAACCCTGCCTGCGAGTGTTTAAATTATTATTGTACATATGCGCACACGGTGTCTGATCGCCTTCCTGGGAGAATTCTCGGCTCACTATAGTCTGAATGATACAACGCTAATTGCTGATTTGCAATGCCGAATGCATAATTAATGCAGTGCTGCTTCGTTATTGTTTCTGCCGTGCTGCGTGTGAACTTTGGTGCGTTTTTTCGGCGAGGCACTAAAAGTGTTTTTAAATTTTTTTTTTAAATATTTTCAGTTAGTTGAGGCTAATGGCCGCGATAATGTGGTGGGGAATAGGCACGAGTGCAAACGAACAAGTTCAATGAATGCAATTGAAAGTTGTCAAACTACATTCTCATTTCTTAACGCACCAATGCAAAATGAGTGCAAATTGAGCTTTCGCAGTTTTAATTAATCGTCTGGTTAACCACAGGCATGCCGTGGTAAGTAAGTAATGAAAGATTAATTTATCATTATTTATCAAACTTATCAAATCCAAAATAAAAATTTAGATAAATTTATTTCTTTGAGATTTATTTATATTTTTTTACTTTCAAAAAAATTAATTTTTGGCTTTAAACTGAAAAATATAAACTTCTTTTAAAAATTTAACTTTGTTCCTTTCAATAGAAATTAGAGAAAATGTAATAAGGGAATTACACAACGGAGCGCGTCTAGTTTCTAGTCGCAGAGGAAACGTTTGTAATGCAATGACGTTTTCAATTTAAGTTTGGAAACACCTACACGTACAACTCGCCGCCCATGTACGCAGCACTCGCAGTGAATTATTGACATCTGTTTTGATCAACACCGGCGCTCGGCGGCGGCGGCGGGCACGCGTTGTACGTTTGTATTTCTTAATTAATAAATAATTGGCATATCTGGTGCTCGCGCGCGGAAACGCTGCCGTTTGTTGGTGCATAATTAAATAGAGGGAATTACCAAGTTGCAAAATTAATGTAGTCGCTGGCTGGCTCAGTTTTATGGTGTAAAAGTTTCGGGAGGCGGCTGGCTGCGGCTCTCTCGGTGCCTTTGGGTGTGTGTGTGCCGCTGCGAGTGGTGCGCACATGGCGTGGGCGTGAAAATTCATATAAATACAAACTGATACTCGGTCGGCGCGAGAGTTGCCTCGCTCGCTTTCAAAGTCTCTGGCAGACTAGTCAGAAAGTGACTGATAGATGGATGGGCTGAATTCATTTCACTTGGGTAAAAACAAAACACGCTCTCCGAACCCGCAGCGGCCTCCGAACATTATTTTCACTGCGAGACTGCAGGCGTGTCTAAACAATGCCTTTTTTCGCGTGCACGACGAGCATTCGCATCCCCCGGATGCGAAAATGGAAGGGGATGAGAGATTTTTCCAGTAGAAGTTATGGCGATTTAACAGCGGAGACAAGTTTGAGTGCGCGCGTCTTCTCATATTTGTCATCAATCATGCCAAGGACAAGAAAAAATTGGCGCTTTTCTCCGTCCTTCTTTGCACTAGTTAGACCAGCGCTGCGGAGCCAGCCATCTCCGCAGGCTTGTGTGGAGAGAATTGATCCGGCGGCACGGAAAAATCATTCATGCACGCAATGTAGGGCTGCCTGATCTGGACGTGGTTCCCAAAAACATGTTTAAAGTGCTTAAATTAATTATACATAAATTGGTGCTCAAATTTTCCCTAAAATTATTATGAGACTTAGTATTTTTTCAATACAAAAATAGAAAGTAAAATCAGATTATTGCAAAGTTTCTTCCTAATTGAAAATGTAATGAAATATTTCACAATTCCTGGTTTAAAATTGAAATGCATATTATTTATGCTATGGGAACTGGCCTTGGCATGATAACATTTTGCTAGATTCAAAAGGCAGCATTGATTTTTTACTTCTTTTCGCAACAGTCTCCCCCGAGACCTGTGATTAGGGATCTGAAATGCCCAAAAGGACAGGCTAGACGATGTGCAACAGCCTCGTGTACAGAGATTAAACCTGTGCGTGGATTTACGTGCAGTGCTTGGGCAGACAGCACAAGTGGAGCGAGCGAATGTGATGAATATTGGAAAACAAGTGTGTCGGTTTCCATGGCGATGCCGTAAATGAGGATGATCGCGAGGGAGGAACAAACTGGGCTGCTTTGACTGACTCGGTGGCTAAGAGGCCCATTTGCATCGCGCGCACTTACGCGTTCCGAACGACTCGGTCTGTCCGGCCGTCGACCGAATGCTGCGCCTCCGTCATTATTCACCCACGTATATATTTAAATGCTGAAACGCCGTACTGCGTATTCTCTCACAGTGCACACTTATATTTGCCAGCGCCGACTGACCAAGCAGATCGATAAATGTACTTAAAACGCACGACCGGGAAAATAAGGCGCTCTGTTATTTCTTTTCTTGCCGTGTGCATTGCCATGAATATCAAAAGTGATTTTTCCACTGCTTGATCTCAAAATAGTCGACTTTCGCCTCCTTGAACAACAACAAGGAAAGCGATCCTTCAGGAAAATGCTACCAACACAAATAGAACTATTTCATATATGATCATTAAAAGCATTGAATATTAATAAAATTCTTCTCATGATTCACAAAAAGAGGTGTGCCAACATTGATTTTAATATTTGATAAAATTCTTAACCATATATTTGAAAAATTTTAAAGATTTGATTTGATTACTAATTAAAAAATTAAAAATATAATTGCAACATTAAATTAAAGAGAAAAGTGCAATGAATTCATTTAAAACGCATCAGAAACAAGCAAAAATGATGTCAATGTTTACTATTTTTTAGCCAAGCATTACATCATTGCATATTTTCAATAAATGACGCAGAGGGTGAAAATAAAATTGTGCGTTGAACACGAATTTAGCGCTCTTGTTCCCATACGAATTCCCTGCTTTCCTGCGGAACATAATTCCCTGGCGAGCATTTCATTGCAGCTAATTACGTGCAAGTTAGTTTCGGGGCAGACTCATTTGGAAACCCCAGCGCGATTGTCAAGCATTATAGGAGCGCAGCTGCGAAATCAAAATAAAACGCAAAAGCTGCAGCTCGCGGCTGGCTGTGCACGCTGCGTTTCCGAACGGCCTGACAACAATCACTCACTCGACGGAGGGTAGCTCTGGCCGTCGCGCCGAATGCCTCCCCAAGCACGCGCCCCTCGGCCCAATGCACTCTCACCATTGTTGCCAGAGCACGCAAGAGCGTCAAGAGCCAGCAATCGCACCGCAGGACAACAATCTCGCGCAATCGTGATTTCCTTTGCTGCTTTATCAATTTTGAATTGGCACTGAAAGCTCGCATATTGATTTTAATAGGTTTGAATTAAAAAAAGGTCTTAAATGTGCATGTTGTAAAATTGTTTTTAAAAGGAAATAAATCAGATCGTGCTCGTTTTTTTTAGCATGATAGCTATCAAATGCTAGAACAATTGAATTATAGACAGGCCCAATATAAGTACAAGAAAAACACAAGCGTGCTTGCAATTTGTGGCAGTTGTGTCACGAAGAAAATATTTCTTATCCTTCCTCTATTTTGGTCATGTTGGCATTCAGCGAAAATACTGATACCAAAAAATGTGCACAGCGTTGCACAATTTCAAAACAAAAATACGTGAGGACTGAATTTACTTCCCTTATCGTAGGAATTTTCTAGACATCAGAGCGCGTTAATTTGATGACAAAACAATAAATTATTATAGATATTCGAACATCGATCGCAAACATTCTTTCAAAATATAATAATAATACACGAGTCTCATAAAAACTAATGTAATCTCATTATAAATACGTTTAACGCACTTAAAAAGCTGTTGATTGAAAATAAATTATTTTTAAATTAAGTGTTTTCAATTACATCGATTTAAATAAAATAAAATCTGGTTGTCCACTCTTGCAATGTTCATACACAAAATTTAATAAAAAACAAACTCGAATGTTTTTTATGACAAAAAAACATCCACGCGCCAATAATCAATAAAAATGCTCTCCAATAATAAAAAATACCCGTTGCTTGCAAAATGACGCAAGAAAGGAACCCCGAAAAGCCCCTTCGCTGACACGAGTGAGCCACAAAATTTCAATGCCCAACGGGGATAAAACCCATGCAACAATGGCAAGTGCGTCGCACGCCGAAGGCGACACCCTCGGCGTTGGGGTGGTTCGACCTGCGGGAAAGGGTGGCAAACGAGGGTAGGCGTTGGACTCACCATGTGCAGGGGCATCATCGCGACTACAGCATAATCTGGGAGCTCACGTGTGGTTCGATTGTTGGCGCTGCGCACTCAAAGACTTGACCTGACTTAGTGCTGGTCCAAGGCGAACTGAGCGAGGAAGCGCCAGACGAGACGCTCGCCGAGGTTGGCACCCCCCGACCTCGGCCGACGCCGCGCGACGCCGCACGACCGCCCGCAAAACCAATTGGATCGCTGCCCTTCTCTCTCTCTCTCGTGCTCGCGTTTCACCGGTTCGCGGCGCGCGCGACCTTTCTCTCCGCGAAACTTGTTTTTCGCAACAAAAAAATTCATACACGACTACCGCAATCCGACGAGATAGACCGGCAATCGATAAATGAATTGTTCAAAGAAAAAAATAATGAAATAACGGGCACTGCTGCAGCACAATTTTATATCAATTGCAGCTTTTCAAATATGATAATGATGTAGTTTGCGTTGGGATTTAATCAATTTACCGATGTTCGTTTATTTTTAATGGCTTAAAATTGCAATTCAAATCTTCAATTTAATTAGATTGTATAAGATTTAAAAAACATCCACGCGCTCAAATAAATTTAAATAAAGACATCATTTTCAAGACAACCGACGTAACAAAAATTTATTTATGAGCATGCTGGGTGCAAACGAAGTTATTGACAACTATAAAGAGACTTAATTATTTATTGAAATAGAAGGATAATGTGTAATAATAAAAATCAAATGTACGTAAGCACTCCCCTCTGAAAATATTTAAATAAATCCATATTAAATTTATTTTAATTTAGTGTAATTAATAATTATAATCACTATTTTATAATTATTTAAAAACTATGGTACATCCCTCAGTTTTTAAATTTGCCACTTCAATTTGATATATTTACTTATGTGAGAAAGGTGAAAAGTTATTCTTGCAAAACTTTGGATGATGGCGAGCTCAACTGTTTATGTCCTTGGATACTTTTGCCGGTTATCGGGTTATGCAAAGGGGTTGGAGCCAAGTAACATATGACGTTGCTTTTGCCAGTTACAGGGTTTCACTCTTCAATATAATATATACAGCTCTATAACTCGAGCTTGTGCGGGAGCTTGATCCAATTACGTCCTATACTGCGTCTATACGACTGCCTTCAGAAAATATTGTCTCAAAATTCAAAAGCGTCGCAATGTAGCTGCAAAACTATTTTATTTGTAAGTTACAAGAGTTTCTTGGCTGATTGAAATTGTTATTAAATACATAGTTCTGACAAATAACTGCTGCAAATATTGACCAGTCTAAATTTTGGGTGTTGCCCAAAATTTATTAAAGAAGCATTGGCATCACGTTTTGCTTTATGTGCGTCATAAATTGGTTAAATAATGATCAATGGTGTTTGGTGTTGTATAATAAAATTATTTTTTGTTATCAGCGTTTCAATCAATGTTTTCTTTATACACGCATAATCATTGGTTTGTGGAAGAATTTTTATAGAAGTTTTTTCGCAGTTTACATGATTAAATTTTCAAAAAGGTATTTAAATTATTTAATTTTATAATTACGCTCTGTGCTTGAACATAAAAATCAATGTATCGCATTGCCAAAATTAAAACACATGCCTCCTTCAAAATAATTTGTATGCGTATTTGTCTTTTTTAAGCAAAAAACTCTCCTTTTAAAAAAAGTTAGATTTTCAAACATTGATTCACAAAAATTTATTTTATTTCATAGAAACTGGATTTTTTTGCACAAAATTTGAATAATTTTGGCATCAGCTTAAACTGCGGCCAAAAAAATAATTTTAAAATAAACATTTCACACATTTTTCTATTGACTCAAAATCTATTTTCTAAATGTCAATGTTGCCGCATCTTTGTTTATTCAAAGTTAACTATGGTAAGGAAGCAGAAATTAATATTTTAACAATGCATGCGTCCACAAGATTTTAACGAGGTGGTTTTGCAGGTGGCTCATTGAGCGGGATAAAAATGGTTTTGGCGCTGACAACTTTGTCGACGTGTTTATTACTTTAAAATCGAGTGTGTGCTGCGGCTCATTAGCTTGGATGTTTGTTGACTCGGCGGCCACACCAACGTTCTCATCGCCGTTCATCCCATTGCGATGAATGAAACTCAAAATAGAAAAGTATCTCGGGGCAACTCAATATACACATCGCGTCCGAATAATGTGGGCTTAAAGCTTAACGCTTTGTTTTCCCTCGGAATCTGTTGAAAAGGTGAAGGCCGAAGTCAAGAGTGTTATATTTAGCAAGCCAAAAGAATTTTTTCTTCAAAGATGCTATTTTTATCCAATTTCCACTTTGTATATTTATGCAAGGAAAGATAAACTTTGCTTATACCATATTTATTACATTTAAAAAAAGGGAAATTTTAAAATTGGCTTGTGATAAAAACAAAATGATTTTAATAAAGAAATCTAGGCGCGTTCAAGCAGCCTATAGCATTTACTGCAATTGCAGCTGAGGGGAATGCGCCTAGAATCCTGCAAAGTGTGTGTTGCAGGAGCTCCCCAAGTTGCCTAACGGGGCAGGCATGAAGGGCTCTATTTATATTCAGCCGGAGTGGCATTCCTAATTACTATCACCGCGGGATTCGCCTCTCTCCGTTGGCCCACGCAATATTTCTCAATCCCGAAATAACTCAGATGAGCGTAAATATTTCCATGCCAAAACTCCAGAGCTTATTTAAAAACTCTCAAATTTTACATTTATAAAAAAAAACTTTAAAATGAAACACAAACATCTTTCTACGAGAGAAAATGTATAAAAATATCACAAAATCAAGTCTCTAAAAACAGAAACTTGTTCATGACAATTGTATAATCCATTATTTTATTCAAAAGTTTACATCTATTCTACAGAAAATAGTTTTGGTGTCATTCCGGAAAGAGCAAGATTTGACATCAGAAAGGACCAAAACGCAAGCTGAAATATATGGGCTCAGGAAATTAAAGGCGGACCACGTGACCCAGAGTAGGAATGTCGTGTACCCTCTTGCTCGCATTTTTTAGCGCGTTCTTGCTCGCCCGACTCTCCTGAGTAATTTCTGGCCACATTCCTGATCATTGTTCTTTGAGTTAAAGCGCAATTCACCACTGGAGGGGTCCTTTTCACTCGAGGTATGGCGTGCGAAAATTTTAAGTGTCGTCACCACCTATACCTTCATCCCGTTTCCCTTTATTAAAAAAGCTGAAAGAAACGTAAATTCTCCAAAGGCAAGATTAACAACCGTTTAAAAAATCCAACAAAAGGTGCCGCAAGAACATTTTGAAATTAATTTTGAAGTTGTAATAGATTATTTTTGTATTTCAATAGATAAAGCGATAAAAAAGAAAAGGACCTCACAAGCTCAATGAACATGCATGAAATTAGTTTGAATTTAATCTCGTAAGGAGCTTTTGTACTGGAAAAGTATTGTGAGAGTCTCGGCCATCGTACGTTGCTCTAAAGCCTAAAAGATTAGCTAACAAGAGCGAAATTGAATTCCAGTCGAGTGCGAGCGGCGTCCAAGAGTGTGGGGCCGCGAGTCCTTTGTTTTCTGCGCCGCGGAATACATTATTTGGTTGGGGTGCAATTTGGTGGGCGAGAGAGTCTTTATGACCGGGCATAATGTGGCATGATTTTGAGTGTGATTGCCGCGAGTTACGCGGGTCGGCAGGCACGGGATTTGCGTTGTAATTGCCTGCGAGGTCATCCGACTGCATTGCAGAACCAACAGCCAGCGAAGCCGCGCCAAAGTTTGGCGCCTCACCCGCCCGACGACTTGTGCCGCTCGCTGCAGTACTTTTTCTGCTCAATAATATTCAAACGCATAGAGTGTGCGTGCGCGAGTGCCTTCTTTGTCTCATTTCTCTCTGCTGCTGATCAAATGGCATACATTATTATTATGATTGTAGTTAAAAGACCCGGCCAAGAAAGAAGCATCTGAACTGCGAGGAAAGTTGGAAATGTTTCACAAAAATGCGGTGTCATATAAAATTGCGCAGAGACAACTGGACAAAAATCCAATTTTAGCGGCACTTTATGTTTGTTTTATGGCATGCGGAAATAAATTTCCAGCAGTTTTGGAATTAAATAAAATAGCTAAACCCATATATAGCGGAAATAAAGTGGTCACTGCAGTCCAGCCTATAAAAAAATTTATATCTTGGAGTATTATATTTAGAAATTAATTTCAAAAAATAATATTTTTAAATAAAAATGCAGCAAACAAATAAATAAAGCCATGCAGGTTCATTTTCATTCCAAAGTATAGAAGGTACGGTTAAAAACAGAATTTTTTGCCTTGAGTTGTTCGAACAACCCTTTTTCGCGTATTTTTAACTGATGCTGGCATAGGCTTAGACTGAACGAGTCCATCAGATGAATTGAGCCTCTTTGTTTTTTCTAATTACTCTCTGGCTGGTTCAAAGAGGAGACAGAGAGACAAATAAATGGACGACTGCATCTGCTTGGCTAAAAAACCACACAAAACACAAGCAGCAGCCATTTCGACTGTACAGTGGTATTAAAAAGCGTCTTGCATTCCATTTCCGACAGCAGACTATGGGAGCTTTCTTTTTACAGCTAATTTAAACGAGCTGGTTGCATGGCAGACAGTCTTGTTGTATTCATTTTTGTAGTGAAATTGAGTTTTGACTCCAAGACTTTAAATAACTTGTATTTCAAAGTGACATTCAATTATTAAAATTAATGCTTTGCGTGTTGTCAGCAAAAATATATTTTACTGGTCAACGATTCATTCCGCGTATTATTTGACATATCGGGAACTGCAATTAAGCAAGCTAAAGACTAAAGATTAAAGGGGTATTATAGCGATCAGCATCAAGGGAAAATGAGCTATTGCGATTCAGGCTGATGCCAGTCAATCGTCAAATAAAGCTTCACAATTCACAATCAATTGCAGAGAGTAGAGTTGCAAGTGTGGAATAAATACTTGCAACAAGTGCATATTCACTATTAAGCTACTAATTAAAATTCAAATGAAGCTTGGATGGGTCGCATGTTCTATAAACTTTCATGTCAAGTTTTATAGCATCAATAATCATTTTTGCGCGGCATGGATGTGCTGATTCTGAAAATAAAATATAATGCAATCTTTTATTTTCACATTTACAAATAAAATATTTTTAATGATTGCGCAAATTCATTTTGAAGATTAATAAAGTTGAAGTTGAAATTAATGTTATACCAACAAGAATTATAATTTTGAAAGTTCGTTGGAAAAATGAAATCCATAACATCACAGCAAGTGATGGAACTAAATGTACTTTTGGCACAGTCAAAAAGTAGTGTCGTAACGTTTCAGCACCACTGGAATATTCCAAAATGTTTTTTTCACACAAAAAGTAATGTTTCACAGTGCCATATTATGACCATTCATTTTTTACTCTAAATTAACAAGCAATTCAACGCGCTGTCGGGCGATTTTTAATATTTAAAAGCAGCGCGTTTTGCGTTTAATTGGAGTGTAGACACACATGGGGCCTGTTCATTTGCAAAGTGATTGTCACTCTCGGAATGGCTTTTTTGGTGCAGTAAATTCTCTGTACGCATTTTCACCGCTTACAATTATAATACCAGAGTATTCCCGACTCGCATGATATATTAGGCAGACTATAATTCTAACAAAGGCCCATTCTTTTGTTCCCTTTTGCAATATTGAAACAACGCCAATGATGAACGGGCGGCTGCATTATGTAATAAAATTCCATTGAACCCAGACATGGACAGAAAACAAACAGCCGCAGGATTTTTACCTGAATGAGCAGTTTTTTCAGCCATGCAAGAAACGAGCTCGAGACGTCTGCTCAAAATAATGGAATGTATCAGGGGCTTTTCATCAGCAGAGACCATTTCGGCAGTCTCATAAATGCAAATGACAACACACAGTACTCGCGATATTGGCTTTCTTGTCCTAAGGAGGAGTAACATCCACAGGCAAAATAGAAGGCATAGAAGCCAAAGAAGCTAACAACAAAGACGGAAGCCAATAATTTTGTTTCAAAAAGATACAAAAGAATATATAACAAGAGTTTTTTTTTTATCTCTCTCGTCATTAAACATATAATATATAAATTTTTTCATTTTTTTTTGTTTTTAATAAGAAAGAAAATGTGAAATTTATTATAAAAAAATATTTGCTATGTACAAATCTTAATAGAGGATAGAGAACTTACGAGGGCGAAAAGCAAGTCACTGCTAGATTAAGAGCCAAGACGAGGGTCGCGGAAATTTATGGCTCACTTATATTTGCAGAAATAAAAATGTAGCGCCGATTTACATTATTTGCTGCAAAACAAGTCCAAGACACAGAGACTCGACACACACAAAAACTGAGAATGCGAAACGATACAACGCACACGAGAGAGATAAATGGCCAAAATGCCGCATTATGCTACTCGCCCATTCATCCTCGCATGTACAAAGAAATAAGTACAATATTTACCAACTAGGGGGGCATATATAGTTGATTCATGGAAAGCGACCGCTGGAAGTTAAAAAAAGATAAATTCTTGCATGCCTGCAGAGAGCGGGCATGCGAAAATCCATCACGGCAGTGTGTTATGTATATTCTGTTGATACTGCGCACAGCTCACACAAATAATATTAGTAGCAAAGCACCATACACAATAAAAGAGTGTATTGAATAAATAAATACGCGAGCGACAAACTTTGTAAAGCAGGAGACGTCTCGGCGAGGGTTGGTCGGCGGGCCGGCCGCAAAATATCAGCGCAAGATTTTCCTCCTCATTCTTTTCATCCCATCCGCACAGGGCAAATGTTTTGAATAAGCCAGTGGTCTTTTCATTTTGAGATGGAAATTCCAAAGCATGCATGCCCGAGCCGCACCGTGCGGAAGCCAAAGAATGGGAAAAAAAATTACAATGAATTTGCATTGCAGTCCAGTGATGATAGTCCGATGGTGCAGAAAAAGGGGTCCAGATATATATTTGACAAAAATTCGCGCCCCCCTTTTCATTTTCACTCAACCAGAAAAGGACTTGCGTGCCGAATTCGCAGCGCTTTTTATATACAAATATAAGTCTGCAGTGAAATTTTGCTGCTGAAATACAAATCTAGATATAGAAGGCAGCAGAGACTTAAAAATGGTGCTAGATTAGATGGATCAGATGCTGAGAGGAGGTTTGGACAAGTCGCTTTATCGTCCGTACATATGTATATAAAATGCGGGGCGAGCATTTAAGCGTGTTTCCAAATGCACACATGGGACACAAAAAGCGTCTCGCTCACTTTGTCAACCATGTGTTTATGGTGGAGCGTGCCAAAATGTTTTTGTGGTTAAACGTAACGTGATATTCAAATGTGGTGCGATTAAACTCGATGAGTGGGCAAGCGGACGAGTGAGCGAGAGCGAATTAATTACAAATGTGACCAAATTAATATTTATTATTTGTCTGATTACCAGATCACACAACTCCAAAAACGCGGTGAGATCCGTGAGCGCGATTACAAACGCAAAGCGAGGGTGACGCGGCAAGTTGTGGATAAAAACATTGATCGCAAAAGGCAATTTGATTTGAATTGCCGGCCAAATTTTCGCTGTTAGAGGAAATTTTAACAACTGACATTCAAACACGTTGAAAATGGATCCATTTCAATTGAATTTCAATGGTTTAGTGTTTGTCTGCTTTTATTCACGCAAACCAGACTCATCAAAATTTTATATTTCTCACTAAAGGCTATTTGCATATAATTAGAATGCAAAAATTTGCAGGCCACTAAATTTAATTTGAGACTAACATATTTCAAAAATTATAATGAGCTTGTTTTTATATTTCTTTCATTTATTAATTCTTAAGTTCTATATATTTATAAAATGCAAGTTTGTTAAATTTTGGTTGATTTTGGTAACGTTTTTCTCCCCTCTAATGTAATGACGGTGGCCACAGTTCACATCTGCATCACATTTTGAAATTAATCAGTAATCTATGTACTTTAATTCACCCTCACCCTGCTTATTATCTCTTCATCGCCACTGGTTAAGCACATTGTTCACCTCGTGTACTCGTGTAGTGTTTTTAAAGTGGAAAACTTCAATTTTTATGACATAATATAAAACTTGTGCAAGCGTAATTTTACAATCAATATTTCACCGACAAATGAAGCCTGATTTTGGGGAGCAAAAAATGAGCTTTAGCTGTGGGTTTCCGCAAATAGGTGTGCGACATGTCATTTCGTTCGGGGCGCATTTCGCCTTCCTTTTTCCGGCATGCTGATGTTGTTTGGCGGAAGTAGATCATGTGATATTGAGAAGATAGTGATTTAGTGATGAGCCGCCTCACCGGATTTGCAGGCAGCCATAAAAAGGGCCGGATTTGAGAGCACCTGGATTTGGTTGGCTTACCCCTGGGCCAAATGAGACAAAATATGACACCAACAAACCATAAAAAGGCATCACTTATTGAAACGCACGGCCGCACCGATGCGCTTTCCAACTCAACATGAGATGCACCCTTTTTCTACAAATTCCGGTTATGTATGTATGTGAATACGGATTTATATACTATGCACAGTGTCGCACTTGTGTCTCTGTGGGTCTTCTGGGGGAAGGAAAGAGCTCCAGCCCTGTAGCGCATCCACAAAAATCAACACGCGAGACTCGTGCTATAACACCAACAAAATTACCACCGAGCCGGCCAAATTTCGCTATTATTAGCACTTTATATAATAAAAATAAACATTATCGATTTCAATCAGGGGTTCTTTGCAAATTTAATAATTGACTTTTAAAATAAATAAAATTAAACGTTATTAATGAATTATTTACGATTAAAATTTAAGATTCATTGTTTTGCTTGTTTACAGTAAATTAATTGTTGCGATGTATCGGCCCAAGAATCTCCTTTCCGCGAACTACAACCATGGAAGGAACTTTGTAAACATGAGGGTATAATTCTGTGCGTATTTAAAGTGACTGCTATGAGTTGTTGGCTAGAATTACGTCGTCCAGTATATTTAATAATGCATTTTATTGCAGCAATGCACTTTGCAAAGGTAAGCCAACGAAGAGACGGATCTCGACCCTGGATCTAACTTGGCTGGGGATTCTCACGGCCAGAACATATTTTCAATCCTCGCATGCAAGAGGGAGACTAAGCGCAACCGACAGAAATATAAATGTGCTCGTGTGCGTTTGGCATTATGAGTTATGCGTCCCGGGAATTTAGTGCTCCTCCCAAAACGTAAGCACGCATTCACAGTCCCATAACATTCGATTTTTCGATAAGAAATTGCGCCTCGTTCAAGTTAACTGAGAGTCGCAGTTGTATTGCAGTGGAACAAGCTTCGCCTGAATCCATTTCCTATTTAATCACCATCAACCAAAATTAATAGGACCAAGCTAATTTGTGACGGATAAAGGGAATTAATTACTTAATCAATTTTCATTTGACACTCACAAATTACAAATAAGAAACTTTTTATCATGATAGCCACGTATCCAGTAATTAACTTCATTTTTGTTACTTTATTAACATTTTTTATTTGGTGGGGGGGGGGGGGATTAAAGAGACAAAAAGAATTATTTGCATCACATATGTAATAATTATTTTAAAGCAAAAGGAGTGACGCATGCATTTTGAGTAAAATTAAAATGCAAAGACGATGCAGCGAATCCGTCTTTTGGTGGTGACGGCGGTGCCAGATTTGCATAATTGGAAGCACGCATATCAAATTACAGAGTCGTTCGCATGCGGGAGACACTTTAGTGGCGACCACCACATTATCCTCCTCCTCTCCCTCTCTCTCTTGCTTCTTCGTCAGTCGATACTCGAGACATAATCAAATTATACCCACAACACTCTGTGGACACGAATGCAGCCCAACCCAGCTGTTTTATATGCTAGTTTGGGTTTATGTGCGCGTGTCCGCACTCTGAACCATTATCTCTCAACAACAGATTGTACGTACAAAACAGCGCAGATATTACGGGCGCACATTATTTTGGGAACTAGAGTAAACTACTACCTGCAAATCTCGTTTTGCCCGTGAATATGGCGGAAAGTGTCACGCTCCAAATTTGAGTCCATGCACAATCATGAACGAAGTATTGATTCATAAGCGTGCGTGATGATTTTCATTACTATTAATTATTATCAAACATAATAATTATTATGCGCAATGCATGCAAACAAAATAATTTAAATTGCAACACAGCAGTATTTAATCTTTCAAATCCTCAAAATAAAAGTGGAAAATTTCTTTTAAATAAATTTCAAGCATAATCGCTCTGGAAAAATCAATAAAATTTTATAATGTTTCACATTACTATATTAATCGCCATTTTCTTTGGATTTTTTTTCATTTTAAATGATTTAAGCCGAAATCAAATAAAAACATCCTAAAAGGATAAAATCAAAGCGAGTTAATGGAGAAAACTTGATGGTCGGTTCCAGTGAGCAATCAGAAAATTCTCTGGTTCTCATTGTCAGAAAAAAGTAATTTCCACTGAATTGTATGGAGTCACTGAAAAAGGTCCCAGCTGAAAAAGAACGTTCAGCAAAATGTGCTTCAGGCGCACGCTGACAAATTGCGCGCGTTCGACTTTTTGCGATGCATCATTATATGCAATGAGAGTCATCCATTCAGCTATCAGTCAGGGCTTATGTGTCACAACCACCCGCACGCCAATCACCACCCGAGCGGAATCATGCTTGAATTTTAACATGCTACACGCACACTCCAGCCAACACACTGGGATTTTTTTAAACTGGGATTTCCAGTCAAAAAATCTCTGTGGAGGCTAAAAAATATCTAGCGATAAGTGAAATTAATAAAAAAAAATAATGATTGCTTGGCAATAACTATTATTCATTAAACTCAATTAAGCGTCTCTGCATTAACTGAAAACAGTTGTAATTAACACATACCAAATAGTAATTAAGTCATTAAAGCCATTCCGGCTAAGAGAACAGAAGCGAAAATCGTACAAAAAGCAAGCTGGTTCGCCTCGTGCCATCCGCATTTTTGCGGCTTTGAAATTGGATAATTTGCTCTGCGGAAAGTTGGAGGCGTAATTTATTAGTCAAGCAGGCAGACCCGCGCAACACTGTGGACCGGCGGGTTGCATACGCCGGACAAAAACAGGCGCAAATTTAATAACCATTGGTTGGCAGCACTGCTTCGGTGGTTGGCAGCACTGCTTCGGTAAGGAAAACACTGGTTTAGGAGGGTTGTGTGTCTAATTTCGCCTTTTTTCCCTGAGTTGAAGGCCATGGCATCTGCACATGTGCCGTGGAGGTCACCACAAGGGTACGCTGCCCAGCCACCCATAAATTGTGGCCCTTCTTACGGACATACAGAAAATAGAGCAAAATTCCATCATCCAGCATGGCCCGAAGGAACTCCACCCACCCCCGGACAGGAGATGGCGCCAAACCCTCTGCAAAATGGAAACAATGGACCAGTTCTCAACTCAGGAGGTTTTGGACAGACTTATGCAGGAGGTCCGGCTCCTCCGGGAGCTGTAGTAACGTTGGAGGAAATCATTCAGCGTGTTTTCCAGCATGTCACGCTGCAATTCTCAAATCAGCTCAAAATTCAGAATGACCAACTTGGCGAAATGTTCAGTAAAACAGTATCTTTGATGCAGGAGGAATTCGAAAAGGAACGTTTGTCCTGGAAGGAGAGAGATGAGAAGCACGAGGCTAAGCTGAGGGAGCTTGAGCGGAAGGTCCTTTTCTACGAGAAGAATGCAGAAAATGAGTCGAGCGGTACAGATAACAGACGGAGGCAATTTCACGGCAGGTATCAGAGAGGTTATTATCCACCAATTGCTCCTCTGACAAAGGCTGATGACACACCCTGCGTGAACCAATACATCGATCGCTCTGCCCAACTCGATGAGGCCCTGAAGAATGATGAGTCGCTCGCAGTGGAGGGAGCCAAGGTCAAGTTTGTTGAACATCAAGGGGTCAGTCTACTGGATGCCAAGCAAGAGATAAAGGCACACGCCATAGCCTCTGATCTCTGGACCAGCATGGGGGCTGCACAAGAGGTTACGGCGGCGGTGGGCAAACCGAAAGCGGAGCCGGGAAAGACTGAAATAGGCGGAATCATCAGAGAGAAGACTGAAAAGTACGGTACTGTGTTTCACGTGGTAACTAAAATGAGGTCCCCCCACAAGTTGCACAAAGCACCTGAGCCTTTCCTAAAGGGAGTGAAGACTGCATTTGCTAAGCTGGCCCAAGTCATTCGAGAGGAAGAGATTGATGAGATTGCAATGACCTACATGTGCAGTGGCATGGACAGGCTGCATCGCCTCTGGGTCTTGGACACTCTGTACGAAGAACTTCGAGATGTCCCTGTCACTGTTCATCTGTACAACAAGTATGTCTCCAAACGCTGGGGAAACTGTGGGAATTTGTTCAACCCAAAGGAGGCCGGAGAGGAAGAAGAAGAGACTGGAGGGAAGCCGGATGACGGAGAGCAGCTAAATGATGCCCCTAATTCGCAGACTGTTGCACCCAGGGAGAGAAGCAAGCGCAACTGTGGTGCTCGTGAGAAACTTTCTTTATAGATTTCCCTTGTCGAAACAGCGACGTGAGTAACTTAAAATTAGGGCTTTGGAATTGTGAAGGGCTTACGAAAGCATATGAATCTCCGATTGCAACAGAACTGCAAAATTATGATATTCTTCTTTTCACGGAAACATTTTTAAAGAAACCACTTCACATTCCTGGTTTTTATTCAAGGCAAGTTTTAGCTTCACAAAAGGAGGCAGGGCGACCGATGAGGGGAATTTCCGTGTATTTTAATTCTAGGTTAGGAAATTTACTAAATGTGAAATATTTGGAAAACTTCATAATTCTAAATTTTGATGACATTACAGTAGTAACATGCTATTTAAATCCGAAGATACGTTCTACAACAGTGACTAATGAACTTCTCTCAATCCTTAAATATGTTGAAAATTTTGAAAATTTCATTTTGGCTGGAGACTTTAATTGCCGACTGGATACTAAAAACAGAAAAATTGACTCGCTGCTTGATTTTGCTGAGGAAAACAGTCTGACAATAGTAAATGAATATCCATATAAAAGTACCTACGACTGTAGTAATGGTCATAGTGTGGTTGATTTAATCTTCAAAGGGCCAAAAATTTACACCGAAAATTTTAAAATTTGCCCAACCATAAGAAAACATAATTTTATTTCAATAGAATTTAATTTCACAAAACAAAAGAACCGAAATGGGGACATGTCTTTGAATAAGAAAAATTTTAAATTAGATGAAAACATACTTAAAGAGCTTATTGAGACTAAATATAAAAATATTCTAAGAACAAATCTGGAAAAGGGGGACGTTGAAGAGTTTTATAAAAATATGATAAATATTATGAAAGAGGCCGACATTCCTCGTAGGCAAACTGAACGGATTAGTCAACCGTGGTTTGATTCTGAATGCTACGAATTAAAACAGAAATTGAACGAATGGAGAGAGTGCTTGGAAGTGGCTGAAAGTTTAAATGTAACTAGTATAATCAAGATTCTATTACCGCACTATACCGCAATAAAAAGAAATTACAAAAATGTGTGTGAAATGAAGAAGAACGCTTTTGTGCAAATGAAGGAGTTGGACATTTTAAAAGAGGCGGAGCAGAATAAGTGCTATAAAATTCTCAAGTTGAGCAAAAGTTTTTACAATACAAACAATATAATGATGGATGAATGGGAGTGCAATTTTGAAAAAATTTTCAACGAGAAAAAATTGAGTGAAAATGAATCTTTAAATCTGAAAGAGATGATAGTAGATTACAGAAATGATATAAATTTTTCACCTATTATGGAAGAAGAAGTTTTGTTAGCATTAAAGAAAATGAAAAACGGGAAATCCCCTGGACCTGACAAAGTGAAGAATGAAAATATTAAACTACTTGTTGAATCCTTACTCCCCGAAATAACGCAATTTTTCACCAAATGCTTGGAGCTAGGAACATGTCCAGAGGAATGGAGGCAGTCAAATCTAAAACTCTTGTATAAGGGAAAAGGGGACGCGGAAAATACAAATTCATATAGAGGAATATGTATTAGTTCGGCTTTTTACAATCTGTTAGATCGTGTACTGCATGCACGTATCTACTCATCTTTGATTCACGAGATTCCAGGCAATCAATATGGTTTTGTGAAAGGAAAATCTACTTTACAGGCAATTAAGTCCTTAGTTAATAACATTCAAGAGACAGTTTATAAGAAGAAATCACCCTTATATGCCTTATTTTTGGATGTAAGTAAAGCTTTTGACTCAATAGATAGGGCGTTTATTTTTAAGAAGTTAATAGAAAGCAAGAAGCTAACGTTCACGGAGTTAAATTATTTAGCTCACAACTTAGACTTAAATTTCTTGAGAATAGTAGATGGAGTAACAGTATCAAAACTTATTACACAATCAAATGGGGTAAGACAGGGGGGATGCACGTCCCCATTTCTGTTCAATTACTCTTTAGCTGATATAAATAATATTCTACGAGATTTGCCAAACGTGAAAGCCATTTATTATGCAGATGATATTGTTTTAACCTCAGAAAAATTAAGTGACTTGAAAATTGCTTTAGCCAGAATGAAAGAATTTTTGTTAAAACGCAGTTTGAAACTTAACTTGGAAAAGTGCAAATTCTTGAAATTTAGAAATAAGGGTCTAGGAAAATATGCATTAAGTGACCGCCTAGATTTAGGTGGAATTGAAATAGAGAGAGTTGCTGAGTTTACATATTTAGGAGTTACTTTTCAACCATCAGGAATCTCTTTTGGAAAGCACATTGAAAAAAGAACAAGAGCTGCATTGCTGGCCACTTATAATATACGAGAACTAAAACAATTATCCATTGAAACAGCACACAAGCTATTTGATCTAAAAATTTCCCCAATTGCGTCCTACGGCATTGAAGAAATATGGCCTTTCCTAACAAAGACTGATTTTGAAAATCTTGAAAAAGTCAAAACAAGATATTTAAAAAGAGTTTTAGGACTATCCAAGTATATTAGATCTAGATTTGTGTATGAATTAGTTGACACTGATCTCTTTGTATCGGACTTACAGGTAAAATATTCTCTAACTGAAACTGAAGCATTCCAGAAATTTTGTGTGTCTAAATATTTAAACAAACTTGAGATATGTGATGAGTTCTACGAGACAGAAACTATGAAGAATAAAAATTGGCAATGTGCAATGTTCAGTGATCGCCAAGTGTTTACGAGATTTGCCTGTCACGGGTACCACTATTTATTTTGTAAGAATAAAAATTTTCATTCTCAAGCGACAATAGATTGTGAATGCAAGCACTGCGGTAAGAAATGTTCACAATATCATATTCTTGAATGTAATGAACGAAAACTAAGCCTAAGAGAGGCTGCAAAAATCAAAATTAACTAATTTTGTACTTTGTAATAATTATCGAAACAAGCTTAATTGTAAAATTAATTTTAGGAAGACAAATTAGCTTTAGACACCCGTTGTACACCTAGTTGTGTTCAATAAATACTCTATCTATCTAAATTTAATAACCGCTGACTTGCAGAGCCACTGATTGCGGCCTCTCATTAATTACTTTTCGCGAGAAGCGGTGCTGCAGATTTTTCCCAACCAACCGACATGCAAAAGGAATCTTATTTTAAACATTATTGCCTTCTTTATACCGTGAGCGGCACTAACGAGCTCAACTTTTCATCTGTTCACGCCTAAAATAATACATCATAAGCTGTGAGCTAACCTTAATATTGCAAACGTTTGTTATCATTTATGTCACGTGAAACAAGGCCTGCATAAAATTGAGCCTCTCTTAATTGAATAATCAATAATTACATTTTTATGCAGAAGACATAAAATGCAAATTAGAAAAAAAGTTGCTGAAATTAATACCAGACAATCTGCATATTATATAAACTAGGGCTTAAAAATCCCCACTGTCTTGCAACGCATATCCTCGGAATTATACACCAGCCCAGGTGCTCGTAAAACATTAAAAAAGGAACAAACGGCTTGGTCCAAATAAAAATCATCAGTTAAAAAGTGACTCGTTAATTTTATCACAAAATTTCCGAGAAATTTCTGTCAAATTTCCTTGAGATATTAAAAAACACAAAAACCTTTCTCGTTGAAAAAGAATGACAAAAATAAACCTCTTGTGTTAAAATAAATTAAGACCGTTATTTGTCTTCTTTTTTATTCCAAGCTGTGAAAATTGTGTTTTCATCTGGTTTTGCGTCCTTGATATTGAAGCAATAATCCACGGCAGCTGATTCGACGATAGGCCGAATTTGCCCTTTTCAGCTCTATCGAGAATATACGCGCTGCACACGCCAGCAAGTTTTGAAATTGTGTCGGACGAGTATCCTTGGCGATCCCGCGCGCCTGGGATCGATTATGAAAATATTTTCATTTGCGTGCTGTTATCAGAGAGCGCGGGCGGGGTGCCGATACAAGGCACAGAAATGAAAGGCCGCGCGCGCGCGCGTGCAGAAATACGACTGGGCGCCGATAAAGTGTTCCTGGCAGCTGTCGGACAGGTGGACGATAACCAGATACACCCTGCCTGGCACTAAAAATGACGAGCCCGATTTTTATCGGTGCGCGCGGTCCAAAGGGTTCTCGTTCATGCCACAAGAAGGGACGACTCAACTATTACAACTTGACGTAAAAGAGGGTCCGCGCCTGCTTTTCCTGAAAAAGTGCGGTCCTCTCGCATGTCTCTTTCAACCAGTTGCCAAGGAGCGAAAATTACCATTAATCTCGCCCTTCAAATCTACGCCTGGCGTATAATCAGATTTACCCTTTGATTCCATTTTCATTTCATTTCATTTTTTTGCAGGAATTATTCTATATTTAATTTTGGTGAAACCATTCCATTTTTTATATTTTCTTTTTTGTCCTTGAAAACGAGCCGCAAAAATCACAATCCTACATCGCCTGGCGTAAGTGTCATCACCGTTTCGCTCTTTTCTCTGATCCAATTTGCGTGCAGTGAGTGGAAATAATAAAACAAAACAGAGGGAATAATAAAAGGCCGATGCACAAATATATGTTATGGCTCCGAGTGTCAGTTGCAGACTCGCTGGGCATGAGTAATGTGCCTGAAAAGCACATTCGAGTGTGTCTGTCAGCCACGCCACAACGATACTTATGGATGATGCTCTTTCCATCGGCTCACGACACATTAAACAGGGCAAAACGGAGAGAGCGAGAGAGCGCGCGCGGGTCGGCCGTGACGAACCAACAACTAACCGCACGAGTGCCCCTTAATCTGCACCAATCATCGCCACTTTGCACTTCAGCGGTCATTGGAATCGAGGAAATTAATCATAATTCTCTCTATGCGCATGGATGCTCAGAATTTAATTAGATTTGGTTTTATTGTTGTTTTACTTCTAAAACTCTAATAAGATTTAGTAGAATTGGGCAAATCAACTTTTTCACGTGTGTCTGTAAAAAAACCCATCCCGTTTCAAATTCAGATTCTCCAATAAATACAGTTGAAAAGAAAACTCTTAAAGATGTAAAAGATTAAAAAAAAATTACGCATTGTTTTGCACTAACAATAAGAATAAAAGGTTACTTAAATTAGTCAGGAATAATTAAAGTCTTAATAATATTAAGGATAAGTTAAGTCTTCAATTATCCGTAATAAAGACAATCTTCTGTTTTTTAAATAGAAAATATTTTTAAATTTGCCATTGTAAAATTTTGTCCTTCTTGGTAAGAAACCGATTTATCTGGTGAAAGTAATATAAAAGTCTTTTCATTGTTTCATGCTATATCCGAAAGTTAAAAAAGGAGCGTCCGAAGTTTGCACGAGGCAGCTCCTCTCTGTTTTGGTAAACATGGCATGGGAAGTTATAAAAGATTCGCAATTCCCTTAACGAATTCCGGCGGAAATAAACCGCGCGCAAATCCAGTTTGATCAACAACAAAAGTTTTGTCATTAAACGAAGTCACTTACTCACTCGCTTGACTCTGTGGAACTGGAAAACATAATATCGGCGGCGGAGACGAGACGTATAGACGAGTGCGGAAGAAACGAGCGTGTCGGGTACGTCGTTCCGGGGGCGGTTTTCACCCCCAACGAGTGAACGCGCTCGTCAATTACATGCGAGGAATGCGCTGACTTATAGCAGGACGACGTTAAAGAGGGCTCCGTGCAAATAAACTCGCAGATAAAGTGAGCGGGCGAATCGTCACTTTGCTTAATTCATGCGGGAGGGTGGCGTGTGGGTGGAGAGCGCAGTGATAATTGTACGAGTGCGAATGATTAATAACTCACCCTGAGGCGGGGGTTGTGCCACGACTTCACCTGCTTCGCCTTCATCTTCATAATATCAAGCACCTGAAAGCAATCACCAGCAAGTATTAAACTCTACCCGCTCGCGTTCCATTTCACAATAGTTCACTCGCGTGAATTTATGAGTGGCAATATTTCCCACGCCAGGCACAAAGGAATTTATATTTCGGCGTGTCATTTTACAGCTTTTATTTGTGAGGCGGCTATTAATTAAATTGTTCCTCTACACGGGATGCGTGTGTAAATCACAAACGCCTATGGAAATTACATCAATTTATATAGTTTACACGTTTTCTTACTTGAAAAAATTTGAAAGTGGTAAAGCTATGACGCTTTTTAGCTTAAAAAGATTTTGTCATGTTTTAAAAGGAATAATTTGATTTAAGTGTATATTTTTTTTTAAATTTAAATATTTAAATTTCTGTATTTCTTAGCTTTCAATTAAAATTCATTTCAGTTTCACTTTGAAAACAAATTTTGAATTTTCATATCTTTTTAGGATTTTTAATTGAGTAATTTCAACTTGCATTCTTTCACTTTAACAAGAAATTATTATTATTATTATTATTATTATTATTTATTCTTCTCAGTCGATGCAAAAAATGGCAAAGGCATTAACATTTAAAAATCTTTTTCAGGACAAATTTTAGCGGGAAGTGCGACTCAAAAAGCATTTTCCTTGTCAAAGGGCGCAAACCGGAAGCGAGCAACGGCCTCAGGTCCATTTATCGAAGGTGCTCGCGGCAGATTGCATCTTGAACCACGCGCACCCTAATGGCACACAACACGATCTACATGCGCTCTTATTCGCGGGCGGACAGACGCGGGGGCACTCGAGGCTCTCGGCACTTTCTGCATGGCCGTGCAGTCAATCACGCTAATGGCCAACTCTTGTTGAAATAAAAGACAACGTGCATGTTTGTTTCGCGGAATGCTCAGTGAAAGAGAAAAGCGTCTCAAACGCCAAACCATTTGCGAACGACAGAGAACAATGCGGTCCATTTTTCCATTCCACTTCTTGTCAATATGCACGATTGCAAGAGTTAGCAACGAAAAAATGTCTGACGGCAAATTGTTTTGCGACTTTTTTTAAATGCACAGCGCAGTCTGGTCTTTTCAAGCAGACAGGAATGCATTCGCAAAAAAAAAAAAACAAAGCAAGAAATCGAATTCATTCAAAAACAGTTTCTAGCAGATTTAATGAGCAAAAAAATTAGCCCGTAAAAATTATCGCCGAATTCAAGTTTTTGGTGTTCTCTTTCGGACGGAATCAGGTCATTAATGGCGGCGATGGTTCATCGTGGGCAATGTTTTTTCACCGCGCAGCTCATGTTGGTTTTGCGTTTGACGAGTTTTGACGTTGGCTTGCTTCACATGGTCGACGAGCGAAGGCTGTAATTGAATGAGTGGCCCGCAGAGAAAACATCGCAAAAAGGCTCACGGGTAGAGCGAGAGGTGATGTATTACATAAATTGCACATCACACATACACTTTTGAGAGCACCCTCGAGCATATTGATTAAATTAAAAAGCCACGCCATAAATTGAGCATCGTGACAAATATTTAAGCATCGACAACGTCGCCACACGATCGCTTTTTTGCTCGTTGCGCGGCGCCCATAGCGCCCGCTTCGAGATGGTGTTTCCTTTCTGAGTGAGAGGCTGCTCATGCACGGCGTCTATCTCCAGATCATCCTCCGACTCAATTGCACCACCACCATGCAAAATGAGAATACCAGCAGGTCGTCAGTACTTCAAGATGGATATGATGAGTGCAGGATTTTTATTGTTTTTTCAAGTACAGTTTTTATATAGGGGTTTATTGAAACTAAAAATGTAAAATAAAATCAAAGTTTAAGAAAAATATCCTAATAGCAAAAAATTCCTGGTAATTTTTTAGCGTCAGAATTGTCTTATTTAGAATGAGCGAAAATTAAAAACCCTTAACGTATAAATGGTAGCAAAACGTTTGCTATATTATCTGGGACGAACGGTAGGTCGGCGGGATTCCTAAAAATAACCATTGAATTTCTAATGTTATTACGCAAAATGAACTCTTGTATCAGGCTGCGGCAATGGCTCCTCAAACAGCCCCTGAAATGGATCTCAAATGCTAATGGTGTCATAATATGGCCTTTTTCACGGAAAACGTTACGCAAGTCTATCGTTTTTCAGGCCCCAAAAAGTTTTCCAGCACCGAGTCCCATGTGTGGAAAAAGGGAAAATGAGCGCAGGAGAAAAGTGAGTTTGCATTTCGGGATGATAATTGAGGCTTTCCAAACCGCGTTATGGCTGTTGTTTTATGGAAAAACTTCGGAAGGAGTAAAAAAGTTTAGCAGTCGGGTGGCTCATTTTATTGTTGGGACTTGACATGTTGGTGCGCACGTCACCTCTCGGTTGGAATACACTTTTAAATTTACAGAACTCTCGATTTCCATAAGGGGAGAAGCAAAAACATGCAGCTCCTTTCCCAAAAGCAATTTTATCTGGAATTGTTTAAATTTTACGCTTTAGAATTAATAAATGATGTATAGGAAACGACTGAGAAACTTTAATCAAATTATCTTCGTTTGAGGAAGTTTAGTACATTTATTCATAGAAATTTAAAAGAGGAATTACTTGTTGGTGTATTCCAGTTTATCTGCGTGTTCTTGACGTGAGGCGGATTAAACTTTTCTTTTAATTTTCCGCTGCAGTTTTTCACATAAGCAAGGAGATATTTGTCTCTCTAGACAGCAAGGGCTGGTAATGCGGCCTCTTTACATTCGCAAAGAGGGGCATTAAAAGTTTAATTTGCGGCAAAGTGAAGCAACAAATGGGGATTATCCTGTCTTGTTTACAAACTTTTAATGCCGATCAATATTGGAGCGAGTTTTTCGAGATTTATCGCACCGAGATAATTAATTTAGTCTCCAAGCTGGTGGGAGGAATAAAAAGATTGGCGCACATGGGGCCCGAAAGAAGCCGCTGCTACTGGGCACCGTCGCCTCTGACGTCACTGCCATTGTGTTTCCGCGCGGCACACGCGCTCACTCTCTTTCAGAGTTGCTGCTGCGTGTTTGGGTAATTAATAACAAAACGCTAAACAGGCACAAATTTTGCCCACCAAATTGAAGCCCGCTTAAAAAATTAATTAGCGCAGCACCCCACTTTCGCGCTTGGGCCCATTTCCATGCATAATGCAAAGCCGAGACTCCACGGTTGATGAATTTTTTATGCCAAGTGCACACGGTACGTATAAAATTAAAATGCGCTGGTGCTAATAAAAAAACTCGAAATTATGAAGAAAATTTTAATTCAACCCAAAAAGATTTTATGCGAAATAAATTATATAGTGAACAATTCACATTTGTGTTTAGAGGGGCGAATGGTTCAATATTCATGTTCCGTTCCACTACATACGCAAAAGGTGCTGATGGAGAAGCTCCCAACCGGTATCACACAGCGTTGCATTAATATTATGCAGCGCGGCAAAGCAATGACTTTCAGCAGGTTGTCTACTTAACAACTTTGCTCTCTATGGCGCTCCAGGGGATTGAAGACAAAAGTTATTACACGCTCAGAGTCTGTTGGAACGGTGTGGTCTTGTTGCATACCAAAGATTGTCAAAATCAGCGTACATAAAGCCCTTCAGGAGAACACATTTCATGAGATTCATGACATAAAATAACCACAAGTTTCATAACTTCATAGATAGGGTTTTGAACTAAAGATTTTGTTTCCTGTTAGAAACCATCCAACTTTGTTAAAATAAGGTTTTTTGAAAAATAAAAACAGCAAATAATTTAATAAAAGAATAGCGGAATTAATAAGATATGTAATAAAATAATTTGAAAATTATTATTACTGGCTAATTTAATTAAATCTTGAATATTTTTTTTAAGTTATATCTTTTCAATATTGATAATTTTCTCTTGTATTTCACAAAAATTATGTGATTATTATTTTTCAGGGAATTCAATAATTTTCCCATCTTCAAATAGTTAATTCTTGAATAATTCATCCAAGCCTTTTTTTAACAAAAGTAAAGTAAATAGGAGCAAAAAAGCCAATTTCTTTAGAATCAAAAGAATTTCCCACTTTAAATTTGCACATTTACCTCGCAGATGGCCCCTAAAATTTTATATTTGGAAAAAACGATTCTAGACAGGCAGAGCAGAGGTAAGCGAAGCTTTGGAAGATGCAAAGTATTACGTATTTGGCAATTCACTGCAGAAAAATGATGGAGGGGCCGCGTTGAATCGGTGATTTGCGTGCCTTGTTTGCAGCGCGCATCAAGAGTCGCTGTTTCACTAACAATAGGAAGTACAGCCATTGCGGCGGTACTGAAGGGATGGATTATTTATTGTGCGTGATTTCGCTCGATCGCTGTTTTCCTTGTCGAGTGAGCGACTCGAGCGAGCGCGTCTGTTTTGAATGACTGCGCGGTGGGCGAGAGAGACGCGTTTTTTTCTTTCCATACCGCATCTCGAAAATCCGCGAGCAAACACACTCCAGCATTATTGCTGCTGGCGTCGGCGATTTTCCTCGATCGACACACGTTCGCTTGAGTATTTGTATCTGACTTGCAAATAATCACTGTTTGATCAGACGTGCCGCCCCTTAAGTGTATTCATACTTACTACACACGTGGCCGCACCCACGCAAGCAAAACTACCCCGCTGAGAGGCGGCGCGAGATTTTTGATGCGTCATTTTGTACGTACTTTCCTTGTATAGTCATAAAACCGTGGTCAAAATAGATTATTATTGCAAATTAAAAATAAAGAAAACATTGTCAAGAACGATCTAAGAAATTAAATATTTTAGTTAAGGTTGACAAATACTAATATCAAAGATTGATAATTTAAAATTTTTATTATAAACTACGAGAAAATGCGAGGGAAAAAAGGGGAAAAATCTCAGACTTTAGATGTTAAAACTTCACTTATATGCACAATTGATGTGACATTGTGCATTCAAAATTTTTGGAGCGGAATAATTAAATAAAAAAACGGATTACATTCATTAAATATAAAACAATTAACATGATAATATTTTTCAAAAATGTTTGAATTGATATTTACATTTGGACAAGAACGAGTATATGAGTGTTGAAGTAAAAAACGTGTGAAACAATATTGAGTTTGGCACATTTTTACGTCTTTTGCAGTTTTCTTCCTTGGTCATAGAGTTGTTGGCCAATTTTTAGAACAGAGACAATATAGTTCCCCTTGGTGCGGTGCCACCCCCGTCCTGGCACCATTCAGGCCGCACCTGTCTGGGTCATGCAAATAAATTTCCGCTTTATCGACCCCAATGTGAATTCAACTTCATCGCAGTCCACGGCTGGAAAAATCAGCACGCATCGCCAAAATAGCTAAAACGCTGCATGACATAGCTGAAAGTTAATCTGAGAAATCGCGTTTTTCCATTTGATTTGCGTATAAATATTCGAATGGTCTGCTTGGCCCGAACGAACATTCTAGTTTTGTTTTGGTAAGGTTTCTTTTGTCGGCGATCGAGTGTTTGTTTTCGTTCCACATAGCGTGCCAAATTCTTATCAATCAATAAGGAATACATATTGGTGAATTACGAAAAGAAAAACTGAGCATGCATGGCAGGCTTTTGTGTTGGTATCACTAAAATGGCTCGTAAATTAACAGCGAACATGTTTTAATGCTGTAGTGCCACAACAGAGGCGCAGCGGTTTCATAAATGCCTCTAATACAGTGCACATCACAAAGCGTTCTCATTTTATGTTTGAATGCAAATGCAGTCGGTTGATATTTAAATTTTGCGTTTATTGCGCAAACAAGCTGGGGAGCTGCAGCAAAACACAATCGCACCTCGCCCAATCAGCACAACATCAACGAGAATTTCACTTGTGCTATACTCGCCATT
The DNA here is from genome assembly GCF_031216515.1 of Neocloeon triangulifer. Taxonomy (NCBI): domain Eukaryota; kingdom Metazoa; phylum Arthropoda; class Insecta; order Ephemeroptera; family Baetidae; genus Neocloeon; species Neocloeon triangulifer. The sequence continues at coordinate 1,656,177 of NW_026775561.1, forward strand.
ACATTAATATTGATGTTTATTAAATTGTATATGCATGCATTTGCGGTGTTTACAAATTGAGTGAGGGATGTAATTTCAATATGGTCAAGCGAAACGCTGGTCGTTTCTATGAATTAATATTGTCATTTGATGCCGTGTAGTGGGGTAATAATAAAATAGTCACTTCTTGTATGCAGAAAATGGCAAAGAGCTGATGAAATCAATAAAGTAAGTAAGTCACAATGATTCAAAATTATAATAATGGACGTAAATTAAAAATTAATTTGCAATTTTTTATTTCAACCAACATGGTAACAATTAATAATGCTTTGATTTTCCCAAACTATTTAAAACGAAATGATGGATGGAAAAATAATTACGGCTGCCCTATTTGATTGATAGATACATTATGCAAGAGAGTGTCAATGGAACGTGCCGGGGGCTGTGTCAGGTGAGAGGGTGTGGGGGCTGCACGGGCACGGTCAGCGGAAGATGGATGAAGTGGGCAGCTGACGCTAATTAATTGATCCTCCAATTTGTGTCCGAGGCTGTGCCGCCGTCCGCCGGAATTTTCTAATTAATCAGCCAACGAACAACTTTTTTAATCGCAACAACCGCGGTGTTTACTTTTTTCCGCGAGGAATTTTTTAATATCTGACGCAGCACGGGAAGCGGGCCGGCGAGAAAATGTGTTTTGTTGTGTCGGTCTCGCACCCTTTTTTGCGAGACGCGCGCGCTCGGCGTGCTTTTTGCAGCGGCTCGGAATGAAAAGAAAAGAGCAGGCCCTGATAAGAAAACAAGAGCCTATGCAAACACTCGAGGCGGCGAGTCCTGTGTGTCGGACGGTTGCTGGTGCGCGACTCAGCCAAGAACCCTTCAACGCCCTTGCTTTGATCCCGCGGCCATAATTGTGCAAATTAATTTGTTCGCGCCAAACTTGGGCTTCCGTGACACAATTGGCTCTCGCCGTGCAAAACGACACATTTATAAATTGGGTCTATTTGCACAAGGGCGGAGCGCACGTCTCGTATCTTCCACTCTAATTGGGACCAAGGGGCGGAAAAATTCTCCCACTGCGCTGGAGATTATTAATTTGCGTCCGCATTCATACATCTCTTCTGGCGAGGCGCTAATTAATCTTGCTTAGTTGACTCTTCATCTTTTTAAATCATTAGGAATAATAAGCAGTTCGAGTTAAAAAAGTGAGATACAAAAATAAATCACGGTGTGCAGAACAAATCAACAAAATAAAAAATTATTAAAAGCAGGCACTAAATAAAGATAAATAAAAAAATTACTGATTTTGAAAATTATAATGGCAAAACAAATTATATTGAGAAGAATGAATTCATTATTTTCATCAGTGCAAATTAATAACATGCAAAAAAATTGCACATTTGCCAGAATTAGCAAGCGCAAAACGTGCCGCTGTAATTCCTGCCCCATCGCCCCTTATTACGAATGTGTGTCAAGAAAGTATATTTAGATTATATACCGAGTGAGCGCCTCTGAAGAGTGAGAGACGAGGCATGCACAGCCTGAAAAGTGTCGACGGTTATTAAGCGCGAGGGTTGCATAATGATAATAAAATTTTGCTTTTGAATCGCGTATATGAAGAGCGGACTAACAAAACGCCGAGGAAAGCAAAACAAAACACACCTCGGCTGCAACTCTGCTTCACCGGCTCCTGCAGCAGCTGCGCCATCATTTGTATAAAATAAAGCACACCGCCGCCTGCTCACCCAGCGCTCGTAAACTCCAGAAAAGTGAGCTAAACACGCCAGTCTTCATTAATTCCATTTGTTTTCGCCTCGGGGTCGCAAATTACTTAGCAAATTGAATTTTGGCCAAATAATTTGTCTACGTAAACGCTCGCCGTTTTATACAACATTATAATTGTTTTATTATTTTGCACTATTATCTCTACCTTTTTTTAAAATTTCATTTTGTCACGAGAGAATAAAAATGAACTGAATAAAAGGGCATGAACTTGAAGAATATGGATTCAATTGTTTATCAACGTTTTAAAATGAACAAAAAAATTAACCTTGATGCCATGACCATTATGTTGTGTCGCATAAATCAATACTAAAAAAAAAAAAAATACAACCACATAAATATCAAGATTTAAAGTTTACATTTCAACTCAAAAGCTAATAAAATATTACTATTTTTTTATACTTACTAATAAATTAAATTTGGAACTGAAATTCCAATTGAAAACTGACGCTAGAAAGCTTTCCCTAAAAATTTACCCAAATCAAAGGTCATATTATTTTTTCTGTGACCATGCATGTTCAGATGTAATTTGGTGTTGGAGAATTGAGAAAAGTACTCGAGGGAAGTGCTGGTTGGTGTTGTGCGAGCAACTCCTCTGTCGCCGACAGCCACGGCGGGCCCGAGGAGCAAAGGCTGGGGCTTGAGGGTGGCCGAGCCGAGCATTATTCCAGGCACGTCACTCCCAGGGTGGGTGGATAATTTTTATAAAAGCTAAACGGCCGTGAAGTATTCACCGCGGGTTCAGGGGCTTCTTTCGACCCAAACAAAACGAGCAGTCAGCCACGTGTCAGGCAGGGCCTTTTGGACTTTTGGATGATCAAAAATTTAAGCAGAGCTAAATGAATGGAGAGTCAAATCATTCATTCATGAGCGGCGAAAAGTCTAAAATTACCCTGGAGAGCCATCGCAATGAAATGAAACGAGCCAACAGCAACTCCAACTTGGTTGTCGAATGGCTGCGATTTTTCTCATGGGAAGCAAAAGCATATTGTTCTCCAAATCCAGGGCCCAGCGAGCTGAGAGAGGAGGCAGCATTAACGAACGCCTGCTTTATATGCCGGGATAAATATTAGCGTCGGCACGCACATTTCCCTTTCCGAGCTGATTAAGGTGCAAAAACATCCGACGGAAATTGAAATTCCCCACTTGCAATTTTCTGGTTCTGCTGCAGAACGTTGCACGCCCTTTTTTTTAATTTAAAGCCAAAATATGGGATGGACTTTGAAAGAATCCTAATTTCCTAAAAAAATTACCAAAGTTTCTGTGAGAAGCTTAAATAAAGTTGCCATTATTGACTCCATTGGCTTATTTTTATATTTTAATGCAGTCTGTTTTGTGTTAAATTATGTGCTCACGCGTTAATTGTAAGACGCTCTTCTCAAAGTGAGGAGAAGACCGAGTATAGGCACTACTTATGCTTTGAGGGTCGCATAAATTTGGCGCAGAATTGCTGGTAAAGACGACCCTTGCGTTTGATGGCGATAACTGTTTTATCGCACCTACGTCAGCGCTTCAGTGAAACTGCAAAAATATCGTTTTTTCCTGCTCCATCAAAAATAAAGGCAAAAAATTTGCTCATTGATCGGTTATTATAAAAATTTTGATACGGAAATCGCTGTAAAAAGTAAATTGGAACTAGCTTTTGTTCAGCACGATAGGAAGCGGCGTGATTTGCGGCGACGGTGACTCTTGGTGCGGGTGGCGCGCCAAGGTAATGAGGGGGTAGCGATGTGAAACACGCAGCAGCAGCAGCGCCGAACGTGAGTGCACTGCCTAATTGAAAATGAGGCGACACACCTGCACCAGAATTACGACCTCTGCCTCTCTCGTAAAGTGCATTTTGCGACGGGCACCTCACGCCCCGTTTTAATTATTCGACCCCAGGCAAACACGCGCACATTGTAATATGCAGGCAATTAAACCGCCTCGCCGCCCACACACTAATCAGCGCGCCCTCTTTTAACCCTTCATAAAAAGCTGCTCTGTTATATTATTTCCATAGTTCTTTTTACGTGTGCTTAAAAGCCGCGGGTGTTTTTTTTTTATTCTTCATTACCTTTTTCTTTTAATTTTCAGCAATTAAACGTTTATCTTGGCAAATTTTTTTTCTTTCGAGGTCAAAAAAATATAAAAATCAAGTAAATTTTTTAGCAATTCAAAATATTACAGATATTATATAATTTTGTTTGCAAAAAATCTGTGACAAATCTATTATGAGGCTTTGTATGCTTTTTCAATTTGCAACTGATATTTAATAAAAGAATAATTATTTTATTTTATAGAGGAAGAAAGTAATGGAAGAACATTTTATTTTTTAGAAACTGCGCTTGGATTCTTGCTGCCTACAATCTTTTGAATATTTTTATGCTAAAATTTCTCGCTTACATGATTGTAATTTATAATACGACACCGTAAATTTTCAGCAGAATTTCCGGGGCTTGTTCCGGTAAGATTCATGGAGCCTTGGACGACAATGGGCTGGTCGCGCTCCCAAGACAAAAGGCCGAATATTCAAAATTCCAACCATTGGAACTTTTGGATAAATGGCTGGGCTTTGGGATACAAGAAATATTGGGGGTAGTGCAAGCAGAACCATTAATTATAAAACACAATACAAATATGGGAACCCTCAGACAGCGATAGCCTCGTTTGTAATTAATTTGTAAAGTTTCGAGGTGTCACAAACAAACGGAAGACACTCGAAATCCGAGCGCTCGAACAAAGCTGGTGTTTCTCTCTTTCTCTTAATTGTGTGCAGCAGATTTACAGATAGCCACACGGTCCCATCCGCTGGCGGCGAAGAGCGCCTCTTTCAAAACCACCCTCGTCGCCAGGGGTGAGATTTCTGGCTGCCCAGACAATAAAACACACTCCCTAGGACGGGGCGTTAAATTGCGCGCGGCGTGTATAACAAATAAATGGCTCCCATCAAAGGGAATTGATTTTTATTGTTTGGAATTAAGATTTAGTAGGCAAGACGTGAAAGAGCCCATTTTATTTGTCCCTTTTGCTTATTTGCTCTCGCGTTGTTCGCCGAGCAGGATAAACGCCGAGTATTTTGCCATGTTGAATTGCGCTTTCTCTGTCAATTTCATGTCTGAGTGGCTGCCGCGATGAGGGCGAAATGCAAATCAGCGGACGTGATTTTGAGGCAGATGCCGAGCACAAGATTTGACGAAGAGAGTGGCTTATCTTTTTTTCCATAACAGCGCCTTGTGGAATTGCTATTACAGATGCATTTCGACAAAATTAAGATACAGCACAGCTTGCCGCTCTTAAATTGCACTAACTGTTATCTGAAATCCATTTTCGTGCTTTTCCGGAAAGCTAAACATAATAACACAAAAAGCGCTTTCCTATCAACGCAACTTGCCGTGGCAAATATTTATGTCCCTTTTGCGTGGAACACATTTTGCCACAAAAAAAGGCTCCTGCGTGTTACTTATTGTTAATAAGCTTTGAGCTAATAAGTTGGAGACTTCACCACTTTCAACTAGAGCTTTCAACCACAGAGCCCCTTAATTAATTTGAGGAAATATTAAGATTTGAATATTAAAATGTAACATAAAAACAAAAAATTAATAAACAATAAACAATGGAGATTAAATTTCCCAAAATACACTTTGATTTGGCTTAAAAATCTTTATGTGTTCAATTTATGCCTTTTTAAAGAATTAAAAATTGACGCCATATAATTGTTTAATAGAACAAAATGAAACCGCATATTTTCTATTAGGCCAAATCGATATCAATTTAAAAGAATTAGACAAAAAACTTAAGACTCGAGAAGATCAGCTCTCTGGTGTGTCTCATGGCACTTTACCAAACGAAGACATTTCGGCAAAAAGTTCCGAGTCAAGATGTGCACAAAGAAAAGTGCGGGCCAATAAAGAAAAAGAGCATAGAAGCCCTCACGCAGCGACAACGCAAATTCAATCAGCGGCAGAGAACAACCCTTGGCCCTGGACCTCCCCTGACTGCGGCAAATTTTTTGTGCGGAATCTCGACCAGCACGGCTCTCTCTTTCAGCAGCAGGCTGGAAATTAATTTGGCCTCACTTGATTGGCCGCGCGTCATTAATTTGACCGAACGACGCTTCGCTCCATACATCTTGGCCAAATGAGCTGCGCTGGGGTGCTGAGTGAGTTTCCTTCCTTCAATAGGTGCGCGTGACCCCCAGCAGGTCACCTGTCACCACCGTCGAGGGACGCCCATTATTGCCGGCACGTCGCAAAAAGTGTTCTGGCTTTCTTGCTCGTTTTCGGCGGCCACAGTCTCCACTCTCGAACAGAGAAGTGATTTATGTTCGTCTCGCAATTTAAGGGACGAGAGAAAACAGGTATCAATTATCCAAAAAGTCACTAAAAGAGAACAATTTGCAATTTAAATTTAGATTTATTTTATTTGTAAATTGATTTTAATTTTTACTTAAATATCTAAAAATGATCATTTTAAACTTTAAAATTTTTGCTGTTGTAAATTTCACATTTAAAAGGATTTCGTATGTAAATTTCACTTTGGGGAAAACAAAACCAAATTGACAAATATTTTTGTTAAATTTAAATTTAATCAGTTTGATTATTAGATACTACTCTTCAATAATATTTAACATAATTGAAGAAACTTAAGCATACTTTAAATTTGGAGGCGAAAAATCTAAAAATTGTACGCCAAAGGAAGTCTGGATGCAGAAACGACAAAACGAGAGGGGCCTCGAACGCGCAGCGCACATAATATGTAATAAATTATGTGCAAAGAATACACCAATGGGGCGGTCCAATCCGTCAAACACCAGCGTCATTAGCCGGCAAACTCTGCCAGCGCACCAGAGATGATGAACACTCGAATGGAAAAAATTGCACAATTCAAGCGGGGGTTTCCACCCGCGCGCCTATGCTGTCGCAGCAGGGCCAAAAAAGCAGTCATTGCCAAATGATCGACCAAGTTTGACGATTCGGGGGTAGAATGGGCGAATCCATTGTCTTCCGTACAATGGGAAGAGGCGCAAAAAAAATTTGATAAGAATTCAACATTAAAAAGGCGGAAATCTTTTTTCTGTGCAAAAAAAAAGATATCATGAAAATAGTTATAAATCAGAAGCAAAATTCCCTTCCTCACTCTGCTTGCGAGAGCAAATTAGCAAGTGCCGTTGTTTATTAAGCAACCCAGTCTGACTTTAATTGCGAGTTTCATATTTTATGGCATCTCTTCACAGAAGGGAAAGGCGTTTTATGGGAAAAGCAGTGAGTGCACTAAATACATGGCGAACTTTATCACAACATATTTAATAATATCAATGATTTCTGTTTAAAAATCATGATTTTGTAACTATAAAGTATAATTTTTCTCGTTATAGTTTAAAAATACAAATTTCTGTGCACATAACAGATAACGAAGGTTTAGCAAGATTTATGACATAAAAATTTCTAAAATTACTGCTTTATATGTTGAACAGAATCCAAAGACACTTGGTGAATTGGTTGCCTCAAGCCTCAAATCACAAAGAAATGTGCTTAGAAACAAAATATTTAACAATCATGCATATTATATCTTCAATGAAAAGTTAAGAATTTTTTTGTGTATTTTTAAATATTTACGAAATCTTTTAAATTTATTCCAGATCAAACCCCCAAAACCTCAATGAGCTCCGTGTACATTATTGGATGATATAATATTAATTAAATTTAAAAGATTTAAATGATAAAAATCGGTAAAAATAATTGAATTTATTACTAGCAGCTATATGCACATATGAAACCAACAAACTTGATGATCTTTTGATAATATGTATTTTATTCACACTGAGAATTAGCGTGCGGGCAATTTTATAAATTTCTCTGCAAACAAAACCAAGGCTTGTCGTGTAAATGCCGCATACGCAGGTAAGAAAAAAATAATGTCTTTTGCATTACATTATGCAAATGTATTCAAATTTTAGATTTGTCCTTGCTTTTCGAGAGTGAGTCTAGCTGTAGCTAATTATCGTATTCCAAATAAGGAAAAACAGCCACCCACGGACCGCGATGTTAAAAGGCGCCTAAATGAAGAAAACGGCCTTAAAGCGAGCGATCTGTGTTTAGGTGCGTGAATAACCTCAAACTCAAGGTCCCAGTCTTAATCTAAGGAGAGCAAAAATTTCAAATTTGGGTACGTAAACCAACACAGCCATTTTTATTTGGTAGGAATTTTGTTTTGACTGTCGGTTTTGCATCGCAACACGCAAAAACGAATGCAATTTTCGGACGATTGACTCAATAACATTTTTAAATCGCGCATCATTATTCCCGTCGAATTCAAAATTCGGCAGTTGTAGAAACGGATTTTATCTTTACCTGAAATTCTCCTCGGGCTGCCAGGGTGTTGAACCAGTCTTGACAATTTCGGCAACAAATGGAAATTCTGCCCTTCTTGCGACGAAAAACTCGCAGTTCGCACAAGTTCAAAAGAGTCCAAGTTTGTCCGATTCTCGAGAGAACCACGTTGAAACTGTGAATTGAAGAGACATCTATTGGCCGACTTGAACACTATCGCGGTCGCCTCGTTTTTCATGCAACTTTGGCCAGCAGCGCCGACTCGCCGAAGCTCAACCTGTGATTTGGAAAACACAAAAGCTGTGTAATCATGGCGTCTGAGCGGTACAGCTTCTCCCTGACGACTTTCAGGTACGATTTCCTCTGTTCATTGCCAATATTAATAAGAATTTAGCGGAGAAAAATGTTGTCTGAAGTATGGCGAATCGATCAAACTGATAATTCGCAATGCATTTCGCGTAGTTGCAGAGTTATCTTGCTCGCCGAATGCACTCTCTACCATGACTTCCTAAAATATCGTGCAAAAATACACGAAATTAAATTAAAACGCCCTTTTAAAATTCTGATTTTAGTCCGTCAGGCAAACTTGTGCAAATAGAGTATGCCTTAGCAGCCGTCGAAGCTGGAGCTCGTTCCGTTGGAATCAAAGGTTATTAATTTTACTTGATCACATCATTTACAGTAATTTATTTAAAAATCATAATTTTTTTATAAAATAATCTCGTTATTAATCTTTTTCTTTTGCATCCTTCAGCGTCCAATGGTGTTGTCATTGCCACTGAGAAAGTGCCCAAATCCATTCTAGTGGATGAACACAGCGTTCACAGGGTCGAGGAAGTGTCCAAGCATATTGGAATGGTATACAGCGGTATGTAAACAATCACAATGAATAATTTTTGCACCCGTTAAATCCTATCTTGACTGAAAGTTCTTGATAAAAATTTTTTCATTAAAAAATCTACTTATTGAAATTCTTTCTCCTTGTTCGCATTAGGCATGGGACCTGACTATCGCCTGCTGGTCAAAACAGCTCGCAAGAAGGCTCAGCAGTATTCATTGGTGTACCAAGAGGAAATCCCAACTGCACAATTAGTGCAAAGAGTTGCTTCCGTCATGCAGGAATACACACAGTCCGGAGGTGTTCGTCCTTTCGGAGTGTCTTTGCTCATCTGTGGCTGGGACAACGATCGTCCATACCTTTTCCAGTGTGATCCGTCTGGTGCCTACTTTGCTTGGAAGGCCACTGCTATGGGCAAAAATTACAACAATGGAAGAACCTTCTTGGAGAAAAGGTTGGATAAAAACTAAAAAGAATTATGATTTAATCATACATAAATTTTTATCTTCAGGTACAATGAAGACCTTGAACTGGATGATGCAGTGCACACTGCCATTCTGACACTGAAGGAAGGCTTTGAGGGGCAAATGACTGCTGACAATATTGAAGTTGGTATCTGTGACGCTACTGGTTTCCGAAGACTGGACCCCAACAGCGTCAAGGATTATCTGGCCAACATTCCCTAAGAAGTCACTTTGTGATGGCAAAGACTTTACCACCCTTTGGCATTGTTGTGTGCAACTCTATAATCATAATTTTGTTTTAACTATCTTCTCTTGGCAAATTGGAAATTTTTAAACATATGAAGTATCAAATTCTTTAACTCCTATATCTGTTGCAAATATAACGTCATGATAACAAAATGCTTGTTTCTCCTTAAAAATTTCCATCTTGCCACATTAAAATGTTATTTGGACTAAAATGAATGGTAAAATAATTAAAAAAAAAAATGATTTAATTTATATTTGACATTTCAAATTTGCAGTACAAATTTGATCTATTTCCGGAGAAAAATTAAAAAAAAAAAACAATCACCTCATCTTTTGTGTAATTGCAACGGCAAGATGAGAATGTACTCATGGCACCTATTACTGTTTCCACATCTTCAAGATGTATTGCAAATTCAACTAGAATATTTGAATTTGATATGCAATTTTTTCTTCTTTTTAATTAAAACAATCAACTTATGGTTTTAATTATTTATTTGAAATTTTCTGCGCTAAAATGACTTTAACAGCATTTTTTAAATTTTTTTAACAGTTTCTGTAGAAATGAATCTATTTTCTATTCCATCTCTTGAATTATTGTCAAATACAACAGTGAAATTATTTATTTTCCAAACTTTCAACAATCGAATTCTATAAATCTATAATTTGAACCAATAAAAGTGATTTTTAACGGATTTTAACTGAATTTTGAAAATATTTTTAGAATCTGCGCACAAGAACTAGAATATTACCGCTATTTATTTTGAAACGCTTGAGAACCAGCTGGATTTGAACAAAAGCGAATCGCGCGATCCTGGCTCCTCTCAGACTCGGACGCGAATGGCAATGGCAGTCGGTTTAGCTGGGCAGCAAACGCATTTCATGACTCGAGAAGCACGCGCTTGATATTGATTACGACGTTGCGATTAACCCCAACATGTCCGAAAACAGGGACGAAATACTGATGGATTTCCAGGTAAACACTTCTAATTATTATTGCTCAAAATACGTAGATATTTAAATACAAAAGAATTCCTCGTGTGTTTCAAATGGTTGCTATGCATAGTTTTGTGATTTTTACTTGAGTCATCACCTTTAGAAATATCATTCTGATGGGCCAGCATTCTTTCAAGTTTTGATACAATAGCGTGATAAGTTAAACGCACTTTTTGATTTGTGTTTGCAAATCAGTGTTGCAGAGAGTATTATTAAATGTCCATGTCGATCCACTTTGTAACTTTAAGCTTAAGGTGGAATGTGTGTTTACTTACAAGTTTTTACGTCTAATTTTTAAATTAATTCTATCTCTTTGCAATTTTACGTAATTTTGTAATCTCACGATTAACAGTTTAATCTTTCAAATTAAAATTATGTTAATTTTTTTCAAATATATTAATGGAAAATTTTGTAATGCAATTTTTATTTACAGGCCTGCACTGGAATCGAAGATGTGGGAGAAGCTTTTTCTCATTTAGAAGCTGCTCAATGGGACCTCTTGGTAAAAGATTGGATTTAATTTGGCTGGAAAGAAATATAACTCTGTATTACTTTACCTTTGTAGAAAGCTATTCAGAGGGTGATGCCACAGGATTCCCAAACACTTCCCTCAGAAACCACAGATGACATCGAAATGATTGAACCTGCACTTCCATCAGCTTCAACAGCCCCAAACATTGCAGGACCTTCGACTTCTCAGGCACTAGATAGGATAACATTTCACGTTACTCACGGAGATCAAGAAGTTGATTTCATTGTCAACAAGAAAGATAAAATTGGTATAATATTTGTTTTAAAAAAATATCCAATATCTGAAAGAATCCTCAACTTCAGAATATTTGAAGCAGCTTGTGGGCACAAAATTCAACTTGCCTTCATGTCGAGTAGACCTTCAAGGTTGGAGGCGAACTCCAGCATCTGATAAGATAACATTTGGTGATCTTCGGTGCCCACCGTATGTTCCATTAGTTGTAGTGGTTCTTGATCCTACTCCCGATGGAGTTGCAGCAGCCGACGAGTATGGAACCCATATTTTCTTCTTTTTTTTAGACTACATAACTATTACATTTATGATTTTCAGGCCAAACATGATTGAACGTCTTACCAATAATTTCACATTGAATATTAAAAATGAAGCCAACCAAAAGACATACAATTTGAAATTCCCTGGTAGCAGGACCATTGCTGAAGTGAAACATGATATTTTCGAGCTGACAGACATTCCAGTCAGGCATCAAAAATGGGCTGGTTGGCCCCCATCAGTCTCAGATCAAGTAATTAAAAGTTCCCTTGTGCTTTAAAGTTGATTGCTTTATAATGTTTGTTACAGGTAACTCTTGCTTGTTCTGGCATCAACTATCCTGAGCAAAATTTGACTTTGAGTAGACAAGCATCGGCTAAAGAAAATAAGAAAAAGCAGCCAGTAATTTGCATTGATGATAGTGACAGTTCACAGGGAGATTATGAAGATGCGTCAGAATCACTTAATGGTGATGATGATATGCTATACATGGGCACAGTTGAGACTTCTAGAAAAGTCAGAAACCTAAGTAAGCTGAAACAAAAAATTTCGTCATGTTTTAATTTTGTTTTTCTTTTTGTAGTTCCAGAAGATGTTGATGATGAAATTGCCGGATCAATTTCTTTCATGGAGGAGTATGTCCGACGCTACGGCGAGGCTCATCCTCTATTTCTTCAAGACACGCTCGCGGAGGCTGTGAAAGAAGCATTTAATAAACCAGCTAGAGAGGTTGAAACTGAAATAGAGACTAATTTAATTGAGCTAATTTTTTTATTCATTGCAGCGCCGTCCGTTGGTTATTTACATTCATCATGATGGAAGTGTCCTTGCAAATGTGTTCTGCACTCAAGTCTTGAATTCAGAGCCAGTGATATCATACTTGAGTGAGCACTTTGTAATATGGGGCTGGGACTTCACACATGAGCAGAATAAGCAAATGTAATTTTTCATTTGTGTCATTTTAATATTTTTCAAATGCATTGGCGTTAATTAATTTCCATAGGATGTTGCGCTCCGCGTCACAAAGTCTTGGCCCAATGGCAGCAAATCTAGTGCGCAGCATTGACCTGGAACACATGCCTGCACTTGTTGTTGCCAACAAAATCCGATCGTCAATAGAAATAGTTTCAGTTATGCATGGGCACCTCGTTGTTAATGAGCTTATCAGCAATTTGATGCAGGTAAATTGGCATTTTTTTTAGTCATGATTTTCTGTTTTTGCAATTTTATTATTCATCACTAGGTCAGGGACAGATTCCAGGAGAACCAAACTCAAGAAATAATGGAGGAGAATGAGCGCATGGCTCGAGAAAGGGTTTTGAGAGAGCAAGATGAGGCTTACCAAGCTTCATTGGAAATAGACAGAGCTAAAGAAGAGGCGAAAAAAGCTCAGGAAGTAGCTAAGGAAAGAGAGGAACAGCTGCTTCAATCACATCAAAGGCAAGAAGCTGCAAAAATGGAAGCTAGAAAGGCCGAGGCAAGCAAGAGGCTCCCCAAGGAGCCTGCGGACGCTGATGGTGTTGCCAGGATTAGGTTTCGTTTGCCATCGGGAGAGTTTCGCACTCGACGATTCCATGGAAGCTCACCTTTGCAAGTAATTTTCTATTTAATTAATTTGTGTATTTTTTTAAAAAAAAAATCTTTTGTTTTTTCTTCTTCAAAGGTGCTATTTGACTATTTACTCATAGAGGGCTACCCCCCAGAAGACTACAAGGTTCTCTCAAGCTGGCCTCGCAGAGACGTAAGTTCTATCTTATATATTATTAATAAAATATATACATTTCAAGTTTGATTTTTATTGATTTCTTTATTACTTTACAGCTTACAGCATTAGACAGCACTCAAACTCTGCAGCATGCAAGTCTGTGCCCTCAAGAGACTGTGATCTTAGAAGAGCGATAATTACTCTTAAGTCCTGCACCTGTATCTTTTCTGTATGTTGGTATTTATTCATCTGACTGTAATTTATTTATTCACTAACTCTTGAGCTCCGCGTTTTCATTTTCTCTGTTCAGCCGCACCCAAACAAATCCAGTATCCGATGGGCATCGAGGGGTTCGATATGGAGCCTTGATAGGCCTAAAGAAGTCTGGAGGCAGGTGCATCTCGAAATGCATACTTTCCAGCATTCTTGGCACTGTCTCACGAGGTCCTGAAACAAAGGGATTTTTAAAACTTTAGAGTTGAATTGGGCTTGCAGCGTAAGAGCAAAATTATTGTTTACACAGATTATCTGCCGAAAACTTGATCATCCTAAGATACTTTAGTAGAATAATTTAATGCAGGGCAGTAAATGAAAGATAAGTATTTGCAACTATATTTGCGCTGTTAACTATCAAATTCCAGCTTGCTATAAATTTTCATGCAAGAAATTGGGTGCCTTATTAATACCATCACACTCCAACGATGTAAATTTTACCGTTTTAGTTTGGAATTTGGATTACTTCAGAGTTGAATTATATTCCATTTTTCATGCATTAAAATCTCAACTCTAAAGTTCAAATTAAGTTCAAGAGTTAGTGTTGACATGAAATTCTTTAAACCAATAATTGTTGGGTATATGATCCAACAAAAATTTTCCAAAAGACATTATAGTGTTTTGCTAATAAAATAACTAAAATATATATATATTTTTTTTTAAATGTATCATCTCACCCAGACTGTAATCTGAAGGGTCGAATGAGGTGTTCTCGGTCACATTTTTGGGAATCAACCAGGCAATGGTTGCACTTTTCTGGTAATTGTGGTCATGCATCATTCCAGTTATTTGTGCATAAAAAATATCGCCCTGCTCATCCATTAAACTGACAACATCGCCAATTTGGAAGTATTGACCGTTTAAGAAGGCGTATGATCGAGTATAGCTTTCTCGCACTAAATTTGTCAGTCTTTGGGGCTGTGGAGATGCTTGATTAATGAAATTATTTTGAATTTTCCAATGAACTTTACAATTCGCTTCAGCTGAGACCTTCGACCTTTGCCTTTAGGCAAAGTTGGTCGGGTTGTTGGAATTCCACTTATCAAAGGCTTAATCAAATTGCTTCTTGTATTTCTCAATGACTGGCTCTTATATCCTTCACTTTGACCGCCATTAGAATCCAAGCAACGTCCACAAACTGTCTGCCCTGCATCACCTTTCCTCATTTTTCTGCTACACCTTGGACACCCTAAATTCATGAATTTAATTTTTAAAACGACATACAATAAATTTGGTAATAAATATTAATTTTTGATCGCATACATACATTTGGGCCCCTGAAGATCAGTTGATTTTGTTCTTGCGGATCTTCTAGGCTCAAGAAGAGGAGCGTCCGAATCTTCATTCAATTCGGATGTAGTCGATGGAGACTCCGAATTAGTTTCCATTTTAAATATATTCCTATGCGAATATTTAATGTTTCTGGATAAAAACAAAATCAAAAACAACATATGAAGAGAATGAAATTGCAAAATACTTACGAAACCAACCAACTTTTGATCGTGTTCTTATTTTAGTGGATCAATTTACTGAAGTTGCCACTTGCCAGCTTTTTTGTTTTGTTTTTATTTTGCTTCGCTGGTTCGCTGCCGCTCGCAAGGCAAGAGAGGGGGTGGGGCAATAAGGTCTTATTGGGGTGGGGGAAAGGGTGTTTTCGATTCAGGCTGCCCTCTGATGCCTGTGCTCAAAAGTACGAAATCGCAACATTGGATGAAGGAGATAAACAAAAAAGTTCTCTTACAGCATCAGTTTTGATCAAAACTCCTCATTATTAATTATAAATATTCAGGAATTCCAAGACGGCAACAAAGATGGATATCAGAGATAAGGATAAAAATGAGCATCCCCTTTCACTAAAAGGTACAATTTTTTTAATGAAAACCTCCAAAATCGCTACGCCGTTCACAGCGGCCAGCCGCAGCTTGAAAATTTGTATAAAAAATAAATATTTTTTACAATTGTGTACGTAAGCAACT
This sequence comes from Neocloeon triangulifer, assembly GCF_031216515.1. Taxonomy (NCBI): domain Eukaryota; kingdom Metazoa; phylum Arthropoda; class Insecta; order Ephemeroptera; family Baetidae; genus Neocloeon; species Neocloeon triangulifer. The sequence continues at coordinate 1,671,762 of NW_026775561.1, forward strand.
CTTATCCTTCACATTTTTCACTGAAAAAAATTAAATTTGATGAGCCATGTCATATGGTTGTGACACGCATGGGCAGGTTTCACGAATTATGGGCACCCCCTGTCACAAACTATGGGCACCCCCTGTCACGAACTTTGGGCACCTCTGTCACGAACTTTGAGCACCTCTGTTTCAAACGAGGGCACGCCCTCTCGGCGTGTCACAAATGATGGGCACCCCTGTCACGAATAATGGGCATCTGTCGATCTGAATAAAAGCGGGAGGGGAGCAGATTTTTTGTCTTAAATCATATTTTACACTCATAACAATGTACACACGTGTGTTAAGATGATTTTTCTTGAATTTCACCACCATATAGCGGTTGTCTCACATAATGCTGCCTGAAATTAGCATTGCCCATAATTCGCGACATGACATGCCCACAGTTCGTGACAAATGGATTTCATGAGCATTTATAGAAGAATAATTTTTTTTTACACATTTTAAATAATTTTAATTGTAATGGATGCCAGAAGAACAAATATTAATGCAATTTAAGGGGTGCCCAATTGTGTGACAACTGCCCAAAATTCGTGACACCCCTGCCCACAATTCGTAACAAGCACTTTTTCAACTTTCAAATCTTTACCGCTGATTCTCACACATATGCTGGAATATTTAAGTGATTCTATTGGTGAAATATTGTTGCCAGATAACTGACGAATCAGAAAATACCATAAAACCTCATGTATGGCACATCAATTGCCATCTATGGGCGATCAAAAAAGTTGATATCTTAGCTATGCCCAAATTCGTGACACAACCATAACTATTTTTAGCACTTTCTTAAATCAACTATATTTATAATAATATGTAAATATTTTAATTTTTGTTTGATTTTTCAGTTATGAGGCTAACTCGACCAAGTTTGTTCAGTTCCATGGTAGTTACATGTGAACCAGGCGATATCCCTGGAAATTTATTTGCCAGTGACCTAAAAAAAGATCTGACTTCAGTTAATGGGACTGAAACCCTAGCAGTGGGTCAATTTCTCCTTCTTCCGCAGAGCTTTGGGTATGTTTCGATTTCCAGATGATTATTTGTTTGAATAAATGCAATTTTTTAGGAATCTTTACCTCGGAGAAACTTTTTCCAGTTATGTCTGTGTACAGAACAATAGCTCAGTGACCGTCAAAGATGTGTCGGTGAAGGTCTCGCCATTTGAAATTTTTTGTATACTTAAGCAATATTTATTATTTTGAAATTTTGCAGTCGGATCTCCAGACAAGTTCACAAAAGATTTCGTTATCGGCAATCAGGGCACCGCAAGAACTTCAACCAAGGCATACAGTGGATGAAGTTATTCATCATGAGGTTACTGAACTTGGAACCCACATGTAATATTATATATTTTGGAATGAGAAATTTATTTTACTTATATTTATCTTTTGGTAGACTTGTATGTGAAGTTAGCTACATGAGCACATCTGGTCTGCTGAAATCATTCCGTAAATTCTTCAAAATTCAAGTGCTCAACCCACTGAATGTGAAAACAAATTTCTACAATGCAGAGGTAGGTTTTGTTTTGTTGATATACATCTTCATACAATGATTGAAATTTCAAGTCGGTAATAATAAAAAAATAAGAATAATATAGCATGGGTTTATGACAATTGATTGATATTTTGTGCAATTATTAAACGTCTAATAACTTAATTGAGCACTTTTCTGTTACACAAATTGTGAAGAAAAAGTTCAATCAAATGTGTTTGTATGAATCACATTATGTAATATAATAACAAATAAGAAATACATTTTAATGTCATTAATACAAAATTATATTGACTTGGTAATTAATTTCGGTGGCCTGCTTGTGCTGCATGGACAGGACGTCATTGTAAGTGATCTTCACAACCTGTATTCACTGTACACAACAAATCCTTCCTTTACACAAATTATTTTATGTTGTATGGTCATGTTACTAACAAATAATTTTAGAGTTAGCTTGTCAAAAGTGTCTAATTTGTTTTTTACCTCTATTTTAATTGTCTCTTATTTTAATATCTTCATAATTTGGTGATGGGTGTAAACAATCAGGTTTTTTGTGTGGTGCTCAGAAAAAAGAAACTAAATGTTGTCTTCTGTTGACTAGAATTTCCTTTGACATTTTTCTACCATTCTAACGTTTAAAAAATTCTTTTCTTTTCTCAGTCTGATGACGTTTACTTGGAGGCCCAAGTCCAAAATATGACAGCAGGACCAATTTGTCTTGAGAAAGTTCAACTTGAGTCGTCGCAAGCATTCGTTGGTACTTTCCATTAAAATAATTAATATTCACAAGCTTAGTTAATAATTTTTTATCTAACTTTACTTTTTCATTTTTAGTACGTTCACTCAATCAAGTTAATGGTCGCTCAGTTTTTGGATCCGTGAATGTAGTGCAGCCTCAAGCATGTCGTCAGTTTCTGTACTGCCTGAGTCCAAAGCCTTCATTGTCAAGTTCCACTAACATTGGCAAATTAGATATTGTTTGGAGATCCAACTTAGGAGAGAGAGGTCGCTTGCAGACTAGTCAACTGCAGCGAATGGTTGGTTGCAGAAAAAGTTATTTAGGGACAAATTTTAATAATATTTTTGCAGATTCCTGAATACAGAGATGTCAGAATAACTGTGATCGAATTGCCCAATTTAGTTTACGTGGAGGAACCATTCACGTTTACATGCAAACTTCTAAATACTAGGTAAAGTAACAAAAACTTAATTATATCTTTTCTACATTTAATTTGCGTTTATATTCTAGTGGACGGAAAATGGAGCTAATTTTAAACCTCAACACATCAAGTCCGTGCAATTTGGTTTGGGCTGATATTTCAGGAAAATCATTAGGCACACTTGAAGCTGCCGCCTCTAAAGAAATAAGTCTTACAGCTGTTCCCCTTGCAACTGGCCTACATGTGAGTACTAAAATCACTTAAATTTTCTACAAAATAATAATTAATAAATTTTCAAATGTCAATTAAGAGCATTCCTTAAAATGCTTAAAATAATGTAAATATTAATTGTTGCATTAAGCGTACTAATTTTAAAGATTTTTGAAAATTTTTATGCATCTGTGTACATCATATAACATTCAGGTGTTTAAGCTCACATTAAATATATAAAATTGCAAACATGTATGTTGCAGAATATTTCTGGAATTCAACTCGCAGACAGTTTAAATAAAAAGACATACGACTATGATGAGCTGGCTCAGGTTTTTGTGGTCCAAAAGCCAGTCGAGGAGTGACGTTGTCTTGTAAGCGTTTTGTTATGTGTGTTTCATCACACAAAAATCTATGATAAATATATAGATTAAAAAATTCTTTCATGTTTATTTTTAATTTTTAAAAAAAATATCAATAAAAAATATACTAAAATTACTTTGCCGCAACTAAATGGGAGAAAGAAAATTTTTATGTAGTTATAATTTCAAATAAAAAAAATGGCAAAGTATTAAATTTCAATTACTATGCATTTTATTATAAAGATATGGAGAGTCCATAATTATATAAGGCTAAAAATACTGCGCCAGAACTTTTGTAACGGGCTATAAAAGTTAATTGTTAAAAGTTATAGCAAGAGGCCCCGAGTTTGATTATCTTGTCTTTTTTTGTGGGAACGATGTTGAGTTTCCTGTCCTGGGAGTGGATTTATTGGTGCAGTTTACACAAAGCACTACTTGCTCAGGTAGCTCTGATACCTGCCGTGATGAACCACAGAGAGTGAGGTGAGCCCCAAAGAATAACGCTTGGCTCGCACCTCTCCTTTTTTGCTTTCCATGCCAAAATGACTGGTTTCCGGCTGCCGCCTTTACCAGAAAAAGATACATTGAATAGATATAGCAGCCACTGAGCGAGCGTAATGATGCAGTAGCGGCACCGCACTTTGAGAGGATTCATGCAATCTAACCATGCATTAGATACGATAAATCTTGATAATTATTAATTGTCATTCATAATGGTTAAACAATATTGATTATTCTCGTGCATATAAGACATTAATTTTAATTTTATTGAATTAAAAAGCTATAACAACTATTTAGCACAATTCATTAAATTTTAATAAATAAGAACAATTTGGTTTGCCTTACTATTTAAATAAAATAGAAGCGTGCCATACATGCAGTAGCTTTTTAAGAATTTGTTTCAAATAATTTATTGATACAAATGACTATACAATCTTATTTTAGAAAATATTCTATTTAAATTTATTAAACATTTTTTCTTATTCAATGAACGCTAGTTTTGCTTTAAAAAAAAAATCAAATCATGATCTAGCAATTTCGCGCATCCAAGAAAATCAAGTTAGTGTTTTTGGGCGACGCTGAGAAATGCGTCAATGTGATTTTTGCTGCTATTTATTCGCATCCTCACTGTCATTGTCATAATTCAGGCACATAACGTTGTACATGCGCTTGTCCCTTGTCTTCTTGCAGAACTGGAGGGGGTAGGGGGCGGTGGAGGGGATAGGCGCGTGGCGGCGCTGCAATCAGTGCAGTCAGTGTCCAATGCGGGTCCCGGCGAGTCGTCCGCCGTTGTCCGACATGCAGCCAGGTTGCAAGGGGCCGCCACCGCCCGCCCCCAGAGCGGCCCCCGATGCCAAAGCGAAGCAAGTGTTAAAGGAAGCAGTGGAGGCGGTTGTCAACAGTTTTGCCAAACACACGCAGGGCTACGGCAGAGGTAATTTTTTTTTTTGCTTTTACAAATTTTTATTTACAAAATCTTGTTTTTCAATTTTTTATTTGAAATAATCATATGATACGTCAACTGTATGTATTTTTGTAATATTTATAACTATATAAAAATTTGATTGACTTTTCATTGCATTACCGTCATTACCGAACAACAACATAAACTGTGCAATTTAAAATTTACCTGTGACTCATGACAATTAATGAGCTGCAATATATGACAGCAGGTTTATTTGAAATTTATGATTGCTCTACGAAGAAACGATGTGAGGTCTTTCGCTATACTTTAAAACTGTCCGTCGAAAGTTTCCCATCAGAGAAATCTTATACTTTCGGTCAGGTATTGGGTTACACTTCTCTCAGTCAGACCTTACAAGAGAAGACCTTACGGTTTTACACCCGTGAAAAATTTCCATTTTCTGGCAAAGCAACTCGCGGCCGCCGGTTGCCATTTATCCTGGTAATGCGATTTCAACGCATGTCCCTTCCCAGTGGATTTTGTAGCACAAAGGAAACGCGGAGAGTCATAAAGCAGGCTCGGAGACTTCAATGCGCGAGCACGCTGCTGCTGCTCCCGTGCCTCCGACAGTCCTAGTATCGCTACCTGAAGGTATTACTATTAAAGCAGCTGTCTTTTTCACACACGCACGGAATATATATGCATCAGTCCATTTATTTTCCGTCCACACGCTTTTTGAAAGGAAGGCCGTATGTTCTCTCTCTCTCTCTCTCTCGTCAAAATAACACGTTTCTTATGAATTATTAGCAGATGCAAAGACCAGCCAACATGAAATGTGTTCTGTTATTTAGTTTTCGAGCTGTGCACAAATATGCATTTCGGTCGCACCTGCCAAAGCAAAATGTGCTCAAAAGCTGAGTTGTCCAATTCTTTCTGTTCTCACATACCCCGCCCCAAGTTGCAGATATCAATATGAGATTTACACCACTTGATCATCTTAGTTCCAAGGCAAGTTTCCTAAATTTTTATCAAAAAATTTTCAAAATTGCGGGTTTTATGGGACATTTTGAAAAAATAAAAAAACGCAATTATCTCGGTTTCTAGTGGTCGTAGAACAATTTTCCGGGTATGGTTGAGCTCGTCTCAGCAAGTTCTACAACTATTCTGCTGGAAGCAAAATTGTAGGTCAAAGGTCAAGGTCAATTTTTGTGAACGTAAATTTTCAAACTCAAAATTGAAAACCAGCCGACCATTTTAAATTAATTTTGAGATAGCCAAACGATTCCTCGTGAAATTTTACGTAATATATGTCAAAACTGCGATGAGGTTATTTTTTGTTAAATTTAAAAATAAATAAGAATATTAAAAAACATGGTTTTTTGCAACTCCGAAGGAAGGGTCAACATTATAATCGCATTTAACTTCATCCCTGATGATTTTAGGTAAAAACTGATGATGACCAAAGTTGATCCCCACGTCAAGACCAATCGAATGATGTATAGGTCAATGACCTTTGGTGACCTTCAAATTTTAAAACTCAAATTTGAGAACCAGCCGACCATTTTAAATTAATTTTGAGATAGCCAAACGATTCCTCGTGAAATTTTACGTAATATATGTCAAAACTGCGATGAGGTTATTTTCTGTTAAATTTAAAAATAAATAAGAATATTAAAAAACATGGTTTTTTGCAACTCCGAAGGCAGGGTCAACGTTATAATCGCATTTAACTTCGCCCCTGATGATTTTAGGTAAAAATTGATAATGACCAAAGTTAATCCCCACGTCAAGACCAATCAAATGATGTATAGATCAATGACCTTTGGTGACCTTAAGGTCAAAGGTCACCCAGGACAGCAACCTGAGGTCACATGACCTAGATGTATGATATGTTTTTGAAAAGGTCTTGTTGAGAAGATAATTTTGGTTACCATGTTTTGGTCTGTACCTCGACTACAAACCAAATGATTGTACTTTTGTTTAATTAAATGCACAATTTTATGAGAAGTGAATTTGAAAAGTACAATTATTCGGCTTGTAGGCGATGAACAGACCAAAAATTGGTGACTAAACTTATCTTCTCAACCAGACCTTTTCAAAAACATATCATACATCTAGGTCAGGTGACCTCAGGTCACCGACCTGGGTGACCTTTGACCTGAAGGTCACCAAAGGTCATTGACCTATACATCATTCGATTGGTCTTGACGTGGGGATCAACTTTGGTCATCATCAGTTTTTACCTAAAATCATCAGGGATGAAGTTAAATGCGATTATAATGTTGACCCTTCCTTCGGAGTTGCAAAAAACCATGTTTTTTAATATTCTTATTTATTTTTAAATTTAACAAAAAATAACCTCATCGCAGTTTTGACATATATTACGTAAAATTTCACGAGGAATCGTTTGGCTATCTCAAAATTAATTTAAAATGGTCGGCTGGTTTTCAATTTTGAGTTTGAAAATTTACGTTCACAAAAATTGACCTTGACCTTTGACCTACAATTTTGCTTCCAGCAGAATAGTTGTAGAACTTGCTGAGACGAGCTCAACCATACCCGGAAAATTGTTCTACGACCACTAGAAACCGAGATAATTGCGTTTTTTTATTTTTTCAAAATGTCCCATAAAACCCGCAATTTTGAAAATTTTTTGATAAAAATTTAGGAAACTTGCCTTGGAACTAAGATGATCAAGTGGTGTAAATCTCATATTGATATCTGCAACTTGGGGCGGGGTATGTGAGAACAGAAAGAATTGGACAGTTGTAATTTTTTTACAATCGAAATTGAACGAAATCAGCTTTTGCTTAAATAATCATTGAAAAAAAATTCTTTTTCTAATCAGAAAAATAAAATAATTAAAAAAAAAATAATATCAATATCTCATCTCATAGTATATAAATAAGGTTTTTAATTTTTTTAAAATGTTGAAATGATTGCCATTTTTTAAAAAAAATTACCAACATTTAGAAGATTTAACAATAATTTAGCAAATAATTATTGTGCTCATTACAAGTAAATTGCCAGGTTGTTGTAGGATGTAGCTCTTGACTCTCCTAACTCATTTACATGGTTCTGCCTACACGTTTCATGCTCTCACTCTGCATTGATGTCATTGAGGGAATATAGATGCAGCAGCATCATTTCACAATTATTCACAAGGTATATCAGTGTCCCTTGCTCTTGCGTCATATCTTTTATGGCCATGCATTATTATATTATACGAGAAGTGATATTTTTTTACTTCAGAAAATGTGATGACAACGATAAATTTAATTTTTTTTTTTAATAGACTCCAATAATTTCTTAAAATTCTATTATTCTACTTCAATGCAGCTACAACTTGAAGTTATCATGGTTTCGAGTCACATTTTTTTTATTGTGAGCTCGTGCCTTAAAGTGAAACTTGTTTTATTTGTTTACCCCATTTGCGCTGCAGCACGAGAAGGTAATTAATAATTAAATGTAGCGCAGTGCATATGCAGAGAGCCTATTTTCTTTGCTCGCCGATCTGCTCTGTGCCGCACCGCAGCTGCGATCGGTTTCTCGCGGCGTGCGTGACTGAAGTATTCATGCTGAGCTGCGGTTGACACTAGATGACAATTTACCGATTCAATTACATACGCCCGTCCTGCTTTTTGCCTTGTGACGACAGAGGTATGAATTACTTGGACGGTCAGCCAACTATTGTTTTGTGTCAGGGCCGAATTTATTATTTTATAAATTGTTTCTTTCAAGTAAATGCTTGAATACTGACGATGCTCTTGCCCACGAATTGATGTACTGATTTGCTGCTATAGTCATGAGAGTTAATCATGTTAGTCCTACAACGACGTAGAAAAACACTAACTTTACACTTTTTCAAAGTAATAACCCCAACCTATTTTATGCATAGTCACAATCGAATTTGTTTGCAAAGGATTAATTATAAAACGCAGATATCATTGAATATTAAAATCACGATAAAATTAAATCAATTTTTTATGATTTAACTGCTCAAATCTATGTGATTAGTTTTTAATACCAGTTTTTTTTTTAAATTATATCTTTTAGACAGAGACAAACTTGAGAATATCTATATTCTATGCTTCAATGAAATCAACGAATTGAACAATTATTAAAAAAAATTTCAATCTGTAATTAACTTAAAAAAATTAAACTACAGAGAAGTTCGACTAAATAAATAAGAAAATATTTTCTTGTTAATCGCCTACTTTCATAATTCATAACTGCTAGAATTTATTTCGAAATTCGCATTGTAAATTTGAATATTTAACTCCTCATTTAAGTTATACACCCTATTATTTTTTCTCTCCAGCAGTTTCTTCCATATTTTCCATGACCACGACTTTCTCTTTTCAAGATTGAATAGCATCCCGGCCCAAAGGGACCTTCCCTGTTATATAAAAGCATTTAATTATACTGCACCTGAAGTGGCCAAGGGCGAAAAGGCCCTAAACATCCCCTCCGTTAGTAAAACTGCTTCACTATTGTACCACCACAACCTTTTCTCAAAAAGGAAATATCGCACATTGGGAGCTCGGTGTGATTTATAAAGAAAATTTACAATCTTGAGAGTGGCCTGGGAATGAGAAAAAAGTTGCGGCGGCACAAAGAAAGGGGCAACGTTGGAAGCGCGCATGAATATCTGCTCTGGAATGTTTGTGACGTTTTAGTGCGTCAATTTGTAAAATTATACTTAGTATAATATTTCGCTGTTTACAAGAGCCCACCTGTTATCAAGCTGGACGCAATTAGCGCTAATTAAACTTGGGCCACCACTTTATCACCACATGCGTGCGGGTACATCAAGTAAAGGGCCGCGGGAGCGTTCGCGTCAAGTTATAAGGTGGCTTGCACTGGTGACAATTTTTTGCGATTATTTCTGCGGCCGCAGCATCAAGTAAGACATTTTTCTTGGTAATCCCGTGAGCCAAAAAAGTTGGCATTTTTCGCGGAACAAATTGCGAGTGGATATGCAGAGAAAAAGAGAGAGAGAGAGACATGCTTTTGATGGTGGATTGCGCAAGGCCTGTTTGGCCGGTCGCGGCAGCGTTGTGGTTCGGAGAATTGAGTGGATCACCCTAGCATGCTTTACGATGTGCCAAATTTGTCGCAAAATGTCCCAAAAACCTTTTTTGCGTACAGTCTCGTAGTCTCGACCGACCAATCAACTGCGCCTCGGTTTCCGAGTGCTGGCTGCGTACACAGGATAAATTTACTTTTGGCAGAGCTAAAAATTATTAATTATTTTTAATGCAAACTTAAATCTTGCGTGTGATAAACCTTGAATATTTACAATGCAGAACTGTAATACTTTTATTTTATTTGACTTCATCATTTTAGTTGAATAGTTCTTATATTATTAGCAAGACATTTAAGCGAGGTCAACTGATGATCCTTAAAATTAGAAGGAATCTATCTTGACTTGACCATTATGTTGCCATTTGCCGCACTTTAGGATTATTTTTAATTAAAATTATTGGTCATTCTGAAAGTTAAAAGAAAGTTCTGATTTTTATTGAACTTTATATTTCGGTCTTTAATTTGTTCAGTTCAAGAAATCAACAGTGAATTTTCCATTTTAAGAAGTTGATCATAAAACACCAAAATGACAAAAATTTAATTCAAATATATCTGTTAATTCCTTTTTTCTAATTATTATGTGATCAGAGTTAATTGGATAAAATCAGTTTCTTTTTGTTTTTATCGCAAGCCTATCACTTATTATTAAATGCGATTATGCATAAAATATGCAATTCAAATTACATTTTTGTTTGATTTTCAAGAACACATTCAATCACCTACAAAAGGCCAATTCCGATGAAAAAGAAAAGAACAGGTCATTATTTTAGCCTCGCCGCTCAAGTGCCAGCCAAAACGGGCAATTGTAAAAAATGCTACATCCGCGTGCGAAATATGAGCACTGCTCGTGCAGATATAAATCACTTTGGGTAAACAAATAATGCGGCGCGTAATAGGTGAAATAAATAAAAGTAAATAGCTGCGCCACGGAATACAGCCAGAGATCGATCCGCAGGTAATTTAATGATTTTCTCTGCCCGCGGCCTCAACCGAAGAATGCAGCAAAGATTCGCTTGCTTGCTCATTCTTACAGATTTTTTTTTTCTTTTATTTTGCGCCGCGTGAACATACCATTCAATTAGCCCTAAAAGTGAGGCCTATCGCGTATATACAAAAATGCTCCTTGCCCCTCATAAATCTCTCTCGATCCATCCGCCAAATTAGCCACACTAGGCTCTTTTCAATAATGCGCCTCTTTTTCCCTATTCAAAAAGCAGATTTTCCCATTGAACCGCAGGGGAAGGAAGTCAACCAAAGGTTTCTTGCCTGAATCCTTGGTTAGAACTTGAAAATAACAGGAATTAATTAACTGCTCACAGAGCAACGTGAATAAAGAAGTGCACTTCTCTCTCTCTCCCACAACCAGCATGTTCTCTGCTCCGTGTAAGTGAAAACTTGAATTCAGGGCAGACAATTTTTCACAAGTTTGACAGGCGAGCAGTTGGAAATTGTCAACATAACCGTGACTTCTACATACATCACGTTCAATAAAATGTGCTTCAGCAAAGCGAAAAGAAGTGTCCGCGCGTATAATAATGTAAAATCAGAAACTCTACAGAGATCTTTGAGTGGGCACGGCAATAAAAAGAAACTGCCTTCGCATCCGGATAAATGCCAATCTAAATAGACTAAGTACAAATTGTCACACCGCCTGTCACAAATGAGTAATGAGCCTGATAGCAGACCAATTATCTTTGTCCAAATGCCAATTATTAGCATTCAATCCCTTTTAAAAGCTGCATCGCTTCTGCTCTGTCTAGAAAAAAATTTCGCATTTTTTGCGCAAACTCAATTTATTTGTATAGTAAATAGTTTTAAGAGTTAATATTGGCTTTTCATCATCACCTTGTGCCAAATTCTACCCAACCTTTAATATTTGAGCGCTAAACATAGAAGCATAGACCATTTTTTTTCTGTGACGGAATAAAATTACCATTCAGAGAGATTACGGTGCTTCCCAAACATATACCTGTGCAACCTGCAAATTAAGTCTTCCCTACTTTCCACACGGCGTCTACTACTTTAGAAGAACAAGAGCTATTAATGCATAAGAGTCGAACTCTTATACACATGTGCTGCAATTATTTAATGTACCTGCTTGTCTGTAAAACGTATAATACAAACTCAAGAATATATCATCGCAGTCAATAGCAAACGGGTTTTATGATTTTTAATATCCTTGCTCGGAAAAACGAGAGCAGCTTCTTGTGATGCAAATTAAGCCATAAAAGCATCAATATATCGTTTTTCCGGCGCTGCGCAGGCAATTTTGCGCCAATTTGGTGCATTCACTCTCGGATTGCGTGCCCATTGCGAGTGCATTTACAGCGGCCGCGCCGTTCTTACGTTTTTTCCGCTCACGCGTGTAGCACCGCGATCTCTGTCTGGCCAGACTAATTTGCTGGGCTAATTTGCATGCGAGCAGCCCGATCGGCTCTCAATTACATTCTGCTGGGTAATTTTTGTACATAAAACATAATAATTGCGTACGACACACATTATTCAAAGCAAGTGGTTGAATAAATTAAGCACCGGGGGCAAAGCAGGACAATCACCTCGAGCCATTAAAAAATTCCAGCTGCCCTGTCGCTGGAGCCACCCACTCGTCACTCTCTCTAAAATTGCTCTCGCCGCCGCTTCTGCAAAATTCTCGCCAGATGCCATAACTTTAGACCGATCTGCTCGAATTCCGATATAGTGTTGTTTGGAAAACATTTTTCTGAATATCACTCGCAAGCAAGATGAGTAGGCGAAAATTTCCTGCGCTCGCATTATCTATTGCACGCTTGACTTGACTGCGGTGTGTGTTATTTGGGAAGATTTTGAACATCAGGTGCAATCATACTGCTGAAGTGGCAAAGTGCGGTAATTATACGCTGCAACGTGACCTTTGACTCAACCCATCGGTTAATAAAAAAAAATCGGATATAGCTATGAAAAAAATACCCCTGCTATTATCACCAAGCCTTTTTACATGCGCGCAGGGAAGTCTTTGATTAAACTGCACTTGCGTTATTTATTATTTCTATACACTCACATTTCAAACATTTTTCATATATAATGAAAACAAAATAACAATATTATTTAAAAAGGACAAAAAATGTACAATCACAAACCATAATTCATTAAGGGAGGATCTATAAATCAACCTCTTATATATTTAAACACGTCATTAATTATTTTATTTACATTACTTTTTACCATTGGCATATATATAATTTCTTTACAAGAATATCTGTAATAAAAAGTCCTAAATATATATATATTTTTCATTTAAATAATTACTGCAACAAAAACGCTAGTTTTCAGAAATGCAAATTTAAATCTTATCAGTTTCCAATGCCAGAGTTAACCTGTAGCACCAGCAAAGGACCTGACAGAATATTTAATATAAATTAATTTTTTTTTTTTACAATTTTCATTTAATATAAATATGAAAATTGCAAATTGTTTTGTTCCAAAGCGTAAGAGGTAATATCATTTTCTCCGCATAAATGGGTGCTGCAGCAGAAGAAGTTGCCATGGCTGCTGGCTGCGGGCTTTAATTATTCCAATAACTACCTTGCCATAAAATTTAATCGTCACTCTTATATTTATAATATATAATTGAGCCGCGCCTCAAGTGCATTCAAATTTATTCAAAAAATGTAGAGTTGGCTTTTCTTTTTTTAAGACATAATCACATACTTCGTAATGTAAAAAAGCATTAAATCTCTTTAAAAAAAGTATCGACTATTTTTCCATTATTATTCGTTCCATGCGTTGAATAATAAAAGTAAAAGGGAGTATCACTGTGAGCTTTATTTGAATTTAAAGTATGTAAATTATCAAATAAAACATTTTACTAATGAGTGAACAAGATGATTATCAGTTGTCATACTTTAACGCTTCGTAGCTCGGAAACATACTTCTTTTAACGCTCACTCACAGTGTAATAAAACAGCTTCGCGAGCTATCTGATAAATGCGGAACTTGCTTATCAGATGAAGAGCCACAAGGTGTGAAAACGGAATTGCTAACTTGGCCCTACAATTTAATCAAACTCTTATTTCTTCTTACGCTTTCTAATCTTTTATCATAATTGATAATTAAACTTTTTTACTAGCTGAAATCTACTCGCCAAAATTCTTATTTTATTTTCGCCGAGGTAATAATGAAAATGAGATTTATAATATTTTGATCTCCTGCTTCGTCTGCGAAGGACTGCAACGATTAAATCTACTTAATGCTTCGATATATCTAATGCATACATCACTTCAATGAGGGTGCGAAGAAGTATATTTTTGGTGCTCAGCAGGGGACAAAGATGACAACGATTTATTCATTCAACCGGTCATCATTCATTCCAGCAGCGCAGAAGCGCGGAGGCCCCACCTTATGTACACGGATGTGAAAAACAAATAAGTTTAAAATGCATTTTCATTGAACTAATTGCAAGTAAGATGCAACTAACAAGAAAATATTTCCCATCATCATTTTTTATTTATTTAAAATTCCGTTTTTTTTTAAGTGAAAAATTTGTTGTATAATTTTTGAAGCTTAAATTTTTCGCAACGTCAAGTAAATCCTTGCGTAAAAATGATACGTTTGAAGAATTACAAAACCGTGTCTCGAATGATGACCCATATATAATTAATGATAATTTTGAAAATGTGGGCCAAATGGGCATTCATTTAATTCTCTCGTCCGCGGATTTGTCAGAAGGTAGTGCCCAAGAGGCAGCAGGGGCGGCGCTGCGGTCGAAGCTGGCCCGAGATGACCGGGGGCGGTGTGTCTGGATGGTGCTCAGGTCACCGACCTATTGTGTGTCACTAATAAAAACCAGCTGATCCACTGAGATGCTGCCGCGATCAATCTCGCCAGCTCACTCACTCGCACCAAGTAATACGTATATTCACTTGCACGCAGAGATATGGAACCCACCACTCACGTTGGCACCAATTTGGCGGCCAACCGAGCAGGGGCCACTTTTCGCATTTATTCCGACAGTTTGTCCGTTCGCGAATTTGGTGCGCACACGGAGACCGATAATTCTGCCAGCGACTTCTCAACACGTTTTCAAACTTGCAAAAACGTTGAATTTTTAAAAGAATAAAAATTATTTATAAACTTACAAAAACTGCAAATTACATTAAAAAAATCAAATTGCAAAATACCAGTAAAAATTTCAGGTCAACACACAAAAAAAGATGTTTATTACATTTTAATGCTTTATGCAGCTGTTATGCGAAGAGCTGAGGAAATTTGCAAATGGCGCTTGGACAAAAAAGAGTCATGCGATACAAAAAGCTGTAATGAGCGGTACTTTGCAAGATATGTGAGTACCAGAGCCAATGACCTGGCTCCTGCTTTAAATCAGCTCATGCACAGACTTCCGTTACACCTTCGCACGCTGCGGCTGCTTGAGCCGTCCGTGGATGGGGGCCAAGGGCTGCGCGTTTGTCCGCCCTCGCTTCTCTCCATCACCCCCAGTGGTGTTTGAAACAAATGACCCAGGAAAAAAGTTACTTGACGAGTTTCTGCCGAGCTGCATGAAAGGTCAGATGGACACCTTAAAATGGTAACAATTGCAATTTATTTCATGTAAAGCCTTTTTCGTTCACGCGAAATATTTTTCGGTCTTGAAAAAATATGAAAACTCCTGCGGGTCTTTATTAAATTGAGCTTGTTACGCTGCTGTATTTTAACGTCAGATATGAAAAGTTTGTGGGCTCGCAAGTAAGTGAGCAATGAGTGAAACAAGGTAATTGTCATGTCTCCTTTAGAGTATTTATCTGACCTTCAAGTTCGAAGAATAAAACCGCAGTTGAAGGAAAATAAGAAAATTACTTTAAATAAGCGAGCAAATCTATATCAGCTTCAATCGCAGTTAAAAAAATCCGCTTCCAAAAGGAGTTGCCGGACTTAGGCGTTGACGAAAAAATGAAATATTAATTTAAATCCATTAGCTTGGTAATTTTTTATTTTTACTTTTCACACTTAAAAATTTAATACCAACTGAACTGTAAAGAGCAGCATAAAAATGGCCCACCTCTCATCACAGCATCGCCAGGGAAATAAAAAAGAAATTCTGAATGAGACGTAATCGTAAATGTCAAACAAATTAACCCACCGTGAATGGTGCGCTTGAAGATGCGGCACACACATAATAATGTTTAATGTGTATTGCTGGCCCTGGGTTGAGACGAAAAATATTGCTTATTATCTCATAACATTAATTTTAAAATTTTCTCGTGCGAATTTTCGGTTTGGAATCCACGCCGTTATATAAAGAAGGAAAAATTATTGCGCAAGTTGATGTACATTTTGCAGTGATTTTTCACACAATTTTCGCATCATGCAATACATCACAAGACGACAAGAACTCAAAAGATTTCCCTCTCCTCGCCGCAATATTTATTTCTTATAACCACAACTGTTGCCAACAAAAATCCAGTTTATTTTTAAAATCTTAAAACGAGTTCATTTTTGTAATGCGCGCAGTTTGTGAGAAAATTATAAAAATATGTATAATGCAGAATGGAAATTATATTAAAATCAAAGTGGGAAAAATATATCATTTTGTCGATTTTATCAATATTTTTAGGTAAGGTTGAAGGTATTTTTTTTTACTACTCCCTGAAAACGGTGATTGTATCTCTCTCTCCCAAATTCATTGATTAAATTCCCATGATTTTGCCCACGCGCGGTTCGGGCGTTAAAATAGTGATAGAGGCGCGTGCAAGAAAGGGTAGGTCAAAGGTCAGGCCTCCCGTTCGCCAGGTCGTGCGCTCACCAAGCCGCTTATTTGTATTTCCACAGCGCCCGAATCATGCCATTCACTCATTTTCTTGCCAAAGCGCCGTGGTAAATCGCGTGCCCGGTTCTAATCAACCGACCACTTCTGCATTCGTTTTGCGCTTTTATTGCGGCCCTTAAAATTTTTGCACATAATATTTAAGTATTGCCCAAATACGCACACACGCAAGGTGTTTGTAAAAGTGAAAGAAGTGCAATAAAAAGCAAACGCCTCAACTCTACAATTGCAGATTAAGTAAGTGAGCAGTATTTTTAATTGTTTCAATTATCAGTTTTCAGTTTTTTTTTAATTTTTGAGGAAAATCTAAATTTAAAATAAATTTAAGGCGCAAAACTTTTGAGAATTATCGTGTTGAATTTGCTCCATAGGTTCGCATTTTCATAATGCATTACAGACCGGCTGGAGTAATACCTTGTAGCAGACATATAACTTTTATTTATCAAGGTCTCCAAGCGTGGGAACCTGAACCAAGCACAAAATACGTACATACTCCTCTTATATCATGAGAATGGTTATTGTCATTGCATATTTTGACCCCTCTGCTTTAGTGAGGCCGCCACTTATCAAATAACGCTTTTTATTCTGCCCACAAAAATTTTGGCATTCTGTCTTTAAACATTTTTCAAAACACCATCTCAAATTATTTTCCTTTTTCCGAAAGTGAAATTTTTTAAATTTACTTGGAAAATTTTTGAAAGTAACTTAAACAAATTTTAATATAATCTTTAGAGAAACGGTGTTTTTTATTTTTTGGAATATCTTTAATTGAAAATTAAGCCTCCGGGGCCGGGGCGGGGGTGATTGGACGCCTATGAGGGGTGGGTCGGCAGTCATTCAAAAGACGTACGATATCATGGTTTATAAATTTATGACGTGTGTGCGTGTGGAGCCCACAATCTACATCCATCACTATAAAAACAAAACGCACACACACAACTCAGGGGTTTTGCTTGAGGCGCTTTTGCTTTTTTCTTTTACAGGAATTCACGAAAGATTGCCTGCTGCGGCAAGAGAGTTGTTTTTTCCCATGCATCCTTTCTTTTTTCCCTGTGAACTTTTGTATGTGAATATAGAGTAAAGGTTTATAATTATTTAAAGGGGAAAGGGAGGAAAGAAGAGCAGTTTATAAAAATAACTGGCCACTTGATTTTTCAAAGTAAAAAAATATTTTGTGCTTAAGTTGTCATTATAGAAAAGTTATATGAATGGGCAAGAAACATTTTTTTTTAATAGCGCAAGAAAAAGTCTTGTGAATTCTTCATGGAATAAAATAAGTTATTTATTAATTATTCTGTAATTATTTTAGCGGGAGAAAATATATAAAAGCGGTCTGAGTGCAGCGAGGCTTTGATAGAAATATAACTTTGGCGGTGTCTGCAATTTTTTTAATTCGTCACGATCTGAGATGTATAAGCTTTCACTAGGGAGCATTATTACCTAATTAAGGAGTTAATTGCTTTACTTAGTGACGTTACGTCATTCAACGTGAATTCGTGAATTGAAGGAGATGCGAGCTCACAGCATCCACTACTGCGAAATCCACCATCATAGCTTGCCGCTCTCTTCACTGCTCACCGGAGTTCATTACCTTTTTGAGGATTGTGTTAACTTTTTTTTAGTAGTGTGACTAACTTAAGAGAAAGACGCGGTTGTTGAGAGTTACAAGTCTTGGAACAATCATAAAACAAACAGTCTATTTTATACATTCAATTTTTCTGTTTCACGCGTTAAAAATTACTTTCCTATTAAAACAATTATTAAATAAATTTACAATCGCTCGTAATTTTGAATAAAATTTTATATTTAAAAAAAAATTGAATCTGAGGGTGTTTGAAGGCGGAGGGTTTACGCTTGAGAGAGGATGCTGGCCGACAGCACCGCCTCTCTCGGTCCAGTATTATTTGGTCTCCCTCTCTCTCTCTCTCCTGACAGGAGCCTGAGAAACTCGTCTTGCTCTCTCAGTTGGCTTTCTGAGCTGAGCGCGAAATGTCGTGCGACACGCAGCCCTTCTTGCCGGCCCCATGGTCCACCCCTAAGCACCAACGTTTCGACAATTTCCATCAGGACAGAGGTGAGTCTTCCTCTGGACGTCTTGCCAATCGCTCCTTCAGTGGACAGTTGAGCAAAGTTAGAATTATCGCGAACAAATTACCAACGACCTTTTTTTATTTTTACACGCATACGACATTTTTTGCTTGTTATAGTTTACGTAAGCAAAAATTCATTTGTTAAAAATCGAAATTAATTTTAATGCAAACAACGTGGTCACTTATTGAACGTAAAAAATTCGCATTTTATTTAATTTTACCAAAAATAATGAGCGCGAAAAGATCATAGGAATTTGTCAGACTTTTTACGTCGTTATTTTCATTTGTCGAATAATCTTGTTTTTGACCGCTTTGATTATTTGGGATCATATTTTCAGAGGGCAATTTACATAGCAGACATCCTGGCTTATGGCCCCTTGCTTTTTTGCATTTTTGCATAATTTAGCAATTATCTGCGTGATAAATTGCTTTTTAAATTATATATCAGAAGCAGCCTTATAATATTTTTTATAAAACGAGTAAACATCAATTCAAAATTATGTATAGAGGGAAATTATTATTTAGTGAAAATTTTTAAGCTGTTGCGAAATAATTCATTGCACTTGACTTCTTAGAGAATTAAGAGCTCTATGATTAAATTTGCAAATTTTTTAAAAGACACCACTGAAGAATAATTTTGGAATAATCCTCAAGTTTAAAGTTAAACACGCAGATTAGATATTTTTGGAAAAATGTTTTTGCGAGCACGCCGTCTCAAACACCAGCAGCAATCTGGTAGCGGCGCTTCCACGACTTTTTGGGCACAAAATTTTCATTTGTCTTGGAAATAAATAAATAAATGGCATGAGCAGCAATTTGGCAGGTCGTGTGAGTGAGTGGGCCGCAGAGTGGCCTACGAGTGCTTTTTGTGGCGTGCATAATCGCAGTCGGTGCTCTTTCTTGCATACCTGTTTGCGCCGCTGACGGTTTTTTAGCCTTTTTTACTGCGGCGTTGCCAGCCGGCCGGCCAGACTCACAGGTATACACACTCGATACAGCTCATGCACTACCTGATGTGTGGATATCTATCTATGTATGTACGTACATTCATACCGAGAGCGCAATATCACTTACTGGGCGAGCACTCTGCGTACGGAGGAGCTCTGGTGGTCGTCGCCACCAGACCCAAGAAGCGGCTACATTTGAGCCCACCTGAAATTTGGGTCACTCGTCTCCCTTTGCAGACGAGTCCGCGCGAGTCGAAAAAACACTACTCGATATCAATAACCGCAATAATTAAACTTGCTCACCATAAACAACCAGCTTGATCTATTCTGAATATTTAATTACAACATCAATCACCAGCAAAATCGATTTATAAATTTTTCTCAATTTAAATTTAGTCTCGTAATATATGCACAAATAATTTGGCACAAGCAAACAAAAGTTTCAGAAAAAACGCTGTGATTCGACAAGTAAATATTTATTTGCCAGGGCGATGTATCCATCTGAGAAAAAAGGTCGGGTTTCCAATGAAATTTCAATTTTGTGCCTACATTTAGCCTGCAAAAGCATCGCATACAATCGCATGACAATGTGATCTGCTATCAGACAAGAGCATAGCAACACATGCACCCCTTGTGGTTGTCCTTGCTTGTGGGTATTAATTTACACACTACTTCTAATAAACCCGTTCAATTGGAAATAATTTCGCGTGTCTGCTGCCCAACGCCTGAGAAAAAAAGGAAAATAATATGTATCTTATTTTTTGTCTCACGTACATTTTTCAGTAAGACGCCTTTCAAATAAGCTTCCTGTCGGAAAATGTGGTTCCCAATAATTTCCTGTGGGTCGGGCTTAATGGGCTTGAAAGGTTCGGTGTATTTTAACAAGAATTTGGACAAAACTGATGTAACTGCGGCAGTTAAAAATACTCCTTTAAAATTGTATGCACAATTTATTTTAAAAATAAATTACTAAATATTTATCAAATATTTTTTTTTTTATTAATTTTCAAAAATTTTGCTACCCTCTTCTGACGTTATTTAGTTTTTATTTTTTATTATTATTATTTGTGCATATATTTTTAAAAAATAATATATAAAGTCTTCTATTTTATTACACGAAAATTTAATATTGAATTTACAGTTGTAAATTAAATATAAAATTATTAGTTTTTATTTTCCAAGTAAAAACAGTAACACTCTAATGTATATTTCCTTTAACAGGGGAACCTGGCGAGCAACAGAATTTCTGGGACAGACCGATATTTTAAAATATTCATGAGTTGAGATTGAGCATAAATGTTGACAGAGGCACGCAGCTGAGGAAATATTATGGTCAATTATTGTGGAGTGCACAGGGGAAGAGCATCACCCCATCTGTGCCCGCGATTGTTTGCTCTTGCGGCGGTTTCTTTGACTTGCATTTGAGCAAGACCTCTAATTCATCCAGTGCTTAAAACAAAAGGTTTCATTCGGAAGGAGTTGCCAGGCACTGCACAGCGCTCCATTATTTCGTTAGAGACTTTGCCCTTGAGGGTTCCAGACACGGGAAATTTCAGAATAAAATGCAATGGCAACGATCTTTGTGCCAGGATATGAGATTAATTTCGCATTTTTGCGGCTTTAGATTTTAAATATTAATTGTTGGCAAAATTTATTAAAACAATATAAACATATTCTACCAAAATTTTCATGCCTCACTCTCAGAAAGTGATCAATTTTTTTCTTATTTTTAATTTAATTACAAATTGAGTTTATTTATTTACAAATCAACGGTCAATTTGGCGAAATCTCCAGATGGATAAGAAGAAATTGTAAAAAAAACGTGACGTTTGACTTTCATATGAAAATTCTCGTCTTGCTCAGCAATTATAAGAAGTTGTCTTTCGTCGAGCAAAGGATACTAGTAGAATGCGTCTTAATATTTCCTTGTGACCTGCTAAAGCCGGACCATTTTTCTTATTTGAAAAAAGAAACTTGTTTCAGCAATTCGCAGAAACGGCTTGGAAAAGTAAAACACTCTTTTGCCACAAGGAGCAAATCTGACCGCCTCTCCTTGCTGGCTGATTTTAGAGGAGCAGAGGAGGAATGACAAAAAAAAACGCTGCTGGAGCAATTTGAATGAGCGATTCGCGTGATCGTTTGCTTATAGGATTTAGTACATAGCGCGGCAGTGTGAGAAACGAAACTGCTCCTCCATCCGATCTGAATAAAATAAAAAAAAACTTTTTATATATCCACATCTTCTTGATATCATTTTGTCGTGGTGGCTTCCTTTCAGAATCGACTTCACGCAATCACGCAATGCATCTGCCCGTTAATATTGTATTTCTGGGACGGGCTACACATTTATAGATCTACACGCAACGCACAACGGCTGCCTTTTGGACCTGCATTTCTGGAAATAACAGTCATAAATGAACCAATGGAGAAGATCCACTCATTTTTTGTGCTCCTACCATCACATTGACCACTAATTAGCACTTCAATTTTCTTGAAAGAGGACAGAAAATAGCGATCCCGTAATTATTAAGGAGCAGTTCTTCTAACAATTAAAAAAATCAAATTTAATATTTCTTTGCTAAATCGTTTTTCCTCGTGTTTTTAACAATTATCTAATAATCATTAAATTGTGTTATTTACAAGTTGTTGGATTTTATGAGCAAAATTTGAAAAGATTTTCCTATACCTAATTAGAATTATGTTTTGTTAGTAGAAATTTTTAAATGGAAATATATTCACCGAGCTAGTAAATAAAATAAAATTTTTAGATGGTTTGATATTTTGATTATAAAAAAGTAATATTACTATAAAAAAGAAAATATCCTCTCCACCCTAGTGTAACTAACAATAAAAAAGATTAACTTCCTGAGTGCAATCATATTGTTAGCGTCGATCGTTTTCTCCGTGATACTTTTATATTTTTCTTTACTTACGGAGATGTTAGGAAAGAATAAAAAGTGAGCAGAGTGCATCAAGTGTTGCATCATGCCTGACTGGCGATTGGTATGCATCCAAGTGTTGAAAACAAATGCATTGAGAGGATGGATCAAATAATGTCGTTCAGATGAGAGAACGTGAGCAACGCACTTTATTCTTGGGCAACCTTTCTCAGCAGCTTTAATGCGACTGCCTTGCTCTCTCTGCCGATAACTTTTGACAAGAGATATTGTGCGGTTATAAAAAAAGACAATGAACTGGATAAATCTTTTTTGTGATTTCAGTAATTTGTTGATTAAAATAAAATATCTTGCCTGAACAAACAAACCGATTCTCTACACAAGAATAAAAGAATTGATACTAAAAATGGACCGCGAATTATTGCTTAATAATGAAATTTTTATTAATAATAAAAGAAGAACAAAAATAAAAGAAATTTAAAAAGAGATTTTGGAACCTCTTTCAAAATGTAAAAAAAAAAAAAAAAATAGAGTATATAAGTTTAATTTTAAATTAAAATTTCACTTTTATTGTAGTAATCACAAAGAATTTTTAATAAGCAAAAATTTGTATTTATATTTTCAGTGAATGTGGTAGAAGCACTTCAAGAATTTTGGCAAATGAAGCAATCGCGCGGAGCCGATCTACGCAACGGCGCCCTTGTAATCTATGAATCTGTGCCTGCATCAAGTCCACCCTATGTATGCTACGTCACACTTCCAGGAGGCTCATGTTTTGGCAGCTTCCAGGTGAGCTCTAAGTAGAATTCTTTGCAAGTGTGCATTTAACGATTCTCCGGAAATCAACAAA
Organism: Neocloeon triangulifer; assembly: GCF_031216515.1. Taxonomy (NCBI): domain Eukaryota; kingdom Metazoa; phylum Arthropoda; class Insecta; order Ephemeroptera; family Baetidae; genus Neocloeon; species Neocloeon triangulifer. The sequence continues at coordinate 1,695,097 of NW_026775561.1, forward strand.
ATACTATTTATTTTAGCAATGAGTAAATCACAATGTTTTTAATGTTGTTACAAATGTTTTTATTTTTATTTTTAAAATTAAAATAATTCGCAATCTAGAATTGTACTTATGAATACCAAACAAGATTTTATAAATCTGCAACGTTTGAATAAATTAAAACCCCTTTCGTGGTTCCTCTAACATTGCAGAACTGTCCAACAAAGGCTGAGGCGCGCAGAAGTGCTGCGAAAATAGCGCTAATGAATTCAGTATTCAACGAGCACCCGTCTCGACGGATTTCAGATGATTTCATCGAGAAGGCAGTGGCCGAAGCGAGGGCGTCTTTTAAGGTATGCGCACTAATTACTGATGGGCGGTTCTCACGAGAACACAATTTTCGCCAGCGTCTTTTCCGTGCCGCGTGTGTGCAAAACATCCGGCGGCAGTCACACACCGACAAAAATATGAATTTAACGACGGGACGGAGCGCCAAATCTAACATTTAATATAACATCAGCAAGCCAAATTTTCCTTATTAGAGTGTGTGTGAGAAATATTCTATGTTTAGCGCTATAATTGACTCTCAAGACAACAGTTAAATTTGGATCATTCCATCAAACTGGTTTCAAAGTTCCAGGAAATCAGCTCAATTTATTTGCTGTTTGGGGCTTTTAAAATTTGCAATATTTATTAAAGAGAACAGTTTTCTTATTTTTCTATTGAATTTAAAAATCTTATTGATTTGTTGTTATTAAAATTTTTTATTTTTATATAAAAATATTTATTTAAATGAAGTAAATAGTATTTTTTTTTTGGTTTCTTTTGCAGGGAGACCCAGAAGAAGCGGACAACCCTAACACAGGAATTGGCGCGTTTCGCTTCATGCTGGAGGCAAACAAGGGTCGGACGATGCTCGAGTTTCAGGAGCTGATGACCGTGTTTCAGCTGCTGCACTGGAACGGCAGTTTAAAGGCGATGCGAGAACGGCAATGTTCCCGTCAGGAAGTTGTTGCCCACTACTCAAACCGTGCCCTGGACGACGACATGCGTTCTCAGATGGCCCTCGACTGGCTGGCCCGGGAGCACGAAAACCAAGGCGCGCTGGGCCGCGAGCTGGGCCTCGCCGAGCGCGAACTGCAGGCGGCCAGACTTGCCGGCCGCGAACTCCGCTTCCCTAAGGAGAAAAAGGATATTCTGATGCTGGCCCACAGTCAGTTGAGCGGTCCCACCTAGGCGGCCAACTCTGTTGGGCTCTTGCCCGCCTTCGATCTCGCGCTTAAGCCCCCATTAGTGTGTGTGTGTTAAAAAGACTGCCGTCGCCGCGCGCCGCCGCCCGGCCTCTTAATCTGTGCAATTATGGCACAACAGGTGACAGGTGGTGATCGCAAAAAAATTTGTTCTTCTGCTCATGTTTCATGCCCAATAATCAAAATTGCTCTCATGCTGAGGACTGGTAGTATTTTTAGAAAAGCTGATGTGAAGTGAAATGATGCGCAAGATCTTTGCAAGGTATTCGGTTTTGTGAATTGGCAATTTCTTCTATTTTATGAATTGACTTTTGAAGATCACAAAATCAAAATCAACCAAATTCTTTGTGTAATCGTTTAAATATTTTTTTGCGACAATATTTAGCAAATGCTTGGATTTATTTAATTAAAATCATCTTAAAGAACAAGGAAAATATTGGCCAATTCATAGAGGTCTGACACCTTGCCAGTAAAATTTGAGACTGGAAAAATTATCTCACTTTAATTTTATGTCAGAAAAAAGCATCTCGAGTCTTGCCGCTTTTCATAATATTATGTGACAGCATGATTTTTTGTGCGTGAGGATTTTTTTAGAGTTGGAGCATAATCGTGCAATCCTGTGGACTATGCAATTGCAAATTTGGCACGGTCTCGATTGTGAAGTGATTTTGTTTTTAATTTTGGTAATTGTTGAACATGGGAGAAAATTTGCTGGTTTTATCTTTGGAAGTGTGTAAAAAACGGCCAGTCGCTCTCATATATAATGCATACTTGATACTCGAATCCCGATTTCCAGATCAAGCTCTGCCCGAGATTTTGGAGTGTAGAGACCAAAATCTAGATATTATGTCTGTTCATCACACTCTGTGTAAATCACTTGACAACTTTTTAAGTAATTATTACTTTATATCAAACACATTCCGCGCCCATATAAGTGCCGCTCCGCTTGTATATAAAAGTTCTTAAAGAGTTGCATTTTATACCCTTCTTGTTTATATCTACATTGAAAATTTTTCACAGTAATAAATCTGGCAGTGGATACCCAGCAAATTTTTCTAAAAATTTGCATATTCAAACGTTCAGTGAAGAGTCTGGAAGGTCTTATAATGAAAGGGCACTGGTGCAAAAAGAAAAATTATTAAAAGATCGCCTCCCCCCGCTCAGCTTGGCATGTTATCCATAAAAAATGATGGAATGATTGTCGTCTGGCCCAAAGCTTCAATAAAATTGTGTTGCCGACCGTAAGAATATGTTAATTCCAAGAACAAGGCTCGGCCGTGCTGATGCAAATTGTGCAGCGGCGGTGCACATGCAATTAAGCTAATTGCTGCGGTGCAGCATATTTTTTTTCTGTATGTGTGCGTGCAGCGCGCTTTGTGCATGGTGTGATGGGAAGAAGAGTAATAACGGGCCCAAAATATAAATCCAAGCCTGCGGGCTGCGACGCATAATTATTGACAAATCGAGAGTAACGATACGCATCGCAAGGCAAAACCAGTTTTCGCGATTATTTCATGCTTGGTCTGTCTCTATCTCTCTCGCTCACGCGTCGGCCGTCGCCGCCGTCCAGAGCCAACGTCGCCCAGCACCCAAAATCACTCATCGCCTTGCTCTCGTCCTGCCCCAAAACTCGTCCGATACATTCCACGTCGTCTCAACCGCCTCTCGCAATTTTGCTCACATCGCTTATTAAAGTTGTCATTTTTTATATCGCGAGTATGTACCTGAAGCAGCGCCCCGCTCGGCAACACAATTTTTCTGCCTCTCGCACACAGATTTGTTCACAATTATTTCAAAAACAAATTTTATCTTGTTCATGCCAGCTGCCTGATAAAAATTCAATTTATATTTGTCTTCAAATTAGTGGCCAAACACATGCAAAAATACATTTTAAGTACTGTTTACTCAACACATATAGCACAAAATAGAAAATACTGAAATATTTTTTGAAATCCATTTTTTCTTATGAAATCTTATTAGTGAAATGCTTTGTTATTTAACCCCGCTTTATTACACATAACTGGGCAAAACTTGCATTTACGATGAAGATTTCCACATAAAGTCTTCTTTTCGTATTATATAACAAAATTGAAGTTTATCTATACTGGCCGTAAACTTTCAAGTTCATTTCCGTCAGCCTGGGTTTTTCAAGGCGAAAGGCACTAGATTTTAAGGGTTATCAACTGAAATCTGTTGTCTATTTAAGATACAATGTGTCTGTGATAGGGTGAACTGTTTTGTGTAAAAATGAAGCAATTTGATCCAGCATTAAATTATTACTTTGTTGTGCACGGTTTACTTTTGTCTTGTTCGATAAGCAGTGTTTTTTTTTTGTAACTTTAAATGTGTACATAAGTAGAGGTAATTTTATAGCATGCGTTTAAAATGTAGATTGTACTCAGTTCAAATGGAGATTCTTGGTGGCGGGCATAGAATTACAGCATGTTGAGGAGAGCCCATCACTCAATCAATAACACTTTGCCAGACAGGATGTTCAAATGCATACACTCACAGGATCATATACTTTTGTTGAATTCAACTGCAGCTTTTTTGCTGTAACCAAGTAGATTATTTTACTTCTTTTTGTTCACCTCTTTGTAATGTACATTTTGGAAAATAAAATTTTAACAAATACCAAAATATTTGATTTTTTTTTTTTACCTTCCTGGAATCAGAATCATCACGTTACGAGTAAAAATAATTTTATTGTAACAAATAAAATTGAAAAACGGAGATAAGTCAGCCCTAACACCTATAACGATGATTTGCATTCATGCTAGTCAGTTTTTATTCTCTTCAGGATCAACTTGTGCAATTCCCATCTTGGGAGGATGATTAAGAATGGTGTCGATGATCCCAAATTCTTTAGCTTCCACTGGAGACATGAATTTGTCTCTTTCCATGCTGGCCTCTGTTAAAAATTTTTCAAAATTTTATTTTTTTTTATTATCAAAGTGAAATTTATGCAAACCTATTCTCTCCAGAAGCAGTCCTGTATGTTTCACATACAATCCATTGATCTGCTTTTTAATTTTGATAATTTCTTCGGCTTGAATCTGGATGTCTGTGGCCTGGCCCTATTGCGCAAAAAGAAAAACAATCGTAAATTGGCTCATATATTTTAAAGCATTAGTAATTTCTCAAAACAAATCTAATTCCAACAAACCTGGGCACCTCCAGAGGGCTGATGCACCATAATTCTTGCATTCGGAAGAGAGTGGCGCATCCCAGGCGAACCAGCAGCAAGCAAAAGACTGGCCATGCTGCAAGCTTGGCCAACGCACCAAGTTGCAATCGGAGGAAGCACATATTGCATTGTGTCGTAAATGCCAAGACCAGCGGTCACACTTCCCCCAGGGCTATTTAAAAATTTGATTCTTAATGTTTCTTATTTTGTATGAATAAAAAAAAGTGATAGCTAAGGCATAACAAAAATTACATACATGGGCAGAGCGCACTTTGCGCTCTGCAATCTGCGCTCATGAGCGCAAGCGCAGAGCGCGATCGCATTGGTCTCTGAGCGCAGCGCTCAATTGCGCTCAAACCAAAAGTAAAAATTCCCGAATTTGATCAAAAATTGTTATATGAAAAACCGTGTTTTTATACCAAAAACCTTAAAACTTATCCCAATTTTGGTGATTTAACTTCAACTTTATCATTTCCAATTGCCGATGTATTTTTTGTAATATTAAAAAATTGTCTTAAAAGTCGCACTTTTTCTTCGGGTAAAAATATTTTTGAGCGCAAAGCGTGAGCGCAAGACTTTTTAAAAATTTGAGCGCGAGCGCAACATTTTCAAAATCTTGAGCGCGAGCGCTTTGTTGCCAGTGATCGCGAGCGCGAGCGCAAAATTGTTGAGCGCACCCATGTATGAAAAATTCGAAAAATTATAATAAACTTCAACATCTATGGATTCAACTACTTGAATAAGTTTCTTATTTATTGTCTCAATGTCAATGGTTCAAACCAAATTGCCTTTCTTTTTTATTTTTATTAGTACAAATTTTATGTAATTTATGCTTTGTATTAATTTGGTACGGCTAATGGGATCATTAATTATGGAGAACATTCTTTTTTGTAAGACGAAATGTTTTCCACGAATTTAAATTTTTTGACAAAGTTTTTAATATTAAAATTGTATAAGGCCACATTTAAAAGTAATTTATTATTATACCTGTTGATGTACATGTGCACGGGTTTTTTACTGCTCTCTGACTGAAGAAATAGTAATTGGGCCACCACGAGAGAAGACATTTCGTCGTGAATCTGCAAGAGAGGAAAAGGTCAACAATAAATTTACTATGAATTGCATAAAAACTCAAGATCTTTGAAGAACAGAAATTCTGTCGTTTCTGAAACATTCTCAGAGCAATTCTACAAATAAAATTTGACCAACCGGCCCCATAACACAAATTATGCGCTCCTTCAGCAGTCGAGAATAAATGTCGTACGCTCGTTCTCCGCGGCCTGTCTGCTCGATCACGATCGGAACAAGCATACGGCATGCAGAACTTGTGTGGACTGCCGAGGTGGTCAGCAGACCCACCAGTGGCTGTCGGCATTGCCTCAGCCCAGACAAAATTCTGCTCGCTAAAACCATGTTTGTGACTGATTTTCGACCTTGTTATTGTGTACAAATTCAAATTCACCGCTCTTCGCTCCTCCAGTGAGGAATCAGGAAATACTAGTACGTGATTGGTCGTTCCTCTGCCGGGTCCCAGATGGGATGGGCCAAAAATCAAAACAAGGCAATAAGATTATTGAAGGAAAACAGAAAGACAAAATAAAAAGTATACCTTGTTTTCTTGGACACAATTATGAGCAGATAAGGAAACCTATTATGAGTTGCTGGTTGTTGATGTCGAATTAAAACTTTAAAGGATGCATCGCCAGGTTAGACGAATGATGCCGGCTCTGCTGGCCCTGCAGACACTTATTTCTGGTAATCTTACAATTAAATTAATTTATGTGTTATGTATGAGGCGTATCAAGTACATATTTTAATGCACATTCATAATTTGATTCTTTTTGCTTCCGAAGTTTTTATCAATGTAATATCTTTTACTTTTTACCGATAAAAATATTACAATGAAATAATATTTTTGCATGTGCATGCTATATCCCAACTCTGATTTATTCTGTATTCTGTATTTTATTTTATTATTTTTATTGTTATTTTCAAAGGAAAATTATTATTATTATTGTTGTTTATTTGTCCAAATTGTTACATCACATTGTTTACAAACAAATTGTTGAGAAACAAATAAATGACAAACAAAATACATAATATATAAATATGTCATAAGTATTAATTTAATTATAGCAGCTGAATTGCCTCTGCTGCAATGCAATCCCAATTCCAAAAGGGTCAGTGAATGGAACAACTTGAGTGACGAAAACGATCTCTCGGTGAGTAACTATATATTTTAAGTAAACTTAGGTAGTAGATTAAGATAGTTTTTTATGTAGTAGAAAAACTAAGAAAAAGAAATTCAAACATTAAAAAAAACCTTTGTCCAGTACATAATAATATTTGTATTCGTGTTTTTAATTTAATTCAAAGGTAACTGCATAAAATTAAATTCCTTATTATGTCCTTTAGATATTGATTAACCCACACATCATTGATTGTCCTCATTATTACGGGAAAATCAATGAACGTTACTGCTGCTATGGCACAGCCTCATCCGTGCCTTACTGCTGCGACGCTGAAGAATTTACCAAACAATCCCATGAGTATGCATAATGATTAATATTTTATTATTTGAATTGCATCACCTTTTCATTTTTCTTTAAATTATAATCATAGAATTTTCCATTGGTTATATATAGGAAAAACAAACTGTTAAAAGCTAGTTTATTCATTTTTGTTTAAATAATATTAAATTAAAAAAATAATAAAGTTATATTGAAGAATGAAACTTATTGTCTAGGACTATATACTCTGGATCCTTCCTGCACCTTCATGCGATTTTCCTCATTGCTACGTTGGTGGTCATCGTGGTCATCTGCTGTGTCTGCTGCTTTTGTTGCCCATGCTGTATCTTGTACAAGAGAAAGAAACGTGGTGTCGTTTTGAATGGTGATATTACATTTTATCTTGTTAATAAAAATTAAACTTCTAATAATTAACTTTCTATAGCTGCAGGAAGAGGCGCCCAACCTGAAGCTCCGTCAGTACATCAGGGAGGCCCACAGTCAAGCGTTCACCAGCAACTACAGTACAACCCTCAATATCCACCCCAAGGCTATCCTCCTCAACAATATGCAATGGTTCCTCAACAAAATTACCCACTGATGCATCAGCAAAATGCTTACCCACCAGTTGTTCCACACCTAGCTGCAGAATATTCACCTGCAGTTGCTTCTCAGGGTAAGCTTTGATTTTCATTGGCCTGACTAGTTTATTCTTTCTGTTTCCATCTGTTCAATAATTCATTGCCAAAATTACAGGTCACCCAGTGCCAACATCAGAAATCTCCGACAACAAGCCAGCTGAATTGTACACCCGCCAGGCTCCTTACAATCCACACTTTTGAACAAAATAAGTAGAGGACGGCAAAAAAATTATTTAAAGAGAAGGAATAAGGAGGGACAAGCTCATTGTCAGAGAACAATTTTAAAATAATGAGACTTTTTACATTTTAATGCATATAAATCTTACTTAATTAATTATACTGTATATAAAATTTATTTATTTTAGTAATTGACTGATGTAAACAAAAATGTAAGTTGCATAAAAGAAGAAAAATTTATAGTTAAATTTTATTATAAACGTCTCTGCTCATAATATGAATCATGAATATATTATTATTTTAATTATTTTGTGTTACTATAATAAGACTGAATTAAATTGATTAACCTTCACCAATTTAATTTATTTCATGTGCCCATTAAATTAATTAAGGTTGCTGTTTAAAGAAAGAAGGAGAACAGCTAATCAAGCGTTATCTCTTTCTGCATAATTAATTCTCCTGCTAAAATATAAGTAACTTTCCTACTATGAAACAAACATTTTATATCAGAAATAAACAAATACATAAATTGAGGAAGCATAATTGTTTATGTATCAACTTTATTATAAATTTTTTGAAGCTCTAGCAACGCCACAAGCCTGGAACTACTCTGAGACAAAAAAAAATCTAAAACCAGTCGACCGTAATATAATAATCCACATGTCTGTGACTGATTTTTAACCTTGGGGTGTTCTCTTCATTGTTCCCATGTTTGTGATAATTCAAATTTACCGCTCTCCCGTGTCTAGCCGGGATGGTGCGATGCTAGCACGGGATTGGTCGTCAGTTTCCAGACGGTCCAATGTAAAGCCTGGAAATTTGAGGAAAGAAACGTGAGAAAAAGACCAGCGCTGAGCGGATGCAGACGAAGTATTGAGAAGGGTGGAGACCGTGGACTTTCGGTTGCTAGCAAGACTAGACGCAGTCGTCGCAGACCCTAGGATTAAATGTTGGTGTGGGTGACTCATCCACGCCTGATCGACTGACAAACAAGTTTCTCGGAAATCTAGAGAATCCCAGGGAGGAAGGTTATTATTGTGTCTGTAAAACAGTCAAAACAGACCAAGCAGGATGCATCGTCTGCTTCGGGTGGTGCTGGCTTTGGTGGTCCTGCTGCAGACACTCCAAATTGGTGGTAATTACATAGACTCTCATTATACGTAAATTTTATATTTTTCGAGCCATGGAGCCCATTGTTTCTTAAGCTAGAGAGATTATCAATACCAAAACATAATAAACAGTACACTCTGCTATCAAATTACTGTGCTCTTTATCCATTAATTTTATTATTAATTTCTATTGAAAATTTCAGTGTCGGCACAGATCCGATGTGAGGCCAATGCCAATGCAAAAAGGAAGATCGTCAACTTAATCGACCCAAACGTCCTCACTTGTCCACCTTTAAGCGACGACGATGAGCGCTACTGTTGCTACAGACCACACACAATGTTGTACTACTGCTGCGATGCTGAAGAGTTCATCGAGCAGTCTGGGTTAGAATGATTTATTATTATATCAGTTATAATTAATAAATTTAATCATTTTGGAAAAATTATACATTAAATTTAATGTTGCATAATTTTACAAGTTGTCTGTTGTTTGTATACCATTTTAGTTTGAGATTATGAATATGAAGAAATTGTTTTTTTTTCAGGATTGGATTTATCCTGCCACTTCTGGTGTCTATGCTTGTTGCTATGCTGGTCATCTGTTGTGTTTGCTGCTTGTGTTGCCCGTGCTGTTTCTGGTACAAGAGAAGGAACCGTGGTGCTGTATACAACAGTGAGGACGGATTTTATTAAAAATAAGCAACTTGCTAATTAAAATTTCATTGAAAACTAAATAGCTGTAGTGAGAGATGCCCAAACTGATGCTCCACCGGTGCCCCAGCACGGCCCACAGTCAAGCGTCTACCAGCAACAACAGTACAATCCACAATACCCACCACAAGGCTACCCTCAACAGTATGCCATGGTGCCTCAGCAGAATTACCCAATGATGAATCCACAAGATGCATACCCTCCAGCTGTTCCACCGCACGCAGCTCCATATCCCCCGGCTGTTCCTCCTCATGGTATGCATTGATTTTATAAATTATTTAAATTAATTTTATATACTGAATAGAAATAATTAATCGGTATTATTAAAAAGTATTAAACCAGTATAATATCGCAGGTCAGCCAATGCCACCTCCATACTCAGAGACCAAGCCAGCAGACAATTTTTATAACCGTCAAGCTCCTTATAATCCAAACTTTTAAATGAAGCACTGCGAATATAATGTAAAAGATTTTCAACGTTGTTTGCTTCTTGTGTGATAATGAGGATAGCCCACAGACTAATTCGGAAACAATGATTTTCAATGTGCCTGATTTTGATGAATCTCGATTAATGCAGTATGTAATGTGATTTGCCTGATAAAGCTTAATCAATTTGTAGCTTTTGGCAAAAGGTTCTCCTATGTGTTAATTTCCATTCAGTAATTGGCACTCTCAATGTCAAAAGTGCTCTCTTACAAGAGTTAGGTTCCATTTTCTTCAAGCGTGTCGGTATAATCCCTAATGATACCGATTTTAAAATATATCAATTACTCTTATTTGTCAATTATGGATCAATTAAATCAATTCATCTAACGTGTTTTAAGGAAAATTATGACTATTTTGTTCAAATAGTAAAATAGTCCTTCGTAGTGACAATTGGTCTTGTAAAAGTTATTGCCTGTTTAATAGAATACACATGATAAGGTAGTGGGGGCGTTGCTCCCCAATAATGCTCCTCAAACCAGAATTTTTTCGGAAGGTCTGTGGATGGAAAATTGAAAAAGACTGTTTTTTGTAAACAAACATTTTGTACACAGAAAGTGGCCATTTCACACAGAGCTGAAATTTTTACATTACATATTATGTGTAAGGCATTTAGATCGTAATGTACCTTGTATAATGTTTCTGATGTATACAAATTTGGGAGAAGAATATCCACAGTCCTTTAAAATAACAATTGCTGTTTGTAATAAGATTATTTAAAATGAAGAGTAGAAATTTTCAAATAAAACTAATTTATTTGTTAGATCTATGATAAGAAAACATTGTCTTTCATACTCTTAAACATAGGCGCCCTGAAAATATAATATATTGTTCATCAAAGACCTTTATAATCAATTTAAAAAAAATTTTGAGATTCTAGATATCTGTGTTCTGTGTCTGTTGTTTTCTGTTGAATCTGTTGGGGCCTCGCCCACGCCCACTCTTTTTCTGTTGGGGCCCCGCCCACTCTACTTCTCATCAAAATAAATGCGGCCTTTTTCTAGCCAAGCGTGAGAAGTGGCTAGGATTCTTCAAAATTGTACATCATTTTATTATGCAGAGATAATTAATTAAAATAATAAAACGATTTAAAATTCTGGATATTCAGAAGGAATTCTGGACTAAATATTTGAAGCTTTTGAAGGGTAAGTATGTACAAAAACGCTGCTCTTTTCGAAAATCGATCCTTCCAAAATGAATATGAACGTTCCAATTTGTTGATGTTTTTTTTTTTTAGCATTCTTCGAGGATTCCCTACAAAATGAAGAGCCTGAGGATATTTTCGCAATTGCGAAGGCCCTACTCTAACTTCCAACCAGGATCCCTGGCATCCAGAGTAAAAAGAGTTGAAGAAGGTATTTACGTATGGCAATACATAATTACGCATCCTACAATTATAGTATTAAATTTATTGTTAAAATAATTCGGCCCTAGAGATTTACCAGGCCTGACTGCTGAATTTCTCAAAGGGGTGTGCAATTAAAAAAAAAAAAAATACATAAAATAATAAGATTTTTGAACATTTTAAAATAATATTACTAATAGTGTGTACTATATGGTAGAATTTTTCATTAGTACAATGATTTTTTTAGAGCCCAAGCCTTTGACAGAAAAGGAGATTAATGAAAAGAAGAGAAATGGTATGTTTAACGCAGAACAGAAAAGGCAAGAAGCAAAAATTGGAAGAATTGAGAAAATTGAAGTCCAATATAAAGGATTGCCTGAAGAAACTACTCTTCTGATGAATAAATGCTTGTCTACACCATATGATTGTGCCAAACGTACTTATTATTTATTTTTTATCTCTCCTGTTGCTAAATTTTGTGTTAATTTGCTTTTTTCCAGATATGTCTGAAACCATTGTTGGCCTTTCTGCATTAGCTCGAGTGAATGGTCAATTGTGGGACATGCACCGTCCGTTTGAAGGTGACTGCGAACTTGAGTTTTTGACAATGAAGGACGCAGACCCTTATCATGCCAACAAAGCATTCTGGAGAAGCTGCTCCGTTATCCTTGGTGCGGTCGCTCAAAATGCATTTAAGGATCGATTCGGAGTCAATATTCACAGTTTCCCTTCTCCCAATGGTATGGTTTATAAAATTTTGATTTGAAGTATTTCTTTTGCAATTTATTTTATATTATTTTCTTCAGTGAAAACAGGAAGCTTCATTTATGACGTGCAACTTGATATGCCTGAATGGCATCCAACACATGTAAGTGCTTGAATGAAATTAATATTGTGAACTTTTTATTGACAATAATTTCATCAGGATGAACTGAAGGTGCTTTCAGCACAGTTTGTTAACATGGCCAGGGAGGAGCTAAAATTCGAAAGACTTGTTGTTGATGCAGAATTCGCAGAGGAAATATTTTTTGACAATCCTCACAAGCTCGAGCAAATTCCCCAAATAGCTACGCAACTTTCAGATGGTTATTATATTTTATAAACGTTTATCGAGGCTCATTTCCTTTATATTGTAGATAACAAGATTACCCTGTATAGGATAGGAAACCACGTGGACATAAGCAGGGGTCCCATGGTTGGAGACACGGGCTTTGTTGGCAGGGCTACTGTCACCGCCGTCCATAAATTAGATTCTGAAATTAAGAACCTGTACCGGTTCCAAGGGGTGGCCTTGCCCAAAGGATTCATTGTAATCATAATGCGAATACTTTTTATTTATATGCTAAAACTTTGTTTCTCATAGTTCAACCATTTTGCATACGGAATATTGGAAAGCCGAGCTGCTAAGCTGGTAGGTCAATAATTTTAAAAAGTATCAAAACAGATGTTAATACCTTCATTTTCAGAATAAATCTTGGATTCCTGGCACACACGAGTAGGAAGGAAATGTTTGTAATAATTTTTGTAGATTAATAAAGTATTATAGAAGATTGAGAATGAGACCCTCTCATTTTTTATTAACGAAACTCAAGTACCCACCGAGGATAGGAGCCTCAAAGCAGGCACTTTGAAACACAATATTTACAATAATAATAATAATTACTTTATCCATTGTATAGTGTATATAGAATTTTTTTATATTTTATGTATAATTATTATGCACACAGGATCCCACTATGGGTTCACCTGGACACCATTTGGTGGTGTCATCACATCAGTTTGTGACCACTTAAGTTATTTTCTTTGAGGATGCCTTCATTTTTGCTGGCGTCTGACTCTTGATAAGCAGCCGAGAAGGTCCATTGAGAGATGCCTCCTCATCGTTGTTAGGCGTGGGCGCTTCAAGTAAAAGGGGTGGGGCTGACTCCATGACCAAAAGATCTAACAGTGGAGGAGGCGATGATGGCAATGGAATGTTCAGAGAATCGTTAAGTTTTGGCTGAGGCGGTTCCAAAGGTGGAAGAGGTGGCAGCAATGAAACTTGGTCATTTACCTCCTCAACTGGATAAAAAATAAACAAGATTATTAAGAAGCACAGGAACAAAAAAAGTTAACTAATTTACCTTTCTCTTTCTCTCCCCTCTCTTGCTCATCTAGAAATAAACCAAATTCTCTTTTTAAACGTTCCGTCAAGTTCTCTCGCTGCTTTTCTGAACTAGTAGGTTCAGAATTCCACCTCGGAACCTCTGCATAAGAAAGAAATTGTCAATTTCAACTTTACATATTATCTCAGTAATCAAACATACCTGTCTTGTTGTCCATGTCTCCTGCTTGATCCTCTATACTGGCAGAAGAGTTAGGTCCAAATGCAGCAAGCTCTGGCTTATCCACCTTTTGTTTGTTACGTTGCCTATATTCCGATATTGAGAGCTAAAATGACAAATTGTATTAGACTCTTGTTAAAAAATCAACGATATAATTAAATACCTTTCTCTTGACTGCTGCTGGTACTGGTGCTTGAATGACAGGTGCTGGAGGAGGGGGTACAGAAATTGCAGCTGGAAGCTGTAGTTCTTGACTTATTTCCCTTGGAGCCTTTACGGGAGACTCTGGCAGAGGTGGTGGCGGTGGTGGCACAGGGTTGGCAAGCAAAGAAAGAGGGAGGCTTGTAGGAGTTGATGGAATATTTGGCGCTAATGAGAGCAAAGGTATTTCTGCAACAGCATTCAGCTCTGGAGCAGAGGCCATCACGGTTGAGGCTGAAATTGGGATTGCCGGCGGAGGTGACAATACAGGGGGCAGAGACTCCTTTGGCTCAATTTTGATGCCGATGTGACCAGAGAGAGCCAAAACGGCCTCTTCGACGCAACGCAAAGGCAAATTGGGAGCAGGTTTTGGGACTTCTGTTTCGGGCTCAGGCGATGCTGTTGTAGCAGGGGGTGTGTAAGACTGTTGTTGCTCTAGTGACTCACGAGCTAGACGTCTCTTCTTCAATGGGGTTACATAATCCGGAGATACAGAACGAGGGCTGCTACTTGGGATTGGCTCGCTTTCTTCACTGATAGCTTGCCTCAACCATCTTTTCTTTGCTGCTGCTGCCCCTCCAACACAACCATCTCCATCTTCCAACTTCAACGGACTCAACGGCGGTTCTGGTTTGTTTAGCCATTCGTTCATCAGCACCTGCCATATTGAGTTTTTGATTAATCAAATGCAGTGGGAAAGCAATGGGTGGACAATTCACCTTTTTAGTTTTAGGGAATTTGAAGCCCAAAGGAGGAGGTGATGAAACGACTCTCGGAGAGGCACTGGCTGAAGCACTGCCTGGAGAGAGAACTAGGTGGCTTCCACTTGAATTCTCATCTGCAGAGAGAACTTGACTTGATGCTCCACTGCTACTCCGACCGCGTATCCGCCTCCTGAGCAGAATTAAGAAATTAATTCTTGTTTACTCATCACTGCACGTTTGAGGGAAAATAAGCGTATCAAAATATGATAATGAAAACTGAAAACAAATTGATGAGTATTTTTATGTACTAACCCTTTCTTTTTGACAGGTTGAATTTCTAAGTCCATGTCTGCCTCGTCTCGAAATCTTCCCGAGGAATCGGAATCCTTAGAATCCCTCTCAGACCGCCTGTGATGTTGCTGTGCTTGTTTCCGTTGCTCTTGCTTTTCTAACCTTTCAAACGCCTTCATGATGGCCTCCATTTTGCGCTCTTCCCGAGTCATTTTCCTTTTGTCTGGAGAGTTCATACTGCCAGGAGACTCCTCATCGTTGCTGTCTTCCCCCTGGCTCTTTTCTGGTGTTGGCATCTGTTTCACTGGCGATTTTGGGGGCTTCTTTGGAGTGCTTTGAGGAAGCTGGACAACAAGATTTGGGGGTGCTGAAGGTACAGCTATTGCAAGAGCTGCTGTATTTGGAGTAATAGCAGGCGCTGACAATGTTGGGGATGGCGTGTTGACCTGTAATACAGGCGGTGCTGGTGACAGATCAGGAATACTTTCCTCTGTATTTCGTCTGCTTGCTCGTCTCCTCCTTTCCACTTTTCTATTAAAAAATTAAGAAACACTAAAAAAATTTACCAACAAGTTTCATCTACTCACTCAACGTTCACTTCTGCGTGACCATTCTTCTTAATATCCAGGTTTGGGGTCAGCGGCGGACAGTTCTTGCAAGGTATCCTCACAGGTTCATCATGCTTGATAGTGATTTCCTGATTTTTCTCAATGGCACTAGCTGCCACCAGGTACAGATGCAAAGCGCCCTTTTCAATGCAATGTTTGACCTCAGCGTTGGGACAGCAAGATCTACGCACAAATCGGGCGTCGTTTCCATAAGTTCTAGCATCTACGCATATCTCTGTGTTTTCTTTTGGTAGTTGATAAAATAGAAGGTAAGGGGACGCTAGTTGAGCCTTTTTCACAGAGTGTTGTGCAGCAAGCATAAACTTGCCACGGACTTCCATAATGGGCTGGTTAGCTTGCAAAGTTGCTGCAGCCAGTAGTACTTTAGATCCAGAATCCCCAAGTACAGTTCTACACTTCTGAATGACAACCGGCCCGACTTTGAAGTCAGAGTGGATGCCATTGACTTTGATAGCCTGAATGCGTGCTCGCAACTCAGGGGAGTAATGATTTGTAACTGCCTCCTCGTATTGCTCTATCCATTGCCTCAACTGCTGTGGCTGGCTTGCTAAAGGGACGTTAGACGTCCAGCAGTCCTGAGTGTCTTCATCAACAGACTCTGGTTTTCCCTTGCTCTGAGAAGAAGATTATTAAAATTAGTTTTTTTTTTAATGACACTCTTACTCTTCTCCTGCCAGCAATTTTCTTGGAATCAGTCTTGATAGGGGTAGAGTTAAGGTTATTCAACTCTTTTTTCTTGTTGTTTCGCCTTTCATTTGCTCTCTGCTCCCTTGCGGCTACAGCAGCAGAGTCCCTTTTTTGGCGTTTCACAACCTTCTTAGTTTCTTTCTTGACTGGCCTCTTTCTTACTCCAGAGTTGTTACCCAATCTGCAATGAATTTTCTTATAATGTATCAAATAATATGGTTAAACTATTCTTAATACTTTTTGAACTGATTTGGAGGCCCTGCTTTATTAGCTTGACCATGCTCATCATCCGAGGAGCTGGTATCATTGTGCATCTGCTTCCGAAGCTGCAAGTTTCGAGCTCTAGTTCTGTCTACCCTGCGTGGCTGGCACTGTTCACAAAGGTACTCCTCAGGAATATTATTCCTATCAATACCCATGCAGTCCACATGTTGCCAAACCCTGAAAATAATATATCATTCAAAGCACCATTCAAGTATGTGTAGGCAACCACTTACAGACACTTGTCACAACAAATCATGTAGCCATCATCATGCTCAAAGTCACTGTAAACATAAACAAAATTAACAATACACATTTCATAGCACAGGACTAAAAATTACGTACCAGATACACCTTGTCACACTGTCTTCGTCTCCTTCTCCTTCAGCAGCTGTCTCAGTTTCCTCACCCTCTAAACCTCTATCATTTCCTTCGTCGCCAGAACTAATCATCGACCCTCGAGAGTTGTCATCTTGACTCATCAGCATACTCGACAGCGAGTTAACCCCTGACCTCATCTACAAATTAGATGTTTATGTTGCCTATAAAACAGAGATTGCTAAGTGGTAATAAACTACTAACCTGGTCAGCTACAGTTGCAAGGGCCCTAATACCAGAGAGATCGTGAGCAGAGAGTGGGGGTGGGATCAAATGATTATGCTTGATTTGTGGTTGAGCCGCTGGAGATGGTGAAAGAGGTGGTGTTGGTGGGGGCGGCGCCCCATAATTGTGGTCTTGTAGGACGAACTAAAAAAAATTGTAAATTTTTTCTGCACGAATAAAATAATCCAAAGACTTGCATGATACGAAGGGTGGCTGTTAGCTTTGTACTTAGGTTGCTCGACTTGAGAGCGTGCTTCTGTCCTGCACGATCTGAAACAGGTTGTTCAAAATCAAAATTAAGTTTATTTTTAATTCAGTGTCGTTCAGCACTGGATGAGAGGAAAAACTTACTGCTGATCCATTTTGAATGTGATAACAGGATCCTTGGAGGGCTTTTCAACTCGGTTGAGTGTAGTAGTGACAACAGTGCCCAACTGCAGGATCAGGTCAGCCTCTTCGTGACCGGGGGCGTTGTTGTTAAGTGTTGGCCTCTGAGGTGAGAGCAGCTCTCTCTTGAGGACGGTGGGGGTGGCATTGCTGAGTGTCGGGGGCAGGTTGAGTGTGGAGGAGTGCTCTTGGTGCGCCCCCGAACCCTCCGAGCACTGGATCACTGATGGCACTGACGTTTTGACAGCAACAAGCAACTGCAAGTTAAAGGAGAAAATGTTTTAAATCATTTAATCTCTCAAAGTCGTTCATTTTAATTGAGGTGAGGAAATAATACATAACTTTTTTAAATATCTTTTTTTTTAAATTTTGAATTTTCCTTTGACAAGACGATTGATTGATAAATTTGATTTATTTTTAAAATTCCCATTAATGATTGTCGGAGGAACATCAACGCAGTTTTTACGCTGGCTGAATTTAAGCAAGTTCCAAAGATTTGTTTGAAGGTGCGGCAACACCGCCTCAGCTTGGTCAAGGCCTTATTGCCAAACAAAATGCACCCAAACTCGAGGCCAAAAAGGATATATTATGCTTTCACCTAACAAGGGGCGTGGCCGCAAAACGCCTTTATAATTTTGGAAAAAAGAGCTCCAAAAATCGCAAGACCAGGCATCACTCTCACTATCCATTGTTGTATCGCGCTAGTTTGGGTTGTGGGACAAAATTAGCCCGACCAGCCGTGGCGTTGGTGCTTAATTAATTAAGAGGGGCCCTGTTGGGATCCCAGTCGCGATCGCGCATTCCGATGCTCCGTTACACCCTCTTTTTGAATCAAAATATTTACACCCGACACAAATGTATATTTCTCAAAAGGAAGTCATTTGCAGCATTTTTCGCAAAAATGGATTTATTTGGGAAAGTAGTGCGCATTTTTTCAACTGGATCAACCGGTTTCCAGTGCCAAAAAGGCAACCGCCTCAAAGCAGACGACTATTGATTTCTCCAGCACAGGTCCGACGCGGTCAGGTGAATCAGGGGTCGTCATGACAACCCCAGAATACGTCACACGCACCCTGGTCGATATCGCCCAAGAACCGGTATGCGGCAAAATTGGCCTGCTTTTGGGCAACAACCGGTAGCAGTGCAAGAAGTGTCTGATGGAGGGGGGATGCGGGGTGATGCGCAATAGCTCACCATTGCTCTCGGTAACGTTGCTGGCCGTCGCGACTATTTTTGTGGACACACGGGACTCGTGTTTGGTGACCGCACCAATCATGGACACTTAGTACGACCCCGTCGCCACAGAGCGGCCAACTCAAGATTTGTCCTTAAAAGGACTCGGGTGCTACTTCACATTAAAATCGATCTTCTGCGCTGCACAACAATAACAAAACAAAATTAATCAATAGAAACAATATTATTGACCGCCCACCACAATGACATTTAGTGGGCATTAAAAATTAATTTTTGAAAGCTATATTATGTACAATAGAACACTCTGACATCAAATAAGAAGTATTTAAATATTTCATTCACGGTTTAGATCATATTTTTTTCTACATGAAATAATAAGCCCAGAGCTGTATGGAAATAAATTTTCCAGGCTAATATATGTTCTTTCTGTTCCTGTTTTTAACTGCATGACATTACAAAAATTGGTCAAAACATTCCACAATTGCAGTTATATTGTAAAATGTAAACAAGGTCTCAGTAAAAACTGTCCAACGCACAAAAATAAGAATCAAAGTTATATTTTCCTGAATTATTTGATAAATTCTTAAACTAAAATTATTTGGAAATTCCCTGCCAAATGTGTTGTGAATCACAAGTCGAATAAAATGATCCTTGAAATTTTTAAATTAAAACAATAAATTAATTATAATTAAACAATGACAATATTGTGCATTAAAATTAATATAAGTTCTCCTATCTCTGTTTTCGGTTATCTATTTTAATTACCTAGTTGACTTTATATACATAGTGGCCTTAGCCAGACACTTAGTACTAACTGTCTCAACCGTCTTTGAATTGAAGTCTGCATGCACATAAATTGTGTAATATAATTCTAGATGATCTGCAATTGATTGCAAACAATACAGTTAACAATAAATTAAGGAGTAGCTTGAGAAATATTCTGTAAATAAATATTTAATAACTTTTAATTCAGAGTTGGTTACATTCAAAATTTAAAAAAAATGACGGTTTCTACAGATGTGAAATTTTTGGTTTAGGTAAAATAACTTCACTTAAAACTAGAAAAGACGGCAAGGGCATCTAAAGGGTGGTAGAAAAGTAAAAGGGCCGGTGTGGGATGAAGCGATCCCCGGTCGAATCGCGGGAACGCCTCCTTATTGTATTGCTCGTTGTCGTTTTCGCCACTTAATGACTAAAACCAAAATTCCCTGATAATAAGTTAAATTTCCTCACGGACAAAGAGCATAAATGGGCACACAAAATGTTTTGCCCATCGGGGGCATCGGGGGGCTTTGTTGATTGGCGTACCTTTCAAGTTGTCAACGAGACAGGCTGGCTTTAGGCGTCGATTAAACCTCTAATTCTTGCAAATTTCGAGCCGACAGTGGTTTCAGCGTTGAGGTACGAGTTCCACTTGCTTTCGGGAACCTAAGGGCCCGGCCTCAATCTTGCAAACGGACTCAAAACGGGCGGTGTTCGGGAAGAGACAGTGTTGATATTGCCTACAGACACAAACATCGTTTGCAAACTAAAGAAATATGGCGGCTTTTTCTGCTACGGGGTCTACAAGGCAAAGCGGGCACGGATCCGCGAGTCTGGAACCACCGATCGGAAGTAGTACTAGAGCGCCACATTAGCCGCTTGATCTTGCATGCAACGGCGAGTGGCCGGCAGGAGAACTAAAACGTCCTCTCCGCGAAGGCGCGTTATTCGAAAGCCAAAATACAAAACATCGCAAACTACATGAAATTTGTGTGCTTCAAAGTTTACTAAACACAAAATTTACGGCAAAGGATTATGAGACTATTATCCACCTAGAGTTTGCTGGTTTTGAATTAAGTTCTTAATTATTTAATACATCAAATCACATCAAATGAGCTGTACCGCTGACTTTCCACTAGTTACACCCTGAGATGTGTCGGAAATAAAAACTTCGTCGGCCAAATAAATAATTTGTCCCTCCTCCAAAGAACCCACCCTGAAGAAGAATGGCTGAATCGTAAGTGAAGAAGACACAATGTTTAGTTCTATTAACGCTGAAATACACCAATTTGAATTTTACAGAGAAGATTTTAATGGAATAATCGCCCCGGATACTTTCATGGAGACTTTGCTTAAATATGGACTTTACATAGGCGCAGTATTTCAATTATTCTGTATAGCAGCTATTATTGTTATTCCAGAGAAATATTTGGATTCACCGAAGGTAAAAATAAATTTTATATTATTTTTTTCGTCATTTTAGAATCAAAACGCACAATTGCACATAATTTAAGTTGGTAATCAATTCCCTCATATTGATCATTCTACGTTTAGCTAATTACTTTTTACTTAAATTTTAATATAATTTTTGTCCGCAGTAAAATAAATACACACTCAGTAAATCAATGGATACATCACCATTTTGTATTTATTTTGCCAACTCAGTTTTATTGCTATTTTTCTACAGAGCCAAATATTTTTATGGTTATAAATTAATGAGAAAGATATTAAAATTGACTTCATTTTACCGTGCATTATTTTGTTTTAGGATGAAGGAACAGACGAAGACTCAAACCATAGTAGTCCTCACAATACTCCGAGACGACCTCATGGACACCACCGCAGAAAAGGTGACAAGAAAAAAAGAAGGTGAAGTAATGAGCTTATTGTGGAAGCTTAACTTTCCTTGCAAAGTTGGGTTGTCATATTTTGTCCAAAAGCCGAAATACAATTTGTCCGAAAATTAAATTTCATTTCTCAACAACGTTAAATTGAATGTTTGAATATTCCTGGCAAGGAATCCATTTAATAATAAAAAATTCAATTGATAAATTCCTATTAAAATATGTAGATCAGTAAGGTCAAATGGTTAGTTTGACTTTATTGATGCAAAATGGTAAAAGTCCCTTCCGACAAGGTGTCTTAGCAAATATTTCGGACATTCAAGATTTCGTGCTTTTTCGGACAAAATATGGGACGCCGCCAAGTTTGCTTCAAAAATGCTGTGGAGGTGTGGTTAACGACAGATTTGATCCTAATTAAATTATGTAATCAAGATATAATCGACACACTCTGCTCCATGGACAGAGCAGTCTGTGATTGTAATATAAAAATTTGCTAACAATAATTTTATGCAACGCATTTAATTCAGCTGTTTATGTTATTGAATTAGTAGGTCCAACTAGTCATGATTACTATTCTGAACCACATTTTTTTTATTATTGAATAATTTGTATCTAAATGAGGCACGGTAAAAGAATAAAGGAATATATAAAAAAAACATTGAAAAATCTTTTCCAAATAATTTAAACCCCTACATTAAACATAACTATGTTAATGTCAAATGAGCATTTAAGATAATAATT
This sequence comes from Neocloeon triangulifer, assembly GCF_031216515.1. NCBI lineage: Eukaryota > Metazoa > Arthropoda > Insecta > Ephemeroptera > Baetidae > Neocloeon > Neocloeon triangulifer. The sequence goes on from NW_026775561.1 coordinate 1,717,114, forward strand.
CTTTCTTGTTCAGCACATTGCACAACATTTGGCAGGACTGAAAAATTAAATCATTTTATATTTGTTGAGAGGTTTTATTCTTATGTCACGCCAGCCAGCACAAATTGTTGATCATTTATTTATGAATGATTGATTTAGATGATGACATGAGAATTTACATAAAGATTAACTCCGTTCTTCAGCATCAAAAGCAATAAGACTATTTTGTGGTTAAGGGAATACAATGTAATTTTTACTGCATCATAGCAGTTGAGATTATAAATATTGATTAATTTTGCAGTGTGTGAAGGGGGCAAGAGTTTTCAAATTAGATAAACAGCAGTTCTTAAAATTAACGTCAAACTGCGGGTCCTAAAATGTATGTAACAGTTAAAGTTTCATTGTTCGTAAGTGTAATCCACAGGGTCCACTGGGTTGGTAAGCAAAAAAGTTATACAAATAGTTACACATACTGTTCTATTTCTATTTTACTCCCGATAGCAAATTTCCACCATTAAAGTACTTCAAATTCTATTTTCCATTGCAGATGGTCGTACACTACTTGATTCCGTAGATTATTTAACAAATAGAATGACAACACGGATTTTTTATTTTAACTAAGGGTTATAAACAATTTTTTTCCATGATAACTTTTGCATCTGGATATACAGGCAGCCGCATCAATTTACTAATTTGTAATACAAACAATCAATGAGCATTTAATAAAATTAAAAGCAAGCTGTACTTTTGGTAGCTTACCAAAGTTTGCATAAATATGTTACAGCATTATATTTTTATGTAGTTTTGAGGCAAACACTTCCACATTTTACCATTGAATATGCAACAATATTATTGTTTGATTGAATACATTAAATTTTTCTGTCGTTTGATTTCCTATTATTTAAATTTAATCTGTTGAAATAAAGCAAGAAAAATTCAGTGGACCCTAGCTAGCTAGCTAAAAATAATTACATATTTTCTCGCACTGTTATTTGTATCACTGGACAAACATTGCATTGCATTCCTTTTATTTAAACAATAAATTATGAAAGGAGAGGCAATTGTGTAACCAAAATCTGCTTTGCAATCTCTGCGTCAACTGCTTTTAAATAAATAAAAATAAAATGTTTTTACGGAAAAAAAATTAACTTGCAAAAGATTTAAAATTAAATTTCGGGCAGCAGTACAAACAAGTTAAGCTTTTTCCAGTGATTTGTGGTTGTAACACCAATAGACTGCAGATAACTCCGCAAGAAGTCTCCGTCCAGGTATTTTAATTTTTGACTTTACAGTTCTGTTTTCTTCGTGGCATCATTTAGCCAGTTTCAGACTGTGTTTTGGTAGTGAGTGGGCATTGTAGTGGGCATCATGAAGTTTTGAGCGGCCACTGGCCATTGATTGGTAGAAACAGTAGCATTTACAAAAATACCGAGGTGCTAGCCCAGAGATTTAGGCACCTTGCGGCTGGCTCAAAGTATTCAATGCAAAGAAATCTACACGGCATGCCTAACACGAGTTTTGTTTCTGTCAAAATATCTTTGATTTTATCACAAGGTTCATCACAATTTCTTTTGGATTGAACACTCACAACCGTTCCTACCTGTTGGCAACATTTGTGGCGCCCTAAGGAAAATTCCTAGGGACCTCACTTTCGTATTACAAATTAACAAACATAGAAAAATATCAGTTGAGCAGGCAATAATTGGCCTACATTTCAAGTCTTAATTAAGCGCATCAGCTGACCAACTCACGGGCAAGGTGGCTCTTGCAGACTAGCAGTCTTTCCATCAGGGTGTCCATTTGGCTGCAATCCTGATTCAGTCTTAAGCGTGCTGGCCGAATTGATTTCTGAGCTGACTTTGCCGCCCTTGCTGACAGTCCTGAAATTTTAATCAGCGACAAGATCAGACAAGTTGATTTTAGCATTGCAAATTAAAATCATTACCCATTGGGTGTGGATTTTTTAGCTGTCCTACCCCGGCGCCCATTCTGGATGGCCCCACGACCTCTAACAGCCAGTCGGGTTGCTTTTGGATCACCACGAGGGTTATAGCCTGGATGCAGATTTGGCATTCCAGCATTTATGAACCCTTTACCAGCAGGCTATGGTGGTTCAGATAAGAAATTTGAACAGCAAGTCATATTAATGGGCTCACATGCTGATATGGAGGATTGTTCCGATGTCCTTGGGAACGTCCATTTGCAGCGCTACCATAATTGTCACCCCACTGCCCAACAACAATTCCTGCGACTCTAAGACGTCCTCCTTCAGCTACCATGTTCCGTCCACGAGGAGTCACCCCCCTTGCGTTTGGTGGAAAAACGGACATCAAAGGAGCTGCCATCAGATTCACTTGGGTTGGCATCCTTATCGGAGGTGGTAAGTGTTGAGGGGGTGCAACCCTTGCAAAGGTGGGAGTGAGACCTTCCAGAATAGCTTCTTTCATTTTCTCAATTTTAAGGACATCTTCCATGCGGTGGTCACACAAGTCCTGTGTTAAATTAATTTTAATTAACGAACATTTAAGTTTGGCATTAAACTCACAGGAAGTCCTCGTACATTTTCGGCTTTCAACAATTTATATTGAAAAAGTTTGCCATCAAAATAGAGCCATGGGCAGCACATGAGCCAAGGAATGGGTGCTCCACAGGCATCGTTGGCCAGTAGGGCATTTTCAATGCCATTCATCACCAGTGCAGCTAGTTGAACACCTCTTACATTCAGTCTAGGTAACTAAAATATTAAGTTTTATTTCACAAAACCATTTCGAACAATAAATGTTGACAAATGGAAACAAAAATGTTCAAAATTGACTATCCCTAGGCCAAAGAGGCTTACGAATATGATCAACCTCGAATTGATTTAGCACCCGTGTGCAGAAGATCAAAACCATAATGGTTAGCCTCTGAATAAATGGTGCTCATTGATCAACAGAAAACAGAAGATGTTATTATTAATTTCTTACTTGGAGATCTTGCAGGAAATTGGCATTCATCAGTTCTGGAGAAAAGGCCTGAGCAATCAGAGCGTCCATTTCCTGCTTTCTTAGTATAGGTTTTTCAGTGTGCGACATTATGTACCTGAAAAAAAATACGAATTATTTGTTTGTGCTTGTGTTTAGAGAAGTACTACCTAATAACACAAGCAAATAAGAGCATTGGCTGTGGCACATAGTGAGGGTTGAGAATCATGGTTGTATCAGATCTCATGCAAGAAAGGAAAGCCCTCAAGCGCCTCCTTTTATCGTCAACAGTGGAACTGCAGAAAAATTAATTTTGCTTAATAAATAGTGACCTATCAAGGAACTGAAAGACTTACCCAAACCACAGGCGTTGAACTGTGGGCACGCCCCATCCTACTCTCTCTGGTTTGACTTTGTCAGTTCTCATTGAATCTTTGAGCCACAATATTTCTTGTATTGTAATTGAATCGAGATTGATATGGGCCATTTGAGAGGCCTTGTCTTTGGCTGCCTTGTGACTTTGAAGGAAGCTCAGGTGATGCAAATTGAATAGAACTCCATAGACCTTAAAAAATGAACTCAGCCTCCTTCCTGTAGTCATCAGTATTATTTACCATTTGGCGTAGAGGCCTGAAAAATAAGTGCACAGGCGGCAGCTCTGTTTCATCTGCAAGTATAGCTGGCAGTCGAAGTTGACCGTGACTGAGGATTTGGTAAATCTGGGGAGACATCATGCCTTTTGTATGTCGCTCACTGGCAGTTCTCAGCACCTCTGCAGACACTAAGACTGAGATATTGAATTCGCATTCATTCCCAGTAGGATTTGGAGAGGGAGCACTACTTGTGCTGCTGGAGCTTGAAGAGCTTAGTTGAAGGCTAGCAAGTCCATTAGCGACTAAAAATTGAGTTAGTTTTAAGAAGCTATCCATTGTTTGCATTGTTAAAAATTACTTTCACTAGGTTGTTCGTCAGAAGTAGGAGGATCAACTTTAATTGATGGAGTTGATTGTATAGCTTCAATGGAGCTAGATGCATCAGAGGCAAATTTTAATGCTCGAGATGTCTTATCTGCATCTATCTTTGCCTTCCCTTTCAATTTGCCATTTCGGCCTGAAAAGAATTTGCAAATTTACAATAATGCAGTAGAGTTCAAAGCTACAAACCTTTAGCTCCACTTTTGTAACTGAGGAATCCTTCCTTTGTACCATTCATGTAATATTTGAATGCAGCATGCAATTTGCTTCGTAAGTGGGAAGCTCCTGGCCCAGGAAAGACTTGATCAACTATTTCATCAACATCATTAGAAATTGACCCTAGTCCATTCAAAAATGAAGCTATTGCTTTTACGATGACATCAGAGGGTATCTATAAAAGTTTTCATTTAAATATGTACAGAAGCTATTAGCTGCTGCATCACACCTTTCCTGACTGGTGCTCTGGGCATATTTTGCGGTGGAATGAATCCAAGCTCTCCTCAGAGATCAGATGGTTGCCCAAGAGCGCGGCAACCATAGGCAATTTATTATTGGGAAGTTCCAATGCTTCAGCAACTTTTCCTATTAGGTACTCCTTTGTTTCAAGGGCACCCTAGAATTTTAATAACATCAATTATTGTGCTATTGAAATCAAGTATTTAAACCTTGTAAGTGAGTTTCAGCTGCTGTGAAGAGAAGTATCGAGGTGGGTCAAAAGCTGCGTATTCGGGATCCTCAACAAGAAGACCGTGATAATTGTTTTCTCTGCAGAAAGCAATTACTTCCTGCCTGTGGTCGTACATACTACACATCTAAATTCGAGATGAGCGTTAAGAAATTTGCTGAATAATAATAGTTATAAATATACCACAGAGACATTGAGATGCCTCAAAGCCATTCTGAGACAAGTTCGGAGGCACTCAGGAGGTATCCACCAAACTTTTGGAGGCGGTGTGCCTTTAGAGGCAAGATGGCGAAGCACAGATGTGGCTCTGTGGTAGATACTCTGCTGTGCTTGCTGCCACTGTTCAATTCTATCCAGCTCCTGGCAGCCGTTGAAGAAAACAACAAGCTCAATCCCATGTGCTTGCATATTTTGGATCAGAGTAGACAAGAACTGCACCATTCTATTCCACTGGCCACCACTAGCCCAGTCTGAAAAATTAAGTTGCCCATTATTAATTTCATTCCATTACATTTAATACCAGTTTACAGATTTTTCTTATGATTTGAAAAAAAAAATTTCACAACAATAATTTAACAAAGACACATCACCTGAGAAAAAGCCACCATATAATCTGTCGAGGCAGCATTCTGCATCAAGTACAAGCCTAAGTCTTCGACCAGGTGGTTGTGCCTTCCTATTTCTGGCAGCAATTTTCAGCAGGTCGATAGAAACGCATCCGCCAGGGGCGTAGGTCTGGATAAAAGTCTGCAAATCTTGGATCGCCATTGCTATTAATCTTCAATGAATGCTTTTCTGCACTTTTCTGTAACAAGAAGAAAAGTTATCATGTTATAAGTAACCGTAACCGGCATAACTATGATATTTATGTATATAGTTAATTAATACATTTACATGTAGCAAATAAAAAACAAATAAACTAGGATAAAACTGAGAGCTTGAAGGACTCAACTGACGGAATCTACATTATACCTAAATTTAATAAAATGCATTTAAATTGGTTTTAACACGTTGGAAATGGACGGCTTCAATTCTTTACAAAAATTTTTGAGTTTTACAAAGAACTTCAATTAAAACGTTTGGCAGACAAAATTTAATGGATGTAAAATTTTATTAAAAAAAATACTTACTGAGATGTTAAGAAGATTTGTTACAAATAGACAGCAAATCAGATTAAGCGAGTATAATGTATGTAATGTGTGGTGGTCAGCGTTTGGCCATGATGGCTCTTGCTTGCTCTTGCTCGTGGTCTCTGTGTGATTTCTAGGCAGCCCTGCACACACCAAGCCGCGATCATGAACAAAATTCCGCAGGCCGAATGAACCTCGCCTTATTATTCGGCCCGAGTATAGTTAAGAACATAGGCAGAACGAAAGAGCACGTTGAGATTTGAGATGAGAACGAGGTTGGAATCAAGAGGTCTTCTTGGTTGGAATAACAGAACTACCAGAGGAAAGCATGAAGAGAAGATTCGGCAGAATATGGATGGTTATATCACAGTTCTAGTCCCTTTTCCTTTCCTGTGAAATGCTTTCGGATTTGTGCAAAGTACAAGATCTAACAAGCTACGACAACTGTAAATATTCGATTTTGCTACGATTCTGAGATTCTGAGATATGAATAACCAATCAAAAAGGAGGAGATCCTCCCTCAGGGATATTTAGCCAATCAAAATCGTCGAAGCTCTTTGGAATTTGGAAGGAAGACGACAACCACGATTACCTCCTTGACGACTTTATTCTCACGTGGGTGTGGCCGCAAGTATAAATAAACCAAAATAAGTTCCTAAAAGTTGCGGAAAATATTTAGATACATATTAGGAAGTTAAGAGTTCCGTGTTGTTAAGCTGAGCCGTTCTTTCCGATAACTTTCGTCTCAGTTTACCGTAATTTTGGACTTGGAGCTCAATTGCGACGGTACATATACGTAGGTATGAGTGTCGGATTTTTTTAGAAAACAATAAGAAATATGTAAACATATAATAGCTTATCTGTAACATCTGTAACTCGCAGCTCATGCATATGTTATTAATTATTATTGCATTATTATACCTTTATTATGTATATTACTGCTCATTGTTAAACAAAAAATTCTCTAAACATAAATCTCTTTATCTAATAATATTTTTTTAGGCTGCTGTATGTGAAATGGAGAGCCCAGGGGCTGTAATAGACGTTACAACAGAGTGTAAGGGAGTGACACGATCTGATGGGTGTCATGATATTGATGAACCCTTTTCAACCTGTAGTGCCTCTTTTGAAGGATCTGTTGTAAGGGAGAAAAGAATGCTCTAATCTCTAACTTATGATAAATCATAGAGATATCATTATTTAATAATTTTTAATAATGAAGAAAAGGCAGAAATAAATTAATTTTGTTTTTAGGCTGCATCACCATCGATTGAAAGCTTCTCAACTTTGCAAGACCAAGATGACATTGGTGATCTACATGAGGATGGGCGAGATCTGCAAATTAGAGTTGATAATCCTCAGAAACACCTCAGTGCGTTAGAGACGTACATCACATTTAGAGTAACCACAAAAGTACGCAAATTTTAATGTTTCAAACTTCATTTCCCTCTAAAAAAATCTTTAGTGGGAGTATTTTCTTCTTCTTAATAATCTAGTGTGTCAATAATTATTTTTTCAGACATCAAGAGCAGAGTTCGAGGAAACTGAGTATATGGTTCGTAGAAGATTCAATGACTTTCTTTGGCTCCGAGAAAATTTAGTTCGAAGTTACCCCAATAACCTCATTCCAGTAAGCAGATGCATTCATTCATAAAATTATATTTATTCTTATTAAAATTTTATCAGCCACTGCCAGGAAAACATTCACTTATTGGTCAGCTCGACAGATATTCTAAGGAATTCATTCTTCATCGCATGGCCATGCTTCACAAGTTCATGAACAGATTAGCTGACCACCCTGTTCTGTGCTTTGATGCTAACTTGAAAGGATTTTTATCAGCAAAACCAACAGTAAGAGAAATCAGGATGAATTTATCTATTGAAAATATTAATCTATTTACAAAATTATTAGTTTCTAAGGTGGCAGCATAATAACATACTAATAATACTTTTTCAAGGATTTCACACAACTTCGAAGGAGCAAGCAAGGATTGATTAGCAGATGGACTGATTCACTGCAAAATATTTCTGGAATATACTTGGCGAAAGGCCGACCTCAAGACTTTGAAGAAATGCTGAATTACTCTCAGCTTCTTTCAGAAAAATTGACAAGCATTGAGAAAATAAGCAACAGAATTAACAAGGAACTGGAAGGTAGAGTCTGTATAGGAATAAAATAGTTTCTTGTGATTAAAAAAAATTATTTTTCAGAACATCTTTCTGAAAATCTACAACTCCAGCCTGTGTTCAACCTCTGGTCCACTACTGAGCCAGAACTAGATCATATCCTTTCATCGATTGGCCAAGCTTATGAATCAATAAGCACCGAAGAGCAGACTATGATTAATGAGTACCCACACATTATCAGCCAACCTTTGAAAGAGTTCCTCTTGTACATAGATGCATTGAAAGAATCGCTTGATAGAAGAGATGCTGCTCAGATTGAATACGAGCTAGTGTTGGAGGAATTAGGCAAAAAAAGGGCAGAAAAACAGCTCGTAATACTTAAATTAAGAATTGCAAAGTTTTGGATTCACATTGCAATAATAATATAGCTCCAAAATGATCTTGGACCAAGTTCAGAATCAATTGGCCATAGTTTAGCCTTCTGGAAAGTGCCAGAAAACAAAGAGGACAGACTTCAAAAGTTAAGCGCAGCCATTGGAGACTTAATGAAGCAAACTGAGGTGAAATATCAAATGTATTACATTTGTGCCAGTTTAAAAATTCTTCTTAAATCAGGAAAAACAAGACTTAACTGAATGTGCCAATGAGAGTCTTAGGGCTGATTTTGAACGGTGGCATTTGGAAAAAAGAAGAGATCTGAAGCAACTTTTTATTAGTATGGCTGATGCGCAAATAAAATTCCATGAGAAGGTTTGAACTTATGAAAGTTGTGATTTGTAACTAAAACTAAGTTTGTGATTTTCCAGTCTCAGTCTGCCTGGGAGCAAGTCTTACAGGACATCAATAAAGAGGTTCGTCCATCAAACTGATCTTTCTGACTGACATTACTAAAATAAATCATGGACTGATTCTGCAGTATGAATGTGATCTCCATGGATTTAGTTAATCTAGTAAGCAAATTGATAATGCGGTTAAATTCGATATTTGTTGTTATAAAAATATTGAAATGTTGGGGAGAGATATTTATCCTTGAATAGTATTTTGTTTTTTCATCAAATAAATAACTGTATTGAACCATTAAATTTTGGAGTAATTAATTTTTCTATCCTGCTTAGGATTTCTGATATGCAAAGAATATAATTAGAATAGCAACAAATCACAGAAAATTATTGCTGAAAATTAAATTTATCTTCAAATATTTAATACATATTTTTTACAAAATATTTTTAATATAAGGTATATGTGTAAAACGTTTGATTGGAATAATATAATCGATATAATCTTTAAATCATAGAAGGAAAATAATATTTGAGAACAGCTACAACGGTGACAAATTGTTAAATAATTTGATTTGTATTATCAATCGAATAAATTTTGTGAAATTTTGCTTGTTCTTATTGCGAGAGAGATGGGCCAATGAGAATCGTTGCGGTAGCATGCTATTCCAGCTGGTTGCCAGATAGCATGTTCTGATTGGCCGAAAAGTTTCGCGTGGTACCATATTATTGGTGCACGTCGACCGTCGCTCTCAACTCATGTTATACTAGGGGCTGCTTAAACACGTAAACTCGCAGTTCGAATTTGAATGTCGAAGAGTGACAACTTTTCATTTTGCGGGTAGAACCAGAAGGGCAGAAATTTCTGCTTCTGAGTATCTTTTTTCAGAAATCTTCGCATTTAAGAATGAAGAAAAATTATTTTTTACTAGCAGTGGGAATTCTGCTCTTAACAGGTGTGTATTTATGATTTTATGCACTGCTCTCATTGTTTTGTTGATGTCGTCGATAAACAATAATGTGCCGGCTTGAAGAAAATGCTCATAAATTTAAGAAATTATTGTTATGGCAATGTGTGCACGTTACTCCTCAAATAAACACATTTTTTCTCATTATTTAAGGGCTCTCTGGTGTGACTGCGGATGAGGATGAAGACATAAAAACTGTAACTGTTGAACCAGACTTAGGAAGCAGCAGAGAGGCGTTGAGGACAGGTTAGCTATTTTGTTTCTAAATAAAAATATGAAATATGCGATTGTAAATGACACGCGATATGATTTTAGACGATGAAGCTGTCAAAAGAGAAGAGGAAGCAATAAAACTTGACGGTCTCAATGTCGCACAATTTAAACAGCTCAGGGAAAAAGCAGAGAAATTCACGTTCCAAGCAGAAGTGAATAGAATGATGAAGCTGATCATCAACTCTTTGTACAAAAATAAGGAGGTAAATTTATTGTATTATTAAATAATAAACATCTTCATTTGTATTGCTTATTGGTAGAACTACAGAATACATATTACTTAATTTGAGCATGAAAATAATCACCTTCATTTTAATTTGCAGATTTTCCTTAGAGAACTGATCTCGAATGCCTCAGATGCTTTGGACAAAATAAGACTATTGTCGTTAACAGATCCTTCCGCGTTGTCATCCACTCCTGATCTAGCCATTAAAATTAAGCTCGACCCTGACAACAAGGTGCTGCATGTTATAGACACCGGAATCGGAATGACTAAAAATGATCTAATCAACAACTTGGGCACCATTGCAAAATCAGGCACAGCAGAATTCCTAACTAAAATGCAAGAAGACTCGGATTCACAAGACACCAACGATATGATTGGCCAATTTGGTGTTGGATTTTACTCTGCTTTCCTTGGTAATTTTTTGTTGATTTATCATTGCTTAAACTCATTATATATGTATTTGACATTTTTTTCAGTGGCTGATAATGTCGTTGTCACCAGCAAAAACAACAATGATGACCAATACATCTGGGAGAGTGACACAAGCAGTTTCAACATTGCTCAGGATCCAAGGGGAAACACTTTACCAAGAGGAACACAGATCAGCCTTCAGTTGAAACCAGAAGCCAGCGATTACCTACAGCCTGAAACTATCAGGAACCTTGTGAAGAAATATTCACAGTTCATCAACTTCCCCATTTACTTGTGGGCCAGCAAGACAATCACTGAAGAGGAGCCCATTGAAGAGGAAGCAACCAAGGAAGAGAAGGATATTGCTGACGATGAGGATGGAAAGGTTGAAGAGGAAGACGCAAAGGAAGAAAAACCTAAGACCAAGAAAGTGGAGAAAACTGTTTGGGACTGGGAAAAGCTAAATGAAGCAAAGCCCATCTGGACCCGAAAGTATGTTTCTACACAAGATTTTGATGCAATTGTGTATTTACTATTTATATTTTAGGCCTACAGAAATTGAGGAGGAGGAATATAATGCTTTCTACAAAACCTTGACCAAGGACACCAAAGACCCCTTGACTAAAGTGCACTTTGTTGCCGAGGGAGAAGTCACTTTCAAGTCCCTTCTTTTTGTTCCCGAGACCCAACCTGGTGAGGGATTCAATCGATATGGAACAAAAACCGACCACATCAAGGTAGGAGGGAGGAATTTTTTAAAGGACATTGCTGATCTTTGATGTGAATTTTCAGCTTTTCGTGCGCCGTGTTTTCATTAGTGACGACCTCCAAGATATGATGCCCAGTTATTTGAGCTTCATCCAAGGCGTTGTGGACTCTGATGATTTGCCTCTGAATGTGTCTCGTGAAACGCTGCAACAACACAAGTTGATTAAAATCATTAAGAAGAAACTTGTCCGCAAGGCACTGGACATGTTGAAGAAAATGGACAAAGATGAATATGAAAAGTTCTGGAAAGAATATTCCACAAAGTAAGTGTTGAAGTAATTTTTATTTATTATCATGAGACTGACCCTATTCTTTAGCATCAAGTTGGGAGTGATTGAAGACTCTGCTAATCGCACACGCTTGGCTAAGCTGCTCATGTTCCTTTCCTCCTATGACTCTGCCTTGACTAGTCTGGCAGATTATGTCTCCAGAATGAAGCCCAATCAGGAGCACATCTACTACATTGCCGGAGCTAACAGGGATGAAGTTGCCAAGTCGCCATTTGTTGAAAGGCTTCTGAAGAAGGGTTACGAGGTAAATTAACCAATAAAATTTATAATTACAAAATACTAACCGTTTATATCCTCAGGTTCTGTACCTTGTCGAAGCCGTAGATGAGTACTGCATCTCTGCTTTGCCAGAGTTTGAAGGAAAAAAGTTCCAAAATGTTGCGAAAGAAGGATTTACATTGGCAGATTCGGAATCTGACAAGGAAAAGAAGGAGGCCTTGAAAACCCGCTTTGAGCCTCTGATCAAATGGTTCAATGACGATGCTCTCAAGAATCACATTGCCAAAGCAACCTTGTCTGAAAGGCTGTCCGATTCACCATGTGCCCTTGTCGCCAGCATGTTTGGCTGGACTGGCAACATGGAGCGTCTTGCAGTTTCCAATGCCCATCAGAAGACAGATGACCCACAGCGGACTTATTATCTCAACCAGAAGAAGGTAACATGATTATTTAACGTTATGTATTTTTTTTTAAAAATCCTTCTAGGTCTTGGAGGTGAATCCTCGCCACCCTCTCATTAAAGAACTGCTGCGAAGAGTCGAAGATGACCCTGCCGATCCTACTGCTAAAGACATGGCTCTCATGATGTTCCGCACGGCAACCCTGAGGTCGGGGTACATGCTTAAAGATACATCCGAGTTTGCTGCCAGTGTCGAAGCAATGATGAGGAAGACTCTAGGCATTTCCCCAGATGAGAAGGTACAAAAACTAAATTTTAAATTCCCCTTGTTGGATGTGAGACCCATTGAGACCCACTGATACCAATGGTCTGGAGCACGGTCTCGATGGGTCTCACGTCCGACAAAGGGTCTTCAGCAGTAGTAAAAAATTTGAATTCAATAGCCCGATGAGGATGAAAGTGGAGAAGACAAGACTGACGAAGCAGAGGAGGAAGTTAACACAGAGGAGCATGACGAATTGTAATCAGGATTTGTGTTCTCATTTGGTTCATTATTCCATTGTTTGTCTGTTTGTTATGTGTATATGAGAAAAATAAAATAAATTTTCATTTCCGTACATTTCTTAATGTTATTTGAAAGTTCTTTAATGTCGTGTCTGTATTGCTTATGCTTCAACTTTTCTCTTGTGATGGTCATCATGGGATTTGTCTTGAGTCTGTGTACTCCATTGCATCTATGTTGAGAGCGCCAAATATAATTATGTTGAAATTAATACATGAAAATGGCAGATTAGTCCGAGCAGATGTAGGCTTCAAAAGTATCTTGCTATTGTCGCTATTATTACAACCGAATTTGATTTGACTTTCAATAAACTTCTAAATTAAATTTCCAGTATTAGCACTGAAGACGGGCAAAACAAAATTGAAGAAACAGAGGAAGAGGTTAAAACAGAAGAGCGTGATGAGCTGTAATCGAGATTTTTGCTCTCATCTGGGCTATCATTAATTAATTTTTGTTCAAACACACTCACCATACATTTGAGAAATTCATAAAATAAACATTCATTTTATAGGAATTCCTTGGATTTTATTGACTCTATCTAACTATCATTATGATTTCTTTTCTTTGGAAGTCCTTCAATATCATATTTGTCTCGCTTCCTCTTCAACTTTTTCTTATGATGATCTTTGCTGCTGGAGTCTTCATCCTCAATATCAATAACATCAATGTCCGAGGGCTCCAACTTTATCTTTTTTGTCTTCCGTGGTGAATTATCTTGACTTGAAAGTGTTGCATCATTCAAGAGGTTACACCGGGCTTCAAAATCTATAATTTACATATCATGATTAAAATTTTATAAATCGTTAAAAATAAATATAAAATTGCAGTACCAGAGCCAAACAATGGGTGTCTCAGTTTTAGGTCCGTTGGGAACTCAGATTTTTCAGAAATGTATAGATCGGATATATCATCTGTCGAGTACAAAGGAATGCCCACCTTAATCTTTTTCCTTGATTTTTTGGAAGGAGTTTCAGTCAAGTCAACCTAAAAATACAATAATATAAAAAAACGAAAAAAAAAATTGGTGGCGGCATGAAAAATAAAATTTTCTTTTAAACCTCATTGACTTGTTGTTCATCCTCAGATGCGCTCATGGGATGATAACTGCTCTTGTCTGCTTTGCCCATATCTTTGCGGCAAAAATATATACCTGTAAATAAATTTATTATTGTATTTTTTATATTTTAAATAATTAATGAAATTTCAAATTTAAATATGTATAATTTTTTGTAAGTATGAATTTTAACGTGGATTTAGATTTAGAAGATAAGCAAGAAAACAACTGCTCGGAAAATGAATTAAAATGTCAAAATTTCACCTTTTAATTGGGAATCTTACCTTTTTAAAATTTAAAAATCATGCATGACTTAAGTGAAAAACTAATTTTTGGACAAGGCCGCCAGATAAGGGTATTGAACCCGAACCCAAAAGAGTAAATATTTCCGTTTGATCTAACAGCTTTCAATAAGAACAAAATAAGTTTTTAATTAAAAGAAATTAAAAATAATAATGCTGAAATTATTAAACGCTCTTTGCGTACAACCACGGAAAACGCGAAAAAGAAGCGCCGAAAAAGACGAAATCAAGACGAAATCTTAGCTGATGGCGATACTAGCGTCATCTCGCGACGTAAATGCGCACATTTGGCGAAACCATTGTTCCCGTTGATTTTACCCTTATAAACACTGGTTAAAATGGCAGCAAGCAACGTTTTTACTTGATGCAAAAAAGGTAGCTAGGATCGAATCAGACATGTCTGCAAGCAAGTCTTTGCCACTATTCAAGCAAAAGGTACGTGTTTTGATCAAACTCGTAGGATGCAGAGAGGAAACGTGTACCTGGAAGCGTGCTCGAAAGTCCAGTCCTGTTTACCTGGCACGACCTCTCAATCAATCGCACCACCCAGCAAAGCAAAAACCAGGCCAACAAATAATGTGCATAATTGTCGCTGGGTAGGGACAGGGTAGGGGGTTTGGGGGTGCGGAAAAGGCTCTGACACATCAAAGGTTATTCTGGGTTATTCAATGTCCTTTTTATTAATAACGCAGCGTTTTATTGTTCTTTTGAACCTGCAATGTTTTTCTTAATATTTTGTGGTGACGAATTTTGAATGCCTCAATTTTTATGTCAATTGCGGCCGGCAAAAAAGAGATGACGAGCATTACAAATTAGATAACAAAAAATTAATTTTTGGAAGTAATATAATATTATATGTAATAACAGTAATATTATATTATTAACTGCCTACACTTAACAAATTTTTATTTTGTGTATTTATGAAAGGTTTAATTCATTTATTTATATAATGTTTGAATCATGATTGGAGGATTGGAAATATTTGAAAAAATATTATGCACAATTTAACATAGCATTTAATTTCATTTTTACTTTTTGTTTTAGGCCAAGGATTTCTGAAGAACAGAAAATAAATAAAAAAAAAGCATAAATAATAATCAAAATCTTGAATAATACATATTTGGGTTCTTTTGAATATTTTATTAAAATATTTATGTTTATAGAGGAGATTTAATAATAAATATGATGATATGATTGAAGTTGTGAATATAAGTAATAAAATTTTCAACCATTGTTTATTTCTTATTTTACGATGAGGGCTAAATAAAAATGTATGTCTCAAGGGTAAAAAGAGGGTGAAAATTAAAAGTTTTATAAAAAAAATTGCCACTTATTATTTGTCATTTTCATAATTAAGTATTAATCGAGCTATTTTTCCAGGTTGAAAATGCCGTTTCAATGGTTGCCACAATGGCAGCAGAGCAAAAATTGGAGGCTGTACAATTTTGGAACACCATGTCAGAGAAACTCCAAGAAATCGTCAACCATTCGGCAGCCGATATCAGTGCGCTTAGCCTTGCGCTTGAAAAGGAAAAGGTTCCTATTCCTAATGTTTTAAAATATTTTTGAGAAAATCAACTTGTACCAACTAATTTATAAATATCATTTTTTTTATCGTAAAATTTTACATTTTTTAATTATTAATTGGATGTTGGATTGATCCGAGTTTCATTCTCATTTTTTCACAGGAGGCTGCAGAATGCAGTTCGACTTATCAGGACTACTTGTCTGGGGCTAAAACAGGTTAGATTTTTATATTTTGGCTGTATCATTTTTATTAAAAATAATAATTATTTCCAGAAAAAAATGATATTCCAAAAGACCATTTAAGCGTCGTCACTCTAAAGTGTTCAAGTTCTGTTGAAAGCAGTGATTACTCGGTTATTTGTGAAATTTGCGGCAAAAAATTCATCTCAAACTCTGCACTAAGTGGTTAGTTTCATCGATTTGTTTGATAATTATTTGTAAACTCAAATTTTATAACTATAATCCCATGAAGCACATAAATCCTGTCACAACAAGCCATTTGAATGTGATGAATGCGGCTGCAAATTTTCGACTAAAAATAATCTATTGGGTAAGTTTTTGAGAAAATTTCCAGACGACGTTTGACGAAATAATTATTATTTTTATTCAGTGCACAGAAGGTGCCACACTGGTGAAAAACCATATCATTGCAAGGAGTGTGACAGCGCCTTTACGACCAGGGGCAACCTTGCCAGGCACGAGAAAGTGCATACAGGGGATAAACCCTGGCGCTGTGAACAGTGCGGCTCACAGTTTACGGAGAAAAAGTCTCTCAAAGTAATTAAGAATTTGGAAAATCTACAATTGGAAATAATATTATTGATTTGTAGGTGCACGAGAGACTTCACACTGGTGAGCGTCCATTCCAGTGCTCCTTGTGTCCAAAATCATTTACACAAAAATCTGTGCTTCAGTCGCACATGGCAATGCACCTAGACCAAAAAGTGCACCTTTGCGAGCTTTGCGGAAAGTCTTTTCGACAAAAGGCTCAACTAAGGTGTCATAAAATGAGGCATAATAACATCAAGAGGTACACGTGCACAAATTGCCCTGCACAATTTCTTACTAAAGGTGAGATTTTTTTATTTGTTCCATTTCAAAAAGAGCTAACTTAAATTTGGAATTTAGGTGATTTAGCACGACACGAACGAACGCATACTGGAGAAAAACCTTATTCTTGCTTGCTTTGTAAGAAAACTTTTACTCGGCAACAAACATTAACGGAACATATGAACCGGCATTACGGGTTGCGGCCTTATTCCTGCAAGTACTGCCAAAAAAGTATGTGTAAATAAATTGAAATGAAATTTGTAAATAAAAAACAACCTTCAGGCTTTACGGAGATGTCTGCGTGTTACAAGCATTCGAAGAAGCATGAAAAGCTTGACAAGGAGGTGCCAGTGCCTCAGATTCAAGAAAATGAAAAGGAGCATATTTACATAATCAGCAATGGTAAACGATCTGTTTTACCGTGTTTGCCTTCTAACCTTTGTCCTGTTTTTTAGGTGATATTGGTGAAGAAATGGATGGTGTGATTCAGAGGAGTCTCGAATCTATGATTTAAAATTTTGATATCGGCTGGGAAGAGGTTTTAATTATTTCTAAATTTTTTTCGGTAGTCCTTGGGGACTTTTAAGGTTTATTTAGTTAAATGATTACAACTATACTGCTGTATACTGCATTAAAATTGAGTCCGCAAATAATGGCGTTTTCATGAGAACAATTAATATAAGACATACCCTAGTTAATGTATAGCATCTGAGACATCACGGAGATAAAATTCATAAATCTTCCAGATCAAGCTGACGGAAATATTTGGAGACAAGGCAGATGATCAAATTCAGAGTAGTTCTGCATGATTCAGTCAAATTTTTACTCTGCAACAAAGAAAAATTGTATAATAGCTGATGAAGCAAACAAAAATCTTACTGCTTGATCTCTTACGGAGGCACATCTTCTAGCCAGGGCTCTCAATAAACTGCAAACATCTGGTGTCAAGGGTAATTCTAGACCAGCCATCAAGGAATAAATCCAAAGTCCTTGAATAGCTGAAAATCCACAAATTTCCATCCATCCTATTTGGTACTCCAGTAGCTTTTCAATTAAAGGCTATAAATAATAATAATAAGCATTATAATGGCTCCGATACTGCTCGAATTATTATTACTTGGTCCATTGAGCATATTACTGATGCTGTTGGAAGGTTGGCCTCACACTCTTCAACACAAGAATCCTTAAAGTCCGGCAAAGACCTTGCAACATTTGAGCCTAAGCAATACTTGCACCAAGAAGATTCATGGCATTTTAGAGGCTAATATATATATAATCAAATTAAAACTTGCAAAATTATAAAGAAATAAAAATTACCAAGCTTTTTCTTTCAACTTTTTTAGAGTCTACAGAATGCCCTGCTTTCATTTTAGCAAGCTGCGTTCGGACATCTGAGAAATCAGACACTTGACAAATTTTCCATTCTCGAGTGGGTTGATTTGGAGAGTCAATTTCTGCTTTTGTTTCCTTTAAAACAAAAATCAATGTTACATAATTTTTAACATTTGTAAATTCATAGGTATAAAATGTAAAATAAAATTTACTTCTTCGCTCAGGTAAGTGACAGTTTGTTTGCCGAGCTTCTTCTGATCTATTACGGCCACAACCACTTCTTTGCATTGGGACGCCTCGTGTCTTAATTTTAAGCAATTAAAAATATTAAACACTGAATAATTAAAAAAAAAATTGTAAATCTATTTGTAATAATAGACTCACGCAACAAATGAAAGGTATTCCATTGCATCTGCCGGCGCCTCACCAGGTTTAATTTTGACTTTTGAATTTAACAAATCTCTGACTGGGAATGCTCTCTGAATCTGGTACTCATCTTCATCCATCTTGGATTAATTGCGATTCTGCAAAAAAAGAAATTTTTGATAATAAAACAATATTATATTTATTATTTATTATAAATTACAATAACTAAAAACAGAAACAATTCACTCATAATCTCATAATTTTGTCTTATTATTTTGAGCAATTCCTGACTTAATCCAGTTTCCAGTTCAAAAAATGCTAATAATGATATACTACAATATGACCATCAGGTGTGTGCATGTGTAATGCAAGCAGCTTAATAATTGAAACAATTATTAATTATTACCAGTCAAAATTAATGCTTAATAGTTATTAATAACAACTACGCGAGCAACCCGGCCGGTGTATTTGACAAACAAAACAAAAAACATGTGTGCTTAGGTTGAGCCTCTCAGCCAATCAGCGTCCGCTACCTAACCAATCAGCGCCCAGTCTGAGCTGTGGACTTGAAGTGGAATTTATAATTATATTCGATTTTGAGATGTAGAGATTTCAAGTATTTAATTATTCTTCTCTGCAGTCATAAAATTTGATAACTTTAATTAATACTATTCTTCTCAATTTACCATTTACCTAGCTTTTATAAAATTGCCACAAATTTATATAGCATTATTTAATGCGATTTAATTAATGAAGAAAACATCCTCTGCCTCTACATAGATTGGACACAAATTGAAGCAAGACAGTAAGTTTTGTTCATAAATCAAAATGCAATAAAATGCAATTTATTTACAAACATAAATTATATACATATTGCATAAATTCTAGGAGTAATAATTTTTAATAATCATTTTTCTATATATTCACGGTGAAATACATAACAAATCTGATAAAATTGCATCCACAAGAAAAATGACACCAGTACACTCACTCAGCAATAAATTAATATATTAAACAATAGAAGTTGAGTTGCGTTCATCATCAGACGAGGTGGCAGGGGTCCATTTTGACACATGCTTTGGGTATGTCTTAGGCTTAGGAGGCAACGGGGGAGGGTCCATAGGGTGTCGAATTGGCGGTGAA
The DNA here is from genome assembly GCF_031216515.1 of Neocloeon triangulifer. NCBI lineage: Eukaryota > Metazoa > Arthropoda > Insecta > Ephemeroptera > Baetidae > Neocloeon > Neocloeon triangulifer. Next base: position 1,736,639 of record NW_026775561.1, read on the forward strand.
AGAGGAGTCACTCTACTTCCAAAGTAAGCTTCAGCTTGCTCAACTGTGGGCAGCAGACCTGACGAAAGGTCGATGCCCTCATTTGACATCAAAGGAAGACAGTCACCCTCTGAGAGCCGGCCTTTTTGTAGCCACCTAGGAGTGTTTTCTTTATCCTGAAATTTATTATTAAAATAATAATAGGATTTGTCGCTTGATTTAGATTTACAGTGGAAATTATTAATTGAAAGAATGATACCAAATGAGAAATTGAAAATTATGATAAAAAAAAAACTGGGATGTTAACCTGATAGCATGCACTGGAGTGTGAAAATGTAGCCAAAATACCACACATGCAACACCAATAGCTCAGCTCGCAGGCTGGCTCACCTTCAAGAAGTCAGGAAGTTCAAAGTTAATATCAGTGCCTCTTTGATCCTCAAGACGACCACGCTGAGCCCTTTTTAGACCTTCGTACAGCTCTGAAGTGAAAATATTACTTTTATTCAAGGAAAAGAAGGAGATAATACAAATCACGGTGTAACACTCAGGGTTACTTTTTGATTCAGATCCAATAAGTGGGTTCTGCTTATCCAGAAGTTTAAATTAACTGCTCAGAAACTTAATCTCAAATTCAGAAAAGATGCACAAAAAGGTTCATTTCAAATTAAAGAACTAAAATTGCAAAAGAAAAGAATTAATTTTTAATTTTAATTTTAAACGGATTTTAATTGCAAAGCGAGTCAATGCAAAAAATAATAAGAAATTTGTATTTGCAAATTAATTGTGATTTAACTGTCTGTGGTTAGTAGGTGGGGCTAATTTGTGTAGAAAGTGTAATGTGTAACAAAATATCAATTTGGAAAAATATAATAAATAATCAAAATTTCACTCGACGAGCGTTCGGATCGAGTTCACTTAAAGGCACAAATGAGAGGTACTCATCGTGAGCTGTGTGTCGAGATGGTCTCGGCGAGGGGAGCGACCCCTGATGGTGTCGGTGCTTCGAAGGTCGACCAGGTGTTCGGTCGGACGACCGCCGGCTGAGGGTGGTTGGTGACCGGGGTGGTGGTGGTCACACGTGAGCACGAAGCGCTGCAATTGTCGACAGCGCCCCATCCGCAAACGACGCTGGCGGACAGCAGCTCTGCCGGGCTGGACAGTTGCGATAATCAACGGCCCCACAGGGCACCTGGGTTGTACAAGAATTTGGTTTAGTCGACGCGCCCAATTTTCAAAATGAAATAAGGGATGGAATGGTCCAGAAGGTCCATTCGGGATGCCGCCCAATTAAGGGAAAAAATTCTGAAAAGCAACTTACGTTGACTCTTCTCGCAGAACGTTCGTATCCTCCAATTTGCAAGAGGAAGCGGCCAACCTGCTGCTGGCACAGCAGAGGCCGGGTGGTGTTTTCACAACCACTGATCGTGGGCGACTAAACCAAAACTGCACGAGGTCAAAGACCTTTACCCGGGAGTAACCTGTGTGCTCTTTATCAGTGCAGGTGGTGGGGGCACTGATTGGCGGCGAGTGCAAATGCACTTCTTTCTCTCTTCTTCTCGGCACCGCGCACTCGACACTTCTCACACGCAGAATAAAATGTTGACGACGAATAAATTAATTTAAATAAAAGTGTTTGTGTTTTTGTGTGTTCAAGGGAAAGGATTAATTGAGAAAGGAATATTCAGTTTTAAACAATAATTCCAAATCAAAATTCCCAATTATTGTTACATCTCCCCTGCCACCAAAAATAATTTTCGCAGAAAATTATTTCTGTGCTGGGACTTTTTTAAGGTCCTGAACATGAAAAACACCGATATCTTTTCTTTCGTCCTTTTCGTCTACTAATCGGAAAACATTTTCTGCAATCTTTTCTCTCAAAATATAGGGTCCAACAAAATAGGGTAATAACTTAGCTGAAATTCCTGAACCTTTGTTTGAAATTGCGAAATTCCTTTTCATCACTTTATCACCTAACAAAAAATCACCCGGACGTCTCCTCAAATTATAATAATGCCTATTCCGCTCATTAGCATCAACAATTTTCTGTTTAACTAATTCGTGTATTCGTTTCAACTTCGGAAATCGAGCCGCATAATTATCAATTTGATTAGGAGTGTCAAAATCAACACTGTCGCGAACCGCATTTGAACCAGTAAGCGTGGGCTGCCTACCAAAGAAAAGGAAAAATGGTGTAAATCTTGTCGTCTCATGCAAACTACTATTCATCGCAAAAGCAATTTGGGGCAAAAATTTATCCCACTCCTTTTGATTCTCATTGACAAAACAACGCATTACGGTCTCAAAAACACGATTCACTCTCTCCGTCGGGTTTGCTTGCGCATGGTAACGCGGCGAATATTGCAATTTCACGTCATATTTTCTAGCTAAATCTTTAAACTGACCGCTCGTATAAATTTTCGCGTTATCTTGAATCATTAATTGTGGAGCTCCGTAACTCAAAATTGTGGACTCTAACGCATTACAAACTGACTTAGCACTTGAATCTTTCAGCGGAAACAAAAGAACAAATTTGGTGAACAAATCAACTACGCTAAGCACATATTTATTGCCTTTAACACTACGCGGGAATTCTCCAACAATATCACTACACAAAACCTGCCAAGGGCGTTCAACGGGGTGTGAATGCATCAATCCAGCGGGGGCTGCTTGAATCGGTTTTTGTGCGAGACATGTGCGACATTTACTCAAAAACTTGGAAATATCTGCGCGCATTTTTGGCCAATAAAATTGTTCAGAAATTCGATTAAACGTTTTCAAAAAACCAAAATGTCCTGCTTCAGGAAGGCAATGGCACTGTTCAAAAACTTTTTGTCTAGAGCATTTAGGAATTACTAATTTAAATTTTTCCTCATCAAAAGGGTTCCAATTTTTGCACATTTTGTACAATTTATTTTCAATTACTTTAAACAATGGATATTTTTCAGGATTTGATTTTACTTTACTCAACAAATCAAGATACCACTTATCTGTAATTGGATTGCTAAATTTAATTGAAAAAACTTTAACTGCATTGGAATCAAAACTTCTTGACAAAATATCAGGAACAACATTTAATTTACCAGGTCGATGAAAAACTTCAAAATCATATTGCTGCAATTTAATACGCCAATTTGCAAGTCGACCTTTTGGATTTTTCTGATCTTGCAAATATTTAAGAGGCTTATTGTCTGTCACAACAAAGAATTTAGAGTATGAAAGGTATCCTGACAATCGCTCAATAGACCAAATTATCGCCAATGCTTCCTTCTGAATTGTAATATATTTTTGCTCAGTCTCAGAAAGTAATCTGCTCACGTAAAAAATAGGATGCTCTCCATCATCAAATATCTGCGTCAAAACACCTGAAATTCCAACATCAGAAGCATCAGTGTGCAAGTAAAAAGGCTTTGAGAAGTCGGGCAAACGCACCACATTCTCAGAGACGGCTGCTTGCTTCAACGCGACAAACGCACACTCTTGTTCCTCATTCCACGCAAAAGACACATTCTTTTTCAGCATACGCAGCAACGGCTCCGCGGTTGTGCTGAAATCCTTTATCAATCGCCTATAATAAGACAAAGCGCCATAAAATCGCTTCACCTCCTTCTTGTTGGTGGGCCTAGCCAAATTCAAAATTGAAGCTACTTTATCAGGGTCCGTATGCAGGCCAAACTCATCCAAAACATAGCCCAAAATTTTAATTGATTTTCTCAAAAAACGGCATTTATCCCAGTTTGGCGTTAAATTGGCTTCCAATAGCAAACGAAATAATTCTTTCAGCACCTTATAATGCAATTTTAATGTGGGAGTTGCAACAAAAACGTCATCAATGTAAATTCGAATATATTTTCTAATCCACGAGTTCGCGACAACAATATCAATTACACGCATGAAACCCGGACCAGAATTTTTCGCTCCGAATGGGATGACTTTAAATTGAAACTGTCCTTTTTCAGGAATGAAAAATGCTGTTTTTGGTTTACTTTCGGAATCCAATGGAATTTGCCAATACGATTTTTTGAGATCAATTGTGCTCAAAAATTTTACATCTCCTAAACCATCCAAAATATTCATTAATATGGGCACTGCATACGCGTCAGACTCTGTGACTTTATTAATTTCTCGCATATCGACCACAAATCTAGGCTCTTTACCGCGCTGCTCATTTCGCACAAGAAAAACTGGATTATTCCAAGGGCTTATGGCGGGCTCAATCACGTCCAACTCTAACATTTTATCAACTTCTTTTTTCATTAATTCTAACTCGGCGGGTGGAATGTAAAATTGCTTTGTTTTTACTGGCGGTGAATTTCCCGTGTCAATTTTATGCTCCATAACATTTGTGCGTCCAAGACTAGCCGGAAATTTTGACTTAATTTCAGAAATAAAATTATTCAAAATTTCGCGTTGGGCATCGTCCAACTTATCGCCGTCAACTGCTACAGAACTCAAACTGGGCAAAGAAAATTCTTTTTCCGCGCCACCAGAAAAATACCACACTCCGCGCGACAAATCGGGAACAAAACCGGTCTTTAACCAAAAATCAAGCCCAAGAATTAAATCAGATTCAACTGCAGGAACAACCAATGCATTGATTACAAATGACTGTCCTTCCAAACAAATGGGCAAATCAATCTGACCTAAAACTGGCTGACACGATCTATCAGCTAATTGAACGTTTTTAACTTTGGTACTATGAATTTTGAGTCTCAACTTGTCAATTAATTTTCTACCAGGGCCGCCCAAAATACATGTTGACGCGCCTGAATCTAATAAAGCCACAAGTTTAACGTCAAAAATGGTCACTTTCAAAAATACACGATCATCATCCTTAACCCTTTCCTTTAATTCGCCTTCAACTTCGCTTTGAGAATCAAACTCAGTAAACTCTGTTTTATATTTCAAAAACAAAGCACTAATTTTCTCGCGAACTTTCTGCACCTTGATTTTATTAATGTGTCTTTGCCACTCATCATTCATTCTCGCACATTTTCTCCTCGCAAAGCATTTGACTCTTTCAAGACGACAAGATTCGTCTCGCCGTTTCCTTCTGCATGCCTCTCGGTCGCAGAACGCATGTGAAACGCCTTGTGCGCCGCAGCCTTTGCAAAACAAATTACAATTGCGCGACTTACAGGTGCGCCAGCGGTGACCTGCACGCCGACAATTCCAACATGTAATAGGCAAAGTCTCCGCGCCAATGCTCTCTCTTTCATGCTCCGCACTTCCACATTCTGCACTGCATGGCGAACATTTTTGAAGACCATCAATATTTGTCTTACTCTGCTCATGAGTCACGGCTGCATTTTGCGGAACACAAACTTGCCTCGGCGATTCGCCGTACAGCAAACTAGGCTCACGCGAAACACTTCCCAATTCACTCGCATTCTCGGACAAAATTAATTCATCTTCACGTCCCCTGTAAATAAATTCGGGCAAAACAGGATTAGTTGGGGCAGAGGGCTCTTTGTAGCGCTCTATCTGGTCCTGGACACTCTCAATTCGCAAACTTTCTGAAATTAATTCGTCCAAAGAATTAATGAAAGACCAAGGCAATTTTTCTAGCCAAAAAGGATGCAGTCGGTTTTGAATGAAAACAAATTTATCTCGCTCGGGCGGTTCAACGTCAAGCAAGGAAAAAAGTATCCGCATTTCTGCAACATACATATTAACTCGCTCGTGTTCACCCTGCGTGCGGAGACGAATTTGCTCCCACAATCTTTCAATGTAATTTGGAGGGCGAAAATTACGCACAAAATCAGGCACAAAATCGGTCCAACATGACCACCTCTCAAAATTGGCCAAAAACCAATTCCGAACGGGGCCAGAAAACAAATTAAATGCGGTTCTCCAAAACTGTTCATCACTCAATTTGCTTTCGCCAAATTTCAGATTCACCTCCCGCAAAAACAAATCTACGGTCAAATGAGAATCATCTTCACCAGAAAACTTTAAGTTCCATTCCGCGGTCGGAATGACTTTGGCCAGAATACGGGTTTGCTCGGCGCCGTGGCCTGGGCAAAATTCTGCCAGTGGTTCAAATTTACCCGAAGCTGAGTCGAGCTTCATCGGGACAAGACAAAAATTCGGAGACGACATTGCTCAAATCCAATTATCGAATCAAATTTATTTTCTCAAAAATCTCAAAATCGGTATCTCAAAAAATTAATTTGCTCGCACTCTATCAAAGATTACGCCGCAAAAGTTTTTCACGCAAAACCATCAAAACGCGCACGACGGCCGACAACCTTCGCTTACTTTTATCTGTACAATACACTACAAAAATTCCGCAAATTTCTCGGCTCAAAAATTATGCTTCCAAATTCCTAAAATTTAACGAATCGCACAACTATCATTCGAGAATAATTCCAGAGATTTTTCGCTTACGTAACGCTTGTGAAAAGAAAGATCTAGAAACTTTACTCACACTAAATTTACTTTAATTTGCTTTAAACTGCTGGGGTTTAAATTAAGTTGGGCGCCATGTAACACTCAGGGTTACTTTTTGATTCAGATCCAATAAGTGGGTTCTGCTTATCCAGAAGTTTAAATTAACTGCTCAGAAACTTAATCTCAAATTCAGAAAAGATGCACAAAAAGGTTCATTTCAAATTAAAGAACTAAAATTGCAAAAGAAAAGAATTAATTTTTAATTTTAATTTTAAACGGATTTTAATTGCAAAGCGAGTCAATGCAAAAAATAATAAGAAATTTGTATTTGCAAATTAATTGTGATTTAACTGTCTGTGGTTAGTAGGTGGGGCTAATTTGTGTAGAAAGTGTAATGTGTAACAAAATATCAATTTGGAAAAATATAATAAATAATCAAAATTTCACTCGACGAGCGTTCGGATCGAGTTCACTTAAAGGCACAAATGAGAGGTACTCATCGTGAGCTGTGTGTCGAGATGGTCTCGGCGAGGGGAGCGACCCCTGATGGTGTCGGTGCTTCGAAGGTCGACCAGGTGTTCGGTCGGACGACCGCCGGCTGAGGGTGGTTGGTGACCGGGGTGGTGGTGGTCACACGTGAGCACGAAGCGCTGCAATTGTCGACAGCGCCCCATCCGCAAACGACGCTGGCGGACAGCAGCTCTGCCGGGCTGGACAGTTGCGATAATCAACGGCCCCACAGGGCACCTGGGTTGTACAAGAATTTGGTTTAGTCGACGCGCCCAATTTTCAAAATGAAATAAGGGATGGAATGGTCCAGAAGGTCCATTCGGGATGCCGCCCAATTAAGGGAAAAAATTCTGAAAAGCAACTTACGTTGACTCTTCTCGCAGAACGTTCGTATCCTCCAATTTGCAAGAGGAAGCGGCCAACCTGCTGCTGGCACAGCAGAGGCCGGGTGGTGTTTTCACAACCACTGATCGTGGGCGACTAAACCAAAACTGCACGAGGTCAAAGACCTTTACCCGGGAGTAACCTGTGTGCTCTTTATCAGTGCAGGTGGTGGGGGCACTGATTGGCGGCGAGTGCAAATGCACTTCTTTCTCTCTTCTTCTCGGCACCGCGCACTCGACACTTCTCACACGCAGAATAAAATGTTGACGACGAATAAATTAATTTAAATAAAAGTGTTTGTGTTTTTGTGTGTTCAAGGGAAAGGATTAATTGAGAAAGGAATATTCAGTTTTAAACAATAATTCCAAATCAAAATTCCCAATTATTGTTACAACGGAGCTTCCATTATATTAATCAAATAATCTAGCACAATCCATTTTGAATGATTATATACCTTCGCTTTCTGATTGACCCTTAATATTTGCTCTTGGCCCAGGTACCCTAAGCGTATTTTCATGAGTTTCAATCAATCTTGGCACGGCTCCCTTCTTGCTCCTCGATTCCTGATGAAGGAAATGATTTTAAAAACACGCTTTAAAATTAAATCTTTATCAACAATTGTATGTCAACAGCAGGCTTAGCAGAAAAAGCATATTTTTTTTTACAAACCCTGGTTTTATCCATGAAAGCCGAGTCTCTCCTGAGAAAACGTCCAAATATTCCAGACCCATGATCAGAGCTCCAGTCCTCGGACTAAAAAGCAATTTTCTATTTCCAAGCTGAAGCTTAAAAATGCAGATTTGACTTACCTTTACAGATCCATGATCTGATCCCTGTGTGCTCTCAGTGGGTTTCCCTTGGAGTAATTCTTCAAAAACCTTGTTCGTGATCTCATCTAATGTAGATTTACTGCCTTTAACGGGGCCTATAGTCCAAGTCTCATGAAACTTGCTCATTAACCAAAATTCATTATTTACCTGAAGTATTATTTATGCAAACTTGCAGCCTTTCATTTTCTACAAATGCGATGGCTCGATTTATATCAAGAGGAGTTGTATCACATATCTGAAACATGTTCTGTCAAATATTCTACACTGCAAGTCACAACTACACTATACCAAAGTAACAGTAGCATTTTCTAGTTTAAGGCCATGTTTGTTGAGGATTGGCTTCAACACTTCCGCTAGGGTCTTAGAGGCTTTTGCCTTCACACCTAGAGTCTTTTTGCTAGGAAGATCAAGTCGAAATACGACTCTCTGCTCTACTCGAACTTCTTTTCCGCTAAGCACTGTACTCTCGTCTGATAAGTTGACACACTGGAATAAAAGACTCTTTTTAGATAAATAATAAACTTTTGAAAAAATGACACAAATATTATTTTTCTCACAGCTCGAGTTTGAACCGAGTTTTTAAGCTTTTTTACTTACATTTGACTGCCCAGACACGAATAATTCAAATGTGCTGAACTGTAACCCTCTTTTCTCAAGAAGACGAGAGATTAATTGCTTTGCATTGTCTCCTCGGACAGTAGAAATAACTGTTGTGGCACCATCAGGAAGTATTACTCTGCAAAGCTCTCCTGTTTGACTCACATCACCAAGGGAAACAGACTAACCAAAAATTAATCAATATAAAAAGTAATAATCTTTGCTTATTATTAATAAATACCTGTCTGCTATTGTTATTTCTCTGTATGAGAGCCAAGTCTGAGGAAGCAAGAGATGATCTACTGCCAGTCAGCTCCGAACGCACTGAACTTGAATCGTCTTGTACTCTTTCTTCCCCTCTGTCCCTCGACTTTGATCTTGCTTGGCCGGAGTGTTTGCGGCCCCATGGCAAGAGTGATTTCCGTCTTCGATCCTCTGCGTCACTTTGACTTTTCTTGAGCTTTGAAAACCATGCATAAACATTCAGAGATTAAAAATTTAAAAAAAAAATCACCTTCACCCCTACCTTTCCTGGGTTTGGCTCATCTCTTGCGTGCAAGATGAGGTCGGGGTCTAGATCACCACAGCCCGAATACTCAGTTGCATCTTTGTGCGAATCACATTTCAAAAAGCGCGGATAACTATCAAACTTCATCAAATTGAAAATCTGCTTCTGCGTTGCCACAAACAAGTCCTCTTTGGCATCTTCGAGACCATCTTTAGTAGCCTGTCGCGCTTGCGAGTCGACGTTTACAGGCTCAGGAGCACCAGAGCAGAGGTGCTTCTGGAAAATGTTACGAGCTAGCGCCCTCCTCGCGCAAGGATCTTTCAATCTGCGGTATTTCTCGCACGCTACCCAAAAATAGATGTTTTCGTGACTGAACTCCTTCTTCAAAAATTCCTGCAATCAAACATTTTAATGTTGCAGTTTGAAAATAATGGGAATTTTCAGTTATGAAGAGTCAATTTCAATGTGTGCCTGATTAACTAGCCAATCAGAGTAAAAGAAAAACTTAACTAACCGAGAAGACATGCATTCCATTTGGGTCATCAAGCAATTTCTCAAAGGAGTCGAAGCAGTTTTGTTTCGAGGGGTCCACTTCGCTTCCGTCAACTTGGTTCCTAATGTGTGAGCTAAAATTCCCTCTTACCTCTGCATTTTCCTTGTGGCTCTGAAAAAAGACACAAACACAAATAATTAAATCATTGTATTGTCTTGTGAAAGAATTAAATTTAAGTCAAACATTTTGTAGAGTGCTTTGTAAAGGGTGATAAGCTTTTAAGCTCTTTTAAAAAGTGCTTAAAAGCCATAATATTATAACGCTTGCACAAAAACATACAAAAATAAAAATAAATATGTAATACTAACACACCTAAATTTGAACACACACGCACATATATTATATGAATTTGTCGAAAAGGAAATTCCGCATTGCAGATTTTCATGTATGAAAATGAACACAACGATAAAAAAAAAACATAATCAAACTCTGCTATCAACTCATGCCTAAATCCAACTGAAAAGTTTCTACCAAGTTTGTTTGTTCTTGAGCTACAGGAAACCATAAATAACAATAAAATTTAGTCAAGGTAAATAAATGGAAAACACGCATCAAAAAACATAAACTGTGAGGGAGTGCAAAGGGGTTTTTCTCACGGAAGTGCTCATCACACAGATAAGGCTAGGGATATACCGCAGCCAACAATACCTCTCCAACAATGTATCTACCGCACGCGCCCCAAAGTGGGGTCAACGGAGGCGGCATTTTGGGCGACGGCAGCTTTTCGTCCTCCTCGTCGTGGGTGGCTCGGTGCAAAAATCCCAGGTATGAGCCACTGCACCACTTTTTGAATGGTTGCTCGCACTAAATAAGCATGTTAAAAATCTTTAGCAATTGAGATGCTACCGCTCACATTTAATTTGATTTGCTGCAACTAAGCAAACTGCGCCTGCCTGGTTTGTGGTCAAGTTGCTTATTAAATAACATGTAATTTAAAAAAAAAAAAAAAAAGACTAGCATATGGCTCAAACAGGAAATTAAGAACTATCGCAATGCTACTATCTCTAATAAGATTAACTATAAATTATCAAAAATTTATGTTAGTTGACATTGTTCTTAAGCCCAAATAAGATTTTTAGCCTCAATTTTATAACTCAAAATTGTATGCAATATCAAACGCTATATGGTTAAAAAATGACCTGTCAATGTTATTGTTATTATTGTTTTTTGTTAATACTGTATTAAAAGAATCCCTTATTTATATCCTACCCTTGGGTCGTACGCAAAGAATCTCATGTACATCCCTGCAGAGCTGCGTTTCACAGCGATCTCCTTGCTATCAACCTTCAACAGGTCCCTATCTAGTCCCACGGTTTTGCGCCGAAGACTTTTCCTGAGAAGCATAGCGCACTGCTTGCAGGAACTGCTGTGCACAAGAACTACGCCCTGCTGCGCGAACAGGAAAACCGCCGCAGACGACCGCTGAATCATTTGCCTGACGTCAAACAAAAATCTGTTTACCAACATTGCTGCTGGGGCACCTAAGTTTCAATGAAAGCCATAGGAGAAAACCCCTTTATTATTCCAGTTGAGTTGAGGTGAAGCCTTGACGTAAACATACATACATTTCGCCAACAAGCCTAACACCACTATAATAATTGCTGCTTATGATGACAACAAGGAGGAAGATATTCTTCGCAGAACAACAACTAAAATTTTCCCACTTTCTCTGTGGAGAACCATATTAGAAATTTGATACTGGACGGAGTAATCAAAATAAAAAATCATTGAACAAAAGTTTTAATGGTTATAAAATTTGAATTTTTTTTAATAATATTGGACTATGTGTTCTAAAATAATTGTTCACCTTTCCATTTGCACAGGACTCTGATTCAAATCCCTGAAGGAATATTTATTACAACAAACATCACCCACGCCCAGCGTTTTATAATATCATTTTTTGAGCAGTAGACGTCGCCAGTGGATATTAAAAAAATAATCACGTCCCATTTCAAAGCACACTTGAAGAATGTAACGTAGTTCCGAGTAATAAAAAGATGCTCGGCAGGCACTCAACAGACACTCAAGTCGGCGGGTTGATATTTTTCAGCAATTTAGTGGGACAGACTCTTGCGAACCCCAAAATTACAAATCACCGCTGTTACCAGCGTAAAGAAAAAAAGCCCAATAAGTTGACCTTATTCCAACAGGTAATATACGCAGGTACTCCAGCGCATGCGTTTTAACTGTGGTCTTGGTACGATCTAAGTAAGTTAGAAGATCCTGTCAACGCATGCACCTGTATTCTCAGAGCACAAGGGATGCAATTTCGCTCGCTTAAATGCCTTTTTAACCGCAATAATACTTTGAAGTTTACTCTAAACTAATTAAAAACATAGGCAAGTTCCTTAAAGACGGATTGACAATGAGCACCAAAGGCAATCCTTTTCTACAAAATTTTGGAAACGATTGATTTTATTAATTTACCATTTTCATTTAAACGGTTGTGAACAAATTGAAAGAGGAATAAGTGATAAAGGCGCTGCTCACTCAGCCAGACGTGCAAGCCTCAGCGAGGCGCGGGCAACAAAGGTGCCCATTGTCAATTTATCGCAACGCAAGTAGAGAACGAGACAGACGCAAAAAGATGACCTGGCCATACAGCAAAATTGCGAGCTAACGAACACAATATCCACTTGGCACTAATTGCCAATTTGCGTCCCCACCCATAGTAAATATCAAAATGGTAAAAAGGGAAGGCCATATGCTGTGCGCAAGACTCCATTCATCGCAGAATTAATAACAAGGCGGCTGACGAGTGCATGATTTCCAATCAAAGTTACTCACAAACTGCAGTCTAGCGGGCAGGGTGAAGGAGCGGGGACCGGCCAGGGGTTTGGGGGGCTTGTGGGCCGCGGCGGCCTCCTGTTCGCCGCCGCTCATGCCAGCGCTGACTGATTGACTGCCTTGAATCACGCCAGCCCCGCCGCTCGATGCTCGTCCACTGGAGCTTTTACCTCCACTCCTCCACTCGCGAACCTTACTGTATTCTGCGCTCCGTATAATTTTGTGATGATCCCCGATTGGTTTCCACTTTAACTTTCAACTCAATTAAAACGCTTAAGAAGCAAATCAATCCGCGCGTTGAAGTTGATTACACGGGAAGTGCTAAAATTTGTGCACTTTTCGTGAGATGGTCGTAAACAAAATTTAGATTTCGATGAAAAAAGAAATCGCGCGATGCCTGTTGCAAGCAGCGAAAGGAAAGTGAGATCTTGTGTGCGTAGCAGAGCGTCCGTCCACTTATAGTGTAGCCATTCCAAAAATAAAATTTTGATTTACTGCTTCGCGGTTGCAACATGCATAAAGCGCTTTTGGCAAGCGTTTCCAAGATGCTCCAGTGATTTTTATGTATTTTGAGACAGAAAATGTAAATTTACAAAAATAATTTATATTTGAGTAAACACGCGCCTTTCCCACTCTGTGCTAAGTGAGTGCGTTTTATTATTCTCATACAAGTTCCTTTGCCCCTGACCCAAATTTCTGCCCCACTCGGAGCTGCTGCCCCACCCTCAGTCACCCTCCTCAACACATCTCTGTTGTTTCGACCATCTCAAAAGATTCATCCCGATGATTAAAAGAAGAGCTTTGATGTGGAGCAAAATAAACAGCGACTATCCAGCCTGGATATTACTAGATCTGCAAAATGTTTCTTGCCCACAGAATCAAAGAAGCGACATCTGTGAAAGTCGACCTCTAGCAGGCCCCCACTGCTACTTTTTGCTGTGGAAACTAATGGCCTTGTCTAACTTTCACGGTCGATTAGGCTTGCTTTTTTTAGAGGTTTACTTGCCGTAATATTAAATACGTAAATATTCCATGTGAAAACTTAAAATGTTCAAATTAAAAAAAAAAAATTGTTGAAAATATCAAAATGGAAATTTACATTAATTTTGGTCGGATTAAAACTTCACTATAAATTTAAAAAAAAAAATACTCACATCAGACTCCTCGTCTGGCGCTGGCTGGGGTGAATGGGTTCTTGGAGCAAGAGAGGGTGGTTGCATTGGGTGTTGATGATGTGTTGGATGCTTTCGCCTCCTTCGTTGTCTGCCCTGGTCCAACCTAGCCAAATCTTGCAAACTGCCCCAATGGTCTATTGAGGTCATTGACTCGTCACCCGATGGCACAGCTGGGCAAATTGCTGGCAAATCTTCCAGGCTATGTGCTTCTAGGCCATATACCTGACAACATAAACACATTTTTGTCAGAAAATATTAAAGGTCCAACAGAAGAGATTGTTATTGAGAAAATAAGGCCAGATTCTTAATTATTATATTTATTTCTTCAAATTTAATTTTTTCGATTATAGCTAAGGCACAAAATTATTGGGGATTTCTATTTGACTTTAGCAAGATAGTGTACATACTTTTGAAAGGTCATGTGTTAGTTGGAAAAGATTGGGGCAGAAAGATTTAAAAGCTGGAGGTTAAAAGAAAATTAGTTTAATAATATTTGCAACTTTAAAATTAGTATGACCATGTAAATAATTGCACTGCAGAATTGCAAAGTGGGTAAATTTTGACACTTTCTCCCCTGCGAAGTAAAGAGAGGCTACTTAATAATTTAATGCACTAGACTAATGAGCTAAGCCATTTTTTTTACAAAACAAAAAATATGATCCTTGCATACCTTTGGACTAAGTTTCCGCATCTGCACCACAGGTGGATCTGGCATGGCCCGAACAGTCAGTCTATCTTGAAGGGAGTCTTCATCCCGAAAGCCAATGCCAGAGTCTGAGTTGCTCGAGGGACAACTACTAGCGTTGCTCCTTGGTGGTGGCGGTGGAGGCGAAGCGGCAGCGGTGAGTGAGGCAATGGCTCGCAGAATTGGATCTGCATGAGAGGGAAACTCCGCACATCCGACTCCATTAGGCGTGCAAGCAACTCTGAAGGCGGCAGCTCGTTGCAAGTGAGCATGATGAGGGTGCAATGAGGGATCAATCATGAACACATGGCACGCAGAACCAGCCTCGGAAGCAGTCACAAGACCAAAGAATCGTCTGTCGTCAGCACAAGCACCACAAAAGGCAACTCGCTCAGCACCAAATTCAGCAATGCTGGCTCCGCTGGCGTCACTGAGTAAAACCGAGTGGCGTCTTCGGACGGAGAGGGCGACAACTGTGTGCACACGACGCTCTGCTCGCATTCGACGAACACAACTCCGAATGACGGCAAGTCTAAATAGAAAAAGAATTGTGTTTTTCAATAAGGTTACAGGTAGATATTTTGATGCAATTACCTCGAGCCAGGAGTGAGGTGCCGAGGTAGTTCTATTGTTCCCAGGTAGCCAACAACGGCACGCAGCTCAGCTGGAGGTGCAGCATTTCTTGGTGACAAACGTACTGCGTTTCTCACAGGTGTGTCTTCGTCAGATTCACTGCTACTTGATCTTTCGTGCCAGTGAGGAGACACGTGTAGTCTGGAATTTAAAATTTATTATCCTGTTTTAATTTTAGTTTAAAAAAAGAAAAACCTCAGGCGACCGCAACTGGAACCTATCAGACGGACAACGGTGTCGTGCGGAAGTCGAGCAACATTTCGACCGTTCACGGCCACCAATGCATGGCCAGGTTGCAGTCCTGCGGCCTCGGCTGGGCTTCCAGGTACGATACAACTCAGAAGACAAGGTTGCTGTCCAGATATGGTAAATCCAAAGCCATAAGCACCACGCACAACGTCAACACAGCATAAGTTGTGCTGAGACGCAGCGTTTAGGCCTTGCGAGCGCCGCTTCCTCCGTCGCACTTGATGCATTCCTGCAGATAAATTTGTTTATTTTATTTCAAATCAATTTGCCATTTTGAGATCTTCAATATTAATTAATAATGATTATTTCTGCGGTGTTAATGGAATATGTAAACAATTAATTTTTAGAGTATATTCATTGCAATTTTTGTAAAATATTTTAGTCCATCTGGACAATACGACAAGTAAATTTTCATCAAACTGATTGCAAAACATGATTTATTGAAATTATAAAGACAGATTTAACATGTATATATTTCAATGCACTTGTGAAAACATTGCATAATTGCAAATCAACACCTTAGAAAAAGAAAGTGTTTTCTTGTTGCACTTTATAAACTATGAAAAAAAGTGTCAAACAACTCATGTCATATGGTGATTAAAAACCTGTACTGAGGCATTTTAGCTTTGCAAATGTTCACCAGTTTCCACTCACAAAGCTTTTGAACGGATGAGATTGAAAAAAATACGGTTTTGGTGGCGGAAAATCAAAATTTCACTCGTTGAACTTCCCAATACGTGTGTGCGAAAGGGATCAAGTCGATTTCAAAAAATCTCCCATTAGAAGCATCAATGGCTATTTCTAATTAAGATGGTGCAACGTACTTCACCACGCAGTACCCGAAGCTCAAATAGTCTTCATCATAATGTCCCAAGAAAGGTGATTAATTTCAGAAAACAATACGAAAACATAAACGAAGGCAGCTACGCACGGCAACGGACAACTTGACTGAACTCCAACATTCACAATCACAAAATTGCCTCGGGCGCTTGACTCGCACTGCCACCTGTCTGCAATTATTTCAACTAAATTCCTCTCCTATTGTTCGCTATTGGCAAACTTGTGGAGCCGCGCTCTACAAAAAATAATGCAAAGCACAAAGAGGAGTTTAGAGAGTTAAATTGGATGAAATATTAGTTTGCAATAATAGCGGAAGAATAGCGCAAAATTAATGCATATTTTCCTATTAATTAAATTATTTGAAAAAAATTAATCATGAATATTTTGCTTGATTTTATTTTTATTGTGATTTCTTCATACAACTGTACTATATTTGAATTTTATACAGAAATTCATAAATATACATATTGATACATATATTCGGAAGCATTTTTTTCATTACTTTCTAAAATTTGATCTCCATCTTCCACTCATTGGTTGATGATTTTCATAGCACTCAACAACAATGGAAATATTTACAAAAATACAAAAGGTCTCATATTTTGAAAAATATACCTGCCCTAATGGGAAATAATATCTTGCGAAGTTATTTACAAATTTTGCAAAGGAATTTCCTCTAAAAAACCGTACACCTGCTGTACACATTTGCAACATTTTGAGCAGGTCTCCGAAGCAGAGAATTATTAACAAAGCAGCTTTAACAAATTCGAAATCCATATTAAATGGAATTTCGACATCAGTTTGTGGGCAGAAGGCGCAAGGCGAATGACATGCTTAGACACACAGCAGGACACTATAGCAATTGGACACAAAAACGGTGGTATGAGCGAAATAAAAATTTATAATTTAATTGTCCGGATTCTTGTGGTAAAATGCATTGTATTGAAATTCACTACCTTCTCTTATATTGGTAGTAAAAATTCATATATATGTGGATTGCAAGAAAAATTAAAGTAAGTCTTTTAATAAATTTGCAAATGATAGTAAAATAGGTTCAGAGGGGTGCAAATATCAATGGAATTTGTGAGCTTATAACTTAAAAAAAAAAACGATCAACTCATAAATTTACCCATGAAACATAAAGGTTGAAATATAGTGCATTTTCCCAATATTGAACTTACAATCCACAGCAACCATCGTTTTACTCTCATGAAACCACTGAATAATTAAGTATAACTAATTAAATAGCCTGAACATCACCTAAATAAGATATCATATCATGGTCCCAGGCTTTGGAGGCAAGTTTGTGCGGGATGGGGCTACTTTTAAACAAAAAAATTATAAGGTCCCACCCCTTGTTTTTATGTGTGCGTGCATGCTACGGAAGGGCTCACTGTGGCGGGCTGTATTCAATGCCCGGCTGGTTGGCTCCACGGCCCCTTCCACGGCCTCGTCCGCGCCCCCTGCCCCTTCCCCGTCACCTTCGTGCATCTGGCATGCCTATATTGGAAGTGGTTTTCTCCAGGTAGGCCAGGGGTCCCTGCAGACCAGCCTGCATGGCCCCAGATGGTCCGGGGAATCCCATCGGGCCTCTCGGCGGGCCCTGCATGAACATCATTTGCTGCTGACCCGGGTGACCCGCAGCTGGAGACATAGGTGGTCCCTGAGAGATTGGTTTCAATTACACAAGAATTAATTTTAAAATTGGTTAATTCTTACTTGCTGCATTTGTTGCTGTTGTTGTATAAGGTGTTGCTGCTGAAGTTGTTGCTGCTGCTGCTGCTGCAGGACAACTGGATTAGGAGGTCCTTGCGGGCCCATTACAGGCACCTGGAAATTAGCCGTTTATACTATTATCGGTTCAAAGATGATCTTAGATTTTAATATACTTGATTGGGCATCATTACCCCCGGCGGAGGCTGTGGTTGTGGTGCAGGCTGTCCAGGGGTGATTTGGCCTGGAGGTACTGGGCCGTGTGCTGGAGACTTTTGCCAACTCTGCAAATCTGCCAGAAGATTCTGCCACTGACCAATTTTTTCGTGATGCCTGTGGAGCAACTCTTCTTTCCTCATCAGTTCCAGTTTCAATTCTTGGATATCCTACAAGATTTCACATTAAGCTAAAAATTTATATAAATTTAAAGATTAAAACCTCTTTCACAATAAGTTCTGGCTTCAACGCAGAAAGTAAAAATCTTCGTTGCAAGAAAAAAGCTTCCATTTGTCTTGCAAGGTCAACAAATTTTACATTTACTTGTTCAACCTCCGATCTGAGCTCATCCCACTCCATTTTCTGTGTGTCATCTTTTGTTAAAACGGTCAAGCAAGCCTTAAAAATATTCATTGCAATTAGAAATTAAATATGAATTTAAGTATTTTCTGCCTTTTACCTGGAAGGCCTCCTCAAACTCGTCTACAATGTTTCCATTCCCGTTCGTGGTTGCAGCCATTTTTACGCTCGCACGAAAATTTGTGATTAGTTTTAAAAGTTCTTCCAGCCGCTCTGATGGGACAACATGTAAATTTGATTGAGGAAATTTGCAGTTTCCAATAAAAATTGCGAAAAATTGATTTGACCGGCAAGATTTGTGTTTTTATGGCTTTTTTTACCTCCCCCTTTCAACAAAGTCGTGACCATTCGTGACAGCGGCAATGTATTTGAGGCAGTGCTACTATAAAGTAGAGGGGATGAAAATTGTGCACCGCAATCACACGAGCCCCCTTCCAATCATCAACTTCCCCTCTAATCTCTCTCCCCTTACTTGCTCAAAATATCAATAAATACTCAGCTGTTTCAGGAAGATTTCTGGACCATGCAGTTCTAAAAGTTTTTATTTGTGCTGAGGCAATTTCGTAATTCTGTTGCTGCATAACGTAATTTTAAGTCGAAGAAATGGGCAATTCGGTATCCGCTGCTGAGGCGGTGGCCGCCCATGTGACCGGTTCAATGCCTAAAGGTCACCCAAACGTGTCTTCTGCAGGGGGGATGGAGCCACCACCTGAATGCCCAATGCACAAAAAAGCAGACTCTGCTCCAAAAACCGAGGTAAAACAAAACATTAAAATCGTATTCATATCCACTAAATAAAATATTTTAAAAAATGGTTAATTCCTCTTATGATGTTGTTGTGATTTAATTTATTTCGAATGAAAAAAAATCATAAAAACATTTGTTTTTCCAGCCCGTCTTGATGAGCGAGTGTCCGGTAGGTGGAGGAAATGATATCAATCCAACAAACATGGTATTTATTATGCAATGCTGACTAAATACAAAAATTCCATTTTGAACCCTCCTTCTTCAGATGCCACCACCTAATCAGCAGCCCTCGGCTGGACAGCCTTTCCCCTTGCCTACCGAACGACAAGTCTCTTCGATTCCCAAAATTGGTGAAAATAAAGAGTTCTGGGTCTACCCTTCGCAACAGATGTTCTGGAATGCTATGCTCCGCAAGGGTTGGCGATGGAAGGAGGAAGACATCAAGCAACAGGACATGGGTCACATCATTAGAATTCACAACGCCAACAATGAGCAAGCGTGGCGAGAGGTGCTCAAGTGGGAGGCTTTGCATGCCAAGGAGTGCGGTGATCCCCGACTCAAAAGCTTTGGTGGAAAAGCCAAGGATTATTCACCCAGAGCCAGAATAAGGCAAATGCTTGGGTTAGCAAATTTAAATATGTCATTAAATTTGCAAGAATAAACACTTATGAGATTGACTTTTCAGCTACGAACTGCCATTCGACCGCCACGACTGGATAGTCGATAGATGTGGAAAAGATGTGCGCTACGTGATTGATTATTATGACGGTGGAGATGTTGACGGCAACTCGTATCAATTTGCCTTGCTTGACGTACGTCCAGCTATGGACTCTTTTGAAAACGTCTGGGATCGCATGAAGGTTGCATATTGGCGATGGAAATACGAGCGGGAAGAAAAACAAGATCACCAGTCAAGTAGTTAAGGGTTTTCTTTCATCTCATTCGAAGACCTTATTTAGACAGTTATTTAAAAATTAAATTCTCCGTCAGCATAATTATAACTCCCTCAAGCAAAATGGAAATATGTTGTATTAATTTGCATTACAAGAACGCCATATTGCTGAATGTGCTATACGCTTGATGGGTTCTTGTGAAACTCACAATTTTTATATTAGCCTGATTTCTGGTTTAATAAGCCCAAAGAATAAAAATAGAGCTTTGCAAAACTAATTGAAAAAGAAAAATTTGCATTTTTCTTTAGTGGTTCTGATGAAAATATCCCTGTTTATTTTCAACTGCTATTACTATCTGAGGACAATCTTCTACATGAAACATAACATAATCATACCTTAATTAATAATTATTATCTAAGTGCGTCAAAATCAAATAATGCATAATATCTTTGAAAAAGTATTTTATAGTTTTATTTCGATAGTCAAGAATTTCAATTTTAATATTTTACCCCCAGAATTTCTAGAAAATATTGCAAAACAGCATTAAAGTGTCATATATAAATTTCTATGATTTTTGATAAATTTTGCAGCCACTTTTTATTCCTGATAGAAAGAGCGCTTAATTATTGTGTTCATTCGCTGAACCAATGGCGCTGGTGTCGATAATCGTCAACATCGCATGAAGACCGACGGCCGACCGACAGACCGACCTCAACTTTACAGACACACGTGAGGTTGGAACACCGAATTTCGGCCCGAATTTTCGACTCTGCAGTTTGTAACATCTTCCGTATAGTTCAAGTCCACGACTATTGTAATCTCTACATGGTTGATTGAACTGTAAAGTGTACTTTGAGTCCTTTTTGGACTCCAGTGTGCCTGAAAAATGGCAGCAACCGATGAGCTGTGTTAGTATATGATGATAAATTCTTGCAGCCCTTTTTCAATTAATTAGCCTATGTAAATTATATTTTAATGTTAAGAGTTTTTAGGAGCACGATAACCTTTATTTTTGTAATATCGCTGTAAAGCCAGTAAGTTTGACAGTAAACTCCTTCCATAATAATGCTTCTGAATTTTGAAAAACCCTCTTTGATTTGTGGCAGATGACAAGGCAATTTTGAATAATTACCGGCCTGCTTATTTTTCCTTTTTTATACTGCGATTTAATTTTTAAAAAACGTATGTGTACTGTGGAAATTTGAAGAAAAAAAACCTAATCATAAGAAATAGATGATAATATTTGCATACGCTAAGGTTTTCTTCACTATTTTTATGACATTGATAATTTTTAGAAAGCTTTCTAACTTAGGTTAAAAAAATTGTTTTCGTACAAAGATTATTGCATCCATAAAACTCAGTTTCATAGTTACTATAAAATAACCAGAAATATTTATCATGTTAATTTAAATTACAGCTCTACTTGAAAGGGTGTTGCTGAGAATTGGTTCGGCTGAAACTGACGACCAGCTTCAAAATGTTGTTTCAAAATTTTTACCTCCCGTCCTGCTTAAACTATCCAGTCAGCAGGAGGGAGTTCGCAAAAAGGTATATATATTTTTTTTCATTTAAAATTATTCTTAGAAAAATTATTTTCAATAAATCAAGGTGATGGAGCTTCTCGTACATGTAAACAAAAGGATAAAAAGCAGACCTTTGGTGCAACTGCCAGTCGAGGCGTTGCTTCTTCAGTACCAAGATCCAGCAGCCAGCACCTTTGTCACTGTAAAAGATTTTATATATTTGATTGCAATTTCATTATTATTATTTAATTTTTTGCCTTTAGAATTTCACAATTATTTACATCAAACTGGGATATCCTCGAATGCCGTTAGCAAAACAGGCAGAGCTTGCTCCGTGTTTGCTGAATGCATTGGACGGAAAACCTCAGTGTCACCAGGATAGGTACTGATTATCTGCTAATGCACACTGACAATTCCAAAATTATTTATTTCTTACAAATAGTCTTTTGCTGCTCTTGATGCCTGTGATAGGAGAGGTCAAGTTTGAGGGATCAAACTATTTTCGACTGAGTGAAAAACCAAATTTGGCTAAATTGCTGTTGGATTTCATTCTTGATATGTTGCTGCTTCCCTATGGGTATGCTTGTTTAAGAAGATAATAAATTTACTGAAAAACAAATATTGTCAGTGCGCGGCCTACTAAATCGCCATCGGGCAGTCGTCCACAGCAGCAAGTTGCTCAGTCGCCAGCGTCGAGTGGGCAGCCACCACCAGCAAATCAAGGCCCTGTTTGCACAGTGCCAGCTGGCATGTCCGAGTATGGTTTCCGCCGAGTCTGTGGTGAAGGAGAGCTTAAGGCTGAGCAGCTGGAGCAAATTAAGCTCGGAATAATAAAATTCCTGTCTGGCTCTGACATTCCTGATTCTGAAAAATTGTGTCATCTGATCGTTGCTGCTGCCGACACTAGATTTGCAGTGGCTGAAGCTGCCGATTCCGAGCTCAAGAAAATAGCTCGGGCTCTTGATTGGAATAGTCCCACTCTCACCCAGCCCCTATTTCTTGTCTTCCTTGGCAACATGGCAGCAAAACAGGTATTTAAATTGTTTAGTAAAATTAAGTTTGTTCATTATTGGGTGACTCAATAGATAAAGCAAGAATTGAAGAGGTGTCCTGCAAATACCAGGATTCGACTGAAACTGCTGCCATTGCTGTGCCGATCAAGGGGACCAGCGCTTCAATTTCCGGCTTGCATCCAAGTTGTCTTCGATTGCCTTTACGGCCAAAACACCAATCCCCGGCTTAAGTGTATGGCGCTGCAATTTACAACAATAATTATCCATTGGGCTGCCACTCCAAGACTCAACCCTGTAGCTGGTGTTTTGTTATCTGGTATGCTGAAACTGATTGCAGAAGAGGTACGCTTTTAATTTTAGCTAGTTTATTTTGTAATAAAACTCATTTAAATTGTAGCAAGACAGCAAACTGAAGATTCAGGCTTATTGCACAGTTGGACGATTAGGACAGAAAATGCCTTCTTTAGTTAATAAGGACCTGGCTCTGGTTCAGACTTTTTTTGAGGCTCTTGCTCACGAGGACGTGGAAGTCAAAGAGGCTGTAAGGGAGGCTTTGCTTAGTTTCGCAACGGCATTTGAAAATTTGGAACCAGCTAAGCAGACCATGTTGGCTGCAATGCTGGCAAAGTCTGTTGAGTCGCCTGAAGCTATGGTCCGGTTTGTCACTGTACGGTACATAGTGACAGCTTTTCCGTCAACTGACGCAGCTTCCCGTCTACTGCTCCTCTTAGCAACCACAGACTTGTAAGCTATTGAAAGATATTATAAAAAAATCTGTAAAAATTTATAAAAAAAAAAAAAAAACTAAAACAGGAAAGACGAAGTAGCAAATGAGGCTCAAAAGGCGTTGTATGGTTTTGATAAAGGCGAGTCAGACGAGGGTAGACCAGACATGCCTCTGTTTGCAGACATGGTTGCTCAGGTTAATCTAATTATTTACAAAATTGAATGTAAAATTTACTAAGAATTTTAAACAATGTCTTAGATTAAACTCAAAATTGAAGGCAAAGCTGACGACATCTCATCTTCTGCGATAGGTGCAGCTGCACTGCCATTCACCCCTGACGTGTTTACCCAGGTACTGTAATTCTTAGTTTGCTCTAATATACAGATAATTTTTAATCAAACGTTATGATTATAGATTCTCACTTTCACAAGGCTGTGTTTGGCTTCTGAGGCAAAAGCTTCGATAGCAGCCCACACTGCCCGGCCTCAACCATTGGCTGCTACTCCAATCCTGGGCAATTACATTCGTCAACTTTTGTCATCAGAAAATACTGCTTCACCCCTGAGAGACTACTTCAAATTTCTGCAACATTTGCTTTCAGTTTCACCTGGTCAGACTCATTTATGTCAAGATAATTTCTTACTGATTTTTTTCTGCAATTTCTTTCCAGTTGTCAACCCATTGTGTTTCATGGTAGAGCTCTTAGGCTGTGCACCAGTGCAGCTTGCTCCTGCTCTCAAAGACAACTTTAAAATGGTGAATGGACTATCTGTTTCTACTAAGCGAGGCCTAAGAGAGATGGGATCACAACTTTTTGGAATGCTGTTGGCGTACACTGAGGAGGAATCAAAATTCGACAAGACCTTGGCTGACCTAACTAAATCACTTGCAGACAAGGAAATTTGCTAGTTTTATCTACTAAAATGAGCATAATTATTTTGAATTGTCCACAACAGAACTTTGAAACAAAACACGGAGCCTTGCTGACGCTGAGTTATGGATTAGAAAGAAGGCTTTTCCTCTGCCAACAGAAGAAACAGTTAACCCTGTGGCCAAGTTTTAGAAAAGCCATTATTTCAATAGGTAATTAATATTTGACTTGAGTTACAAACTAGTATAATATTTTTTACTAAAAATTATTTTTGTCCCCTTTTTCTATGTCCCTATAATCGGTATATTTTCCAGTTGGATTGATTGACGATAATCAGCAAATGATCGTGGCCTCTGCTTGCTATGCAATTGGCGAAATCTGTCGTCGCACCAGCTTGCCTCTTTTGGCAGATGGTAGTAATGAAGATCCGAGCAAACTTGACGTAGCTAACAAACTGTTAGGCATCATAAGAAATGTAAAGTTGCCCATCAAAGTGAAAGAAGAGGCTGCCCAAGCTGTTGGTCTTCTTTGCGTTGGAGAAGACTTTCCACACAGACGAGTAATTATTCAAAATTTACTCGATACAGCAAAAGAGAGCCGGGAAGTTGATGCCCATCTGATGGTGAGTGACACCCTTGTCACATGTGCACTTGGTCCTGGTGGACCCAACTCAAGGGATTTGTGGACTGTCTCTGAGGAAGATTTCAGTGTGTCTCCCGAGACGGATCTTACTCATGTGGAATGGCTCTTGGAACAATTATTGGACAAAATGGTACCAGATTTACACCCAGCGTCAAGACAGGCTTCATGCATTTGGTTGTTGGCCATTGTTAAAAATTGCCATAGTTTGAAACCAGTAGCATGCAGGAGAGCCATAATCCAAGGAGCATTTATGGACTTACTTTCAGACAACAACGGTAAATATAGATTATCATTTTAATTTGTTTATGCTCATCATTGTTAATTGCAGATTTGGTTCAGGATCTTGCGTCAAAAGGTCTCGGGTTTGTTTACGAGGCAAGCAGCGACGAAGAGCAAAAAGAGCTTGTGCAGAACTTACTTGATCAGCTCTCCTCTGGGAAAAAAGCTGTGCAGAAGGTCACTGGTGATACCAAACTATTTGCCGAAGGACAGTTAGGACAAACCCCAACAGGGTATAGTCCCAATCTGTATAGTTGGAGATGATAACTAATAATAAATCTTAAATAGTGGCAATTTGTCAACTTACAAGGAGCTGTGTTCGTTGGCATCAGAGCTTAACCAGCCAGATTTGATTTATAAATTCATGCATCTGGCCAACCATAATAATGCTTGGAATTCAAAGCTTGTGAGTTAGCCTTGTAATTTTTACATTTAAAAGATTAATGCATATTTTCAGGGAGCTGCCTTTGGATTTTCAAGTATCATGGCAAAAGCTGGGGAGCAGTTAGAGCCGTACTTGCCAAAGCTGGTTCCGAGACTCTATCGTTACCGCTTTGATCCAAATCCACGAATCCAGGCATCAATGGCGTCTATCTGGCAAGCTTTGGTGAAAGAGCAAAAGGAAACTGTCGACCGCTTTGAGTGTGAGATCATGGAAGACTTGCTGACTCACTTAACATTTGGACAGTGGAGAGTGCGCCTATCATGCTGCAATGCCGTTTCCGACCTTTTGCGCAGCAGAAATTTGCTTCCTTTTGAAAAGCAAGTGTCTCGTTTGTGGGATACTTTGATACTGGTAATGGATGATGTGCATGAAGGCACTCGGCAAGCAGCAAGTCACGCTGCTCTTACTTTGTCTAAGGTAGGTTTATACGCCAAATAGGGAGGTGTAAAAAATAATTCCATTCATTTTCAGTCTATCGTTAAGATTTGTGATCAGGGGCCAGCTAAAAATTTGATAATAGAAGCGCTAGGCTCGATTCTAAAAGGCCTGCACAGTAACATCTCGGAAGTTAGAGCCGTGAGGTGTGTAAATTTTTTTGAATATAAAACAGTAGCTCAATTGTTTTCTAGTTTGTCAACAGTAAGCGATTTGGTCAAAACTGCCGGTGAACTGCTTGTTCAACATTTGCGAGTTATCTTGGTGGCTCTTTTGCAAGCTGTTGGAGAAGCAGACCCAGCTTCTCTGAACACCCTCAGCCTACAACTTTCTGGTGGTAATACCAGTGCTCAGCGGGCTCAAGAAATTCTGGATCATGCTAGGGCACATGCCGTGAGAGGTCATCCAGCAATGCAGACGATCACCCGGGTAAATATTTTGTAATTGATTTCATAACATAACTAAGTTAAAATTTTAGCTTTTGCACTATGTGGATGTTACTATTTTTGCTGGTTGTGTGCCCGACTTAGTAGACCTTTGTGGAACTCAAGTGCCTCTGGGCACACGGGTTGGCGTTGCACATTTTGTGGACTTGGTTTTACGCCAACTTGGTGCAGAATTAGGTCCTCATGTGGGCAAGCTAATTTGGGCTATGGTAAAAGGCTTAGAGGACCGTAATGCAGCCGTTCGGACAACTTACGCCCAGACATTAGGACACTTGCTGCACATCTCTGAGCAAGGCATAGCTCAAAAAGTCCTTGCCAAGTTGCAGAAATTGTACTTTGACAAACAAGGTACCCTTTTGTGAAATAATTTAATTTTTAATGTCAATTTTATCCTTAATTTTTAGACGAAGCAACTAGCGGTGCTATTGCCCTTGTACTGCTAACTTTGGGCCAAAACTACTCTGATGCCCTGAAGGATCACATCCGCAGTCAAATTATTCCACTAGCTTTCCTAGGAATGCACACTGCCTCTAGTCCTGATAATAATCTTCGAGAAGTGTGGACCGAGGTTTGGACAGAGTCGGTCACCTGGACTGAAGCAGGCCTCAAGGCCCATTTGCCTGCCGTCACTCTGATGCTGAAAGAGGCCATTGAATCACGCAGCTGGGGTTTAAAAGCACAAGCTGCCGAAGCAATATGTTTGGTAGCGGCCAAATTAAAAGACGATTTGCCGGCTGCCACTAGAAGGGAGCTAGGTGACATGCTACTTACAGCCCTATCAGGAAGAACTTTTGCAGGCAAAGAAGCTATTCTAACTGCCACTGCTAGTTTTACAAAGAGTTGCAGGTAGAATTTGATCAAATTAATAGATAAATGATTATTTCACATAGAATTTTCTATCAGCACTGCTTTGAAAGAAGAGTTGAGTCAAGGCGCAGCAGACAATCAAGGCGGCGTAATTCTAAAGGCTATGTGCAGGGAGGCGCATAAAGAGGCTCCCCAGTATAGATGCCATGCACTAGTAGCTCTAGGTGATACTTTGCAGGCCTTGGAAGTGGATTACTTTGAAGAAGTGTACACAATGGTCACTCCAATCTTAAAAAAGGTAGCATTTAAATTAAATGCCTCTCATTTTCCTTAAATTATTTTAACAAATAAGGGACTGACTGAGAAAGACAGCTCCGAGAGTGAAGAAGAGGAGCCAGGTAACAAGAGTGGAGAACTACGTATCCGTTTAAAAGAGTCCTGCTATGAATGTCTCGGAAAGGCTTGGCCCCCAACACTTGAAACACAAGCAAAGTACCGCTTGCAGGTTTTGCAAGAATGTGTGGAGCAACTTCCGCCAAGCCCTCGGTCACTGCAAGTTTCTATCATCGCAGCGCTGAAGCAGTATGTCGAACGTTTACATTTGCCGCCCGTGCCAATGGACGAGGAAGTGCCTGACGAATTGGAGACTATTTTAGGACAGCTGACTAAAGCTCTATCTTGCGCCTTAAGTAAGCACACACAAAAAATATCTCATAAACACAAAGTTCAATTTTCTTCATAGGTGTTTCAAAACATCCGAAATTGAGAAAAGAAGCTCTAGGAGTTTTGTTCCTTTTGGCAAAGAGACTTAAAGGTACGTAGAGTCTATTCGAAATAGAATGGTTTCTTTAATCTGTTTTTATTTAAGATGATGATCGGAAAGACCAGATTTACAACCTGGAAAGGAACTTAAAGAAGAATTTGGACGAGGCCAGTCGAGACAGCCAACCTGAGATTAAGTCACGGGTAGCAGATATAAGAGAGCTCTTCAAAGGGTTGTAAATGTGATTCACTTTTCTCTTTCTCATTTCAATAGTTAATCCATTATTAAGATTATATTTTCCTCAAAAGTACTCATTTGCAAGTATTAATTTTATTGGCCTTGCTTCGAATTTTAGTTCTGCAGTTTTAAATATATTTAATTGATTAGCACTTTGATAACAATAAAGCCCCCAATGAAAAATACGGAAATATTGTATTTCAATTAATTTAATTTTAAAATTAGTAGCTTAAGTTAATGTTTACAATGAATGGATCAGTACGTTATATAAATTCAAACGGGAATATTTTGGTGAATATACTGGCATGGCCCTCCTTCAACAAAATCTGACACGACATGTCCATTGCCCACTAATTCCCATTTGGTCGTCATTAGTCCCTCAACACCCACTGGGCCACGTGCATGGATTCTTG
Source organism: Neocloeon triangulifer (assembly GCF_031216515.1). Classification (NCBI taxonomy): domain Eukaryota; kingdom Metazoa; phylum Arthropoda; class Insecta; order Ephemeroptera; family Baetidae; genus Neocloeon; species Neocloeon triangulifer. The sequence goes on from NW_026775561.1 coordinate 1,765,292, forward strand.
CCGTGCTGATGCCAACCTCGGCTCCTATAAGGGTGATAAATAATTTGTAAGAATCGAACATAATATTATAAATCTCTTTTTACCAAGACCAAATCTGTAGCCATCAGCAAAACGCGAGCTGGCATTGTGGAAAACGCACGCACTGTCAACTTTGTTCATAAAAGTCTTAGCCGTTGTCTCTATTTAAACACAATTATTCTATGATTAAAAAACATAAATAATTTGTTGTTTTACCATCCTCGGTCACAATTACGTCCGTGTGCCCACTGCCATACTGCAGTATATGTTCCACAGCTGCCTCGGCGTCTGTGACACATTCAATGGAACACTCTAAAGAACCATACTCTATCTTCATGGACTTTGCTGGTGATGGCCCAAAAGTTAACATTTTCGATAGAGTCGGGCCTGCATGCACCGTCACCTAGCCAAAGAAATAATAATAAAGATGTGCTTGGCAAATTAAAATAAAAAATCTTACGCCCTCTCGGCGGAGCATATTGCAAATGTCTAAGAAGAATGAACTATTTTTAACCAGATCTTCGTGGAGAAGCAAAGTTTCCATTGCATTGCACGCAGCAGGGTAGTCACACTTAGAGTCACGTACTAAATACACAATTTATCAATTTAAGTCTTCTGGGATGGAAAATAAAAATACCAATTTTCAAAGCTTTCGCAAGGTCTGCATGCTTGTCCACATAAACATGGCAAACACCTTCAGCGTGTCCAAGAACTGGAATATTTTGGCTCTGCTCTTGAATAGATCTGACCAGTTCATTGGAACCCCTAGGAATAATCAGATCGATGTGTTTCTCCATTGCAAGCAGCTCACTAATCTCGTCGCGTGTTGAAATCTCCAAAATTAAACTGTTTATTTAGATATGTGAAGAGCTAATTTTCTTAGAAAAGTTTACCAAGCTGACAGCTTTAGAAGCGCCCACGGAGTCGAGAGCTTCGCTGACCAAATTCATCAAAGCCTTGTTGGAGTGGGACGCTTCTTTTCCACCTTTCAGCAGTAGTCCATTTGCCGAGCTCATTGCAAGTGCGGCCACCTAATGAGAATTTAAAATATATTTTTTTTTAATATTATCTCCCTGTACTATATATATAATAAAATATTGTCCACTTACTTGAGGAAGACAGTCTGGTCGAGATTCAAATATGACCAGCAACACACCAATTGGAACGGAAATCTGTTAACAAGTAGGAATACATATTATACATACAGTTTTAAGGAATTGAGCGCCTGCAAAATAAATATGTATGCAACCTGCTCGACACTACGGCTGAGCGGGTAGTATGTATATGCAAGAAATAGCAGGTGCATACAAAATTTAGCGGAATATGGTGCCTCGTGTCAATTATTTTTAACGTGTACGGAAAACGGCTTGTAAAAATTAAAAAATTCTTCTAAATCTAAACAGTAAAATTGTGTTTAAAATTACCTGTCTCAACTCCAGATTATCAGCAATTTTAGTTTTTTTAAGGATTCTTCCGACATTGGTATGGCTCGCATCAGCAATTTGATACAAACCTATAAATAAAAAAAATGTATATAATTTTTAATTTCAATATTTATATGCTTTTTACCTGTGCTGAGATTTTTTAGTTTTGATGGTGTCAGCGAAAGTCTGTCAACCAAAGGTTTGGCGGTGCCTCTTCTGTGGGCTTCGGAAATGTCTGCCGAGTTTGCTTCCAGAACAACTTTCTGCTTTGAGATAAGGAGATCAGCTAATGTTTTGATTACTCCAGCACGCTCGTCGGGTGTCAAAGCTAACAACTGACGACCACCAATTCTGGCTGCAAAATTTGTTTATGCTTTTTATAATTTTGAATTTTATTGCAGATTTAAAAAAAAAAAAAATATTATTTAAAACTCTTACCATTCTCAGCAAGATGTTCGACTGGAAGATGGTGGCTCTTTTCCTCTGTGAAGAATGTGCCAATTTTTCTGCCATCTAAAATAGTTTTGATTGCATTGTCCTCCATTCCGTTGCAAATCACAACCGAGACTCCGTGATCAAGAGCCCAAGTTGCAGCTTCGACCTTTGAACAATAGTAAATATTATTATCTCAGTTGGTGAAAATAAATCAACAGTAAGAACAAACACCTTTGAGTCCATTCCTCCAGTTCCGACTTTAGATTTTATGCCCCCAAACTCGATGTGGCCGGACATGTCAGGAGTGTAAGTCCTGATGAGTCTTGCCCCTTCTTGACTTGGAGGGCACGTGTAAATGCCGTCGACGTCTGACATCAGAATCAACAAGTCGGCCTGCACTTCTGCAGCCAGTCTTGCAGCTAAGCTGTCATTGTCTTTTATACGAATCACCTGCTGGTTGAATTAAAAAGCCAATGAGTTTTTTTCTGAATCACCGAGAAAAAAAGTTAATAATAAAATCTACAGCGGCATCCTCACACGTTTGCTAGCGTGAGGATCCTCGTCGTCTTTTGGCGGAGGCGTTACTGCATCATTAGTATTTATAATCGGCACTATATTAAGACTGATGAGCTCGGAAAGTGTGCTGAATAAGTTTCGGCGCGTTTCTTCGTTGCGGAAATCAGAGGTCGTAACCAAAATTTGGGCCAATTTGACACCATACTGAGCAAACATTGCATCGTACAGTGACATGAGTCCGGACTGACCAACAGCAGCTGCAGCACGTGGTTCCACCAATGTGTCGGCCTCCTTGCAGAAAACAGATAAAAAAGGTCTTACAATTTTCTTTTCGAAACTAATAGGAAATTATAATATTTATACTAATACTTGACTTAACAGATTGTCAGCAATTAAATTTTGTTTTTATTCAATTTTGTTTTAATTTTGATGTAACTTTCTGTCGCACCACCACCAACCAATTTGATTTCAGAATTTTACCCCCACGTGTCGAAAGTATTTGCTCACGTCTCTGGTGTGGTCCTTGGGCGATAAAGTCTCTCTCATGCTGAGGGACATGAGCAGCTCTTGGGTGAGTTTTTGCTTTCCAAAAGCAACAGCACCACTGGTCACCATTAGGCATTCGCGACCTTCTATTTGACACTCTGCGACCTGCATTACAATAATTTTTTCGTGTTTTTTTTATACTAATTTTTTTTTTTTTGACTGGCCTGTTCTACAATAGAGGCAAGTCTGCCAAGCGCGAGGCCGCACTCGTCTTCTCTGGTTATGACAGCACTACCGAGTTTCACGACGATTCTCCTTGCTTGCTTCAATTGACTCCGGTCGGCAAAACCAGTGCCTCGTCTCCTGCGCTCAACGGCATGGGCCAAAGATCTTCGAATTTCATGATGACTCGGAGTGTGAGTTTCAGAATCACTCTAGAACAAAGTGAATGAAGAAAAGCAAAAGTTAGCTATAAATAGAATATTTATAACATTAAATTAATGAAATCAAAATACTGAAATACATAAATTGCAAAAAATTGGCACAACGTGGGTGTAAAATTGTGTTTCAAAAGTTTATTATTTGTATTTGGCAAGTTTATGCACTCATTTTAATCTTCCAGTAATATGATTATAATATTACAAAATTAATTCGGAATTCTTCATCAAATTTTTTTATAAATTTTCGCAGGAGTTTAGGAATTGAGAATAAAGGAGAGACTAAATTACAATTATGTTAAAAAAAGAGGAAAATTTAGAGCACTTTCCTTAAATCCTAAAAGTAAATAAGTGCAAGATTTTGAGATCTAAGAAAATCATGTTGTCATATTAATAATTTAATTTCTTTATTTTTGTTTATGTTCAACATTAATGGAGGCTGCACTTGCAAGAACCACATTTGTTCTTGTTACAAACAATGGCTAAATTTTTTACATTTTATTTTAAATTAAGTGTTTTATAATAATAAAGTATCTTCTACCTTCAAGTGCCGTTTAAAATTATCTCATTTCTCTCAGAGTAACAAAAAAATATTTCCGATGAGAAAAGAGTGAGCAATAAAAATAACATCTGTGGCAAATGGTAAATTAAATTAAAATTTCTCCCTGATCTTAGCAAGAAATATTATTTGTTGGCCTTTGAGGAACGATTTTTAAAGCTATAGGAGAAAGTGTACACGCTGATGAACACAGCATAGTACACAAATCGATAGCTGTAGTAAATAATTGAGGATTTGTAGTGCAAATCAATGACTACAATCTCTGCATGAATCACCGCATCAAACATAAAATCTCTAGCGATGTATCCTGCCTAAAGTATTATACATTCATGATCGGCTAATAAACATCAATTTTTGTTAATTTCCAATAATAAAAGCAAGAGGATGGTGCAATTAAAAACCAATATCACAATAGACGATAGAAAAAATTAAATATTTATCAATTTAATTTGATTACCAATCAAATTATAGTGTGCGACTGTGCGCTGCGGTTACCATCCAGATACTTCTGTTTTGCGGCTACTCAAAAGATAAGATATACCCCTTTAAACACTTAAAAAAAAAAACGAATGCTTGATACAAATTTTTACAGTATTATCATCTATTAACCTGCTATTAACATGCAATTTACTCAGCGACGTAGGCGTCCGCTTATTTTTTTAATTTTATGCTGCGCACTTTCGATGTTTTGTTTGCAAAATGTTTTTTCTAGACGCCAAAGGTCAGGTAAGATAATATTTTTTTGTGCAAGGGAGCTGAAAAATATGTCGACTTGCCAGTCGCTCAACACTTGCACGTGATTTCTATTCTCAGCAGGACTGACAGACCAAGTTGAAGATGGTGCTAAATGGCCTAATCGATTACCTCCTTTCAACATTAGCCAGCACACACCAAGCAGTGCCCTAATTGAAAGTCTTTACGACGGAGGGTTTTTACCCCCGCTTGCTCGACCTTGCGCCTCCAATATTGAGCTGTTAATTGTAGTTTTTTCTGCACCTCAAAGCAAAATAAAAAGACAGGCAATCAGGGCTTCGTGGGCCTCACTGACGCACAAAATACACCCCCAGGTGCGAGTTATTTTTTTGATTGGAGGCAAAAGCTTGGACAACCACAAACTAGACATCAAGGAGGAAGACCTAATTATCGCTAATTTCGTCGACTCTTACAAAAATTTGACGATTAAAAGTGTGGCAATGCTTGATTGGGTAAAAATTTAAATTAAAAAATAAATATCATTAAAAGTTACTACTTATGATTTTAGGTGTAAAAAAACTGCAATCCAAAATTTTTGTTGAAGTGCGATGAAGACGTTTATATCAATATCCCACTGCTTTTGGATAGACTGGAGCGTGTAGACCTTAAAACAGGACCGTTTGTTGCAGGTCGCAAAGAAAGAAACGTGCAACCAATTCGTTCAATTTCCCACAAATACTACGTGCCGGTGGAGCAATTCGGCGCGGATGTTTTTCCTGATTGGGCCAGCTTATCTCCTATGCGGAGAAATGATACGCGATTTGCATAAAATTATGCTGAAAGAGCAATGGCTTTCGATGGAAGACGTTTTGATCACGGGAATTGGAGCCCATTGGAGATTAAACGCCAAAATGATTCAGTGGAACGAGTTTCTTAACGAGAGGTTGGAGCCAAGTTTGTGCGCGGCAAAAACATTTATTGCCATTCACGACGTTGAACCGCACGAACAAATTTTGTTTGAAGATTTGAGAAGTTCAAACTCTTTGTACTCCTACTTTTTAATATTTTGCTAGATAAATAAATGACTTAAATTTCACCAATAATTGGCAATACGATCTCAAATTTTTTAATTTAATAGCTTTACTATTGAATTTATTTTAAAATTTATATTAATTTTCCACAAATTGACGTTTGCCGTTGAATCTTAAAAAATTTAAGCTCAATGACCTGACAAAAACGAAGCAATGAAAATATCACGCTATACCAAAGCACGTCTCGCGTGATGTACCAAGATGTTTACTCAAAAAATCACCTGACTTTTTTTATTTTTCCCTTCGGCTTAACGCGAGATTTTTTGTTATTTGTTTACTAAAATCCTCTAATTGACACAACATGACATGTATGCACTAATTAAAAAAGCACAAACAAATTCATTGCAAGACATAAGAGCCTTTTATAGAAATGGGCTTCTTTTTTATAGGCTGTGAACATGCGGACGCGTGCGCGAGTGAGTCGCTAATAGGTGCTGAGAAATATTTATGAGCTAAGTAATATTTTGATCATGACATTTTATTATACCAGAAAATGTTGTTTTTGAGGAACGCGTGGATTTGCAAAATATTCAGTAAAACAAGTTTTTTTATTGTTTAAAAAATCCAGGGTTAAAGACTTCTGTCGCAATGTTAGATTTTCAAATTAATGTGAATTATTGGTGGATAAAACCTGTTAAAACCAGTGCCTACTTGTTCCTGGCCGGTTAAAATTTGGTAGCATAAAACATGAGAACTGACGGAAGCAAATTATTTATTTGGAATGAAATATTTTAATCATTTAGCTAATGTGTTGATTCTGAAAAAATTTAAAAATGAAAACTGACTAAAAAAAAATGTTTTTTTTTAATAAAGCATTCAATTTATATAAACGCAGCAACAGGTAGTTAAAGAAATTAATTTTATAATTTTCGTAATGCATACAAGATATCAAAATTTTGAATTATTGAAGAGAAAAAGTAAACATTTTAACTAAAAAAATAGTATAATTTAAATTTTTCTCACCCAGCTGGAGATGTTCCTGTACCGCAGTGCGGCGGCTGTCCTGCCGGTGTTGAGGAGGAATTGCTGCTTCAGCAGGTCCCGCCGAAGGGCAGCCACAGGCAACCTGCAGTAAGGAAGCATGGCTCTGAAGTGTTGGTCGCAGCGGCTGAAGCAACCACTCTGGACTGTTGTCAAATTGAACTGCCATCGCGACCAGTGTCATTTGGATCATTTAAAGCGGCACGACGAGGCCACGTGATAGATGGAAGTGTGGATCGGACCCTTGCCCTGCGATCCTGCTCACCACTGGTACGTGTCCTACCAACGAGCAAAGTAGTCCGACCATTGAAGACACACACGCGCCGTATGAACCAGCTAAATCAACAACAGTCAACTAAGGTCTACCCAAGAAAGCCGTGGCTCAATATGCCGCTATGATCCGGTATTACTATTATGACGTCACTCTAAATAAAAGTTGGATGTTGTTCTCTCACCACCCTTATTGACTTCATATAAGCGGAACAAAACGCACGAGCGGCGAATTTGGGCTCTGACCTAAGCCTCAAATGCTCTTATTTGATTAAATTTAAAGAAAAAAAATTGATAGGACATAATTTGAAGAAGACGGTTATAAAAAAGGTGAAATATTTAAAAGCATTTATTTTTAGTAAAATGATCTAGAAAGGAACTTTATTGATCCAATTAATACACCATGAATGATTTTTCGTCAGACTACTTTAATAAAGATACAAGGACTGTGATCCAGCGCAACCATTATTACGATTAAATCATTCAACGCATTTAATTTTTCCGTTCCACGAGCGCCGCCGTGCACTCTGCAGCTACACACATGCATCTCGCGCCACATAATTATCTCAATCATTCATTGAAAGCTTTAAATTACGCATTGCTAGCAATGTTATGGCCTTGTGCTCACTGATCTGTGCCCTTTGATGATTGCGATCAATTGTTTAATGCACATAGTTTATAAGATAAAAAATATTGCTAATATTCATGATTATAATACTTTTGCGGTAAAAAACAAAGTGTATGCAAATGATTTTGAAAGATATTATTTTACAATTACGAAGCATCAATTTAATATTTTTATATTGCACGCCTTTTTTAAATACTCGAATATTCCACATTTTGCAACATTATCTTGGAGTCACTTTTCCATATTTTCCAGCATTTATCCTTGCCCTCTTCTTCGCTTTCTTGACGGTGAATTTTCTTCTGTTCTGGCCTCCGGTGCGCCTCAACCCGTTCCTTCTCCGTCCGTTGCCTCTGCGTCTTCGACGACGCACTCGCCTAATCCTATTGCGCACCCTCGTCCTACTCCTATTTCGCACCCTTCTTCTCCTGACAAGCACTCGACCATCGTCGTCATTATCATCGTCGTCGTCATCGTCATCATCTCCGTTATTAGTGTTTATGTCCAGATCCAAATCATTATCAAAGTCAAGATCTGGGCTGAAGTCAATGTTGGTATCACCACCATCATCGTCGTCATCATCCCCATCATCTGCATTTAGCATATCATCGTAGTCTTCCTCCTGCTCAGCATCCACTTCGTAGCCGCCAATCGCTTGGAATATGCTGTACAAGTTCATCCTTGGCAAAAAGAGCATCGCGTACGACAGAATAGCCATTTTTATGAAAATTTTAAAATATATAATTCTGCCGATAAACCGCAATATCCGGCGAAGCTGGAAAAAAGCTGGCGCTCTGTCTTGGGCATTTCCATCGTCTACTTGAACAATGTCAACAACTTCATCGTCACAATTGTCACAGTTGTCATCGCAATTATCACAATTATCATTGCAATCATCACAATTATCATTGCAATTATCACAATCATCATCTCCGCAGTCGTTGCAATTGTTGTCGTCCTCATCGTCGTCGTCATCATCATCATCGTCGTCGTCGTCATTCTGTCTGAAGTGGACGTGGATTTCTGGTGAGAACTCAAGGTCACCCACAAACTGCTTGGTGTGGTTGTCCAGGCTATAGAGGTTGTCGACCGAACTCTCAGTGGCTTCGTCGTTGTGCACGTTATAATGGTCGCTGACCAAATTTGCAGTGACTTCGTCGTAGGTGAAGCTTTCCAAATAGTCACTCGAGTTTTCCAAGTCGAGTGTGGCCACTGGCACGTCGTGGTCATCCCTTTTCACTGCTTTTCTGACAAGTGTGGCCTTTTTCGGAGCACTAGTTGGTTTTTGCGGAGCACTGGTTGGTGTTTGCGGAGCACTAGTATCATTTTGTGGATAAACGTAAAGCACCTTTTCAGTGGCTCGCGAGTGCACTAAATATGCGTTCAGGGCAAATGCAAAATACAGCAGCACGTAAATTGACAAATTCATGCTGACAGGTGCTCCCTTCATTCAGGCGCGCTCTCAACTAACTGATTTTCTTTAAAGGTATCGTGAGATTTGTGACAAAATTCCGTCTTTTTGTTAGAATTTTTTCAAAAGAAATATCGCTCCTCCTCATGGTCAGGTGTACATTAGGCAGTGGGTCCACGCAATTCTATTGTGCGCCCTCACGGTCGGCACGCTATCAAAATAAAACGGAGCATTGGCCTCTGCTTCAGAGGCAGACTGTATTGTACTTTGCTCAAGGGTCACAATAAGAATGATGACCGTTAAAAAAAAATTAACACTAGACTGCTCACTCTATAGACTCATTTTAACAGTTGAAGCAAATAAAATGTATTTTTCAGTATATCAAATGATGCTCTATTAGATTGATTTAATTAACGTCTTATCTTGAATCAAATTTATGTTAAGCGATTTGGTTTGCTGTATAATAAATTGTCATATCTTATCATTGTAATGAGTAATCTTTAATTTTAATAATTGCGAAGATAGCAATAAAAAATATTTTGAACGTTTCAGCTTACACTTCTGCTCCATTCATTGTTCAGTAGAAGTCCTCTTCGTTCATGGTCTTGCTGCCGTCAGATTGATTTTTCACCTGCTCCTGATTTTGGTAAAATTCTGCCACCTGAAACAAAACATATATCGTTGTTAATATTAATTTCTCTCATTCAATTAGAGTAAAAAAGTTAAATTATTATTATTGTTGTTTATTTGTCCACATTAAATCTAGGTAAAAAAAAACGGTTTTCTTCACAATATGCAAAAAATATTATTTTCTTCATTAGAGTAAAAATTATTAAATTTAAAACTTATAAACAAGAGTTTAGGGTTAATATTAAGAACCTCCATGAAATAATAAAACACTTTTGCATAGCTTGTCACAGTACGTTCATAATAAAAGTACCTGTGAAGCAGAAGTAGCTTCTTCGACTTTCTTGTCGTCCCGGATGCGTAAAAATCGAGGGAAGCGCAAAGATATTCCTTTCTCTGGATCCACCTTTAAATAAAATTTATTTTGCAACACTGAAAACAATATCCGTTGTTAAACTCACAATCCCGATAGCTGCTTTGTGAATGGGCGACAACGAGAGATCTGCGCATTTAACTTCCCAGACCTGAACAGCATCAAACCATTGGTCAGGTTCCAAGGACGGATCATATCGATAGTAAGGTCTTGCCCCACCAGACAAAATATGATTCTTGAAGAATTCAGAATGCGTCTGCAAGCTTTCATCAGTGAATCCAGTGCCGATCTAAGAAATAATGATAAATTTTATATATTTTATTACAAAACTTCAAGTTACCTTGCAAATTGATTGGTATTCTTCTGCTTCAGGATCGTAGCAGCCAAGAAGGAAACCTCCATAAACACCAGTTCTTTTTCCTCTTCCCAGATAGCCTCCGAGTACCACCAGGTCAAGCGTGTCTCCAACGCCATCCAAATAATCTTTTTTCAGTTTCAGCCAGTTGCGAGAACGCTTGGCAATTTCGTAGGTAGCTTCCTCCTCGAGAGTTTTTACCATGAGGCCCTCACAATTTCCTTAGGTGGATAATAAATTTAGAGTAATAACTAGGCTGGGAAGGTTTGAGGTACCTTTAATAGACAGCTCCAAGTACGCCTGTACTTCTTCAAGGGAGTCAGTGTCAAGGCTTTCGGCAAACTGAAGTTGTCCTGGCACCTCTTGAACAACCTTTTTTTATATATAATTATTATTAACTGTGATCAAAACTACAGTAAATTAATCCATGCCTCTTTCAGTTTGCCTCTTCTTTCGTGGAGGGGAACTCGCACCAAAGCTTCGCCATTGACATACAATAAATCAAACACAAACAAGCAGACCTGGATCTTGATTTCTGATTCATTGGCATCCTGCAACAAGAAAATGACTGTCATATCAATCAATTTGTTATTTAGTAACACTTGCCTTCTTTTTACGTGTCGACAAAACTTGGAATGGGAGAATTTTCTTTGATTCTCTGTCCCAAGCAACTGCCTCGCAGTCTAAAATACAATCTTCAACGTGTGAAGACACTTGGGAGCCAAGACGGGAAACAATGTCAGGGAACTTGCTTGTGTTATCCTCCTGGTTTCGGCTGAAAATTCTTACAGTTTTTCCTTTGTCACTGATATGAACCTAACACAAATTCCAAATCAATGCAAATCCAAGCACCCAATGAAATCAACACACCTGTGCTCTTTCACCGTCATATTTCCATTCACATGTGAACTTTCGACCGTCAAAACGAGCCAAAACATCTGCCACTCCCTTGGTCGGCTGAGCAAGCATAGGTCGCAAAGGGATTCCCGGAGAGATCTGACATTTTTCTGGCAGTTCCTTCAAACCATGCTCCAGCATGATTGGGATGATTTTGTCATAAACAGGACACTCGCTATTAGAATATATTTATTGCATGATACACAATAAAAATTTTAATTCCATACCAATAAGTTGTTTTGAGGATGAGAGCGTGCTCGTCAAGTTTTGATTTGAAATTTTCAGTAGAAACTCCATGAGCTGCATTTAGAATTGCAGGTGGGAACTCCTTTTGCTCCGGTGGAGTAGTTACGCAAGCAAGCGCCAAAGCCTAAATTAAGTAATTAATTTAATTCTCATTTTACATGCTATACTGAGTAGCAATTGGTTTACTTGAAGCACGGTCTGCTCAGCCAGACCAATCCGGAGTTTTCCACTGAGCGAGCGGAGCAAGTAGCGCGCCTCAATAGGTTGGCATGCATTGTAAATGGAAGAAACTTTCTCCAGCTTTCGAGTCATGGACTGTAAAAATAATTTTTAAATCATCGATAAGAGGCAAAAAAAAATTGTACTCACGTCACGTCCTTTCATTGCGGCAATTTCTTTGAGCTGATTGTAAACTTTTGGTACTGTCAGTGCTGGAGGCCTGAACAGCTTCGTTTGTCGCCCACATGAATTTTGAGCAACAATGCCCAGATCGCCAGTATTTTCAAGTTCCTCCAACACTTGCTTGTCACTTCGACCAGAGCTTTGTGACACAGCCTTCATCAGTGATTTTTCTGCCAGACCCAATTCGAGGCCTTCAAAGGCAGGGGCAAGTTTATTCAAGCACAGGTATACACACTGAATGAGGTTGTCAGGACTCAAGACGATAACCGAGCGGAAAAAGTTTGAGAGGATTTCTGTGATTTTTAGCCGAGCACTTGTGTTTTCAATTGCTTCTAAGGTACGAGCCAGAGCCAAATAAGGAACACTATGAAGTATAAAAAGTTCAGTATTAATTTAAAATAAAAATCATTCAAACTCACGGTTTCCCTTTTTGCCAGGTGGCATCATCGATGGGGTGGTACTTTGATGCAAGAGGATTGTACTCAGTCGTACTGGAAGACCCAGAGGGCTTCACCAAAGCTGTTGTATTATCATCGGCTGATGCTTTTTTTGAACCTATTGCATCATCAAACAATATGCTTTATATTGGCTCGACTTAAAATTGTCTAGATTTTTACCAAAGAAATTCATTATAGCTTTCTTAGCAGGTGCAGCTTCGGCTGGTGATTTTTTACTTTCAGCTGCAGTGCTTTTCTTTTTATCTGACGCTTTCTCTTTTTTATTTTTGGTTGTTCCTTTCTTGCCACCAGATTTCTTGGCAGACATCTTCTCTACTTCTAACAATTTGAAAACATTTTAAATATAGAGAATCCGATATATCGCTGTGCATCCGTCAACTTGAGCCATATTCTTGGTATAAGCATTTTTTGATATAGCTCAAGAACAGGGAAAATTATTTGATATTCCCTTCTAATCATATCTCCAAAAATTAATAATCGTCTTCATCACTCACAATCAGCAGATGCTATTAAAATTAAATACACTCTTTTCATCTTACCCTTTGGCTTCTCTTCCGCATCACTAAAATCACTCGTTTCAAGAACTTCATCTCCGGTCTCTGCCTTAGTTTTCTCTACAGATGCCTCTGTGGTCTCCTGCTTGTCTTTGACACATTCCGTCAAGATCTCATCATTGACGATGTCCTTGGTCTCTGAAGTTGTAAATAATCAGTTCTCAACTTGATGAAAATTAAATCCAAAATTGTTACCCTCTCCCAACTCCATGGCACTCTCCTCCTTGACCGCCGAGGCTTCGCTGTCCAACTGCAAGCCCTTTCCATTGGTCTCTTTAATTTCGGCAGGTTCCTTGATTTTTTCATCGGCAACGCTACTTTCTAAACGAGCCTTTTTCACAGCTCGCTTGGCTTCTATTTCCTTCAGAGCAGAAGCTCCTTTCATTCTCTTCTTTCTGCCTGTACCTGTCCACATAGCCATAATTTAACCTTGCAATGTAGAGACAAAATCAATCTAGGTTACTTAAGACTTTCACGTTCTCCTCTTCAGATGAAGATGCCGACTGACTGCTTTCAGATTTTTCAGCTCTTTTCATGCTTGACCTTGTGCAGAATGCAAAATTAATATTTGACATTATTTAAGTTAAATAATCATACTTTGGTGACACATTTTCTTCCTCGCTCTCATCAGAACTCAGCGCAAGCTTCTTGGTTTTCTTTTTCTTGCCTATTGGAGAACCTTCGTCAACAGCAGAAACGCTTTTGATTGGCGATTTCGGGCCAGGCGACTTGGCACTGAAGAAAAAGCAGTGCGTTTGCGGTTTGATCAATGTAAATTTTTTAGCTTGCTTAGCAAGCGCTATTGAGGTACTGCGAGAGCACAAGAGGCCTCGAAGCATGACAGAAAACATCTCTCACCACTTGGATTTGTTTGCGTCTTCCTCAGGATTGTCGGTTTCTTCTTCCGCCTTCTTTTTCTGCACGGTGAAGAACGAGCTGTGAAATAAAATAAACCGTCAAGCATGTTTAACGAATAGATTTTAAAAATATCAAATTATTCCTTGAACTGTATAACCCTCTACGTTGCCCTCTACTGATGTAAACCATGTAAACATTACATAAATTTCTTGAGATCTCATTTGTGTATTAAGCACATTTTTTAGTTAAATTAAATTTTACTCACGTAATGCTGCGCTGAGACATTTTTTCTCGATTGAAAATCGAAAGTCAAAGTACCCCTGCCGATTAGATGCAAAATTATTAACGCCGAAAATTTACTTTACTTTTTTGCTCAGAAACACGACTCCAGCTGGCAATGGTAAAGTACCGCGCAAAACAAAACTCTTTTTCAGCTTTCACGCATGCGCATTTGCTTTGTTGAATGTGGAGGGGGTGAAAAAATTGGTGGAGGTGGTGATGGCGCCAACTCAATCAATGAGCGCTCCTCTCCTCGCAGCTCATCCCGTCCCTCAGTCAAACACTTTTATTAACATTGAGTGTTGATTTTTTTTCGTGATCTATAAACGGACTGATAATATTTCCCGATCAAACAAAAATGTTGAAAATAGGATTTCTAGGATCTGGTAAAATGGCTCAAGCCTTGGCAAAAGGATTTATCGCATCAGGTAAAATCTGAATGAATTTGCGTGAATATTGCGTCACGTTGTTTTCTCTTTATTTTTCAATGCAACTAATAAGTAGATTTCGTAACACTTTCGTTTAATCAACAGTTTTTTAAGTCCTAGTTTTTTTTTTTAAATCTAATGAATTGAGCATATTTTTTTTTAAATAAAACTATGTGTAAATGAAGGTGTAAAATTTATAAATTTACTATGCACTACTTGATCTTCTTCATATTTATTTTTCCCTGTGCATGGGTCTCCAAAGCTTTTTTTTTGTCAATGACCTCTAACTGTGTTGATCTTTGGTCCGCATCAAACCACATAAATGTATAATATATTGACCAATATATATTTATTGAGATAATATGAGTAGAGACGATATTATATCTCTCGTCAGTCGGAAACAAAATGATATAATACAATTTGAGAAACGTGCTATAACTTATTTGTTCAGCAGTAGACTATTGTTTTTAAATTTTGGCCTGATTCAAGGATTAAATACTTAAATGCGCTTAAATTTTTTTATTTAAATTATCAATTAAATTTTAAATTATTTTTTTTTTTTTATTTTAGTTCCTAATAATTTTGCTAAAAGAACAAATATTCAGGCTTGACAAGAGCGGAAAATCTAATCGCGAGCTCTCCGCCGCAAGATTCAAAGTTGTTGGAGGAGTTCCAGGTATAATTAAAATACATGTGTAGACAATATCAAATTAGCTTAATCTTTTCAACAGAACAAACTAATTACATTATTTTCAATTTTTCTAACAGAGTCTCGGTGGAAAAATAACAAATGATAACACCGAAGTTACGCGTCAAGCAGATATTTTAATTTTGGCCGTAAAACCATTTGCTGTGACGCCTGTGTTGGAGAGCATTAAAAATTCATTCTCAAATTCTCACCTTCTCATGTCAATTGCGATGGGAATAAAAATCGAGGCACTGGAAAAGGTAACTAAAAAATTAAAAATCTGGATGTTTTGTAACATCAGAGAATTTCATCACTATGCATTTAAATTGAAGAGGCAAAAGAGAGACCCGTTTAGACCCTCTGCTGCTCATCTCAATGCTAATGAATTTGCCCTTGGTTGTGTTTTATTTTGTTTCTCCCAGTCATGGCAAACAAACTGAACAGCTAAATTATAAAAAAAAAAAACACTTTTTTTTGTTCCATTTTGGCGCATTATTTTTTAATCTTTTTAATTTGTGTGCATTAATTTTTTTACTAAATTTTGTTACGCGCAATATTAAAAAAATATACAAAAATAATAATTCAATTTAACGTAATTACAGTGCCTTCCTGGAAAGCCCAGAATTTTACGAGCAATGCCCAACACTCCAGCAGCCTTTGGGGTCGGCGCTTCTGTTATCTGCGGTGGCTCATATGCAACTCCTCAAGACGTTGACCTTGCAGAAAAGCTAATGTCGGCTGTTGGAATTTGCAGAACAGCGCCCGAGACAAGTTTTGATGCCATTACGGCCTTAAGTGGTTCCGGACCTGCCTATGTAAAATTGAATTGTTTGTTAAAAATAATTTTAATACTGCCACACTGCATAATTTTTTCTTTCTGAATTTAATATATATTAAAATGATTTGTAGGTATTCACAATAATCGAGGCTTTATCAGACGGAGGGGTGAAAATGGGTCTACCAAGAGACTTGGCCACGCAACTTGCTATTCAAACAACTCTTGGAGCAGCAACAATGGCAAAATTGTCTGATGATCATTTGGCTGTTTTGAGAGAAGCCGTCACGTCTCCTGCTGGTACACTTTACATGATTTTTATATTTTTATTTAAATATGCATCAAATTTGCAGGGTCCACTGCAGCAGGTCTGCATGTGTTGGAGAAAGGGGGAGTCAGAGGTTGGATTGCTTCCGCTGTAGAGGCAGCCACAGAAAGGTGTATTTTGGTCAGCTCAAAAAAGTAATTAAATTTTAAGTCTGGACACAAATTTTTATATGTGTTAATTTATGAATATTTTATTGAAAGAAAAGGCGGTTGTTATAATTATAATTTGTGTTGTAGGATTATATAAAAATAAAACCATTTTGTTTTTAAACGACAAATCGAAGTGTATTTACAGCAGTTTTCCTGGTTTCATAATGGGAGTTTCATATATATGTGTATGCAAATTAACAAATGAGATTTTCATTGTTGTATTTTCTGATATTCTTCTTCCTAACCCCTCTCAATGGACAATTGCACACACTTTGCAAGGTTCAGATCAAATAAACGAGGAAAGTATCATTTCTGCACGACAGTATATTATATACTGCCTCACATAATATTTGAATACACTTCTCAGAGAACAAACAATGATCTCTCGCCAGTCTCGCCACACACATTCTTCATTCTTTTTCTGACCTCGATGGAATTACCATCCCATAATTATTCATCAACTCTCACTTAAATATTGTTATATTCATGCGTTATATGAAATATTGTTGATTTTCAGTCGTTTCTAGTTGCTGAACAACACCATAAAAATCATCATTCACAACTGGGCTTCTCGCAGCAAAAGATAAATTAAATCCAAAAAGTGAGCAAAACGCAAAGGAACACACAAGGTTCACGCATTTTTGTATATTATCCCAAATTGCAAATTGGCAACAGCAAAGCTGTCTATAAATTTTGGATAGAAAATAATAATTACATTTATAGGTTTCGGCCAATGCCAAGCTTACATTTTATACAGCTGTTTTTATAGTGTGCTACAAATTACGTCAATTTTTCTTTCTTTGGAACAGTACTCGAAATATTTTATTGCGAAGTATCTACAAATCACAAAAAAAAGATAGAGAAAACCCATTAAAAAATGGCAGCAAGAGAGGCAAGAGAGAACAATAAAATTTGCTGATACACATTTATTTTTTTCCACATATGGTCATAATATGCATATATGTATGGTATTAATTAATTTGTTTAAGCGATCACAAGCAGAATTTTTTTGCAGAATTTGTTCCATATCTTAAAAGTTGAGCGCTCTGAAAGAAAAAATGCAAAATTGCTGCTACGTTTAAGATCACCATTAAATTCTCAAAATGGCAGGTTGCGAAATTTGGGTCTTGGAGTTGACGCACAACAGTTTGTTGTTTTTCTTTTGCTCGGAGGAACATAAGAGTTCTCTGGTGGGATTATAATAATTACATTAGCGTGCTGTCTGGAAATTTTCATTCCACGCTTACATAATAAGTTCATCAAGGGCTGCATGATTTGATTATTTAAATTATTTTGCAATTTGCAATACAAAATAAATTTGATAATTTGGCTTTCCTTAGCTTAACTGGACTGCACAAATCACGCATGAATAAAATAGTTTTATAAGGCTTCAAATGGAAAAGTAGTCAAATTATTTGTGGCAGGTTTTATGACCCTGGAATAATTATTATGACAGCTAAATGTAGGTGCATCATAAAAAAAAGAAATTTTTATAGTAAATATTGAAAAATAAATAGGTAAAATTGAAAGGATTCAATTTTTTACTGGTTTAAAAATCAAAATTATTTATTTCACACAAAAACAGGATAAAAACAAAAAAAGTTTGCATAAAACTCTGCCACATTTTGCCTTCCAAAGAATACAAAATTCCAACTTTCGCATGGCCCAAGCTATTTATTTTAAAAAATATACCACAAAACCCCTCTAACTGAAGTGCAATGCACTTATTTCCAGGCATAATTCCCTATATTAATTTGTTGTGAATTTCGTTCTCAAATAATTGACGCTACGTATTCGTTTCAAGAGAGCTTAGTATGATCACCTTAAAAGCGTTACAAGGCTCTACTTTGTTAATTTTTCTCTACTGCCATTTTCTAGAGTACTGCACATAATTATAACCTCTCAAATTGTAACCCTAAAATTATCACACTAATTTGCTCATTTTCAGACTCAAGTTATATTTTTAATACACAAGGATGGATATACATGTTGTGTGTCTGCTTTGCTGATTCGTAAATACACAAGCTGAAGCATTTTATCTACTTAATTTATGAGGGTAAAAATCACATTGTGCAAAAGAAATCACTTTGATTTTACTTTATAATTGGAAAAATGATGCATAAAAAGTAAAATACTCTAGGGAAAACTGCAATTACGAATGCTTATGGAGATATACAGTGTGTGCTCTTTTGTGAAGATAAAACACTTCGTATTTTCACTTTTTTGCTTTGTGTAAGTCAAAACAGTATGATCGTAGCATATAAAATCAAATATATATGGCATGAAAAATTGAGAGCAGACAAAATTAATATAAACTGTAAACGGTGCAAATTATGAAAAATTGGAATGCTAGGGATCACCAAGTTATAATTTTGCATTCATCGTAAAAATTTTAGTTAAAAAATTTTACAACCAAAGTATAACAAATTTTGAAGCATATATAGATCAGTTAAACAGAAAAACAATAAAACTCTAGAATGAAATATTTTTTGCTGATTAAAATGCAATTTACCATGGTGAAATCAAAAGATCGTTGAATCTTAAAATGCCTCAATGAAAAAGTATAAAATTGTATGCAGGAATAATTTATATTTTATAGAGTTCAAACCACTCTGAAATGGGAAAATAAAATACGATGACCAGAAAAGAATATTTCAAGACATAATAATTTCATTATTACGTTGCCAAAATATGTCGTGAATTTTTCCAAACTTGGCTCAAAACTTGCAGATTCAATACATTGCAGTTTTTCAAATAAATAAGTATAATATTCATTTCACTCACTGAGTGTCGAATTATCACTTGCTGCTTTCTCATTTCCCTGCTACTGCTTGCTTAATGTGTCTCATTATATGGTCGCCAACATCTCTCACTTCTGGCCACTGTTTAATTACAAACACAATGCCGCCGATAAGCAAAACGGTGGAAAGGACACGAAGTCTGCAAAATTTTCAATGAGAAAAGATAAAGTTGACTTAAAACTTAACTGCTCACCTTGTTTTAAGAAAGGGCATAACTATTCCTGCTGTTGTGGCAACAAGCAAGAGCACAACTTGTAAGACAGTTAGGACGACATTAATGAGTTTGACTACAACTGCTCGTGCATTGGAATTGTTGATGCCCTCCAGTGTGACATACTGTTGATGCTGGTGCTGCTGATGCTCCATTTTTGATATCTAAACACAGCAGTGTTGATCATTTTATCAATTTAAAATGCGCATGCAAATAAATTACCTTTGTTTGACAGGCTTCTAGCATTTCATGAATGTCTCTAAGTCTCTCTTCACTCTGGTACTGCACCTTCTCCTCAGAGTCAGCTACCTGCGTTTTAAGGTTTTCTACCTCTGTCTGGTGAAGTTCGGTAAGGTCATTCAGTTGCTCTTCAAGACGCTCAACTCGAAATCTTTCATCTAGTAGAGCTTGACTTGTAAACTGCTGCTCAGCCAGGACGTTACTCTAAAAAGTTCAACAAAATAAAAACTCAAACCTTTTAAAATTTCCAGCATACACACAGTGATATTTAATTTATGCAATAGTGAGTAAATAATAAATAAATTACCACTAAAAATAGCAAGAAATTGCAGTGTAAAAAGCAGGTGGTGAAAATACATATATTTATTTTTTTAATCTGCTTTGAAAAAGAAATTGTAATTTCAATTCTTTGATTAAAGGCTATTTCAAATGGAATCAAACTGAAGTAACATTGATTTCTGAATACAAAATATTTCACTCCTTATAATAATAAAATTTTCTTTGAAAATAAAACGTGGAACTATTTAGCACTCCGAAGTGTGTTTGTTTCAGCCCTAGAAAAGACTCTTTTACAAACCTGCTTGATCAACAAAGTATTGTTGCACTTAAGTACCCCGTATATAGAGTAACCGGGTAATAACGTCTTAAGAGTGTGCACCAAAAATATTTCAAAATTAATTTGGCGGTTTTGATCAGAAGTCTTTTCAGAGATATAATTCTATTTACCTTAAGTGCATCAAAATCTGCCCTCAGAGTGTTCAGTTCTTCCCTCAAGGCATTCACTTCCTCTATGATTCTTCCTATATTATCTAACGATCCTGAAGGCTGGAAACACTTGTGTGAGTTACAAACCAAATGAATGAACTAACAAAATACATCAGGATGGTAGTTCGTCTGGCGTCTTGGACTAGTTATGTGATGCGTCTGCTGTGGAGTCGTTCCAGCGTCTCCGACATTAGATGCATTATTTACTTGATGAGGAGGGGGCAGAGATTCACTTGTGGCTGAGGAGCATTCCGAGACCCCTTCTTCAGAGCCGTGTGGGAATCGCGCTCCTGTCGATCCACCCGAGTTTTGGTGTGATGGGGCATTGGCTGGCAGCGTTGCAGAACCGTGGTGTATGCGTTGACTCTGTTGTGAATTTTGGTCCTCTTCACTTCCTCCAGACTCTTCGATGCCTTGATTTTGTGTTCATTAAAAGATTATGTTTAAAATGGAATATGATCTCAATTACCAGTGTAAAATGCAGATTTGCCTAATGAGTTAATGTTGTCAGCGCTGCCAAATTTATTTTTGATCAGGTGTGCGAATTCGCGAGGTTTAGACATGACAGTCCTAGAACATTAGATAACAAGTGAGCAAATTCTTTTCCGAACTCTCCCAGCCGTGGATGATCTGAATGATCTCGGATGGCATGCAATATTGCAGTGCAACAAACACAGAATGAAACTTACCCTGAAAAACCTGTTATTCCATCTCTAATGTTGCCGCCAACATTTCTGCAAATAATGAAGCATACGATCCATTTTAGCCAACACAAATGACCAAGCAAATGAGAATAATGCAATGATATTGTAAAATCATTTTAACACTCAAAAGCAACATGCACATGGTTAAACCAGAGCATGATTGGATATGCAAATTATAATTTTTTTAAAGCTTTATCTAGTAAATTTTGCGGTAAAATGCATTTAATTTGTCTACGGGAAC
This sequence comes from Neocloeon triangulifer, assembly GCF_031216515.1. Taxonomy (NCBI): domain Eukaryota; kingdom Metazoa; phylum Arthropoda; class Insecta; order Ephemeroptera; family Baetidae; genus Neocloeon; species Neocloeon triangulifer. The sequence continues at coordinate 1,786,617 of NW_026775561.1, forward strand.
AACTAAAGCAGGGGACAAACACACACTTGGACCAACAGTGACAGAAACACAAATTTTTGACTCACTTCAGTCCTTGGCCCATGTCCCTGAGGACTTCCCTGGGTTGTCTATGGTGGTGAGATGATGAGCTGTCAGACCCACGGCTGGAGCCAGCTTGACTTGCCATGGCAACCATGTTCTCCATGTCACGCATTTTCTTATTGTAATTCTCCAATTTGCGCTGGAGGACTGCTATGACCTGTGCCGATTTCTGGTTCTTTTTCTCAAACATCCCCTTTATTCGACCAAGCTGCTGTTTGTCTGCATTCACAGATAGCCTCAGGTACTCATTTACATTATCTAAAAATCAAAAGCGTTTTTTTTCCAGTTTAGGCTTTACTAAAATATTACCATCTCTTGTATTCTGCTCTTCTGTTATTTGATCTTTGATGCGCATGATTTTGTCAGTTAGCCTGGTGATGGCATTTTTAGCTTTCTGCAGATCAGGCGTTGCACTGATGTCCTCGCTGCCACCGGTTCCTAGAATTTCCGATGAACCATTGGCTGCACCGGCAATGGGAGTCAACTGGGAATCCTGAAAAAATGAGCGATGGGTTTTGAAATTGTTCAGTGCCATTTTTATTTTTTTCTTCCGCTAATTTCATTTTTGTAAAATCACTAAAATCCATAGGATGATGGTATAAAAATATTTTTCATTGTTTAAGATACACAAAGAAACTCGATAAGATAATGTGGCCTTGAACTTACAATTTCATCATCTCCAAAGCCAATGGCCTCTTGTGACCCAATGCTGGTGGCATGCAGAGCCACCGCACGCGCCGCCGGCGTCGTGTAGACGATGTTCGAGGCGGTGTCCCTGCGTGATGGTCCTGTCTGCGGGGTCGCGCTGGCTGACTTGTGACCTCCATCCTTGCCGCTCGGCGTGGAGACTGCTTGCATTTTTGAGTCAGTGCTGTGTTTCCTGTTGGAAAAGAGAATTTTCACAGAGTTCAGAAAGGCACAAAGCACAGGAAGGTGGAGGCTGGATGAACGGTCAACTACATGGACTTGACATTTAACAGAGTGGATAGAAACAAAAGAATATATTGAAAGCTCCAAACTCCAAATACATTTATATATTCTATCTATGTGGTTTAAATCGTTTTAAATAATAGACGGTCGAGCCTTAACCCTTTGACCCTACATTTAACAAAAAAGGATAGATCTACACTTGTGCGAATGGCATGATGGCTGAAGAAATGTGAATAAATGGAATCAGAATCACTGCAGAATGATCCAATTCTTTAAATGAATTAATTCAGGTAATCGTTTTTACACGGCTCTAAAATTAGTAAAACTTGTGGCGGACATTTATTTTCTGAAGGAATCACTAGCTATGCAGTTTAACGAAGCTCTTCAATTTCAAGTTTAATTCTATTTCGTAATTGCAGAATTATTGGATTTCCAATCTTTTACAGAACCTCAGACTTTGTCTAGTAAAATTTTTATTATGAATATATGAATCCTGAAAAATTCTGCTCGATATAATTAATTTAAAATCATTAAACGTTTAAAGTTAAGCATACTTTCAACTTTGCATATAACACAAAAGCAATTTAATTATCAGCGATAACTGGCTCAAGCTCGCTAAAACAATGCCTTTTTTTCCTATTCTTAAAAAAAGCAAAACATTTTATTTCAGATAAAAAAAACATTTGCATCTTGTTTAGACGCAAATCTAGTGTGTTTCTCAGCGTAAAATAAAAAAAAGATGATTCGCTAGCATCTAAAAAATTTGCAGCGACAGTGCCAAGAAAAATGATGGGACTTACACAGCGACCATTATCATTGGCACCCAGGAAAACGACACCATTTAAATTTATTTAGCCGCACTTCGTCAACACACTCAAGAATCCCCGACAATGTACGAGTGAGTCACTTTCCTCTGCTTAGTATCCATTTGCAGCGCAAGTCCCTCGCAAGAGTCATCAAAGCACAAGCGACGTAGGATTCTTGTCAGATTAGTTGTGCGATTTCTTTTAGACAAACTTTTGTCAGAACTACTAACTAACTTAATACATTGTAGGTGGAGAAAAATTCAATTTTAAATGACGAACATAAGAAAAGTGTATGAGGAAATAATCGCTAGAATTGATAATCGCGCCGAAGTGTTGCTCTTTGTGATCCGAACGTCAATGATGCACTGCTCGGCTTCACCTACATGCATGACTCGTTTGTAACTTGTTAGACGCGGACGAGCAATATCAATATAAAGTCACAGCCAATGCCATCAAACACGAATTGGATTTGCTGATTTTCATTGCTTTACTCCATGCACTTGGTTGCATTCGGTCTTCTCCACTTTCATCGCCGCTTATGCAACCCTCGCAACAACTCGCGCGAACGGCGGGAGGCCATCAGAGAGGAATGTGGCATTGAGCGAGACTGATTATTCCTGTGCGCCTATTGTTTTTTTTTTTATTCCGTTTTGACCGCTTTACATACTTTGCAGACGGCGTTATCGCCATCAACGGTTTGTTCGGTGTGCGCAATTTTTCACTCCCTAAAAAGGGGTTGGAATTGTCGCTTGCAAAATGAGGCACGTTCTGCTGCGCCACTTTAATGCATGCATAATATATTATTCTTCTTTAAATCTATTTTTTTTTAGATTACTCTAAATTATAAATGGATTGATTTTGTTGATTTTTTTCTCAATAATTCTAGTATTTTATTATTATTATTATTTTGTTTAAAATAACTCTCTAGGAAAAAGTATCAAAGAAATATTGACAACTTCAAATAACGTCCTACTACAAAAACATGGCAGACGAAAACGACTGCTTTGCGTGCAACTTGATGCATTGGACATTTTTTTGGTGAAATTAATGGAGCGGAGTGGCACAATCAGCTATACTTTTAGGAATTGTTAGGAGCTGAGAAGGGGATTTAAGGGATCTTTTCTCGTGGTGCTATTTTATCAAACTATTAGACAAAAAGTAAATTGCACGGAATTGATATCAGTGATCAGAAGTAGAATGTTTACCGTCTACAAAAATAACGATTGGGAGGTTTTTAAAATATGTCCCGACCTAATTATTGCCAAAATCAGAGGAATAATTAATGAATTGCAAAACTGAAGCAAACATCTACAACATCTGCGAAAGGTTTCAAATTACAAAAAAGACGAGTGACACATTGGAAAAATAAAGAACGTGGAAAAAAAACAAGAGTTCATTTTTAAAGTTCCAAGAAATCAACCAAGTACGGAGGCAAAGTAACAAAGCTAGCGGTTGGTTTCATAAATATCAATATAAAATTGATTGAAAAAACTTACTGCACCGTCATGTGCGGTTGATTGGGGCGCACAAACGGCTTATTTACTGACGGAGAGACAGCGAGGACGGTGGATGTGGGCGAGATCGAGGGTGAAACGGATCTGGAAGAGGGCATGGGCTGCACAGGGGACAAAAGAGGTCGGGACGGGGACGCACTCCGACTAGAAGATTTGCTACTCGAGTGAGTGGAGACAACTTGCAATGTGTCCATTGTCCAATCAAGTCCGCAGCCTCATCGAAAAACTGGCTGTCCACAGAAAAACATCAAAAACGTCACACAATAAAATTATTACATGTGTGTTTGTGCTTCACTTGCAAAAAAAGTGGAACGGAGTTTTGCAAGTAAGATTAATATTTTGCAGGGAAATTACTTGGTAGTTTTGCTCAATCGATCAAATACATAATTCTTGAGTATGATTTTGTTGATTTGGAAATTATCTCAATATAGCTGTGTTTGTGTATAATTTTGAAGCAAGGTGGCTGTTAAGCTTTCAATTCAGGCTCCACGAAACTTGCCATGCTAATGATAAAGAAAGCTCGAGAGACACAAAATTAGCTACACTTCTGCCGACAACGTCTTTAGGCAAAGTTTGGCAAATTTATAAGTTATTGAGTAAGGTATTGCTCGACTTTTTAATTAAATTATTATCTAACAGAGTTATTGAATTTAATTGAACACAGAGTGTTTCTAATTTGGTTTAATGACTAATATCTTTTTGTTCTTGGCAGTTTGAGCCTACTACATACTTTAGACTTTTCGACGTTATCTTGGAAAAATCTGAATGTTATTTGCATTTTTTTTTAGCTAGAAACTTACAAAATAGATAAGCTTGTTATCATAAGTGAGCGCAAAATAAACAGGTGTTCCTTTCAAAATCAGCAATGCTTGTCCTTAAAACAACCGACTCATTAAACCTTTAACATAACCTTCGTCCTAACTTGCAAATTATCACAAGCTTTCAGAGTTTTTCACCCCAAAGTTTTATTACTAATTATTTTTTACATTTTAGAAAATGAAGAAACTCTTAACTAAGAATTGAGCACTTCTTGAAAACAATAAGCGTGTAATGTTCACTCTCCCACAGCTACTTCTTTATTCCCACAAATATTAAGTTACTCGCCATAAAAAATCAGTTGTATCGCATATATGAATCTTGAGGAACAAGGCCAGCCATGAGAGTAATTTTCAGTTCTTGCCATTTGAAACTTACATAATATTACTTTCGAACTTTGCAGGGAACTCAAAAACAAATAAAAAATGACTCGTCTATACATTTTATTTATAAATTAAAAAAAAAATCACTCTTAGCAAAAACAAAAGAAAATAACTTTCAAACACGTGCAAAGGTAAAGTATGAATGAATCAAATCATTATGTGCACAAAAAGTATTGACTAAAATAAATGATCAATCACCTGTAATCTCAAGTGCAGATATAATTATGATTGAAAGTATGGAGGAACAGCAGACTTAGATAAAGGCTTTTTTATCTCAAGTGTGGCAATACGATTAAAGGTGTGGACAATTTTCCACAAAAGCTTTAGAAAATCTAATTTTGTGAGGAGGACGTCAATGGCCATGCACGGAACTTTTCTTTCCTTGCGAGGAATAACATTTTTTAGGACTCACGTTGATTAAAAATAAGATTCAACTTTTTTTTTAAGATAATAAAACAAAATTTAACAACTTCCTTACAATAAGGCGCAGACCTCCACTTTATATTAATCGCCAAAATAAATATTTCAGCATTTCCAGATCGTCAAATTAATTATTGTAGGTGTGGAGACATCAAACAATATAAATAATTCGTGATTAAGTGTGAAAATCAGTTGCTTGCTTTGGTCCATTAATATCCCTGTGCCTTTTATGAAACATATTTCGCGAGCCAAGTCTATATTTAATTATGATTCGATTTATTCGCAGTTGGTATGACCATAGAGGTTAACCATTCCTGACAACCTTTGAAAATTCTTGTACAGCTCACATTTTTTTAATTAAGTCAATAATTAAGAAATTCCGAAATTGAAAATATATTTAATGTTCACTGAATACAACTGATTTGTTGCAAACGAAAAATCATGCCAATTATTTGAGTTGATGAGTTCTCAATAATGCCAAAGTACCAATCAATACATCCCTCCTAATTATATCCCAAAAGCACCCAAGAGGGCGGCAAACAACAGGCTGACTATAAGATAATTGCCTCTATAAACGTAGTTGCTGATCGCAAGAGTAATTTTATCAACAGTAAAAATTAATCTGTCTGTCTATAGAAGCAAGATTAAGAAATAACAGCCGTGTGTGATTCATTTATACGTACCGTTGGCATTACGGAAAGTCGTGAACCAACCAACACCCCTATGTTTACCACGAGATTTCTCAATACACAAAGAAGATTTTAATTTTAAATCGGGTTAATTACAAAATTTTCTCTGGTGAAATTTTTTAATTATCACACGAGATGAAAGCAAAAAATAACACAAAGCCACTGTCGTGAAGTTTTCAAGAATATAAATGCGAATTTGTTATCCATGAAAATGGATTGCCGAGCACAAAGCAAAATAAAAAAATTATTGCAATAGTATGAATGTGTGTCTATCTGTGCAGATCGATGAGCTTGCGTTGCGTGAATGTGCAGAAAGATCGAGGGTAACTGATTTTTACTGAACGCTAGAAACTCACCCGAATCTGGTTCAATCAATCCCGTGGCGCACATCAAACCCGCAGTCGTAGCAAGTGCATTTCAGGTAAAGCTGCAGATTTCAGAGCGACCGTCTTGCAACAAGTAAAATTACGCGAATTAACATGTTGCTATCCGTGTGGCAAAGCGCAGCCGAGAACAACTTTTTGTACATTTTAGGTCTCAGTGACACGGAACGTCATGGTACAAACTGTGCTAGAGACAAACACGCCCACGAAACCCGCAATCGAATCCCCCGGTTTTCGCAAAACGCCGGGCACGGTTTCGCACTGGACGATCCTGCGGCTGAACAGATCACGGCTGATTACAGAGCAATCACTCTGAGACAGCTTTGCACAGATTCATACTTATTTGATGCGAAATTTGATACAAAAAGTTGCATTTTCAGCACGCATAGACGGTCACTTTGGCAACGCTGCCACCACCGTCGACGTCCGCCAACCTGCATCAGCCAATCCACAGATCGTAAAAGTTCGCGACCCCAACTCCGCCTACCGGACGTCGACGAAAGTTCTTGATCCGCACCCTCCTTCCACCAAAATATAAACAAAACTGATTGAGCCATGGCGCTAGTGCGAACTGTTTCTCGAAAAGTCTCCACGAACCTCAGCATAATTCCGGCATTTACAGCTTCTCAGAATTTCTATCATCCTAATGTGAGAACAATTAATTTTATTTCGTTAGTTGTCATTGTCATTTTTATCGATCATTTAATCTGCGGTCAGAAACTTAAAGTGCGCATCGGTGGATGTGTTTCACATTACGTAATGGATAAAATTTTTATTTATTGATTGCATACATAATACGCATGAAAATATTAAAAATTGTAGAAATTCAGCTTTATTTAGAGATTAAATTTGAGTTTAATGAGCTTTTGTATGAATTTTTCTAGGTTCTAGACCACTACGAGAATCCTCGAAATGTGGGCTCACTCGACAAAAGCGACACTCAAGTGGGTACAGGACTAGTTGGAGCACCTGCATGCGGAGATGTCATGAAGTTGCAGATCAAAGTTGACGAAAATGGCAAAATCGTTGACGCCAAATTCAAGACATTTGGATGTGGCTCAGCAATAGCTTCTAGCTCTTTGGCAACAGAGTGGGTCAAGGGAAAAACAGTGAGTTTGCCAAAATAACAATCAACGGTACTTCCGACACTTATGTACCATAATATTTGTTTAGATTGAAGAAGCTTCAATGCTGAAAAACACAGACATTGCCAAGGAATTGTGTCTACCTCCTGTAAAGCTCCACTGCTCAAGTAATTACAAAATTAATCAAATGTAACATTTTTTTATTGATATAAATATTTGCAGTGTTGGCCGAAGATGCCATCAAAGCAGCTCTGTCTGATTACAAGGTGAAACAGAAGAAGGTCTAGGTACCTGATAGTAGTATAAAAAATGAATGACTGAGGATAATGTAATTATGTGAAATTATCCAAGTTTGATTCATTTTAAGCATTCTTAATCTTAAGTAAAATCTTGTCTATTTGAAAAATTAAGTGGTGCTTTAATTATTTTTTAGTAAAGTTTTGCAATTTTACCCTACCTTGCAAATATAAATGGAAATAAAAATTTAGTTACAAGAATCGATAATAAATTTTATTGAATGCCTGCTTTTCATAGATATGCGGACGTAAATTTTTATTTAATTGGCACGTCCACAAGACTGCTGGTTGTGATTTCACCTTTTCCAGGGACAACCAGCTTCTTGCCATCAAAACCAGCAACGAGGTCAGGTCTCGTCCTCAACTTGGCTGCCACAGCCTCCCAAACCTTAGATTTGAGCTGAGTATCAGGTTGTCCTACTTCCTCTCCTTCTAAGGCAACTCTGTCTCCTGGGACAGCACCGGGAGGAGGAGCAAGGACTTCTACTCTTCCACCTGGCTCACTGGCACACATGACCATAGCTTGAGAGACGATGCCTCGCATTTTAGCAGGCTTTAGGTTGCAGAGGAGTATGACTGGCCTGTTTTGCATCTCCTCCAAAGGCACTTTCCCTGCCAGGCCACTTACCACTGTCAGAGGAGTGCCTGTTCCGACGTCAATGGTCTCAAGATATAGTGAATCAGCATCTGGGTGTCGCTCCGCTTTGGTTATCAATCCAACTCTGAGGTCAAGACGGGTCAAATCGTCATCAGCTGATACACAAATTTTAAAAATTTATTAAGTGACTTTTTTGTGGGACAAATTAACCTTTTTCTGGTTGCTTTGGAGCTTGAGGTTTCTTTGGCTTTTCCTTTTTGCCAGCTTTTCCCCCTTCGGAGTGTTTGCCTTCACTTGGAGGAGCTTCTTTTTGAGCCGTCTTCTGATTTTTTTCTTGGGGTGCAATGCTCGCTTTTTCTTGCTTCACTTCAGTGACCAGTTTTCCAGGTAAATTGGCCTGAGTTTGAGGACTGCCACTTGTAGGAAGTGGAATCTGTAATATTAATAAATTTTTTAATCTTTTTGAATACACACATAACTACAATATATAAATTTGGCTTCATCACAAACCTGCTTCTTTCCATTCTTGATTTCAAGTTCAACCAATGTCTTTTTGCAGGCTTCAACCTCCGCTGCAAGCTTTTTATTTTCAGCTTCCAGTTTCAATGCCTGCTCACTGTCATCTTTGTTAGTACAGTAGATCTTTATGTCATTAATCTAAAAGAAAACGAAGCATATATAATTATGTATTGAAAGAATTAAAAATTGTGCTAATGTATGTATTTCTCACTTGTTGTGTGAGGGCCGCTATCATGCGCTCGGCATTGACAGCACGATTTTCTAGCTGCTGCACAACAAGCGGCGACGCGGATGCCATTCTAAATATTCGCGCTGTTAAAGAAATAATTTTGAAAATTTCGTAAAAACGGCCCACGTGGATACGGTTGAAAAGAGTGAAAAGCGGACTTCTGTGGTGCTTTGCTTTGGTGGAAAAAGGGGGTGTGTCTTCTGTGTTTTTTCAGCCGGCGGAGATCTTCCGGTTGCCTCCCACCCCACCCCCGATTGACTCGCTTGCGCCGGGTGCAAAACAGAAAATTGCTTGGAAGAAACGCCGAGAATATCATTGAACGTCAACTATAATCTATTTTTCTCTTGAAATTTGATTCTCTAGTTCTCATATTTTGCAAGAGAAATAATGGCTGCAAAAGCTGTCTGTGTGCTGAATGGAGAAGCAGTGAAGGGCACTGTATTTTTTGAGCAGGCTGTGAGTATTTCGCTGATGAATTTTGCTTAATATAATAAATTCGATAAATTCTGTGTAACGTACGCTGTGTTGATTACATACCGGTGATTCGGGTAGCTCTTTCAAGAACAATGAAGGTCTTCCATTAATTGAATACATACATATTTTAATGATGTTGATCAAATTGTTGAAAACGTGATAATACATACACATACATATGAAACTTTACATTGAGGCTAACGCGTTTGATATCTATTCTATGTAGTATTTAATAATTTTAATTTTTGTAGGCTGAGGGTGCACCTGTGAAGGTCAGCGGTGAGGTCACCGGACTCACTAAAGGCTTACATGGTTTCCATGTCCACGAGTTTGGGGACAATACCAATGGTAAATAATGCCTAGCTTAGCTCTTTGCAATACAGTAATTCAAAATAAATTCCATTGCAACAGGCTGCACTAGTGCTGGGCCTCATTTCAATCCTCTGAACAAGACCCACGGTGGCCCCCTGGACGACGTTCGCCATGTGGGTGATCTTGGAAATTTGGATGCTGGAGACGACGGAAAGGCCACCATTGACATTTCAGATAATCTGATTTCCCTGTCTGGTGCTCACAGCATTATTGGAAGGACTGTTGTTGTCCATGCTGACCCAGACGATTTGGGCAAGGGCGGCCACGAGCTGAGCCCTACCACTGGCAACGCTGGTGCCAGGGTTGCCTGTGGAGTCATTGGCATCGCCAAAGTGTAAAATCTTTATTGCCATGGCAATCCTTTCAAGATCAGAAACCATTGCAAGTTTACTGTTGCAGAGCCGCAGTGGGCCACAGCAAAATTTAAGTGGCATTCGAGAATCACTATCTTTTACCATTCCCACACTGATATGTTCAGTCAAAAAATCCTTATCTGAACATAATCATTGTCACAAGCCAACTCTTGTGAATAAATAGTTACTGTATGTTTGAGAAGGTCTTTTGCATTATTATTTAAAATTTATAGGTTTGACCAATAATCAATACCAACAAATTTAAACTCATAAAATATTACGCTTATATTAACTGGCAAAGATACACGAAAATTTGCAATTTTAATTTCAAAAACAATTATTCGATTAAGGCACATATTTGCTCCACTATTTGGATAATATTTTTATAAAACTTGAAAGAAGCACTTATTAAGCTTGAGCAATGTGTCTAGTCAATTCGGATATTAAACATTCCGAAATAATAACAAACAAAAAATAAATGCTGCCTGCAAATGGCAGTGGTCAATATAGAGATGGATCAATTCTCCTTACTAGGAGTCGATGAGCCCAAGTGGGGCACCCATGGTTCCAGAGGAAGAGTGTAATCGGGCAGTCGGCTGTGGAAATGGTTTGCGAAATTTAGACTGCTCGTTTCAGTGAGATAACCATGATCGGTTGACTGTCCTTGGAAAGCATGATAGCTGGGAGCTATACTCTCCATGGTTTGGTCATCAAATAAAACTTGACGATGCATTGACAATCCAGAGTTAGAGACCATCTCTTCATGCAACTGAATAGACATTTGATGGCCATTTCCGTGGACACTCGTATCAACACTCATTTTTGAGCAGAACACATCTGTAGAGTAATTGAGATAATAGGTGATTCAAATATTTGATGTCAATATCAACTTACTTCCACTTTCTCGAACAGCCGATGGAGTGCTTTCATCGCTGCTTTTAATGGGAGAGATTGTAGGAGATCTAATGAGGTTTGAGTCTTTGTCGGTTCTGGACAGACCTCTCATACTCGACATGCTCTGCAATAAACAAAATGTTGTAAAAAATAAAAATATTGTAAATGAAAATTCATTTCATTTGAGTTCAAGTTTTAAGTAAAGAATTAAGAAGAAAAAAATCAGTGTAACTGGTCAGTTGGAAGATGTCGTTCCTTCCGAGCGCATCGCTTTGCCAGGTTAAATGACGAGGGGTGGAATTCCTCAAAACCGTTATTGCCCATTGCGGCAGGTGCCATTTTTTATTTAGGCAAGACTGGTCTGGAATACTGTTTTGCATAAATTCTAAGTACACCCTTAGATGAAGCCCCATGGGGTCGGCACACATTTTCCTTGCGCTGAGGAACAAGATCATTTTGTAGCCTCAATTTCTCTAAGTGGTGCGCTGCCGTAACTATTCTTTTCTTTTTAGTTCTCTTTTTTTCTTATTGTTTATTTGTTACTTTTAACTTTATCTCAAATAAAATGAAAGCTCCGCACTGGATCCCAATTTTGGGAAAGAATTTGTAAATAAGTAAAAATTTAGTACCACAATTGGGCTTGAAGGGCAACAATTAGAGGCAAGAGTTTCTTCCTGAATAAACAACAATTTTCTTCTCAGGCCTGATTGGCTTAGGAATGAAGACTGAGCATCCTCTTCTTCCTCTTCCAACATGGACTCGGGGCTAATGGGCGTACCCAATTCCTATTTAAAAAAAGTTTTTAATTCTCGATTTTAATAATAATGTATTGAAACACACCGTCCTGAAATATGGCTGCAGAGCTTTCTCCAGTTCAGGTGGCAGAATAAGAGGCAAGCTGATCATAGTTTGGGTTGAAACTGCAAAAATACCACGTTTTATTTGTTAAAATTTTGAAAATTTATTTAAATTACCATCCTTAGAGGGCTTAGGTTTGCTTTCAATAGTTATTTTCTGCACAAGAGATCTACGGCTATCTTGCCACGGACTTGGGACAATGTGTTTTTCAGCTTTCCAAAACCTAAAAAATATTAATGACTTTAAAAAAAAGAGAAGGCAATTTAAATTATTACGTGTCCAAAGTTTGCTGGACTCGGGACTCCGTCTCAGGGTCATCACTGTTTGTAAACTGGTGCTCAGGATATTCCTCAATAGCAGCAGGTTTGATGCGAGATACGTCCTCAATGGTCCAATCAAAGTTGTCGCCCTGTTTTTTTAATATTAAATTCATCCACGAAATTAAAATTGAAAGAGTTTACATCAAGACTTTTGGTGGGGCTGACAACGGTGTTGAACACATTAGGGCTGCAGATTGGTAGATGCAGGCGGGAAATGAGATCGGCATCAAATGGATTACGAGGAATGAATCTAGGCGTTTTAGGGGTTGGCATATTTTGACGTGACGACAGTGGCGTCGAGCTGGTAGGTTTGTGAGTATCCGGCGTCTTGATACAACTGTTCGACTGACTTGGCCCTACCATCCTTCGACGAGGGGTTGTTTCAATCACAGCTTTTTTATTTTCCTTCTCATCTAAAACGCTTTCCTCCTGTATCTTGGGCAAGTGTGGACTATCAAAGTTGCTGATGTCGTCAAAAGGCCTCTGACGCCGAAACTTGTTGAAATTAGGGCTTGGAGTCATTTTACCACTGGAGTAGTTTACTTCGTTGCCAAAATTCATGTTATCACTCTGAAATAATCACATTTAGCCTGTTAAAGTATTTACATGCTATAAGTTAAAGCAAAGACATTATGTAAACATAACAATTCAAATTTCACTAAAAATTATTTTATTTAAATTTTATAGTATCTCACATCTCACTGTATATTCACCTTAATTTCCTAAAACGATTCTCAGTCTTCTAAAATCGCAGAATTAGAGTTGAGGACAAAGGTTTCGTTCAGTTCACTGAACCTCGCACATTAGCACAAATTTCAACGAATTTTCGATCCACAAGCTAAGATCCTTTTATTTTCTGAAAATATCAATGGATAAATTGAAATAAAGCGAAATTAATATCAGTTGCAGTTGATAATGCTTCAAATGGTATGGATAAGCGGATATTCATTTAACATACGTGAAAATTCCCCGAGACCCCGACGAAAGAGCAAAATGCAAAATCTCACAAAATCAACAATAACACCCAACAGTCCCAACACAACGCACCAACCTGCAATTTACCTGCTACTGCTACGATTTTTAAAATTTTGCAACATGGCTGCCGCTGCTGTGCATTACAATTGGTCGAGAAATTCTCTTTGTTTACAAGCGCTTGAAATCTCATTGGTTGAAAATCTCTAACGATTTTAGTGCTTCTGTTACCCACTAATAGGCGGGAAAGCCACGTGGAATTATTTTCGGTAAATAAAATAAATAAAAAAGGCCATTTGGCTTGCCGCCTGCCGGGCTCAGATTTTCCGATTCCCGTTAATTTCTTAGGATAATATATTATATTAATAAATCCGAATAAATCAATGATAATA